>NW_027507903.1:95665831-96865831 GCF_037356315.1 Lithobates pipiens | reverse complement strand
TGTGGCGCCCCATTGTTGGTATCCGTAGGAGAAATAGTACCCCATTGTTGTTTTCAGTAGGAGGAATAGTGCCCCATTGCTGATATCTGCGGGAGGAATGGTGGCCTATTGTTGATATCAGTGGGAGGAATAGTACCCAATGGATTTAAGTGGGAGGAATAGAACCCAATGGATTTAAGTGGGAGGAATAGTGCACCATCATTGGTGTCAATGAGAGGAATGATGCCCCACTGTCGGTGTCAGTGAAAGGAATGGTGTTTCATTGTTGGTTTCAGTGGGAAAAATAATGCCCCAAGGCCTGGATAAAACCTAGCAAAGGACCACATCTACCCCGCAGGCCGCATTTTGGAGACCACTGGTTTAAACTGTTGGAAAGTTGATTTCTTATTGGTTTCTTTGGTTTGTTATTTCTCACTGTGTTTTTCTTTTGGTATTATATAACCAGAGGAAGATAGCTTAATTTCTGTAAACTGTTCATATGCTGTTATTTAAACACAATTCATATTTCTTTTATTGGTTCACAAGGTAACACTCACACCTAATACATTCATCGAAGAGGGAACAGTTAGATCCTTGCCCTTCTTGGTTTCCCCATAGATCAGGCTTTGTAGTTATCAGCACGTTGTCTGCTTCACTGCTTGTGTCTTGTCTCTTAGGGATGTGGGGATTTCATGACCGAGACCTTGTTCTAAGGAAAGCTCTTTATACCATGATGAGAAGTGGAGCAGAGAGGGAGGCACTGAAGAGGAGATGGAGGTGGCAGCAGACGCAGCAGAACAAGGAGGTATTAGTGTCTGGCTGTTTAACGCCTGCTGATGAGCACATAACGATATCTTCGTGTACCTTGTTATTATCACATTGCCGTCACATGAGTTACATGCTGATACCTGTCCAGAGCAACACACTTCTGATCTTACAATATACACCCTAATTAGGCTCTGGTGGAATAGTCTGCATTTCACTTTTTTCATTGGTTCATTGCAGAACACTCTAGAGTCTTCTTGAAGTCCTGCCAAGGTTACCCTGAGATAACCCTCAAAATCACCATTGTTTAATGTGTTTTTCTTGGAAAGGCAAACAATATCACAGGTATCAAGAATGGGGTTAGTGATGATGATTAAACAGCATTCCCTCAGTATTTCCATGTACATGGGGCAGTTGAAAAACCTCTTCTGAATGCTGGAAAATGACAGCTGATAAATGACAGTGAAAAACTTCAGTTTAACAGCTTTTACATACTGAGTTTAGCAGCAGTTATCAGCAGTTGAGGTTAGAAGCTTTTTGGAAAGATAACCTCAGGAGACCCCCCCAAATGTCCACAATGCAGGGAAAACATGTCAATTATTAACTATTTCAGCCATTCTGTGAGAAGAGAGAGCAGTGCGCTTTAACTATGGAGTCTTTATCTCACGCTGTGCCAATCCCTCTCTCTCTCTCTCTCTCTCTCTCTCTCTGCCTCTCTCTCTGCCTATCTGTCTCTCTCTCTCTCTGCCTATCTGTCTCTCTCTCTCTCTGCCTGTCTCTCTCTCTCTCTGCCTCTCTCTCTGCCTATCTGTCTCTCTCTCTCTCTGCCTGTCTCTCTCTCTCTCTCTCTCTCTCTCTGCCTCTCTCTCTGCCTATCTGTCTCTCTCTCTCTCTGCCTGTCTCTCTCTCTCTCTGCCTCTCTCTCTGCCTATCTGTCTCTCTCTCTCTCTGCCTGTCTCTCTCTCTCTCTCTCTCTCTCTCTGCCTCTCTCTCTGCCTATCTGTCTCTCTCTCTCTCTCTGCCCGTCTCTCTCTCTCTCTCTCTCTCTCTCTGCCTGTCTCTCTCTCTCTCTCTCTCTCTCTCTGCCTGTCTCTCTCTCTCTCTCTCTCTCTCTCTCTCTGCCTCTCTCTCTGCCTGTGTCTCTCTCTGCCTATCTCTCTCTCTCTCTCTCTGTCCGTCTCTCTCTGCCTGTCTCTCTCTCTCTCTCTGCCTGTCTCTCTCTCTCTCTGTCTGTCTCTCTCTCTGCCTGTCTCTCTCTCTCTCTCTCTGCCTGTCTCTCTCTGGCTGTGTCTCTATGCCTGTCTGTCTCTCTCTCTCTCTGCCTGTCTGTCTCTCTCTCTCTGCCCGTCTCTCTCTCTCTGCCCGTCTCTCTCTGCCCGTCTCTCTCTGCCTGTCTCTCTCTGCCTGTCTCTCTCTGCCTGTGTGTCTCTCTCTCTGTCTGTCTGCATCTCTGTCTGTCCGTCTCTCTCTGTCTGTGTGTCTCTGCCTGTGTGTGTGTCTCTCTCTCTGTCTGTCTGCCTCTCTGCCTCTCTCTGTCTTTGTCTCTCTCTCTGCCTGTCTTTCTCTTTCTCTTCCTGCCTCTCTCTGCCTGTGTGTGTGTGTCTCTCTCTCTCTCTCTGCCTGTGTGTGTGTCTCTCTCTCTCTCTCTGCCTGTGTGTGTGTCTCTCTCTCTCTGCCTGTGTGTGTGTCTCTCTCTGCCTGTGTGTGTGTGTGTGTCTCTCTCTCTGCCTGTGTCTTTCTCTCTGCCTGTCTCTCTCTCTACCTCTCTCTCTCTGCCTGTCTCTCTCTCTCTCTGCCTGCCTGTCTCTCTCTCTTTCTGCCTGTCTCTTTCTTTGCCTGTGTGTGTCTCTCTCTCTGCCTGTGTCTCTCTCTGTCTCTCTCTCTCTGCCTGTCTCTCTCTGTCTCTCTTTGCCTGTGTGTGTGTGTCTCTCTCTGTCTCTCTCTCTCTGCCTGTCTCTCTCTGTCTCTCTTTGCCTGTGTGTGTGTCTCTCTCTGTCTCTCTGTCTGTCTCACCCTCTCCCCCCCTGCAGACTACAGCATGTGGTGAAAATTGTGTTTTTCCCATATCTTACATGTTCCTCTTTAGGAACGCTTAGGCTTAATGTACATGGGATCTTTTTATAACCTCTCCTGAACGATTTAACTTGACAGATAGCAACCCATGTTTAAAACGTCTGTTTTGCCACGTTTACATGCTGTGTTTAGTGGCGTTTTGACGCGTTTAGGTTTATTTTATTTTTATTTTTTTAAATAGCCAAAAATGAAAAACACCTGTGAACGAAATGCAGCTAAATGTGAGTTACCGCGTGTAGAAGAGTTTGACGCTTGAAATGCCTCTAAACTCAGCGTCTGAACTCTAAACTCAACTGCCTAGAAATGACTATAAACGACCCTGTGTACATAGAGGAGAGTTCAGGAGCAGTTGAAAAAAATGCCCAACTGTTCCTAAACGTCCGTTTACCAGCAGCAGTGTACATGAGGCCAAGATGAACTGCTGCCCTCCAGCATAAAGTTAACATAGGAAATTTGAATGATGACCAAAATTATATACTGCTTTTCCACTTCTCCAAGAAGTCATTTTAAGCAGAAAAAGAATATAGGTGTTTAGTAAGAGAGTGCGGTATATTCGTGTGGAAAATGGGAACTTGGATACAATATAAATAAAAGTCATTTTTAAACCATGTAAATGTGGATTTATAGCACGTGGTATTTTTTTAATTGGCCATATGCATAGTTACATAGGTTGAAAAAAGACACAAGTCCATCAAGCTCAACCAAAAAAATAAATAAATACAATCCCATAAAAAAATTAATAAATAAATAAAAAAACAGAAACAAATTTGTGTGATCATTAGTGGGTTTCATGCCACATCTTGGTCATCAAAGTGTCACTAAACCCAGTCCAAAAAAAACAAACAAATGTAATATTCCTTGCCTACTTAAAGCAGTTCTTCACCCTAAAGGGGAAGTTCCGCTAGTATTATCCCTCCCCCCCTCCGGTGCCACAATCGGCACCTTTCGGGGGGGAGGGGGGTGCAGTTACCTGGATAATCCAGGTAACTGCACCCACTTCCGGCCAGACCGCCGCAGACCCCCGCATCGCTCCGCCCCCCTCCCCCCCCCCCCGTTGTGTTCTGGGAAACACACAGTTCCCAGAGACACAGCGGGGAACCAGTGCAGCGCGACTCGCGCATGCGCAGTAGGGAACCGGGCAGTGAAGCCCTCATGCTTCACTTCCCGATTCCCTGACAGAGGATGGCGGCGGTGGCTGCAGCGAGACGAGCGATCGCTCGTCATCTGCCGCCGACATCGCTGGAACCTGGGACAGGCAAGTGTGATATTATTAAAAGTCAGCAGCTGCAATATTAGTAGCTGCTGGCTTTTAATATTTTTTTTTAGGTGCAGCTCCTCTTTAAGTCCTCATCTACATACCTATAAATACCAATGTCATATTGTATATGAAGAAATATATATGTAATTATCCTGCTCAGCTGACTTCCTTTATGAGGTTGGCTACTATAGGTAGAATGTAGCCACTTTCCTTGCTGCACTCCCACTATAGACTACACCCAGTTTAGTAATCATAACATAAAATTTGTTGGCAGTGAGAAATGCAGTCCATTAATCGCTGATCCACCCTTGCAGCATGGCACTGAATCTTGGGAGATGAAGTCTGTGTAAAGCAGTGCACGGTCATATAATACACGTGCACTTTCACTGCTCATAACACAAAACAGAAAGTGTGGGAATAGCAGGGATAGCACAATAAGGGGATCACCAGTAAAAGTAAGCACTGTTTGTTGATTCAAAAAAATAGTCTTTTTATATAATGCTCGATTGCAAGCTTGTTTTTAGTTGCAGGGTTTAGTGACAAATCAATCGATCTTGAACACAAACGAACCTCTTAGCCCTTGTACACACAGTCGGAGATTCCGACGGAATGTTTCCTATCGGACCGTTTTGTCGGATATTCCGACTGTGTGTGGTCTGCATCGGACTGTTTCCGTCGGAATATCTGACGGACCAAGTTTTCCAACTTGCCGGTAAAATTTTCAGACAAAATGCTCCGATCGGACATACTCCGATCATGTGAAGCCTACTCCCACGGACAAAATGCCACGCATGCTCAGATCAAATTTCCTAGACCAAAGCTATTGGCTACTAGCCTGAACGTAGTCCCGTCGTAACGAAATAACGTCATCACGTTATGTACAATCGGATTTTCCGACAACTTAGTCCGACCGTGTGTATGCAACATCACTCTCGGACCTCTTCCGGAATTAATCCGTCGGAATTACTCCGACGGATTTGGTTGTCGGAATCTCCGACCGTGTGTACAAGGGCTTAAGCTAGGTATCAATTGAAAGTAGAATACTGCTCATGATTGCCTGAATTTGTCTCAGTTGGTCACTGTATTTAGTTTTATTGTGTTTTAATCAGTTTGAATAAATTGTGAAAATCATAAATGCATTGGCTGGTTGGCTCTGGTCATGATGGGGTATAACTAATCTTCATTAAGGAACTTTGCTTCCTAAAAGATCTCTGCAGTTTTTTCTGGAATTTTCTCGAAAGTGTATGTGAACCATTGGAGGTCCGCTTTATGTAGTAGACCTCAAGTTTGGCCCCTGATATCACCAAAGGCCGCACATAATATTCAATGCTTGCATTCTAGACACTGTTCCACACTAAATGCATGAATGATGTCTGGCTTTTGACTTGAGGTTGTCTATAAAATTATTATATTCAGAACAAAAAAAAATTCAACAGTTCTGTCTAGTGCGACTAGCCAGAACTAAAAAAAAAGTATATGAATTCAAAATGATGTCTATTTTTTCCTTTGTACAGTCTGGACTGGTTTACACAGAGGATGAATGGGAGAGAGAGTGGAACGAGCTTCTCAAACTAGCATCTAGTGAGCCTCGGACACACTTCAGCAAGAATGGAGGCTCTGGTGGTGGGTAAGTTTTAACTAATACATTATGTAGAAAAATGAATAAATTGTAAAAAAAAAAAATCATCCCAACACTGTATAATCTAAAACTTGAATCTTCTAATGCTATCTTGAATGTCTAAAGTGTATTTCTCATATTTATTTAACAGAAGTGGCTCGCCGTCTTCTGTTGATCTACCCCAGTGAGGGCAAACCTTGGCACCCCAGATGTTTTGGAACTACATTTCCCATGATGCTCATGCACTCTGCAGTGTAGTTGAGCATCATGGAAAATGTAGTTCCAAAAGATCTGCGGTGGCAAGGTTTGCCATCACTGATCTACCCCTTCTTGTGTGGTCTATGTCCCTTTCAATCTCTCCGTTGAGATAGAGAGTTTGAATTTTGGGCAAGGCACCAAGAAGTCCCAGAGGCTGTTCACTGGACTGGATGGTCACTGGACTAGATTGTCCCATCGCCGTTTTTGGGAGGACTTCCCTCACTTGCTTGCTTAATGGAATTCTTGCTTGCCCCTTAACTCTGGTTCCCCAGAACAGTTTCTGAGTTGTCGGGGGACCCCTCTGTTGTTGGTCTTCTGACTTGACCTCTGTTGGACAACTTCTGGATACTGCAAGATCTTTACCTTTCAAAAGCTTTGAGAACACCCCCATAACAAACTGGATGACCTACTCTGTACGCTAAGCAGCATTGAGTATGAAAATCGTGACTACACGGTCTTTCCTAGAATCAAAGTATTGCCTTTTGGATCCCCTCATCTAAGAATCCCTATCTTGAAGGGTTAGGGCAGTGATGGCGAACCTTGGCACCCCAGATGTTTTGGAACTACATTTCCCATGATGCTCAACTACACTGCAGAGTCCTCTTTTTGTGAATGACCTTCAGGCTTTGGGGAAATCTATTTGATACCTTCCCTTTTTATATTCTCTATCAGGTGAATACCTATCAGGCTGTCACTGAGATTTTTACCCCTCACTCCTTGATCCAGCCTTTACGTGGGTAGGCTGGATGATTCCTAGAATCCTTTAATTAATAACTGATTAGGCAGGTTTGCTGTGTGGCTATCACCTGTAGGTGTTGATTGGAAGGACTACTACTCATCCTTCTGGTCATGTTATCATACAAAGGATTGCAGTATATCCCAATCCCTGCTTCCCTTTTTTAAGGGTGTTGTTGATCACCCCACCCCTAAATTTTTCCAGTTTATTGAATTTTCCCTCTCTCCATTTATGTTTTATGCTCCAACATCCATGGATATCGGATAGTCATTTAATCAGGTACCGACCTTCCATATTATAGACCTCCCTTTTTCTGCAGCCAAGGATTAGGAACGCTCAGCTTTGGACTGGTTCATCTTTTCTCTGAACATGCTATGTCTGTTCAGACATCCTTTCACTGTCAAGGTTTATGTAGGCTAGGCTTAAAGTGGAATGCCAGTCAAAATGAAAAATATACCCTTTATTTCTGTGGATAATATTAAAAACTTTTATATTAAGCACTATTTGAATTGCTAAATGTCTGATTAGAAAAACTGTCTAATCTAGACATTCGTCAGCCTTCCTGTCTTTTACCGACAGTTGCTTTATGCAGCTGAATATAGCTGCACACAGGCTGTGATTTCCTGATACTATTATTGGTCTCTGTTCAAGCTGCCCCACACCGCCCCATCCAGACATCACAGGCTCTCTCATGAATGAGAGTGTAAAAAACAAGAGAAAACCAATGGCAGTATAAGAAATAAAACAGACAAATCATTTACACAATAAGGATTGCAGAAGGTTAGGTCTACATATGCAGCTCTGCAGGGCTCTGAATCATTACTGGCAGCGGATGAAGGGAGCTGTATCGGGAGATCTGTCAGTGCAGCGTTAAGTGCTGTGGGCTGTCAGCACAACTCACATTGCAGGGTTAATTGTCCCACGGCACCCGTTTTGTAAATGATGACCCAGAAGAAACACCCCAACCCAAGGCAGAGTAGAGAAGACAGCACTGCAGCCTGCTGGAGCGAGTTGTAAGCTACGTATTATAGCCTTTCAGATTCCTCTTAGATCTAATAAGAATTTATCTCTTGTAGTGCAAGCAGCCCAATTACAATTTTTTTTCTCCACCAGAGTTGGGCTTTACATATTTCCTGTAGTTAACCAAATAATTTTTTTCTATTAGCCCTTGTACACACGGTCGGACATTTCGACAACCAAATCCGTTGGATTTTGTCCAACGGATTTTGTCCGAAACTGTTGCATACACACAGTCGGACAAAGTTGTCAGAAAATCCGATCATGCTTAACGTAATGACATTATTTCGTTAGGACGGGACTACATTCAGGCTAGTAGCCAATAGCTTTGGTCTAGGAATTTGATCTTAGCGTGCGTTGCACTTTGTCTGATCGGAATTCTCTACACATGATCGCACAAAGTCCGATCGGAGCATATTATCAGAAAATTTTATAGACAAGTTGGAAAACTTGGTCTGTTGGATACTCCGATGGAAACAGTCCGATGGAGCCCACACACTGTCGGATTATCCGACAACACGGTCCTATCGGAAACTGTTCATCGGTGTACCGTGTGCATGATATGTCTGCTCAAACTTCCCCTAGAGATTTGTTTTTTTCAGTTAATAGTTTCTTGTTGACCACATTAGTTGTTGGTTGTGTTTTCTCCTGCTCGCAGTATGTTGTAGTATGTCCGTAGTATGTTGTTCTACCTGTAATTTTGTGATAATTGCTTGGTCTTCCATTTCATTGATCGCGGTTCATTGCTCATTCAAGTAGCCATTCCCTGGTGCCTGCTTCTTGGTAATGCCAATTTCTATATTTGGTTTGGCCCTTCCTCATCCAGCCTTTGTTCAGGCATTGATTCCTTATGATACTCTCTGTAGTATGATCTCCACATCTGTTGGATTTCTTGGAGGCTATTGTCCACCCCTCAGTTGGAATGTTTTGGACATCCCGACCGTTTAAGAATTCCTGTATCCCTCAATAGACAATACAAAAGCTAAAATGTTTGTGATTGCTGTGAAATCTTTTTCTTGAAGTTCATTGAGGGACACAAGTCCCGGCCCTCTGTCATTGGCTGTTGTACTGCTTGCTTATAAAACTAAAGGCTTTCAGGTGGGCTTAAGTTTTGGATAGAGTGGAGAGGGATTAGAATACCTTTCAGGTTTATTGATGTCTGTGCCCCCATTAAGGAGATCCACCCTCTCTATTTGTTCTGTTTACCATTATCATTGAAAGTGAAAGTAAAAGAGAATCCAAAATTTTGTGTTGCCCCCAGAAAGGTAATAGTGTGGAAGTCTTCCAATGGGGACACTAGTTTCAGTGATCTGAGGGTCCCCCTAATTTGCAGGCATTTCCTCTTACTTTCTGTTTGGCTATCCTGGCTTCCCAGCTGAATCAGCGCCATTTGTTTGAATGCAGAGGCTGGGTGCGATGTTATGATGTCATGCCCGGCATCTGCATTCAAACGAATGGCGCTGATTCAGCTGGGATGATTATATGTTTACCATTATCATTGAAAGTGAAAGTAAAAGAGAATCGAAAATTTTGTGTTGCCCCCAGAAAGGTAATAGCATGGAAGTCTTCCAATGGGGACACTAGTTTCGGTGATCTGAGGGTCCCCAAGGAATCCCCCTAATTTACAGGCATTTCCTCTTACTTCCTGTTTGGCTATCCTGGCTTCCCAGCTGAATCAGCGCCATTCGTTTGAATGCAGAGGCCGGGCGCGATGTTATGATGTCATGCCCGGCATCTGCATTCAAACGAATGGCGCTGATTCAGCTGGGACGATTATAGAAACTCTGGTGACAATCTGGTCTGCCAGAAATCTCTATGATGAACACCCAGGGCCGGCGGATCCTATGTCCGACTCACCGATCATAGTGGTGAGTCGGTAGAAGCACCGGAGGGCTACGGGTGGGGGGGGGCGTCCCCTCTCACCTCTCGTAAAAACCATCAAGTGGCGAAACAGCTATGCTCATTCTTATGGTGCACAGCCGGCTCTAAAAGACGATATCTGAATAATGCCTGTAGCTTCAAAACAGGGGACGTCATTTGGCGTATGGCGGGCGGGAAGCGGTTAATCAGTGGCATTAAAACTCAACTGTTTAACCACTTGAAACCTAGCTGCTGTTTTAAAATGGTGCTGTTATAGCGGACATTTATTACAGCTCTATTTTAAAATGACACCTAGAATCAGCTGCTCCTGCGTGTCCCAGCATCCAGCACTAAGCCCAAGAGCTGAAAGATCAGCAAAATGCTTCAGAGCTACAGTTAACACTATGCTTCCACGTAGTGTTTATATCAAGAGCGGCTGATCAAATTCCTTTTTCTTAGCAATCCCAATTGACAGAAGTCGATTCACCAATTGACTTCTGTTGAATAAGGAGGGCCAGACATAGAATAAAATTCAGCCAGTCCTTACTGAACTGGCCAATTTTCAAACTGTGGGTACCCAGCTAAGGTAACATTCTGACCACCATTATAAGATGAGCATTTGTGGCACTGGCCCGCAATGAATTCATTTTGGAAGAGGTTTTTTGAGCCCTAAAAAATATTTAAATCATCAGGGTTGCTGTAGAGCATGATTTATCACGACAAAGCCCAGCCTTAAATTATTATTACATTTTCACATTAATCTGAATACTGATATAATCTGTATAAATCCGTTATTCTTTAATGCCGGCCATAGATGGTTTGAATAAGTCCCTGCTGAACCGGTTGAGATTCGAACCATTTTACCCAAGTTGATCAATCAATCAACTTGGGTACAACTAGCCTGTTGGATTTTTCATGCAATTATTGACTGTGTTGATGGGGGGAATCAGGTGTTTTTCTTTCCTGTGACCTGTGGTTGCAGAAAAGAAAAGTGTACCTTTTTATGGCCGGCTTTAATCTGATTAGAAAATTGCAAATTAAGCTCTCATTTATAGGTAACAGATTCTCTTTAACAACCTTCCTTACATAATCTATATTTTGCTTTCTGAGAATTACAACCCCTGAGATGTGGGAGAGTTAATAGTAGTGGTACTTTAAAAGCACACAAGAAATGAGTAAAACTCATTTAGCAGCTATTGAATTGAGCAGA
The DNA here is from genome assembly GCF_037356315.1 of Lithobates pipiens. Classification (NCBI taxonomy): domain Eukaryota; kingdom Metazoa; phylum Chordata; class Amphibia; order Anura; family Ranidae; genus Lithobates; species Lithobates pipiens. The sequence continues at coordinate 96,855,057 of NW_027507903.1, read as the reverse complement.
TATTTTTCAATGGCATTTGCGCAAGTGTCGAGGGAAGCCTGACTGCATACAGATTAATCTGCACTGCAAATTGAAAATGAACAGCACTGCAGTAACTGCTCATCAGCTAAACGAACAATGTTTCACAGTGAATGAAGCATAATTACTTAGAATAAAAATTTGTTATTATTACAATCATACGGGAAGACGTGCCGCTTTGTGAGCAATTCTGTATGTCACTCTGTGCCACAGATAGTAGATGCCTAGATTAAAATTCAGTCTCTCTAGGTGTGTACGTATGATTTAAGGCCTATGTATTGCTGAAGAATAGACTGAAGAATGGTACTGGTCAAAATAAGCAATTTATGTAAATGCATTTAAAGCAGAACTAAACTTAAAGTGTTACTAAAGTCAGATTTTTTTTGATTTTTTTTAATTAAAATAACAAACATGTTATACGTACCTGCTCTGTGCAGTCGTATTGCTCAGAGTGGCCCCGATCCTCCTCTTTCTGGTGGCGATATTGGCTCCTCTTCTTCTTTGTGTGACCCCATAGGACAAACGGTGCATACTTGCGCCTGACCTTTGTGTCTATGGAGCTGCACTCCATAGACTTACACAACACAACGGGACTTAGGCCCGCCCCCCTACTTACTCTTCACTGCATATGATTGCTAGCAGCAAGAGCCAATGGCTGCTGCTCGAATGCTGTGTAAAGAGGATGTAAGGGGAGAATAGATGCAGCCATGCACAGCTCTGATCTCTTCTCCCCTCTCTTGCCCTTCACACAGGGAAGGGGGGCGCAGGGAAACTGATTTTTTTTTTTTATCTTAATGTAAGCAATGCATTTAGATAAAAAAGGCTTTTAGGTTTAGTAACACTTTAAAGCTGAACTCCAGCTTTACCTTCACAGTTATACATGCTCATATCCTGCACTGAAGAGGCTTAGTCTGAGGCTTAGGCCGCGTACACACGGGCGGATTGTCTGCCCAACTAAGTTCGTCAGACAATCCGACAGACAGTCCGTTCAAAATTTGAATGAACGGACTTGACCACACACGATGAGCAGACAGTCCGCTGAAAGCGTGCGTGATGACGTGTACAGCACGTACGACGGGACTAGAAAAACGACGTCCTATACACTGCAATGCAACCTTCGGCCGTGTAAATCCTTTCTGAGCATGCGCCATACTTAGTCCGTCCAACTTGCCTACACACGAGCGGACTGTCCGCTGAAACCAAGTTTGGATGGACAAAACCACGTTTGAACGGACAAAATTACGGAAATTCCGTAAGGCCGCGTACACACGCGGGGACTGTTCGCCCAACTTTGTCCGTCAAACAGTTTCGGCAAACAGTCCCCTCAAAATTAGCATGGACGGACATGGCCACACACGACGAACGAACAGTTTGCTGAAACCGTGCGCGATGACGTGAACGGCACGTACGACGGGACGAAAAATACGACGTCCTATACACTGCATTATAACTTTCGGCGTGTAAATCCTTTCTGAGCATGCGCGGAACTTAGTTTGACGAACAAGCCTACACACGGGCGGACTGTTCGCTCAAACAAGGTTTCAGCGGACAGTTTTACGGAATTTCCGAAAAACCTTGTTCGTCAAACTGTCCGCTGAAAGCCCACACACGAGCGGACTGTCCGCCCAAACACTGTTCAGCGGACAAAGTTGGGCTAACAGTCCGCGCGTGTGTACGCGGCCTAAGACTTTGTTCGTCAGACAGTCTGCTGAAAAAGTCCGCTGAAGCCCACACGCGAGCGGATTGTTCGCTGAAACACGGTTCAGCGGACTAAGTTGGACAGACAATCCGCCCGTGTGTACGCGGCCTTAGTCTGATTTCACTGCACACTCTGATCTTCTGCAAGTGAGCATTCGATGCTGCAGCAATTCAGATAGAGCCTCTCATTACCTATCTGGAGGACATCCAGCATCATCCAGTTCTGGCTATCTCTTGCCCTCCCCTTTCATTTATTGGATGTCAGTTCTTTCAATCATGAAGTCTCAGCATCATGCGTGGGCATTACCTAGGGCAATCTGCTTGCAAATGCAGCCTGTTTAGGAATGCTTGCATCTCCTGACTAAGATAGTTACATAGTGAGGTTGAAAAAAGGCACAAGTCCGTCAAGTCCATCCTATGTGTGTGATTATATGTCAGTATTACATTGTATATCCCTGTATGTTGTGGTCGTTCAGGTTCTTATATAATAGTTTTTTTTAAACTATTGCTACCCCCCCCCCCCCACTGAGACCAGCGCCTGTGGAAGAGAATTCCACATCCTTATCGCTTTTACAGTAAAGAACTCTCTGGTTAAACCTCTTTTCTTCTAATTTTAATGAGTGGCCACGTCTTGTTAAACTCCCTTCCGCAAAAAAGTTTTATCCCTATTGTGGGGTCACCGGTATGGTATTTGTAAATTGAAATCATATCCCCTCTCAAGCGTCTCTTCTCCAGAGAGAATAAGTTCAGTCCTCGCAACCTTTCTCAATAACTAACATCCTCCAGACCCTTTATTAGCTTTGTTGCCCTTCTTTGTACTCACTCCATTTCCAGTACAACCTTCTTGAGGACTGGTGCCCAGAACTGGACAGCATACTCCAGGTAAGGCTGGACCAGAGTCTTGTAGAGTTTGCGAATTATCACTTTATCCCTGGAGTTAATCCCTTTTTTAATGCATGCCAATATTCTGTTTGTTTTGTTAGCAGCAGCTTGGCATTGCATGCCATTGCTAAACCTATCATCTACTAGGACCCCCAGGTCCTTTTGCATCCTAAATTCCCCCAGAGGTTCTCCCCCCAGTGTATAGATTGCATTAATATTTTTGCCACCCAAATGCATTATTTTACATTTTTCTACATTGAACCTCATTTGCCATGTAGTTGCCCACCCCATTAATTTGTTCAGATCTTCTTGCAAGGTTTACACATCCTGCAGAAAAGTCATTGCCCTGCTTAGCTTAGTATCATCTGCAAATACAGAGATTGAACTGTTTACCCCATCCTCCAGGTCATTTATGAACAAATTAAATAGGATTGGTCCCATCACAGAACCCTGTGGGACCCCACTACCCACCCCTGACCATTATGCATATTCCCTATTTATCACCACCCTCTGAACTCGCCCTGGTAGCCAGTTTTCAATCCATGTACTCACTCTATGGTCCATGCCAATGGACCTTATTTTGTACAGTTAACGTTTAAGGGGAACTGTGTCAAATGCTTTGCAAAATCCAGATACACCACGTCTATGGGCCTTCCTTTTTCTAGCTGGCAATTCACTTCCCCATAGAAGGTTAATACATTGGTTTGGCAAGAACGATTCTTAATGAATCCATGCTGATTACTGCTAATGATACCGTTTTCATTACTAAAATCTTGTATATAGTCCCTTATCATCTCCTCCAAGAGCTTACATACTATTGATGTTTGACTAACTAGTCTGTAATTCCCAGGGAAGTATTTTGGGCCCTTTTTAAATATTGGTGCTACATTGGCTTTTCTCTAATCCGCTGGTACCATTCCAGTCAGTAGACTGTCCGCAAAAATCAGGAACAATGGTCTGGCAATTACTTGACTGAATTCCCTAAGTACCCTCGGGTGCAAGCCCTGGCGATTTATTAATGTTAAGTTTCCCAAGACTAATGCCCTGTACACGCGGTCGGAAATTCCGACGGAAAAGGTCTGATCGGATTATGTTGTCGGAAAATCCGATCTTGTTTGGGCTCTATCAGACTTTTTCAGTCGGAGATTCCGATGGAAAAAGTTTGAGAGCTGGATCTAAAATTTTCCTACAACAAAATCCGATCAGACTTTTTCTGATCGTTTGTAAAGAATTCCGATGGACAAAGTGCCATGCATGCTCAGAATAAATTACAAGACAAAAGCTATTGGCTACTGGCCTCTTGGTAGTCCCGTCGCATGTAATGAACGTCACCTTGTTCCGAACGATTGGATTTTCCAACAACTTTGTCCAACCGTGTGTATGCAACACACATTTTGGGCCAAAATCCATCGGAAAAAATCTGACCGATTTTGTGGACGGAATGTCCGACCGTGTGTACAGGGCATTATTCTGTCCTCTGTTAGCCATGTGGGTGATTCCTGTGATGTGTAACGAGGACAAAGACTGCAGTTTTGGTTACTGAAGCCCCCCGATTCCCTCGTGAAGACTGAGGAGAAGAATAAATTCAATGCCTTCGCCATCTCCCCATCCTTTGTAGCCAGATGTCCTTCCTCATTCTTTATGGGGCCAATATGGTCTGTCCTCCCTTTTTTACTGTTTACATACTTAAAGAATTTCTTGGGATTTTTCTTTGCTCTCCTCCGCTATGTGTCTTTCATGTTCTATCTTAGCTGCTATAATTACACCCGTACATTGATTGTTGCATTCTTTATAAAGTTTGAATGCTGATGATGATCCCTCAACCTTGTATTTTTTGAAGGCCTTCTCTTTTGCTTTTATATGCCTTTTTACATTGGCGTTAAGCCATCCAGGACTTTTGTTCATTCTTTATTTATTACCCAATGGGATGCACTGGCTAATGCCCTTATTTAATATGCTCTTAAAGCGAACCCATCTCTCCTCCGTGTTCTTTGTTCCTAATGCCGCGTACATATGACCGGACTTTTCGATTGACTAGGTCCAGTGGTCTTCCCGATGGACTTTTGGTGGACTTGGCCACACACAAGCAAAATGACGGATTCAAACGTGATGACGTATGACCAGACTAGAATAAGGAAGTTCATAGCCAGTAGCCAATAGCTGCCCTAGCGTCGGTTTCCGTCCCTCGGACTAGCATACAGACGAACTGATTTTTCAACCAGACTCAAGTCCGTCGTAAAGATTTGAAACGTGTTTTATTTCTAGGTCCGTCTGACTTTTGGGAAAAAAGGTCCGCTGGAGCCCATACACGATCGTAATATCCAACGGATTCATTCTGTCGGACTTAGTTCGTCGAAAAGTCCAGTCCTGTGTACACGGCATAAGATTTTATCTCAATGTATATCTTATATCAAGATTCATATTTTAGGGAGGTTGATTCTTTTGAAATCCAGTGTCTTTGTATTTCCCTTATGTTTCCTATTTGTGTAATTTATACTGAAGCCAACTGACCTGTGATCGCTGTTTCCTAAATTGCCCTGTATTTCCACATCTGTGATCAGGTCTGTATTGTTGGTAATCAGTAGATCTAGTGACGCTTTATTTATAGTTGGTGCGTCTACCATCTGACCTATGAAATTGTCCTACAAGACATTTAGGAACTGGCGAGCCTTAGACTAATGTGTGGTTCCCTCTGCCCATTCTATGTCTGGATAATGAAAATCCCCCATTAGGATAATGCTTCCCATACATGCTGCTAATCCAAATTGTGATAGGAGGTCCGCTTCCCCCTCCTCCCTCAGGTTAAGGGGCCTATAGCATATGTTATAAACAAGGCCAAGGATAAATCCAAGGAAACAAAACAAGGGTAACTTACCTATAGCATACTCCTAGTATTATTTTCCCCTTAGCTTCATCCCTTTGGAGCTTTACCCATAAGGATTGCACCTCCTCCCTAGCTCCCTTAGTGATGTCATCTCTCACATTCACTTGTACATTGTTCTTGATATACAGGCATACCCCTCCCCCTTTTTACCTTCTCTATCCCTGCGATAAAGGGTATAACCTTGAATGGTTGCCAGCCAATCATGAGAGCTTTTGAACCAAGTCTCTGAAATTCCCACAAAATCCAAATGCTCCCTGTACAACAATAACTCTAGTTCACCCATCTTGTCCGACAGGCTCCTGGCATTGGTGAGCATGCCACGTAGTTTAGACCAGTCACATACTATCCTCTTATTGGGTGTTCCCGAGATTGCAACTAGCACTTGTTACTATACTTACCTTGGGTTTATGTGCTTTAGTCAACCTACCACCAATGCCCCCAATACTACCCTCTGGACTATGTTCTGCTCTGACTATCTCTATCTCTGGACCCTCCCCCCGTCGCCTAGTTTAACAACCCCTCTAACTTTTTGGCCATCTTTACTCCCAGCAGATCTGCTCCCTCCTCATTTAGGCATACATCCATTAGGTATTTTCATATTTAACTAACTCCTCCCTGCCATCCCCTCCATCCATTTACAGTATCTCAAAAAAGTGAGTACACCCCTCACAACACTGAAGAAATTATACTTTTGTACAATGTAAAATAGTGAGTATACATCTTGTATAACAGAGTAAATGTGTTGCCCCCTCAAAATAACTCAACACACAGCCATTAATGTCTAAATTGCTGGCAACAAAAGTGAGTACACCCCTAAGTCATAATGTCCAAAGTGGGCCCAATTAGCCATTTTCCCTCCCTAGTGTCATGTGACTCGTTAGTGTTACAAGGTCTCAGGTGTGAGTGAGGAGAAGGTGTGTTAAATTTGGTGTTATTGCTCTCACTCTCTCATAATGGTCACTGGAAGTTCAACATGGCACCTCATGGCAAAGAACTCTCTGAGGATCTGAAAAAAAAGAATTGTTGCTCTACAAAAAGGTGGTCTAGGCTATAATAAGATTGCCAAGACCCTGGAACTGAGCTGCAGCATGATGGCCAAAACCATACAGCGGTTTAACAGGACAAGTTCCACTCAGAACAGGCCTCGCCATGTTCGACCAAAGAAGTTAAGTGCATGTGCTCAGCATCATATCCAGAGATTGTCTTTGGGAAACAGACATATGAGTGCTGCCAGCATTGCTGCAGAGGTTAAAGAGGTGGGGGGTCAGCCTGTCCGTGCTCAGACCATACTCCACACACTGCATCAAATTGGTGTGCATGGCTGTTGTCCCAGATGGAAGCCTCTTCTAAAGATGATGCACAAGAAATCCCACAAACAGTTTGCTGAACAACCAAACTAAGGACTTGGATTGCTGGAACCATGTCCTGTGATCTAATGAGACCAAGTTAAATGTATTTGGTTCAGATGGCTTCAAATGTGTGTGGCGGCAACCAAGGAAGGAGTACAAAGACAAGTGTCAAGCATGGTGGGGGGAGTGTCATGGTCTGGGCCTGCATGAGTGCTGCCGGCACTGGGGAGCTACAGTTCATTGAGGGAACCATGAATGCCAACATGTACTGTGACATACTGAAGCAGAAAAACAACAAATTCTCCTGCGCTCTGGTTTCTTGGTCTTTAAAATGTGATATATACAGTTTGAAGTGGTGTTGTCACTAAGTCTTGCAGCCCTCCTTTAGAACATTGGGTGTTCAAATACTAGAGAGAAACAATACAAAAAGGGAGAAGGCGCACTGACCTAGTGCATTACCAAAAAACAGCTTTATTTAAATAAAACAAATAGCAAAATGGCTACTCACAAACGAGTGTTGGTCAAAGGCAAAATCAATAAAAATGAATCCATCGCACCAGACGTTTGGCGAATCCAGACTAGATGTCAGAGGAATTGGTAGATACCTCTACGGAAATGGCTCAGCCTTTGACCAACACTTGTTTGTGAGTAGCCATTTTGCTATTTGTTTTATTTAAAAAAAGCTGTTTTTTGTATTGTTTCTACATACTGAAGCAGAGCATGATCCCCTCCCTTTGGAGACTGAGGCGCAGGGCAGTTTTCCAACATAACGATCCCAAACACACCTCCAAGACAACCACTGCCTTGTTAAAGAAGCTGAGGGTAAAGGTGATGGACTGGCCAAGCATGTCTCGAGACCTAAACCCTATTGAGCATCTGTAGGGCATCCTCAAATGAAAGGTGAAGGAGTGCAAGGTCTGTAACATCCACCAGCTCTGTGATGTCGTGATGGAGGAGTGGAAGAGTACTCCAGTGTCAATATATGAAGTTCTGGTGAACTCCATGCTCAAGAGGGGTTAAGGCAGTGCGGGAAAATAATGGTGGCCACACAAAATATTGACACTTTGGCCCCAATTTGGACATTTTCACTTAGGAGTGCACTCACTTTTGTTGCCAGCAGTTTAGACATGGCTGTGTGTTGAGTTATTTTGAGGGTACAGCTAATTTTCACTGTCATACAAGCTGTTCACTACTTTACATTGTAGCAAAGTGTAATTTCTTCAGTGTTGTCACATGAAAAGATATAATAAAATATTTACAAAAATGTGAGTGGTGTACTCACTTTTGTGAGATACTGTATGGCCTAACTACATTGCATAGAGAAGCACAGAGATCTAATGATGACATAACTGGGTCTAGAAAAAGCAATGTATTGAAAATGGAAGGATTTTATTTGACAATTTTACTAGCATGTTGATGACTGGAAAAGTAGGAGCCAGGAAAGGCCAAATACATCTTTAAAATGTCCCCTTCCTCTTTCTTCTACCGATCCTGCATACCCTGTATAAAAACAAAAAATAAATAAAAAATAAAATTAAGATCTAAATATAGACCTGTGTAACAAAAAGATGTGTACTTACCTTTTTTGGTACAGTCATGTGATCAGGAGCTGTGACTTCCCAGAGCTGCAATGTCACCCATAGGCTTACATGGCCCATCTATTGGTGGCGCAGCTGCCACTCACTGACACTGGATAAGGTTATAGTCAGATTTTTCTTCCACTTTAAGCACAGTTGTGTTTACTGAATTCTTAAAAGTGCTATTAATGCTTTCGCTTATTTCCTGTAATTGCTGTTTAAAGTTGACCAAAAACTACCAAGATTTAATTATTCTTATGATAGAGATCCAGAAGACAAGGCTCTTTCATCAGGAGCACATTTAGCTTATCCATCTGTGGTGAAGCAATGATGTCATTGTGGATACACTGCATGGTAGGGAGTCTTTACAGTTGGCTGCAGTGTGAGAAAGCCTTTGCATGCTCAGACATAATATTGACGCAGTAGCTCCAAAAGGCAGGACTGGCATCAGGGGAAAAAACTCGGGATGGTTTGATGACCACCTCTCTCTACTAAAGCAGGAACGTAGAAGAGCTGAAAGAACATGGAGAAGAAATCCCACAGAGGAAAACCACATAAACTACAAAGGACTCATGGTGAATTATCGCAAAGCAATCTTCGAAGCCAAAAAGGACCATTTCTCGAAGGCAATCTCAACGGCACTAAACCGCCCTCGGGAACTCTTTAAAATAGTCGCTCAATCGATGAACCCGGTATGCTTAGAGCCCCCAGCAAACGAAACCCAAGATTTCTGCAATGAATTATCAGATTTTTTCATCAACAAAATCGAAACCATCAGGAAAACAATTCATCAGAAAAAAACAGCCAACCACAGTCAACAAAAACAAAAAGAAGATATCTACACCAACATCCCACAACTGCCAAAGTTTTCACTGACCCCAACTACCACTGACCTCACTAAAAACATTGTCAGAAACCTTTGTGACAGTACATCACCTATTGATATCATCCCCACAAAACTCCTGAAAGAATGCTCTGACATTGTGGCTCCCACCATAATCCACCTCATAAATCAGTTGTTTAAAGAAGGGACTGTTCTGGGCACCCTCAAACAAGGGATCATCAAACCCCTGCTAAAGCAACCTAACCTCGACCCTCAGGACCCAAACAATCGCAGGCCGATTACAAACCTCATCACCATCTCCAAGATCATGGAGAAAGCGGTAGTTCAACAGATCCAACACTGCCTGGATACACACAAGCCTGGGCCATTTAACAGAAACAGCACTTCTTTAAGATATGGGACGACACCCTCGAAGCAGCGGATGACGGAGAATCGTGTCTCCTGGTACTGTTGGACCTCAGTGCAGCATTTGATACAGTGGACCACAATACTCTACTCATCCGCCTCACAGAAGTAGCAGGAGTCACAGGCTCAGATCTTCAATGGTTCGCATCCTTCCTAGGAAATCGGTCACAGACAGTGAAACTAGGAGAATTCACCTCTGAAACCAAGGCAGTCTCCTGCGGAGTCCCCCAAGGATCGCCCTTGTCGCCAGTGCTCTTCAACATATACATCCACCCACTCCTCAATATCATCAGATCATCAGACCTCAGCTTCCACTCGTACGCTGATGACGCGCAACTTTACTTTCGTATCACTGAACAAAAAGTCCATCATCAGCAATTAGAAAATTGCCTCGCTCTGATAGAAGACTGGATGACCACTAACTCCCTCAAACTCAACAAATCAAAAACAGAGCTTCTCATCCTCCACGCAAACCATAAGTCCCGAACCAAGATCCCCTGGACACCCCCCACCATTTTTGGACAGACCGTCATCCCAAAGACTAAGGCAAAGAGTCTCGGGGTCATCTTTGACTCGCAAATGTCTATGAATGCCCAAATAGGAGCAGTAGTCAGTGGCTCTCACCATCTGCTCCGCCTGCTATGCAGACTAATACCATTCATCCCACAGAAGGACAAAGCAGTGGTAGTTGGAACAGTCATTAATTTGCAGCTTGATTACGCAAACTCCCTTTACTTAGGATTACCCCAATATCAACTTGCGCACTTACAACTTATCCAAAACACGGTGGCAAGGCTGATAACAGGAAAAAAAACCTGGGAATCAATCTCCCCTACCCTGAGGAGCCTACACTGGCTAACCGTAAAGAATCGAATCACATTCAAGACCCTCTGCCTCACCCACAAATGCATGCATGGAGACGCTCCTCAATACCTATTCGAGAAAATAAAACAATACACGCCCAACCGCAGTCTTCGATCCTCTAACCAAAACCTCCTCCTCGTTCCCAAATCTCGGTACAAATCTAAGGGGTAACAGAGATTCGCTGTCCAAGGACCACGGCTATGCAACGCTTTACCAACCAACATCCGATTGGAAGAAAACCTCCAGGTCTTCAGGAAAAAACTCAGGACCTTCCTCTTCTAGAAGCTGGACAGCAAAGCTCCGCACAGCGCCTTGATGCGATTCAGTTCACTTTGAGCACTATACAAATTATTCATTCATTCATTCATTGAGACCCACAGATCTAGGAGGGAGTATAGTGAAGGTTGGAGCTTTTACCTGTGCATGTTTTAAATTAACTGCAAACAGAAAAGCTTGGGCTGGTGGTGTGTTGTTTTTTTTTTTTGTTTTTTTTAACAAAAGGCTGGAGTTTTTTAAAATATAGGTTTTGGTCAGAAGCTTTAGAATGCTAAGATTAACCCAGTACAACAGCTGCAATAGACCTTAGACTGGCCATAGATGTAACGATTTTCTTTCCTGCAACCACAGTCATTCCTCCCGTGGAGCCATTAGGGTTGCTTTACTATAACTGGAGAGTTCAAAATCTGGTGTGGCTGTGCACAGAAAACCATCTTCCGGGGTTTTTGTCAAAGCTTAATTGAACAATCTGAATTTAGAAGCTGATTGGCTACCACACACAGCTGCACCAGATTTTGCACTCTTCAGTTTTAGTAATCAGCCCCATTGTCTTCTCCTGGAGGGGGGCCCCATTGGTAGAGCACAGCAGGTATAACAGCCTCTAGCAATTATTGCATTTAAAATTCGATAGGTTGGTTGTACCCAAGTTGATCGATTGATCAACTTGGGTACATTCAGGCTACCAATACATGGTTTATATCTCGGCCGGTTCAGGAAAAAAACAGCAATGGCCAACTTTATCTGCTACAGCAGTAAGCCTAAGTTCTAGGAAACTCTACCACTCCACCACAGTCATTGCTGTTACTGTTTTCCCTGCAAGCATCAGATTCTGAAACCCTAAGGGTGCATTCACACTTGCAAATGCACTCGCAGTCCAAATACATGCAAGAACTCCAGCAGAGGTTTCGATGACTACATGCAAGAACTCCAGCAGAGGTTTCAATGACTAGCTGTGAGAGGCAATTCAAAGAAATAGTAGGTGGGAAACAACCTAATCATCTAATTGCACCTACTTGCATGTAATCTCTCATGCTGCGATCACATATAAGTGATCAGCCCAGCATGCAGACTGCCTCTCCCAGCTAATTGCGGGAACTCCTGCTGGTGTTCTTGCATGTAATCTGACTGCAAACACCTGAAGAGACTTGAAGGCACCCTGGTTGAAAAAGGCTGATCTAGGGTTCTGTTGCTTTTAAAGACACTAAGAAAAAAAAAAAGCATGCATCAATGGAAGGAGCCAGACCAAATGATAAGTGTCCAAATTAATTTACTGGTTTACACTAAGAAAATAGCCAATGTGTTTCGGGGGCCAGAAGAAACTCCCCCTTCATTAGAGTTTCAGTTAAAGTGATATAAGGCACAATGTAAATTATACAGTGTGTGTTTAGTATTTCTGTATATGGATGGTGGCACTGTAATTATTTTAATAAACATCTAAGTACCTTTTCTCTTTCGTTCGTTGACAGACACAGCTCCATTAATTCTTGACCTTAGGGTTATCATGCCACCTTCAGGAGAGGACTAGGCAGAACATGTAAGACATGTAAAAACAGCAAGACTGCACAGCACCGCCCAGGGGGTGGTCCCTCTGGCTTTAACCCCTCACTTTGCTTCCTGCAGCTCAGTTTTTTTCTGCCTAGTGTAGGGGAAGGACTTGGCTCCCTGAGGGGACCATTGGTCCTGGGAATTATTTCATTTTCTCTACAATTTTGATCCTGTGATCTACAATCAACAGCCGGGCTGGGTGACAGGCTGGATAATATAGAACCTTGTAGTCTCCCCAGCCTGGCCATTGAGCGTGAGCAGACCCTAGCTACGCGCTGGATTGACCACAACATGCCCCTTCTTCTCCAAGGGCGGCCGTTAAGCTATATGCTCCGGGGCGCACATATGACCGGGCTACTGCTGTCCGTGTCACAGTGTGCCATGGCCAGCAGCCACCTCGTACTGCTCGGGTGATGGGTCTGTGATGGAATGTGTCCAGCAATCCCAACAGGTGGGGTAAGTATGGCTCTCCCTGCTTCGGCAGGATAGAACAGCTGGGCATTCAATGGGAGGTTGACTAGGGGGTCTCTCACTCTCCCTTTCCTCTCTCCCTGTCCCTCATTCCCTCCTCCCCCTGCTGGGGCCGCTGTGTGACTGGGCATGAGGTGCAGTGTATGTACCTTCCTCCGGGCTTTGGCAAGGGGTTGCGCTGGCTGTTAGGGTCCTTTTTACCTTTTCTGCCCTTTTTTCTTCACTGTGAGGTGCTTGGGCTGTTTGAGCATTTTCCTGTAGTCTTATGCAATGTTTGTGCCATCAGCCATTTTCTAGAAGGTTCGGCAGCCATTTTCTTGGTGATTTTTTTGCTAGGACTGCCGGTGGCCATTTTCTTGTAGCCCCAGCACGGTTTACCTCTTGAGCTGGTGTCTGTCTACCTCAGAACAATGCGGTTTTTACTCTGGGCACTTCATAACTGACACAGGGCAGTGCGGTCAGCAGAAGCACAGCGCAGCACTCGGTCAGGGTGCTGAGTCCTGCGGGGAGGGCCCTCAGTCTGCTAGCAGCTAGGAGGGTGGGATTTGTGTACTTTGCTTTAAGTCCCTAAGTTGTGGCAGGCGAGTGAGGGTCAGCATGACATCATAAGCTGGCGCTTCTTCCCCAGACATCCCTGCTATTGCAACCGGCTCATCTGCTAAAACTGTGGTGCCCATGGACGCTTTGTCTGTGGTCCTGGAGACCTTTGTTGCCAGGGTAGAAGCGGCGTGTGGGCGCAGGGGGGGTAAAAAACACCCCTTGCCTCTCCCTGTCTTCTGGAGAGAGCTCTGATTCAGACTCGGCCCCCGTGGTGACTGGCGGCCCCTGTTCTGAGGTGTCAGAGGATGCGGACCAGGACTATTCGGACAGTGAGAATGACTCTGTGTCCGGGTTAGCGCAGGAAAAAGCATTAGTAGGAGCACTTATCACTGCAGTGTGGGATAACCTGAAGATACGGGATACAGCAGGAACTTCTGCTGAGGTGGTGGTCCCTTTTGGGTCCCGCAAACTGGCCCGCATGCCTAAGGTGTTTCCGTATTTGACTTATTTTGATAAGTTCATCTACAAGGAATGGGGAAGTCCGCAGCGGGCCTTTTCAGTCCCAAGAAGAATGGCGGTTCGTTACCGCTTTGAGGAGAGCCTCCTGGAAAAATGGACGTCTCCTCCGGTTGTTGACCCCCCAGTATCCAGGTTAAATAAAGTAACCATAATTACAGTAGAAGGGACTCCAGGCTTCAAGGACCTTGCTGACAGGAGGGCCGAGGCAGTGGCCCAGTCCATGTTTAGGTTAGTAGGGTCAGCGTTATGACCTGTGCGGGCCACAGCCTTGGTGACACAGACATTTACTGATTGGGCAAAGTTGTTGCACCGTCAGTTGGAGAAGCAACAGTCTGCGTAGAGCTGGCAGACCAGTTGGTGCATGGCCTTAAGTATGTCTGTGATGCGGCCCTGGATACGGCCCCCCTGCTCTCTAGAGCATCAGTATCAGCAGTGGTGCTATGGCGCCTGATTACGCTGAAATGCTGGTCTGCGGACCAGGCATCTAAAAAGTACTGGTGGATTTGCCCTTCCAAGGTGAGAGGCTATTTGGAGCTTTGCTGGATGACATTTTTAAAAATGTTACCTGTGGGAAGAGCACGTTGCTCCCACAGTCCAGGAAGGGTTAGGAGCCACACCATAGGCAAGGGCCCTCTTTTTCTGCTCAGAAACAGCTTTTTCGCCCGCCCGGGTTGGCAGGTAAGCATTCCCAGTCTGACAAGGTGCCTGCTGAAGGACAGAAGCGTCCCTGGTTTCACAAACCAAACAAGTCTGCAAGCAAAAATGTTACTGCGTGAAGGTTTGCCCCTGCCCAACTCTCGGGTGGGGGGGGTCCCCTTCGGGAGTTTGCAGCTTGGTGGACCTCTCTGCTGTTCGACCAATGGGTCTGCGAACTGGTTTCATCGGAATACAAGATTTCTTTCTTTAGAGTTTCTTTCTTGTCCACCAAACAGATTTTTTTCCCTACAACCTACCTCTACTTCTGGCTCGTCTGGAAGCCCTGTTCAGGGCAGTACAGGATCTGCTACTGCGTGGGGTGATAATACCTGTAGTGACGCTGGAAAGGTTTCAGGGATTCTACTCCAATCTGTTTGTAGTCCCCAAAAAGGAAGGGGTACGTCCAATCCTTGAAGGCCCTCAACAGCTTCAGGATGGAATCAGTTCGCTCCGTGGTCGCTGCACTCCATCAGGGTGCGTCCCTGGATATCCAGGATGCGTACTTACATGTACCCATATGCCTCATGCATCAGAGGTTTCTGTGATTTGCAGTCGGGGAAGAACTCTACCAGCTTGTGGCTCTCCCTTTTGGCCTGGCGTCAGCACCCCGAGCCTTTACCAAAGTGTTAGCTCCAATTCTGGCACTGTTAAGGCAATGTGGGATCGCAATCGTGGGTTACCTAGACTACCTCCTTCTGATGGCAGCTTCAGCCTCAGTATTAAGGGAGGATGTAGCGATCACCATGCAGACTCCCTGTGAGTTTGGTTGGATGCTGAACCTAAAGAAATTGGTGTTAGTGCTGACTCAATGCCTGGAGTACCTGGGCTTACTGTTGGACTCCTCAGAAGCGACAGTTTTTCTCCCTTCAGACAAGCTACAGACTCTTCAAGCTGCAGTGAGGTTATTGGTGAACCGCAGGTGGTCGTCGCTTCGCTTCTGCATGCGAGTTCTTTGCCTCATGGTAGCCACTTTCGAAGCAATACCGTATGCACAATTTCACACTCGAGTCCTACCAAAGGAGATTTTATCAAAATGGGACAAATCTCCGTTATCCCTGGATTGCCAAATTCGGGTGGGCCAGCTAATCCGGGATTCCCTTCTCTGATGGCTGAGGTCTCCGACCCTCTGGTCTAGGAGATCATTTCTTCCTCTCCATTGGACAGTGATCACAACAGACGCCAGCCTGACAGGTTGGGGGGGAGTTCTGGGAGTACAGTCGGCCCAGGGCCTTTGGTTGCGGGAAGAATCCCAACTGCCAATCAACATGCTCGAGCTTCGGGTGATCAGGCTTTGCCTCTCCACATGGTCAAGGAGGCTACAAGGGCGTCCGATCAGGATCCAGTCGGACAATGCCACGGCGATGGTGTACGTCAACCATCAAGGAGGAACAAGGAGCTCAGATGCAGCACAGTAGGTCCTTCAGTGGGAAGAGCGACACGTGCCGACCCTGTCCGCCATACACATTCCGGTCGTAGAAAACTGACAGGTGTACTACCTAAGTCGACAGATGCTGGACACAGGGGAATAGTCGTTGCATCCGGATGTATTCCAGCTCCTTTGCCTAAGGTGGGGTACACTAGATGTTGACCTCCTGGCCTTGGCTCAATCAGAAGGTGCAGAGGTTTGTGTCTTGGACAAGAGACCCCTGGGCGGATGGATCAGACTCAGTGGCTCCATGGGGGCATTATCGGCTGATTTATGCCTTCCCCCCACTCAAACTTCTACCACGTCTGCTGCACAGAGTGGAGGCCGAGGGGATTCCAGTAATTCTGATTGCCCCAGATTGGCCTCGGCATCCTTGGTACGATGACTTAGTACAACTGGTGACGGATGTTCCTTGGCAGCTACCGATGCGAGAGGACCTTCTATCGCAAGGTCCAATACTTCATCCTGCTTTACCGTTGCTGATTTTAACGGCATTGCTGTTGAAAACCAGGTGCTAAGGGACCGAGGTCTGTCAGACTCTGTAATTTCCACTATGCTGATGGCACGGAAGTCATCTTCTCTGAAGATTTACCATTGTACGTGGAAGGCTTGCATCCCCATGTGGGAGGAGATGGGGTAGCATCCGCGCACTTATTCAGTTTCCAGGATCCTGCTGTTTTTGCAGCGAGGAGTGGTTCAGAAACTTGCCTTAAGCACTATCAAGGGACAGATATCAGCCTTGACTGTCTTTTTTCAAGGTCCCTTGGCGACTCACTCATTGGTGGGTACTTTTGTGCAAGGGGTTTAACACGTAGTCCCTCCGGTTTGACCTCCAATACCTCCGTGGGATCTGAATCTGGTGCTATCGGCGCTCCAAAAAACACCATTTGAAAACATTAGGGAAATTCCCTTGTTGACTCTTTCTCAGAAAGTAGTCTTCCTAGTGGCTATTACAGTTTCCGAGTTGGCGGCCTTGTCATGCAAGTCTCCCTACCTGGTCATCCATAAGGATAAGGCGGTGCTATGTCCGCAGCCTTCTTTCCTTCCAAAGATGGTTTCGGCATTCTATCTAAATGAGGACATTGTGTTACCATGCCTTTGTCCTAAGCTGACACACCCAAAATACGTGGGCCGGGCTCTACGGGTGTATCTGTCTGTTACAGCTCCCTTCCGGAAGTCAGACTCTCTGTTTGTTTCAGTGGCTGGTCCGAAAAAAGGTCTGGTGGTCTCGTCTTCCACCATTTCTAGGTGGATCAGACAGACCGTGGTTCAGGCCTATGCCTTAAAGGGGCAGGTGCCCCCTTTTTCTGTCACTGCTCATTCCACCAGGGCAATTGGAACCTCCTGGGCTTTCTGACATCAAGGCGGCGACTTGGTCGTCCGTTCACACATTCACTAAATTCTACAAAGTTGACGTAAGCACATCTTCGGATGCTTGTTTTGGCCGCAAGGTTTTGCAGGCGGCTGTGCAAGGTTGCAAATTATGCTTTCTTAAGTTAAAAGTTTTGTTGTGAATTCATGTTTTGATGCATAAGTTGGCTGTAGGTTTTGATGGCGGCCGTTTAAGACGGCAACTCCTCTGTTGAGGTGTTCCTTTTGTTGTGGGTGAAGTTATGTTTTGCTGTCCCCCCCCATGTTTTTTGACACTGCTTGGGGACGTCCCTAAGGTCAAGAATTAATAAAGCTGTGTCTGTCAATGAATGAAAGAGAAAATGGGATTTTTGTACTCACCGTAAAATCCTTTTCTCTGAAGTTTATTGACGGACACAGCACCCACCCCTCCTATTTATGTTTGTACTGCTTTTTGACGAACTGAGCTGCAGAAATCAGGGTGAGGGGTTATAGCCAGAGGGACCGCCCCCTGGGTGGTTCTGTGCAATCTTGCTGTTTTTACATGTTCTGCCTAGTCCTCTCCTGAAGGTGGCGTGATAACCCTAAGGTCAAGAATTAATGGAGCTGTGTCCATCAATGAACTTCAGAGAAAAGGATTTAAGGGTGAGTACAAAAATCAAATTTTTCCTAATTGATATACAGCTGTCACATGACCCAGGTCTTTCCCAATCTGTCTGCAGGAAAACAGTGGCAGGAGGAGCTTATAGTCCTCTGCTGCTGCTCACTTGTTCAAAATAAAAATAAATTAAAAAAACAGCCTTTGGAATACAGAGGGAAATGTAAATCATTATTATCAGTAAACTGTTTTAAACTGTCATAGAAATATTTATTTGAAATCAAATCTTTATTATTTTTTGGCAATAACACAGTGTGGGCAGATTTCTGCCATGTCACACCCCTCCAGCCTTTGTCTTAGAATAAGTGGGAGGTGAAACTCAACTATGAGTTATATCTCAGCCATCTTTTTTGAAGAAGAAATACATTTCTTTGGTAAAAATTCAAATTTGGCCTTACCTACCTGATTATCAGTGAAACATACCCATACTTGGGCATTGAGAGGGCTGATTTCCATACCTGACTTGAGAAGAATGAGTTGGCAGTACTGAGCACTGAGTCAGAGGGTGATTGGCGGAATTGATCTTGGTCGTTAGAGATGCAGAATCAGATCCGGCACAAACAATATTTGTGAAATTGTTTAGGACCAGGAAGAAACCAGTGACAGAAGCAGCTGAATGAATTCCTCAGATGCAATCAGCAGAGCATGATTACCATCAAACACCCTGCTTGGCCTCAGTTCTGCTTTTCAGTATCTGCCTCCTGATTGTATGTTTTTTTTTTCCTGAATCAATTTTCACTTGCTTGAAAAAATTAGCTTAGCAGCCGCTATTATATATGCATTCATTAAATCTCAGGCAAAATGTATTTTTAAATGCCTCAGATTAACTGTAATAAAGAGTATACCAGGCTCCGGAGAATATTGTTCTGCATTATTGTAAAACAGACATACCCTTATGGGAAAAATAAATAGTTTACTAATGGATGTATATGATGAATAAGACCAGTGTGCTGGTATTGCTTATGGAGCCACATTTCTCAGAATCCCCTTTGTTGCTTGTGGGCAGATTCTATAATGATGCTTTTCTTTATAAAGCTTGTTGACTTTGCTCTCTGGGGTTGTAGAGAGAGACTTCCTCTGCAGCTGCGGCAGCACATGCCGCTCAGACTGAGACCTTTATTTCATAGTGCAAAGAGCAATTACAAATTGTGTGAACTGTGGCAGCCATTAGTGTCACAATTTGTACACATCGGAAGGAGTTTACCGCTAGTGTCCAAAAGCATAGTATTCAGACTGGGCATCTTGGAAAAGGGTTATGGGTGGTTCCATGCAAAATGGTAAATAAATTGATGTATGGGAACTGCTGCCCCTACAGATACACCTAGGTGGGGATGTAGAGATTAAAGGATAAAATTAGGTGTGGCGCTGTTCTAAAATCCTAGGATTTTTTTTGGAGTGCTCCAAATTCCCAATCCTAACCAGTGACTTGTATATCTAAACACTCTTGAGTGTGTTATTAAAAGTGACTGGTGCTAAACATAATTATTGTGCAAACAGTGCAATCATAAAAAAGTGACAAGTGCTGCAAAATTAATTGATTGATGTGCCCAGTGTTGATCTAAAAGTCCAAAATGACCAGTGCTCTTGAATTGTGTGTGTTTTCTTCTATAAAAAAAATAATATTTACAGTCCTTATAAAACATATAATATTCCAAAGTGACAAGTGCTCTTCAATCCGGTGTCTGCTGTGCTAGTGCTTCTTTACAGTGCACCTAATGGTAATGCACACACCAGAAATATTTATCCCTCAAAGGGGTATTGCGCATTCATAGTATTTGCCACTGTGCAGCAGTATCCAGATCTACGCCTCGAGTTACTCCTAATATGTATTCTTCCGAGTCTCCCACATACAGAAGAAAAATTCTCCCATAGTGTGATAACGTTTCCAAAAGCTTTATTAAGCATAGTGGCGCCCCCTGGGCGGTGCTTCTAGCATCTTTGCGTCACTTCCGGTTTGAATCTGTGGATCGTGAATTGTCCCGGCTCCCTTTTTAAACAAACGCTTACATATACCATCGTGGTGGTGGAACTGCGCTAAAAATTGATATTGTGATAAGAAGGTCTATCACACAGATTTAGAATTAGGTAAATCCAAATTTGATTATAACACACCAAAGTATAAATAATTTAAGATAGAGAAAAGTCCATAAATAGCGAAACATAAATGAACTCTTGAGTTGTCTTCAAACCACCACCATAAATGCGTGCACTACCACCACATAAAGTGCGTGCTTACTAGAAGGCAAGCTGTTATGAGCCTGCAGCTAAAACCCAGCCAGGGTCTTTATCCAGGGAATGTATATCACCAGCTTGGGATAACTTGATTGGTAGGGTGGATTGGTACAGCAAAAAACGACCAGGGAACTCGATCACTCACTGATCAAAATGAATGACCAGGTATTACCCAAAATATAAAGGGGCTCACTTTAGTGTAAATCGTTTCATACAATAATTTATTAAAAATGTTCACTTACAAAGGTAGAATATAAATGTCACGGTTTTGTGAAAGCCGGCCGATTGTTTAGCTGAGAGGACGGGTGTTCGCAAGCCAGCTGGCTTTTACAAAACCGTGACATTTATATTCTACCTTTGTAAGTGCAACTTTTACGTTTTTTTTTTATAAATTCTTGTATGAATCGATTTACACTATGGTGAGCTCCTTTCTATTTTGGGTAATACCTGGTCATTAATCTTGACCATTGAGTGACTGAGTTCCCTGGTCGTTTCTTGCTGTACCAATCAAGTTGTCCCGAGCTGGTGATATACATTGCCTGGGTAAAGGCCCTGACTGGGTTTTAGCCGCATGCTCATAGCAGCTTGCCTTCCGGTAAGCACACACTTTATGTGGTGGTAGTGCATGGATTCATGGTGGTGGTTTGAAGACAATTCAAGAGTTCATTTATGTTTCGCTATTTATGGACTTTTCTCTATCCTTATATTGTTTACACTTTGATGGATTTACCTAATTCTAAATCTGTATGATAGACCTGCTTATCACAATATACATTTTTAGCGTAGTTCCATTACTATTATTGTTTGTATTTATGTGTGTATCCCCCTTTTGAGCTGCTGCTCCTTTGTATTAGTTTCACTTAGCGCAATATTTTACTTTTATTAATGCTTACATATACCAAACAGATCTAAATATGTTTTTTACTGCTTATGGTTAATAAAGCTTTTGGAAACGTTATCACACTATGGGAGTATTTTTCTTCTGTATGTGGGAGACTTGCAAGAATACATATTAGGAGTAACCCAAGGCGTAGATCCGGATACTGCTGCATAGTTGCAAATACTGGGGGGGAGTGAGAGAGGGGGTGAGGGGGGGGGGGAAAGTGGGGGAGTGAGAGAGAAAGAGAGAGGGGAGGGGGGATAAAGAGAGAGGGGGTATCCCCATACTACACTAGGAGGTTTCCCCCCCCCCACAAAAACTACACCAGACTCTCCACTTTCCACAGACCGCTGGTTCCTTTTTACCATCTGTGTCTAGTGAGGCTGCCGAGGCACAATCATAGCCTAGGACTCTGACTTGCTCTGCCAAGTTAGCTACTTCCAGGATCGAAGGCTGCAGTCACTGCTTCCACTTTGCTCCCCTGTCACCGATCGGTCAGTCTGCATCAGCCCTTGGTGTCACCCAGCAGTGGTCTACACCCCCATAGTGATGCCACTGCTCATAGTGCAACTGCTTGGGCCGCCCCCCCCCCCCCTAGAAAACTGCCGCCCAAGGCAAATGCCTTGTTTGCCTTGCGGTAGATATGCCCATGGTCGGGACTCCTTTTGCATGAATTACTCCATCAATGTGGTTTGGCTTGTAGGAGATCAGCCTGTGGCACTGCTGAGATATTATGGAAGCCCAGGTTGCTTTGATAGCTCCCTTCAACTCGTCTGCATTGTTGGGTTTGGTGTCTCTCATCTTCCTCTTGACAATACCCCACGGATTCTCTATGGGGTTTAGGTCAGGTGAATTTGCTGGCCAATCAAGCACAGTGATACCATGATTATTAAACCAGGTATTGGTACATTTGGCAGTGTGGGCAGGTGCCAAGTCTAAAATACAGTGGACCAACACGAGCAGATGACATGGCTCCCCAAATCATCACGAACTATGGAAAATTTTGCATTTCACTTGGAAACAAGGTCCCAGAGTCTGAAGGAAGAGTGAAGAGGCACAGAATCCAAATTGCATGAGGTCCAGTGTGAATTTTCTGCAGTCATTGATGATATGGGGAGCCATGTCATCTTCTGGTGTTGGTCTTCTGTGTTTTTTCAAGTCCAAAGTAGGCACAGCCCTCTACCAGGAAATTCTAGGACACTTCATGCTTCCCTCTGCTGACCAGCTTTTTGGAGATGCTGATTTATTTTCCAGTAGGACTTGGCACCTGCCCACACTGCCAAAAGTGCCAATACCTGGTTTAATGATAATGGTATCACTGTGCTTGATTGACCAAGAGAAGACGTACCATGTGAGCTCCGAGTCACTCTGGATAGAACTTATACAAGCCTGAGAACTTTTGCTTAATTGTCCTGTCACCCAGCATGTACTCTCGAACAAAAAAAAGAACGAGTTGCATGTTCTGTATGACTGGACCTAGCAGGCATTTAATTTTACTCCCATTGCCTTTTAAAATGTGCTATATTGTTAACATCATACATCCAGAAGGTAGTACTGACATATTTTGATATAATGGTACAAGATTATGTGTGATATAGGTTGTCTGCAGTGGGCCTCAGTGAAGTTTGTGCATGATAAAATGTCACTTCTTCCCTTCTCATATGACTTTTAACTATAATTGATTTCACAGACCGATTGTCTTTTGAAAAAAAAAAAGTAGGCAGTATGAAGCAGAAAACTATTAATTTATGTATTTGAATTTGTTAATTATATTTCCCTAGAGTTGACAATGCAGAAGATCCCGTGTATGAAAGTTTAGAAGAATTCCATGTCTTTGTCCTTGCTCATATACTAAGAAGACCAATAGTTGTTGTGGCTGATACAATGCTTCGTGACTCTGGAGGAGAAGGTACATGTAAAAGCCATTTTATATTTTTTTTTCTTGGTTAGCCCTGTACCTTTTTGTTACTCTTTGCAAAGATTATTATGTCACAGGCAAACTGTGGAAAACACGTGCGCTTTTTTTGGAAATAAGATGTCTCGGCTCATTGCCCAACAGTTTACGTTACGCAAACTGTCAATACCTCAGGAAAATACTACTGAAATAACAGTAAATTATGAAGGTTACTTTGAAATGGTACTTGCATTTATCACAGAGGTGACTTTCCTTGTATCTTTGATCTTCATCTTTGACCACGGAAAATTAATTTGAAAAAACAACATTATTTTTAAACATTTTTCTATCTAGAATGTATGTGACACTTTATCATGTAAGAGCAGAGATAGATAGGCATTTGTCCTTGAGAAATGACTGCATGTGATGTATTTGAGCTGACAGTGCTTGGGGTTATACAATGAAAAGGTCTATTTATATATTTTTATTGGAATTCCCTGTCTTCCGCTGTGCTAAATATTGAAACTTTCATTTGCCCTGTTCTTGTCAAAGACATGTAGGCTTATACTTAAAGACTGATTGATGCCTGCTAAATATTAAAAAAAAAGTGTTGACCCAAGCAGCCATTTGGATGTTAGGTTTCATTCTCCAACCTGCTCTGGGAAAATGAAACCCGGAATCTGATTGGTTGTTTTACTCAACACAGATCATTTCTTATATTATCTCCAGTCTTTTCCTCCGCATGAATTTAGTTACTGTTTAGGTAGCATTTGACCTACTGTGATAGCTTTAAAGCTTTAATTTTAACCGGATTTATGCTTTTTCAGCCTTTGCACCTATCCCATTTGGTGGAATTTACTTACCCCTTGAAGTCCCTCCCAATAGATGTCACTGCTCACCACTGGTCCTGGCCTACGATCAAGCTCATTTTTCAGCTCTGGTGTCCATGGAGCAGAAAGATCAACAACGTGAACAAGGTAGGAGTACCGGTCCTTTGTTAGGAAAGTTTGACATCCACAAAATCGAATCCCTTGATTATGTTTACGTTTTCTGTGATAGTTTCTGTAGAATGGAGACCTGATGTATCATTTTTTTAACACCTTGTTTTATTATAATTGTTCATAGTTTAGTTTGATTTCCAGAATAATAGTACACATTTTGTCTTTTAGGTTTATCTTAAAGCAAAGCTCCACCCAAAAGGGGAAGCTCCAGTTGTTCACCTCCTCCCCCCCCCTCGACTGCCACATTTGGCACTTTTTGGGGGGGAGGGGGAGGTACCCCCCTCCCCCCCAGGTACCCACTCCCACTTCCGGGTAAGATCGACAATCTAAGACATTTCGGCCCCTCCTTCCCCCTGCTGCCTTCTGGGACACATACAGGTAGACAGCAGGACCATTCAAGAGGCACAGCACTACTCACGCACATGCAGTATTTGTAGCTGCTGAATTTTTTTTTTTACTTTCCAAACTGGAGCTCCTCTTTAATGAAGGAAGAAATGCTAATTAAAGATGGTATAAATGGTTTAAATTCTAGCTTGTGCTTTTGTTCATGTTAGTTTTTATGTTTGTGGTCATTCTGAATCTCCAAAAAAATATCAACTCTGCAATGTGTATGTTTTACGTTGGAAGTTAAAGCAAAATTAAAATCTTCAATTTTTTTTTATTATTATTATTAAATGCCTCCTCTTCCCGAGACCTTTATGCCATAATGTACTATTATGCACCGCACATTTTGGCAGACTTACCTGTCAAAAAATGCGCTGTCATAGCTCTTCCCTGTCATGGGCGCTTCCATTTTCTTCCGGTCTTCCTTCCGGGTTCACTCTGTTCGGCCACTTTGGCAACATCATCTTTTACATTTTACCAAAAAATTGGCTATTGCATTTTGTTTGTCTGCACTAAAATTCATTTATGATACAAATTTAGAAGAGTATCTGAAATAATTCCACACCGTCCATCTTGTAAGCATCATCTGCTTCTTGTTAGCATCAGATTTATCCTTTCCCAAGAGATCAGTTTTTTCATATGGCTAATGGAATCCATTTCACAAGCCCATTCAACTAGAGGTGGAGTGTCAGGTTTTTGCCAATTTCTGGCAATCACAGTGTATGCTGAAGTTAGGAAATGTCTGAGTAAATGTTTTTGTTTTATTTGTAGGATTCAGACATCATTGACAGCGGGGTGATTGAGGGGTGATAGGGATCTTATTACCCACAAGCTTATAATAAAGCTGAATTTTTTTTTACCAGAAGGGCGACAAGTGCCCCATATATGTGTCATGGTACCAGGGGCCTGCAAACATCTCCAGCAGGTGTCAAGAATGGATGAATCTATATTATGTGAAACTGTTGGGCAGTGATACCACCTGAATAGAATTTTGTAATTAAGCTCTAGTGCTTGAAATAAATGTCCTGTATGTAAACGCCAGTACCTTGTTCCAATCCAACTCATCAGAAGAAATGCCCATTTCACGCGACCATTCAGATATAAACTGTGGACCTTGTAGATAGCATTCTTCAACGGAATTTGATATATCAAGGGAAAATGGTCAGGTCTGGTGGACTGGGAGAGTAAGGGCTCAGTCAGTATACAATCTGGTGAGAAAGTCCATAGGGAGAATGTTCCCAAGATATTGTTGCAATTGGAAATATTCAAGCCTCGTGCTGGAGGGATTGTGACAAGTCGGAAAACTACCCCCCTCCCCCCCAAATGGTATGTTTTATTCTCGATTTCTTATGTTGTCATGTGAGGTTGTGTATAACTTTAATGACAGCAGAGAAAGCCTGATAGTGGGACTGTTTGAAAAGTCTAGAGTAACTTAGGTAATATATCCATCTTTATGACGTTCCTATGTCCAAACCAAAAGATATTTGGTTTATTGTATGGTATAAGACACTTTTGTGCTAAAAATTAAGAATTTGAATGTACATTGTAAGTGAGGTTGAAAAAATACCTTTTTTCCATCAAGTCCATCAAGTCCAACCTGTGATTATATGTCAGTATTACGTTGTATATCCCTGTATGTTGTAGCCATTCAGGTGCTTATCTAAAAGTTTTTTGGAAACTATCGATGCTCCCCGCTGAAACCACCGCCTGTGGAATGGAATTCCACATCCTTGCCGCTCTTGCAGTAAAGAACCCTTTACGTAGTGTAAGGGATCTTCCCGGGGTAGGGTGTGTTTGGACACAGTTCACAGCAGACTTGGAATTTGATAAATCAGATCTTGGCGTTTATTCGTGGTACAAACAGTCCAGCAAACAAAATATACAGCAACACCGTGCTTTCTAAGTACAACAAAAATAAAAGTCCTAGCCCGGCTGGGCGCTTACTAACAGGTTCTGCTCACCTATCTGACACTTACAAACACAGCGTCTTTCGCCTGGATATCGCAGGGTGAGTTTTAGCTCCAGCAGTGGCTGTGCTTGCAGCTTCCTTCAACACACAGATTGTTCATTCCCTGGCTGAGAAGCAATCACCTGCAGACCCTACAGAGCCTTTAGCTTCCCAGGCTAATTAGGATCCAAGCTCACCTGATCCCAAACCCAGAACTGGATCGGGGGATGTGGAATGACAGGTCCCACTACCAAACCTACCTGCCATTCCATATAAACCCAGGCCCGGCAAAATTAAATAACAACTCAGCAGCATATCGCTGCTGAGAAACTGATCCATCCTGGATTTACCATCTCACACTGTGTAGCAACCTAGGTGAGATGTACACCCCCTCGATCACTTCTCCAGTGACATGTCTACATATCCCCCCCCTCTTTTTCAGACCGGAGGGCTGAGCCTTTTGTCCCCACAGACAACTTACCCTTGACAATGCGTCAGCATTTGCCTGTAATTTCCCTGGCCTGTGTTCCACAGTGAAATTAAAGTTTTGTAGGGAGAGAAACCATCTAGTCACTCTTGCATTTCTCTCCTTGTTTAACTTCATCCATGTTAGGGGGGCATGGTCTGTCACCAACTTGAATTTCCTGCCTAGCAAGTAATACTTTAAAGATTCTAGGGCCCACTTCACTGCCAAACATTCTCGCTCCACAATGGCATAATTTTTCTCGGCCGGGGTTAGTTTTCTACTCAAGTACGTCACCGGATGCTCCTCATCATTCACTACTTGTGAGAGTACTGCACCTAAGCCTGTGCTAGAGGCATCTGTCTGGACCAGAAATTCTCGCCTGAAATCGGGGGTGACTAACACAGGTGGTTGGCACAAGGCAGACTTAAGGCTTTGGAAAGCCTCCTCGGCCTCTGGGGTCCACGTGACCATTGCTGTCTTTCCGCCCTTTGTCAAGTCAGTTAGCGGAGCAGCAACTGAGGCAAAGTTCGGCACAAATCTACGGTAATAACCCGTAATACCCAGGAAAGCTCTAACCTGTTTCCTTGTCAGGGGTCTAGGCCAATTCTGTATTGCCTCAATTACCCCCAGAGCAAGCATACGTTTTACCTCGGCAGATACGGCTTCCCTACGTGCCTCGGGTATCCTATAGGGCTTAAGGTTTACTCTGCTTCTAGGCTCAGTTTCAATGTGACGATGGATGAGGTGTGTACGCCCTGGGAGGTCAGAGAACTTGTTTTTGTTTTTCTGTAAAAATTCCTGAGCCTCCTGTTTCTGTGACACTGATAGAGTATCACCTACCTTGACTGGAGGGATTGGTTGTGACAAATTATTAACAGTATTTGTCGCCCCCAAGGATTCCCTGTCTTTCCAGGGCTTGATCAAGTTTATGTGATAAACTTGGAAAGGCTTCCTTCTACCTGGTTGGTGCACCTTGTAGTTCACCTCACTGATCTTTTCAACAATTTCATAAGGACCTTGCCACTTCGCCAAGAATTTACTCTCAACAGTGGGGACTAGTATAAGGACCCTATCGCCTGGGTTGAATGTCCTGATTCTTGCGGACCGGTTGTAAATTCTACTTTGGGCCTCTTGAGCTCTCTGGAGGTGTTCCCTTACCAGGGGCATTACAGTGGCTATACGGTCCTGCATTTGTGCTACATGCTCAATAACACTCTTGTATGGGGTGGACTCATTCTCCCATGTCTCTTTTGCAATGTCTAGTAGACCCCTAGGGTGATGACCATAGACCAACTCGAATGGTGAGAACCCTGTGGACGCTTGGGGCACCTCCCTAATAGCAAACATGAGGTAGGGTAATAAATGATCCCAGTCACGACCATCTTTTGCCACCACTTTCTTCAACATATGTTTCAAAGTTTTATTAAATCTCTCCACCAATCCGTCCGTCTGGGGGTGGTACACAGAGGTACGGATGTGTGAGATTTTAAATAGTCTGCATAATTCCTTCATTACTTTCGACATAAATGGCGTACCTTGGTCAGTTAGGATTTCTTTGGGGATCCCAGTCCTAGAGAACATATAAAACAACTCACGTGCAATTGTTTTAGATGCAGTGTTTCTTAAGGGTACAGCCTCAGGATAGCGGGTCGCATAATCCAGGATTACCAAAATATACTGGTGTCCTCTAGCTGACTTTACAATGGGACCCACTAAATCCATGGCAATACGCTCAAAAGGCACCTCTATAATAGGGAGCGAAACCAAAGGACTGCGAAAATGTGACACTGGGGCACTAACCTGACATGTGGGGCACGACTCACAGTATTTTTTAATGTCATCATATATGGCCGGCCAAAAAACCCTCTGGAGAACCCTCTCTCGCGTTTTGTCAGTCCCCAAGTGTCCCCCAAGAACATGGTTATGTGCCATGTCAAGCACCTGACGCCGGTACGGCTTAGGTACCAGAAGCTGTTCCACAATCTCATCCTTAACCTTATTGACTCTATAGAAAAGATCATTAGTCACCGAAAAATGTGGAAATCTTTTTTCAGCATCTGGTTCCTGAGGTACCCCGTTCATAACAGCAACCTGCTCTCTCGCATTTTTGAGAGTGGGGTCCTGTAATTGGGCAGCCCCAAAATTATCCCTAGACACCTCTAAGTCTAGTATATTTTGCTCAGTGGGAGGAGCCTCCTCCTCCCCAGCCAGGACCTGCAAAGGAAAACAATTATTTTCATCCTGTACACTTTTATCATTTACAGTGGACAAGGCAACCACCTTAGAGGTATCCTCACTCCTTTTGGGGATTTTTCTTTTTTCCCAGAGAGCCCAGAATAAAGGAAAATCGCGCCCCAATATTACATTATGCATGAGGTTTTTAACCACACCCACTTCATATTGTACTGTGCCTTGTTCAGTCCCGACTTTAGCCAGCACTATAGGGTACACTTTTGTATCACCATGTATACACACAACGCTCATATGCTTTTTAGACTCTAAGTCCCCAGTCACCAGGCTAGCATGCACCAAGGTTACAAGGCTTCCTGAGTCCATTAACGCTTTAACAGGAAAGTCATTGATTGTGATGTTGCAGATTTGCGGTTCAGTCTCTAGTCCAGGAACTGCAGCACAAGATGGTTCCGCAAATAGCGACTGACGCCTGCTAGCGTCACATTCCATGGGTTCAGAGGTAAGAGGGCAATGGGCCGACACGTGTCCCGCCTCATGGCATCTCCAACACTGGATAGGGCCTGGTCTCTTTGGCAAGGAGTCCTTTTCAGAGCCCCTTAGCCACCCGGGAC
This sequence comes from Lithobates pipiens, assembly GCF_037356315.1. Lineage (NCBI taxonomy): Eukaryota > Metazoa > Chordata > Amphibia > Anura > Ranidae > Lithobates > Lithobates pipiens. The sequence continues at coordinate 96,825,446 of NW_027507903.1, read as the reverse complement.
CATCACCAGTCTTTTGTCCCTGGGACACCACTTGAGCCCTTTTCCCCCCATCAGCACCCCTCCACACTCCCCCAATAGATGGAAGTCTCTTACCAGCTGACGGCACAGATCTGGCGCTCCGGGGAGGTGAAGATGCTGCAGGAACATCACGGAGGTAGTCCTCAGTCGCCTGGAACCTCTCCACAAGGTTGACAAGTTCGTTTGCATTCTTAGGATCACCTTGTCCCACCCAGCGTTGCAAGTCAGTAGGAAGGGCTCGGAGGTAGCGATCCATCACAACCTTCTCTAGGATTTGTGCAGGAGTAGAAGTGTCTGGCTCCAACCACTTTCTTGCCAAATGGATTAGGTCATACATCTGGGACCTCGCTGATTTGTCCAGACTGTAGCTCCAGTTGCGTACCCTCCGGGCACGGACTGCAGTAGTAACTCCTAGTCGGGCAAGCATCTCCTCTTTTAGCCGAGTATAGTCCTTAACCTCTTGCTCACTGAGGTCATAGTAGGCCTTTTGAGGTTCACCTGTTAAATAGGGCGCAATTACCTCTGCCCACTCAGCGGCTGGTAACTTCTCTCGCTCAGCCACGCGCTCAAATACTGTTAGATAGGCCTCAACATCGTCCTCAGCAGTCATCTTTTGCAGCGCTTTCTGCACAGTCCTTCTCCCAGAAAAAATCTCTGGAGCGGCTCCCTCCATTGTGGGTGGATTAGCAACCACAGGCGCCTCTCGATTTACTATCAGGTGCTCGATAAGTTGTTGTTGGCTTTGGCGCAAAGCTTGCAACTCTTCCTTATGCATCCGCTGTTGTGCAGCCATCATCTGCTGTTGTGCAGCCATGGACTGTTCATGTCGTCTATTGGCCTCTGTCTGCGCCTGCTGTTGTGCAGCCATCATCTGCTGTTGTTCAGCCATGGACTGTTCATGTCGTCTATTGGCCTCTGTCTGAGCCTGCTGTTGTTGCAAACTCACTTGCATAAACTGCTTCAGCATCTCCTCCATGTTGCTGGACTGTTTTTGGAGTGTAGTTGCAGCTTTCACCCAGGACATCAGCAGCTGTAGCCAAGTCTGTCCACACCGTTGCCCCTAGCAACCGCGTTGCCCGCATTCTCCACCAATTGTAAGGGATCTTCCCGGGGTAGGGTGTGTTTGGACACAGTTCACAGCAGACTTGGAATTTGATAAATCAGATCTTGGCGTTTATTCGTGGTACAAACAGTCCAGCAAACAAAATATACAGCAACACCGTGCTTTCTAAGTACAACAAAAATAAAAGTCCTAGCCCGGCTGGGCGCTTACTAACAGGTTCTGCTCACCTATCTGACACTTACAAACACAGCGTCTTTCGCCTGGATATCGCAGGGTGAGTTTTATCTCCAGCAGTGGCTGTGCTTGCAGCTTCCTTCAACACACAGATTGTTCATTCCCTGGCTGAGAAGCAATCACCTGCAGACCCTACAGAGCCTTTAGCTTCCCAGGCTAATTAGGATCCAAGCTCACCTGATCCCAAACCCAGAACTGGATCGGGGGATGTGGAATGACAGGTCCCACTACCAAACCTACCTGCCATTCCATATAAACCCAGGCCCGGCAAAATTAAATAACAACTCAGCAGCATATCGCTGCTGAGAAACTGATCCATCCTGGATTTACCATCTCACACTGTGTAGCAACCTAGGTGAGATGTACACCCCCTCGATCACTTCTCCAGTGACATGTCTACAGTAGTTTAAGGTAAACCTCTTTTTTCTTCTAATTTTAAGGAGTGGCCACGTGTCCACGTGTCTTGTTAAAATCCCTTCCATGAAAAAGTTTTAATAATACTAGTAATATTACATTTTATTTATAGTGCCCTTTTCATCAAAAGATCTCAAAGAGCTAGAGGTTAAAAACAAAAAAGAAAATTGTGTAATTTATACGATGAAACAAACATCTTAAAGGAACAAAAGGCTTTGCTAAAAAGTAATGTCTTAAGACATTTTTTAAAACCGTCAGTTGATTGAGGCGCCCTCAAGGTGTCAGGTAGGGCATTCCACAGGCGCGTGGCAGCTGCACAAAAGGCCTGTCTCCCATTGTCCTAAGTCTAGTTCTGGGTATATGAAGAAGGTTTGAGTGAATGGAGCCAAGGGGACATGATGTGTTTTGTGGTTTGAGAAGTTCTTTGAGGTAGGGAGGGGCATGTCCATATATACACTGGTGTGTCAGTAGGGAAACCTTGTACTCAATCCTGGCGGAGACAGGAAGCCAGTGGAGTGAGTGAAGAATGGGAGTAATGTGCTCATGTTTCCGCACTCTCATCAGGATCCTTGCTGCAGAGTTTTGGATATACTGCAGCCTCTGCAGACTCTTTCTAGGAATCCCAATGAGAAGAGTGTTACAGTAGTCCAGTGTGGAGGAGACAAAAGCATGAACCAGCTTTTTGGCATCTCAGGGAGAGAATGGGATGGAGCTTAGAGATGTTACAGAGGTGGTAGAAAGAAGTCTTGCATAGGTGATTTATATGGGCGTCAAAAGTAAGTTGGGAGTCCATTTTTACATCAATATTTGTGACTATTGATGAGAAAGGGATGTTAGAACTAGAAAAGGTGATGCTGGTTAGGGTTTTATCCCTATTGTGGGGTCAACAGTATGGTATTTGTAAATTTAAATCATATCCCCTCTCAAGCGTCTCTTCTCCAGAGAGAATAAGTTCAGTGCTCATAACCTTTCCTCATAACTAATATCCTCCAGACCCTTTATTAGCTTTGTTGCCCTTCTTTGTACTCGCTTCATTTCCAGTACATCCTTCCTGAGGACTGGTGCCCAGAACTGGACAGCATGCTCCAGGTGCGGCCGGAGCAGAGTCTTGTAGAGCGGGAGAATTATCATTTTATCTCTGGAGTTAGATTCCCCCAAGGGTTCTCACCCCGTATATAGATTGCATTCATATTTTTGCCACCCAAAAGCATTATTTTACATTTTTCTACATTAAACCTCATTTGCTATGTAGTTGCCCACCCCATTCATTTGTTCAGATCTTTTTGCAAGGTTTACACATCCTGCGGAGAAGTTATTGCCCTACTTAGCTTAGTATTGTCCGCAAATACAAAGATTGAACATTACTTCAACTTTAGGTATTAACAGTTAATTGTAGGGGTGAGTTAACCTGTCAAACTCCTCAGGTTTATTACTAATGTGTAAGGGTGATGATAAGTTTAAGGGAATAGGTTATTCCAGTGAATTTTATATTTGTTTCCAACATCCCTAGTGTTGGGTTGGCAGCACCAAAAACGTCTGTACTGGGGAGGTGCAAACAGAGTAGATAGCACAGTGGGCCATAAGTGTGCGCAGCATATTGCATTATGGTGTGCACCCCTAAGCTCAAACACACATGCCTTTCTCTGCAGCTTTAGCTGCATGGGGAAGTGAATGAATAGGAAGAGCTCTGTGCTGAGTGGCTTCCTATTCATTCACAGACTGAAAAAGAGGGCTGGTAAGTTACATTTACTAGCCCCTTCCCCTGCTCTCTATCCTGAAACATACCCCACAGCAGCCAGGGGGAAAGGAGAGGAGGGAAGCCAGGTGCACTGTGGGGTGGGGGACCAACAGGGGAGGGGGGCTGGGCAGTAGGGGGAATCGCCACCACACATAGTGGTTAGGGTGTGGCCCAGGCACACTTAGCACACCCCCTGTGCATACATATGCAATGGGCTAAGAATGTGCACAGCAAAGCAGATCGACTGTATTCAAAACCAGACTGATCCTTACAACCATTATGTAAAACTTTGGACAGTTAACAGCTTTAAATTATTTTAGAAGAAATACGCCAACTGCACAAATTAATGAGATCATATGAAAGGAATCTAATGCACTAGACCAGTGTCTCCAAACTGCAACCTGTGGGCCAGATGCAGCTTTTTGCTTGCCTATATCTGTCCCTCGGACACTATCCCTCCCACTGATATGAGGCACTATTCCTTCCAGTGACACCAATGATGAGGCACAATATTTTCCACTTACACCAACAATAGGGCATTATTCCTATCATTTACAGCAACGATGAGGCATTATTATTTCCACTGACACCAATAATGGGGCATAGTTCCTCCCACTGATATAAAAGTTGGAACACTATTCCTCCCACTCATACCAAATAGGATAATATTCCTCTCACTGGTACCAAAGATGCGGCACTATTCCTCCCACTGAAACCAACAGTGAGGTACTATTCCGTTCACTGACTCCAATAATGGGGCACTTTTACTCCCACTGAAAGATGGGGGCAATATTTCTTCCACTGACTCCAGTGATGAGGCATTCTTCCTCCTTCTACTGACCACAGGTGCTACAGTATATCATTTTTAATTACACCCAATAACCACAAAGCCAGAGACAATGTTTATTCCCAACTCATAAATCCATATACAGTGCCTTGAAAAAGTATTTATACCCCCTTGAAATTTTCCACATTTTGTCACGTTATAACCAAAAACGTAAATGTATTTTATTGGGATTTTATGTGATAGAGCAACACAAAGTGGCACATAATTGTGAAGTCAAAGGAAAATGATAAAAGGTTTTAATTTTTTTTCCAAATAAATATCTGAAAGTGTGGCGTGCATTTGTATTCAGCCCCCTTTACTCTGAAACAATGAGAGGAAAAAATATTTGACTCCCTGCTAATTTTGTATCTTTGCCCACTGACAAAGAAATGATCAGTCTATAATTTTAATGGTATGTTTATTTTTACTGTGAGAGATAGAAAAACAACAAAAGTATCCAGAAAAAGTAATAAATTGATTTTCATTTTAATGAGTGAAATAAGTATTTGATCCCTTATAAATCAGCCAGATTTCTGGCTCCCAGGTGTCTTCTATACAGGTAATGAGTTGAGATTAGGAGCAATCTCTTAGCCCTTGTACACAAGGTCAGACATTCAGACGGAAAATGTCAGATCGGACCGTGTTGTCGTATAATCCGACCGTGTGTGGGCTACATTGGACTGTTTCCATCGGAGTATCCGACAGACCAAGTTTTCCAACTTGTCTATAAAATTTTCCGACAACATGATCCGATCGGACATTGTCTGATCGTTTGTAGAGAATTCCGATCGGACAAAGTGCCACGCATGCTCAGATCAAATTCCTAGACCAAAGCTATTGGCTACTAGCCTGAACGTAGTCCCGTCGTAACGAAATAACGTCATCACGTTCTGACCGATCGGGTTTTCCGGCAATTTTGTCCGACCGTGTGTATGCAACACCAGTTTCAGACAAAATCCATCGGACAAAATCAGACGGATTTTGTTGTCGGAATGTCCGACCGTGTGTACAAGGGTTAAAAGGGAGTGTTCCTAATCTCCGCTTGTTACCTGTATAAAAGATACCTGTCCACAGAAGCAATCAATCAGATTCCATTTTCTCCACCATGAAAAAAACCAAAGAGCTGTCCAAGGATGTCGGGGACAAGATTGTAGACCTACATAAGTCTGGAATGGGCTATAAGACCATCACCAAGCAGCTTGGTGAGAGGATGCCAACAGTGCTATTAGTCGAAAATGGAAGAAACACAAAATAACTGTCAATCTCCCTCGGTCTGGGGCTCAATGCAAGACCTTGCCTCGTGGAGTTTTAATGATCATGAGAACAGTGAGGAATCAGCCCAGAACTACACGGGAGAATCTTGTCAATGATCTTAAGGCAGCTGGGACCATAGTCACCAAGAAAACAATTGGTAACACACTACGCTGTGAAGGACTGATATCCTGCAGTGCCCGCAAGGTCCCACTGCTCAAGAGAGCACATGTACAGGCCCTTCTGAAGTTTGCTAATAAACATCTGAATGTTTCAGGGGAGAACTGGGTGAAAGTGTCGTGGTCAGATGAGACCAAAATCAAGCTCTTTGGCATCAACTCAACTCGCCATGTTTGGAGGAGGAAAAAAAAAATCTTCACATAGAGGGGTCACTGTATGGAATGAAGAGACACCTGTCACTTCATAGTTTGAGCGGTTAAGATTGGAGCACCACTCTTCACTCCTCACACCTGCAATTCCAGGGTTATTTTAGAGACATTATTTATTTTACACTTTATCGATTGAGATGTCGATGTTTATTCTTATGAGCACTGATTTATTTCTATATAAGATTTTTGTTTGCTTTGGATATCTTGCATCACAGCTGCATTTGGAAGGTTCCTTTGCATTTACATGTTTGGTTTCTACTGCCACCTTGTGCACAATTTCAGTATTACTTTCTACTTTACACCCTGTGGCACGTAGGTTACGCTGCAGTTCAAATAACAGCGCAGCACCATTCATGATACACATACTATATTGGTCACCGATTCACCTATCAGTGTTTGCAGCAGTTTTGTTTTTTTGTTTTGTTTTTACACATTGCTTTTCACCTTCAGTGATAGCGTGGTACTATTCCTTTATTATTTTCCCATTGTTGAAAGAAAGCCATAAGAAGTCCTGTTTGCAATTTGCGTGAAGCCATGTTGGGGCCAACATGTGGAAGAAGGTGAACTTTTTGGCCTAAAAGCAAAATGCTAACACTGCATAGCACCCTGAACACACCATCCCCACCATGAAGCACAGAGATGGCAGCATCATGTTGTGGGGATGCTTTTCTTCAGCAGGGACAGGGAAGCTGGTCAGATTTGATGGGAAGATGGATGAGCCAAACACAGGACACTCTTAAAAGAAAACCTGTTTGTCTACAAAACTTTTGAGACTGGGATGGAGGTTCACCTTCCAGCAAGACAACAACCCTAAACATACAGCCAGAGCTACAATGGAATGGTTTAGGGTTGAAAATAAATTTATTAACGATTTGACAGATAACACAGTGAACAACATAGAAAATAATAATCCAGAGACAGTCGCAAGTAAACATGGGTAAGGAGTCAGCCCAATGGCTATCGCCCATAGCTTGACTCCTATTCTCTAACATTTTTGCCCTAGGGTGAAAGACCGGCCTCTGTTACAAGGAATAATTCTGACTAATGAGCCTTGATGTTCATAACAAAAATTAACATATATGTAGGTTTTAGAGGGTAAAAAGAGAAAACCAAGTCAGAGAAAGGAAAGAGAGAGAAGGAGGAAAAAGAAAAAGGTAGAGAAAGAGAGAGAAAAAGGGGGGAAAGGGGAAAAGTCAATAAGGAGCAAAAGGGCTGCTGAGGAGACATTCGCATAGATAAGTAGATGTTAGGGTAGAGGGTGGGGGACTAGTGGATATGTGCACCCCATGGATAGGATGCTTGCTAGGATAATCCTAACGGGTTCAATAGTATGTTTGTGAGGGTATCTGAGGCGGTGAAAAGGAGCCAGATAGACCACAGCACCTTGTACTTATCATAAGTGTCATTGTCCAGGGCCAACATCTCCTCCATTCTCATGGTATCATTCATGATCGAAACCCAACATGACAAGGGAGGAGTGGTGGTTGTCCTCCAATATGATGGAATGAGCTGTCTCGCTGAAGACCTAAAGAAACGTAGTAGGTTCCGTTTCTGGGCTGTTATAGACGCGGGAAGTGTGGAGAGGAGAGCAATCTTTGAGGAGGTCGTTAGCGTTTCATCATAAATTTCATTATAACATTCAAATACCTGAGTCCAGAAGGGGCTGATCCTCTCACATTCCTACAATGGAATGGTTTAGATCTAAGGCCCCTTTCACACAACAGGGGCGCTTTGCAGGCGCTACAGCGCTAAAAATATCACATACAAAGTGCCCTGAAACAGCCGCTGCTGTGTCTGCAGTGTGAAAGCCTAAGGGCCTAAGGGCTTTCACACTGGAGCGGTGCGCTTTCAGGATGTTAAAAAAACTCCTGCAAGCAGCATCTTTGGAGCAGTCAAAGAGCGGCATGTACACTGCTCCTTCACCGCTCCTGCCCATTAAAATCAATGGGTCAGCCCGGCTATACCACCGACAAAGCGGTGCTTTGCCAGTGGTTTTAACCCTTTTTCGGCCCCTAGCAGGGGTTAAAACCATCCCACTAATGGCCGAATTGTGCTGCTAAAACTATGGTGAAGCGATGTTTTACCGCCGACGCCACTCCCGCCCCAGTGTGAAAGGGGCCTTACAATATTCATGTGTTAGAATGGCCCAGTCAAAGTCCAGACCTAAGTCCAATTGATATTCTGTGGCAAGACACTCTCCATCCAATCTGACAGAGCTTGAGCTATTTTGCAAACAAGAATGGGCAAAAATTGCACCCTCTACCTGTGCAAAGCTGGTAGAGACATCCCCAAAAACACTTGCAGCTGGTTCTACAAAGTATTGATTCAGGGGGGCTGAATACAAATGCACGCCATACTTTTCACATATTTATTTGTAAACAATCTTGAAAAACATTTATCATTTTTCTTCTTCTTCACAATTATGTGACACTTTATGTTGGTCTATCACATAAAATTGCAAATAAATAAGTTTACATTTTTGGTTGTAAAATTACAAAATGTGGAAAATTTCAAGGGGTATGAATACTTTTTCAAGGCACTGTAATGTGAAACAAAGGATGTCGACCTAAAATATTTATACTTTTCTGGAAATGAGCTGCCTTGCAGCAATGCTTGTTTCTGAGATGTAGAAGTAACTTTGGGGAATAATAGATCCATATAAAACAGGAATTTTCTTTTAAGTGTTGATGGTATGTCATGATTTGAAAAAAAAGTGTGTTTAGTGCTTATTTTATAGTTTGGTAACATAATCTTGATGTGCTTTGAAGAGAGATGCTTAGTTCTGTAGAACTTGTAAATAAATTATCAGTTGTCATATTTGGTAATGTTTCAAAAGGTTCTCAAGGTTCTTTGTTCTTTATTTTGTCAGTTATATGTCCCAGTTTGTGGTAAAATCACCCTAGTTGAGTTAAAAGGTTATGTCATGAAGGAATCTCAATTTTATTTAATTTTTTAGAGATAAACTGTAGAAAAATAATAGGTACAGATATTATTTTCCCTTGTCAATCATTCTATGTTGTAGATTTCTATTGTCTGGCCTTCAGATGTTGTTACTGTATTTGATTGCTTGTAGGTCACCTAGCACAAAATGAGGGAATTGTGAATTCTGAAAGTTCTGAAAGTTTTATTTTGGATAAAAAAAACAAAAAAAAAACATTCAACTGTATTAGTGAATCACTGTATCACTGAACAGCTGGAAACATGGGAGTTGAGTTACTAAAGGCAAATAGGCTATTCACGTTGCAAGAACTGGGGGAGACCCAGATCTTAGTACAACTCTGTTGACTTCCATCATCCAATCTTGTGCAAGTAAAAATAATATTTTTTTTTCCTTGAACATTATTGGGTATTCTTTGAAACGTGAAGTTTCACAGCATTCACGAAAATCTGGGGGCAATTCTCTTGCAGGGTGTAAATTCAGTAGCAAAGTGAACCGTGTATTTAGCTTTAGTAAATCAACCAAATTACAATGAACCTGATTGCAGTGTATTAAACTACAGTGGGAAGCCAATATTTTTTAATATGTTTTAAGTATCTTACTTGTATGATAGATGTAGATTTGTAAGTGCTTTTTGAAGTGGGAAAAATATATTTTTTTTAGTTATGAAGGACTGTGCTTTTCTCAAATTTCACCCTTTTAAGACCATAACCCCCCAGCAGATGACGGGGGCTCACTAGAGGTGTGGAGTCTAAGCACAAGCTGATTTTCACTAAAGCTCCTGATGGTGAAGATGGACTGCATGCTGGTACCAGGTTGTGGCCCACAAGATTGCCCCACCAAGGGGTGAGATAGGTCAAAAAAAGGCTACAATGTGGAGAATGTACACTGTGGTTTCTGTATGAGAATACTCAGGCAGGGGTTGAGGCAATCTGAATTATAACATAGCTCTTAAAAAGACTCAGCACCGGCCACATCCAGGGCTGTTGACTAAATACCCCTCTAGGTCAGAGGACACATCCAATATCATTTCGGGAAGCACTGGAAGTCCTGGCAAGGATACGTTGAATACCATTGAAAGTACTGATAATGATGCGCTAACACCTGGTAGGGATTCTGTGATCAGAATTGGAAATACAGGCAGAGATCCTGTGAGGGCCATTGAAAATACTGGCAGGCAGGGTTTTTTTTTAGCCGGAACGTGCTGGAACGAAGTCTCGCCACCTCCGACGCTATCCCTTTCCCACCACTCACTGCTGTCACTTCTACACAGAGAAGCTTCTGTGTGTACAGGTGACAGGTTCCTCTGCAGCGGGAGACAGGCTTTTTTCCCGGCAGTGCGCACCTCTCCCAGCGAAGTATTCACAGCCCTCTCTACCCTGCACTATCTTTAAAAGCAGAGAAGGGAGGGCCAGGGTGATGTGTACAGCAGCTCTAATGGCCCAACGGCAGCCTATACAAGCCCTGAAACTGTAAGTTGTAGCTGCCCCTCTCTCTTCTCTAGGGTACTCTCTAGGTCTGTGCCCAACCTTTTGAAGAGCAAGGGCCACTTAAGCAACTTGGTAACCAGTTGTGGGCCACAATGAGCAGAGCAGGTGGATGACAGGTCCGTGTCTACTCTGCATATGCAGGGCAGACACAAACACAGCTCACTTTCCCTCCGTTCTGATCCACCCAGATGGAAGGGGGCAGATCCCCTTTTGTTTTGTTGTTTTTTTAGCTGATCGGATTGGAGGTAGGCGGGTGTAAACGGACACAAGTAGTAGTAATTGGTCATGTCTATGCCCTTGTACACACGGTCGGACATTCCGACAACAAAATACGTCAGATTTTGTCCGATGGATTTTGTCCGAAACTGGTGTTGCATACACACGGTCGGACAAAGTTGTAGGAAAATCCGATCGTTCAGAACGTGATGGCGTTCTTTCATTACGACGGGACTACGTTCAGGCTAATAGCCAATAGCTTTGGTCTAGGAATTTGATCTGAGCATGCGTGGCACTTTGTCCGATCGGAATTCTCTACAAACGATCGGACAAAGTCCGATCAGATCATGTTGTCGGAAAATTTTATAGCCCAGCTCTAAAACTTTGTCAGTCGGATATTCCAAAGGAAACAGTCAGATGGAGCCCACACACGTTCGGATTATCTGACATTTTCCGTCGGAATGTCCGATCGTGTGTACAAGGGCTAAGAGTCTCATGTGGCTAGTCTGTCCGGCAAGCTAGCTGACCTTGCAGTTTATTATAAAAGTTGTCACTCTGTGGTGAAGATTGCTGTGAAACTTATTAAAAAATATGTTTCTTGTTTCTAGTTTCTGTATCTATGCTGACTCAGATACTAGCTTTAGCACATGATGTTTAAATTCTGTAGCTAAGCACTATTGGCCAAATTAAGGATGTACCCTGTTTTTATTGGTATCTAAAATATCCATAAAGTACAGACACAACACAGTCAACGTATTACATAATATTGGTGTTCTGCTTTGTCTCTACGCTTTATAAATGATTGTTATATATTTTTCTAGTTTGCTGCCTTTTCTATATAGCAAATTAATAGTATGTTGGCAGCTTGAGATACAGTCTGCATTGCCTTGGCTTATCACTGTGCTTCTAGTGCGTCCCATGAATTAGTATTAATAACCTTTTCACTTTTTTAATGTGCAAAAGCAATGGAGAAGAAAGGCTTTCTTGTATTGATAGTTGCTGGTGACAGGCATTTAAGACTCCCAGGATGTAGGGCTGGTTTACCATTCAATATGAAATGTGTCAAGATTGGTTAGAATTTGAAAGAATCTGACAATATTAAGTTAATTTTTTCATAAGATATTTTTATGAAATACGTCTAATATCTGCTGACAGTTGAAGGATGTGCACTGAATGTTCAGTAGATATCTTTTTCATTTTTATGATCTACAGACCTATGCTCACAATTAAAGTGGTTCTAAATGCTTTTTTACCTTCATACATTCTATACATGAAGGTAAGAAACCTTCTGTGTGTCCCTCAGCTCCACAAAATATGTACTTGAGCCTGATCTTGATCCAGTAATGTGCACAAGAGCAGTGGCTTTTCCAGCTCTCTGTCTCCTCATTGGCTCAGACACAGCAGCGGGAGCCATTAGCTCTTGCTGATTTCAGTTACAGCCAGTGAGGAGGGAGCAGGGGCATGAGGCTGATCCATGCTCTGTGTGTCTTGTGGACACACAGAGCGGGACTCGGGAGCGAGCACGCATGAGTGCCACCATAGCAAGTGTAGGCAATCAGCAGGGAGGAGCCAGAAGATCCGACGTGGGACCAGAGAAGAAGAGGATTGGGGCTGCTCTATGCAAAGCCATTACACAGAGCAGGAAAGTATGATATTTTGTTATTTTCAAAAAAGTCTAGCTTTAGGATCGTTTTAAGTAAAGTAGTAGTCAATGTACTGTCCTGAGTATATTTACTCATGCCTTCTGTTGCCAGGTAAGATGGGTGGGTTTTGACCTTTGGAGAGCAGGAACTTCCCACAAGAACTGCAGTTTTGGAGTTACTCTGACCCGGTTGTCAAGTCATTAAAATTTGGCCCTTGTGCTCAAATCCTTACACTTGCCTATTTTTTCTGCTTTCAACACATCAACTTCAGGGAAACATGTTCACTTGCTGCCTAATATATGCCACCTACTTGTCGGTGGTCATAATGTTATGGTTGATTGGTGTATACAGTATATAGTTTGACTGTGCTGTGCCCTGCCATTGCCATTGGGTTGAAATAGGTAAAAAATTACACAGGGTTCTCAAGGAGCCAGATTGAGGGGTTCCAGAAAATCTGTTCAGAGCAGAGAAAACTGGTCTTTCGATTTCTCTGAGTTTTTCTCCTGGATTGGAGTCTGGATTTCAGAGACTTCAAAGGGCCCCAGAGGACCAGCAGGCTATGTGTACAAATGTACACAACCTTTATAATCTAAGGCTTGGCCATAGTTTAGGTCTCCACCCAGGTCATGGCATGGGCCCCATGCAGCAGGGAGCTGCAAGAAATATGCAGAGGATGCATGAGAGAGGTGCATAGATAGCATGTGAACCAATCAGTTTGAGGCCTGTGCAGCGTCACTGCAAAAGTGTGCCAGGAGGCTGAAGGAAAAACCTGTGTATTCTATGGCATTGGAGAAAAACTCTTGCGAGGGAAACCTTTGGTTTTGAGCAACTATTACTTTTGTTTTAGATAAAAGTGGCCATCAAACCCTGAAACATAGTTCCTGGCTAGCAAGAACTCACTAGAAAGGCACTACAAGCATTGAGTGAATTCTGAACTGGGGAGGAGTCCGGTGACGTCGATGTCCATGACATCACCGGACAGCCTGGACAGTGATGGTAAATATGGATGTGGTTAACTGGGATCATTCAGTGAGCTAAGTGTAGGCACATTTTTTGATAACCTCCGTTTATAACATTGTTGTCCTTAGAGGCTGATAAGCTGTGATATTTTTGCCGTGTGGCTCGGCTTCTGCTGTTGCAATGACGGTGGCGCTTGCTTTCGATTGACGTGTGATGTCCTAGCCATGCCCCGCTATGTCCGGCTTTGGCCATTGCCATAACAACGGTGCTATTTAAATAGACTGTAGAGTGATGACTACTTGCCTACTATAAAGTGTCTGACCGTCAATATACTAGATACGTTTTATAATGAGTTAAACTAACTTTCTAAGTTTTTCTTAAAGTTTAATAAAAACATTACTTACGTCAGTGCTACAGTTTGAATTTAAAACATATTTGTGTGAACTGTGAAGTTAAGTCATGGATTGTGGAAACTAACTAGTGTTGGGTGATTGTATATAGTGTATACCACATTTACCACTGACTAATGCAGAGTTGCAATGCAAGGAGATCAGCTAAAAGTAGTTGGATCTGTATGTGCATTATAATTAATCGAAATTAATCGATTTAAAAAATTGATTAATTGAACAAGAAATTGATATATATATATATATATATATATATATATACACATATATATCTATAAAGGCCAGTATTTATGGGAGGAGCCTGGGGGGGTTCCTGTGTGCCATTCGTTACGTCACTAGGCCGACTCTTCCAACTCATTGGCGTTTTTGAGCTGCATGTTCGAAATATTCAGAGGCTTTCGGTTCCCGTTCAGTTTTTCGTACAACGCGTCTTGCTCGGCTGTCGCAGGTAAAGTTTCGTATAACATTTCTTCATTTCATGTATCACCATTTTCTAGATGTCTTGTGTCATCCAAAGCCCAAGACGGAACTTATAAGTCATCCGTTAAAAAGCCCCACACGTAGCCATAATTTTCAGACATCGATTTTGCCTCTGTTATAACAAAATATTTCATTTATTTTAACGTACCTCACTCCAATTCGAATCCCGGTTTGTTTCCGGCATGTCTCAGTTGTTGTCTCATTTTACATCTCAACGGTCATATGCACAACAAAGTTACACGACCCGGCACTCCGTCACCTCCTAAATTTAGATAGTCAAGCTTCTCACCATAGTCGTCAGTCGTTTCTCCTCTAGGTCAGTCAAGTCAGTAGTTCCATCCTGCACCAGGTTGGACGTTTTTTTCCCTCAGGTGTAAAAAAAAAAAAAAGGAGGGGTAAGAGGGAGAAAGAGTATACATATGCATATATGTATAATTAAAAAAAAAGGAGAGAGTGAAGCCCCATACACACTATTAGTTTTTCTGCTGAGTTTTTCCTTAAGATTTATCAAAACCATATAATATGAGATCAAACCTTAGGAGTTTCAATTTGTATGCAATCAGGCAGGCCCTTGCACTACATGATTTTGGTCAAACTGAAGAAAAAAAATCTGCAGAAAATCTGATAGTGTGTATGCGGCATAAGAGAAACAGCCTTGACTTTCATGTCACCCTTAATACTGGTTCCGGTCGATCGGGTTTCGACCTCAAAGACTGGGACTTTGCGTCTAGGTCACAAGTCAGCCAAAGCCATGTCACAGGACGGCAGCGAAGACCTCACATTGGCCCTTCTGTCACCTTCTTCGGCTTCAGAGAGCGGCAGCGTGCAGTCCCTCAGGGGATGAACCATCCCCAAGTTGACAAGGAAACAGGCGCAGACATGTGCCCTTCCCTGCTATGGCCAGGAAGGCCGAGCTCTTCAGGCTCCTCTTCCCTCCACCAGCCACAGACGGACCCAGCAGGCATCTCTTCAATCCATATCTGCCGCCATCTCTTGGCTCCACACCATTGTGTCATCCCTGTCCACCGCAGTCATGGACGTTCAGGCCAGAGTGGGACTCATGGAGGCTCGCCTGGCTACGGCCATCCCTGACTCAGTTGCAGTCCAGGTTCTGACAACCCCTCTTTCAGGCACCACAGGGAAGAGTTCCACGGTTTTCCCAGCACACTTGGTCCCAGCCAGCATCAGGAAGGACATTCTGGACGGCAAGGACATAAACCTTGCCTCCCCTCTCATTTCGGTCCACGACCTGGCAGAAAATAAGTCTTATGCCTGGGGAGATGTTTCAGTGGTCCTCAAGGCCAAAGATCCCAGGCTCAACCGCAAATTATCCATAGCAGAGTTTGTGTTGACCTTTGGGATGCTGAGGAATGTCCTGTGCTCAGCCAATCCCAGCAGGAGGGAAGAGCTGGACCTATATCTACACCCCGTGGTGGACCTGGGCTATAAGTTTGGGGGATTCTTGTTTTACGATTACCATTGTTCCTTCTCGGCCAAAGCAGTAGCTAGGCTCATGCAATTCCAAACAGGCATGGATTGGAGCCTCTTATTCACAGAGTTGTTCTGCCGCCACTTTGCCTGCCTATGCTCACCACTATGTGCCATCTGCCAGTCCTCCACCCACACCACTGCCTGGTGCGCCAACACAGCAGTCAGACACCCCTTCGAATTCCCCTCTGCCTCCAGTGCAGCTCAGGACCTCGGCCCCAGTACAGATGCTCCAGGTGGACAAGTTCGGACGTCCCGTTCAGACAGTAGGGGGAGCAGCCATCTACAATAATTTTAATTATGGAACATGCAATTTCAGCCAATGCTGGTTGCTCCATGTCTGTGTCATATGTCATAGAGCACATCCTACAGCTCTATGCCAGGTCAAGCAACAGAAAAAGTCCTGACTAAGCTGTATTAACGTCCTATGGCTGGGGCTTTACCTCACCTCACACCCCACTCCCTCTCTGGCCACCTTCCTTATCCAAGGATTTACAGCAAGATTTCATACTGGCCTAATTTCACTGACCCACATGACCCACAAATGCAGCAATTTTCACTCAGCAGCCACCACCAAACAGCATAGAGCAGCTTTTACAGGCCGAATTTGAATGAGGCTTCATCATGGGCCCTTTTTCTCAGCCCCCTTTCAAGACCTGGAGAGTTAGCCCTTTTGGGCTTGTCACAGGCACTTCTACGCAATCTACACCCCAATCAGTACTCCGGTCATTGGAGCAGCCTCGGCCGCATTCCAGCATGGGGTTCCAGATCACATTATCAAGAGACTGGGCAGGTGGAAGTCTGCCTGCTTTGCTCAGTACATCTCGAATCCTCAAGTAGAAATGGCATGAGCATTCACCAAGCTCGCGCAGTGAGTGACACTAAACTAATAAAAGCTACACCCCTACCTGAATGTTTTTTCCCCCTTATTTGGTATACCGACCAGCAGAACAGGGCACACTTCAGGTCCATTTCATATTGTAAGTCTTATGGCAAGTTTATGTTGTTCACATCCATCCAGCCATAGGACTTCGATCATAAATAAGAAGGCCAGTATGGTGGCCTGAATTTATGGAAGCAACCTGAGGGGTATTTAAGCAGCCCGCTCCCCTGTGGTCTTTGTCGGTTCCTGTGCGCGATACCCACCCTCCCATCCCCTTTTCAGGTCATTTCTTAAATTCATTTCTCTTCACAATTTTATTTCTAACCATGGGTATGCCCCCTTATTTGGTATACTGACCAGCATCCGGCTATAGGACTTTGATCATAAATATATGTGTGTGTGTGTATATATATAGATAGATAGATAGATATACACACACAATGCCTTGAAAAAGTATTCATACCCCTTAAATTGTTCCACATTTTGTCATGCTACAACCACAAACGTAAATGTATTTTATTGGGATTTTATGTGATAGACCAACACAAAGTTGCACATTATTGTGAAGTGGAAGGAAAATTATAAAATGGTTTTCAATTTTTTTTACAAATAAATATCTGAAATGTGTGGCGTGCATTTGTATACAGCCCCCTTTTACTCTGATACCCCTAACTAAAAGCTAGTGGAACCAATTACCTTCAGAAGTCACTTAATTGTAAATAGAGTCCACCTGTGTGTAATTTAATCTCAGTATAAATACTGTTCTGCAAAGCCCTCAGGGGTTTGTTAGAGAACTTTAGTGAACAAACCGCATCATGAAGGCCAAGGAACACACTAAACAGGTCAGGGATAAAGTTGTGGAGAAGTTTAAAGCAGGGTTAGGTTATAAAAAAAATCCCAAACTTTGAACATCTCACGGAGAACTGTTCAATCCATCATCCTAAAATGAAAAGAGTGTGGCACAACTGCAGACCTACCAAGACATGGCTGTCCACCTAAACTGACAGGGCGGGCAAGGAGAGCATTAATTAGAGAATCAGCCAAGAGGCCCATGGTAACTCTGGAGGAGCTGCAGAGATCCACAGCTCAGGTGAGAGAATCTGTCCACAGGGCAACTATTAGTTGTGCACTCCACAAATCTGGCCTTTATGGAAGAGTGGGAGGAAGAAAGACAGTTTGAAGTTTATGAAAAGTCATGTGGGGGGCACATGGAAGACACAAGAAGGTGCTCTGGTCAGATGAGACCAAAATGTAACTTTTTGGCCTAAAAGCAAAACGCTATGTATGGCAAAAAACAAACACATCGCTCGGAACACACCATCCCGCCGTGAAACATGGTGGCAGCATCATGTTGTGGGGATTCTTTTCTTCAGCAGGGACAGGGAAGCTAGTCAGAGTTTATGGGAAGATGGTTGGCACCAAATACAGGGCAATCTTAGAAGGTAAACAGTTAAAGTCTGAAAAAGCAGGACAACGACTCAAACCATACAGCCAGAGCTACAATGGAATGGTTTAGATCAAAGCATATTTATGTGTTAGAATTGCCCAGTCAAAGTCCAGATCTAAATCCAAATGAAAATCTGTGGCAAGACTTGAAAATTTCTGTTCACATACACTCTCTATCCAATCTGACAAAGCTTGAGCTATTTTGCAAAGAAGAATGGGCAAAAATGTCACTCTATAGATATGCAAAGCTGGTAGAGATGTGCCCAAAAAGTCTTGCAGCTGTAATTGCAGCAAAAGGTGGTTCTACAAGGGGGCTAAAAATGCAAGCCACACTTTTCACATATTTATTTGTAAAAAAAAATAAAAAGCCATTTATCATTTTCCTTTCACTTCTCAATTATGTACCACATAATAATTTGTGTTGGTCTATCACATAAAATCTCAAAAAAATACATTTACATTTTGGTTATAACATGACAAAATGTGGAAAATTTCAAAGGGTGTGAATACTTTTTCAAGGCACTTTATATGTATATACAGTGCTGTGAAAAATAATTGCCCCCTTCCATGCTGAATCATATTTGGGACAGCTGAGTTAAATTTCACTTTCCACACCCAGGTCTGATTACTGCTGAATTAAAAAAATCACTTAAATAGAATCTCTCTGACAAAGAGAAGCAAGCAAAAAGAAATTCAAGAATAGATGAGAAACAAAGTCATTAACACATATCAGTCTGGAAAGGATTACAAAGCCATTTCTAAAGCCCCATACACACTCTCGGATTTTCTGCTGGTTTTTGTCTTCAGATTTACCAAAACCATTTAGTGCAAGGACCTGTCTGATTGCATACAAATTGAAACTCCTAAGGTTTGACCTCATATTATATGGTTTTAGTAAATCTGAAGGAAAAAATCAGCAGAAAATCTGATGTGTATGGGGCTTAAGGCTTTAGGACATCAGCGAACCATAGTGAGAGCCATTATCCGCAAATGGAGAAAACTTGGAACAGTGGTGAACCTTACCAACCGTCGACTCATCCAGGAGGTCATAAAAGAACCCAGAACAACATCTAAAGAACAGTTTTTCTCACTTGCCTCAGGTAAGATCGGTATTCATGATTCAACAATAAGAAAGAGACTGGGCACCAATGGCATCCATGGGAGAGTTGCTCGTCTCACATTTACCAAAAAACAGCTTGATTATCCGCTAGACTTTTAGGCAAATATTCTGTGGACAGTCAGACATGGTGGTGGTAGCATGATGGTCTGGGGCTGCATGGCAGCTTCAGGACCTGGACAACTTACCATAATTAATGGAACCATGAGTTCTGAGCTCTACCAGAAAATCCTAAAGGAGAATGTCCTGCCATCAGTTTGTGACCTCAAGCTCAAGTGCACTTGGGTTATGCAGCAAGACAATTATCCAAAACACAACAGCAGGTACACCTCCAAATAGTTCAAACAAACCAAAATTTAGGTTTTGGAGTGGCCTAGTCAAAGCCTGGACTCAAATCCAATTCAGATGCCGTATCATGACCTTACACAGGCCATTCATGCTGGAAAATCTTCCAATGTGGCTGAATTAAAACAATTCTGCAAAGAGTGGGCCAAAATTGCTCCACAGCAATGTGAAAGACTCATTGCCAGTCATCGCAAATGCTTGATTGCAGTTGTTGCTGCCAAGGGTGGCACAACCAGTTATTAAGTTTAGGGGGCAATTACTTTTTCACATAAAGCCAGGCAGGTTTGGACACCTTTTTTTGCCTTAATAAATGAAACTATCATTTAAAAACTGCATTTTGTATTTACTCGGGTTATCTTTGTATAGTAATAACAATTGTTTGATGATCTGAGTCATTTACGTGTGACAAATTTACAAAAAATAAAATAATCAGAAAGGGGCAAATACTTTTTCACACAACTGTGTGTGTGTATTATATATATATATATATATATATATATATATATATATATATATATATATATATATATATATATATATATATATATATATATATATATATATATATATATATCTTATATATATCTTACAGTATTCTACCCCTTCTTTAAATGCATACAATCATGTTGGAATTTCTTACATGGATTCATAAGCAGGTTTCTATTTATTTTATTCAATTTTTTGTGGTGATATTTTGAAATGTATTCATTTCCATAAACTGCTGTGTGCAAGTCAAAAAGAAGACATTTATTGAATGGTTATATTGATTGGAAATTATTATTAACAATAATCATTATTCCAGTTATATCTCACTCTAGAAGAAGGTACTAACTGCAATCTGTAGCCTAAATGACATTTGGATCAATGAATGTTATATGCTAATGATGCTGTACAGAATGTCCTAGAATCTAGAATGACTATGTACATTATGTTATTATGTATTAATTATATAGAGTGATGCCTTCCAAAAGTATGTGGGTGACCAGCTCATAAATAATACACTTTTTTTTTTGAGTTTGCTCGTAAAGTAATATTATTTGAGTGGTTGTTTTATATGTGATTGGATATCTGTTTACCCTGTTGGCTCTGTGATATCTAATTCTATTAGATAGTATTGCCCATAGTATTATGCAAGCTTTCTTTTACTGACCTACATGACAACAGTGTCAGATGAAACCTGATTGACTGCCACAGGAAACACCTTTATCGCCTTTGTTGCTGGGTTCTCTTCAAATAGGGATTGCATTGCTATATAAGTATGGGTAGGGCCAAACACCCCCCATGTTCGGTTCACTGTAGAACTCCCGAACAAGGTAAAAATTTCTGACCTGAATGGCGAACCCAATTGAAGACTATGAGAGCTGAACAGGAAAAATCAAAAGTGCCCATTTGAAGGCTTATATGCAAGTAATTGGCCCCATGTCTCTGTGGGTCATGTTTCAATGCAAACATTTTTATGTTTTTAAAACAATTGTTTTTTCAGGAGCAGTGATTTTAATTATGCTTAAAGTGCAACAATAAAAAAGTCCTTTAAATATAGTGCCTGGGGGTCCCTTTAGTCTGTCTGTAAAGTGGCACGTCTGTAGCATGTATAGAACATGTTGCAGCAAAAATGAAATTTTTAAAGAAAAGAAAACACTGTGTTGTTAAATTTTCATATAATTTGTGTTCTCATACACTGTACAATCCCATTACCATCACAATTTTACTCTCGCCTGCTTTATTTGAGCCAAACTCAATCAGTTCTACTGCACGTTCCCCTTTAAGCCTTGGTTCACATGAGTGCGGCTTTGAAATCACACTACTTCAGCTCGACTTCAAAGCTGCAGATTAGTGCAATTTGGATCTTCAATTCAAATATTAAATTAAATTCAATTCGACAGAAGTCAATGCAAGTTGCAATAAAATCGAAAAAAGTAGTGCAGGAACCTTTTGAAAGTCACTTAGACTTGAGGTGCGATGATTTGAATGGTTCCATTGCCGGCAATGGCACAGTATAGAAATTGTCCAGCAAACCACTGATCCTTAACTGCTTGCCGACCTGCCCCTTCCCTTCTACAATGGCAGTTTGGCTCTCCTCCTCGAATTGCCATAGCTGTACCTGGGATCAGATGTCTGTGTTCATTGTTTACATTTAATAAATTACATTTTAAAGTCTTTTTCACATCAATCTACTAGTCCCTTTTGATGCGCTGTTTTTGATCGTTTTTTTTTTTTGTACCTCGGCTGGTGCAGGCACACTTACACTGCTGGCGATCTGCGATCACCTAGTACAGAGGCAGAATGGGGTTCTGCCTTTGTAAACAAGGCGAATCCCTATTCTGACAGGGGACATGACAGAGATCTACTGTTACCAGTGATCGGCAACCATAATCTCTGTCATGTCCCTGGCAGCCCATCCGCCATACAGTTGGAACACACCCAGGGAACACAGTTAGCCCCTTGATCACCCCCTAATGTCATTCTCTGCCAGTGTCATTTTTATATTGATCCGTGCATTTTTATAATACTGATCAATGTAATAATGTCACCTGCTAATTTGGGGTCCGATATGTCCACCACAATCTCGCTGTCCCATAGTTTGTAGACACGATAACTTTTGCGCAAACCAATCAATATACACCTGTGGGGATTTTTTTTTACCAAAAATATGTATAATATATATCAACCTAAACTGACAAATCACACTGATGTAAACCAGAGCTAACTGTGGGTATAGGATTGGGTTTATAAGATTGTATTCTTTTTTTCTCTCTCTTTTATTGGTTGAACTAGATGGACTTTTTTTAACATGAATAACTATGTAAATGGGGTCTGTAAATGCTGACTGGTAACTCCTTCACCATTTCTGGAAAATCAGTCCTCCTCTATCCTTAGCCATCTATGGGAATAACGTCACAATTCACCCAAAAAAATAATGATACTACTAGTGCTCACTGTATTCCCACCTTTATTTAAATAGCCACTTGCATAGCTTAGCGCACTGTTCTGGTGCACTTCAGAGATTACAGCATGTATTTCCCTTTAAAATTACAGCCTGTTGGTACCTCTCCAAAATGGCATTCCGCACCCTTCCTCTTACGGCATGACAACATTGGCTCCTCCCTACGCGTTTATGTCACTAGGACATGTGAATGTGGTATATAGTGTATTTTACAAATACTGGACTTTTGATTTTCTGGGCACCTAATATATTTGAGAATAGGGGTGAATTACACTATGATTTGTGTTTGATAAGTTTGTACAGTTGATTGGTAGTATTTACCATATATAAGAACACAGATAAATATTGTGCAGCACTGTTTTTGTATTTACATTTATTGTGGTGGACTGTGGGTACACTTTGAATGTCAGCTGCAATATATACACATATAATATTAGGTTAGTAGGGGAACGTATTTAGTATTTTTTTTTTTGGTTATAATGTCAAGCTGAAGTTATCAACACAAGCCCAAAGCCCGTCAACACAAAGGGGGTTATTTACTAAAGGAAAATCCACTTTGCACTGCAAGTGCACTTGGAAGTAAAGTCGCTGTAGATCTGAGGGAGATATGCAAGGAAAATAAAAAACAGCATTTTAGCTTGTATATGATTGGATGATAAAATCAGCAGAGCTTCCCCTCATTTCAGATCTACCCCTTAGATTTAGAGCGACTGCACTTCCAAGTGCACTTTTAGTGCACTTTCAGTGCAAAGTAGATTTGCCTTTCGGAAATAACCCCCAAAGCCCTTACTTACAGATATCTATTAATAAACTTAAAGCGGTTGTAAACCACTGTAGTGAAAAAAAAAAAAGACGTTCCCCTGTAAGACAATTGCATAATGTGCTAGTATGCAGGCTTACATCTTCCCCGGTCTTCCTTCCAGATTCACGGACTATGACTGTGTGAGTGGCCAGAAGCACGATGACGTTAGTCCCACGCATGTGCTCTGAATGCGCCAGTGACGTCACCGGATCCATCCAATGTAAATATCTCCTAAACGGTGCCCATTTAGGATATATTCATTTTACCTACAGGTAAGCCTTATTATAGGCTTACTTGTAGGTAAAAATTACAAAGCAAACTTTACCACCGCTTTAAAGCCCAAAAATTCTAAAATATTTCAAGGGCAGGTTAAGTCTTTTCTGATAGCATCCCAACCCTTGAAGAATACTAGCCTAACACATCAAGCATATAGGTTGGTGCCTTCAGCGCCATTAGGACAATTGCCTGTAGGCCCAAAGAAAGGTCTCTCTCTAAGGCCCCTTTCACACTGGGGCGGTTTTCAGGGAGGTTTTCAGGCGCCTGTGTAGCACCTGAAAAAACCGGCCCCTTTCAATCCAGTGTGAAAGCCGGAGGGCTTTCACACTGTAGCGGTGCGCTGACAGGATGGTAAAAAAAAGTCCTGCTAGCCGCATCTTTGGAGCGGTGAAGGAGCGGTGTATTTACGTCTCCTAAACCGGTCCTACCCATTGAAATCAATGGGGGAACGTGGCTATACCGCTGGCAAAGTACTGCTGCAGCGGCGCTTTGCGGGCGGTTTTAACGTTTTTTCACCCGCTAGCGGGGGTTAAAACAGCCTCACTAGCGGCCGCTCACGGCCGCTAAAGCGACCGTAAAGCACTGCTAAAAATAGCGGCGCTTTACCGCTGATGCCCGCACTGCCCCAGTGTGAAAGGGGCCTAAAATCATCAGCCTGATGCTGAAGGGCATTGAGTGCCTGCTTGATGCTGAAAACTTAACTTCCCCCTTACCCAGCTGTCCTTAGCAGTTGCCCTATGTGGATATTGCCCTATATTTATATTTTAAAACATAAAGAATCATTTGTAAATTAAGTCAAATACATGACAGATGTTCGTTGTTGTTTTTAAATCAAAGTTAATGAGGTATTTTCTGTTTTCTGTAGTCCTTTACTAAGTATTGTGTTCATTGTTTAGCTCACTGAAAAAAAAAAAAATACTAGCTGGAGCATTATTCTTTTCAGTTCTTGCATTCAAGGGGAGAAGTAAATTCTAATTGGCACCTGTCACTTGTCAGATAGCCCGCCCACACGAGCTTTCAGCTAGAATAGTTCACTGCATTGATTTCAAGCTGTCCTTTTCAGACACCGATCCCTTTGAGATCATTAAAATAAAGCCATTAATGTGTCACAATGTTCTAAAACTCCTGACCTGGAGGAAGATATTGATGGTTATTTACTAAAGGCAAATCCACTTTGCACTTGAAAGTGCACTTATAAGTAAAGTCGCTGTAGATCCGAGGGGGACATTCAAGGAAAATAAAAAACATCATTTTAGCTTGCACATGATTGGATGATAAACTCAGCAGAGCTTCCCCTCATTTCAGATCTACTGCTAAAGCCGCGTACACACGGGCGGACTGTCTGGCCAACTTAGTCCGTCGAAACACATTTCAGCGGACAGTCCGCTCGTGTGTGGGCTTAAGCGGACTTTTTCAGCGTGCAGTCTGGCGTACTAAGTATTTCGGAATTTCCGTAATACTGTCCGTCATACTTTGGTTTCAGTGGAAAATCCGCTCGTGTGTAGGCAAGTTGGACGGACTAAGTATGGCGCATGCTCAGAAAGGATTTACACGGCGGAAGGTTGCATTGCTGTGTATTGGACGTCCTATTTCTAGTCCCGTCGTACGTGCTGTACACGTCATCGCGCAAGCTTTCGACAGACTGTTTGTTCATCGTGTGTGGTCAAGTCCGTTCATTCGAAAGTATGACGGACTGTCCGTCGGATTGTCTGACGGACTAAGTTGGCCATACAGTCCGCCCGTGTGTACGCGGCTTTAGATTTAGATTGACTGCATTTCCAAGTGCACTTGCAGTGCAAAGTGGATTTACCTTTTGTAAATAACCCCTCACTGTCTGATACTGGCTTTCTAATAACTTTTTCTATATTTTGGTTATAATCTTTGGTGTATTTTAGTTAGGAAATTATATGAATGAGTTCATCAGTATGGAAGTATAATCCATCTAAGATACAAATTCTGAAACATGATCTACAAAGAGTCATTCTGCCTGACAAATATAATACTTCAGCTGAAATACACTCATCTAAGGTGCCACACAGTGACCGTTTTGATACAGAAATTAAAAATTAGAACTGTATTGTAATGTACAAACAGGTGCCACATTGATCACTGTTGCATATAGAAAAGTACCCATACACTATGCTAAAGTGCTCTGAATACATGGCAATTGGTAAGCTTACTGTAGGTATACACTGTTCTTTGTTTAGAGATAGTCTTTTAATATAAGTAGTTAGATTAAGTGCTGGTTCACACAGGAGCGACTTGTCAGGTGACTTAGCGGCCTCACAAGTCGCGCTCCGTTCTGTAGTATGGAACCATTCTAATAGGAGTGACTCAAGTCGCTCCGACTTAGAAAAAGGTTCCTGTACTATTTTTGGGGCAACTTCAGGCGACTTGACATGACTTCTATATAGAAGTCGTTTTGCAAGTTGCTGCTGAAGTCGTGTGCAGATCGCATCTGGAAGTCACGCTGCAAGTTCTGTCGCCCCTGTGTGAACCGGCACTTATGGATAACCATAGTTATCTAACATAGTCAGGGTTTCAGGAGGTGGCACAGCGCTACTCATACATCATGATGCTGACTGTCCGTTATGCATATCTGTATATAGTGTGACAATGAGATGCCCTGCCACTGTGAAAATGTAGGAGAAAAGCACATGATTTACATTAAGGCTCAATGCAAGGTTCCAGAATATCGTTTCTGAGCAAAGAAAGCTGTGTTTTTGGCTTTCTCTGGGTTCTGTAAACCTTGATTTGGGGCCTGGAGCTTGAAGTTTCCAAAGTGTCTTGGGTGGGACCTTCAATCCAGTGTCTGGATTTTACTGGATGCCTGCAGCTTGTGTGAGCACCCAGGTATGCAGGGTCATTAAATACTCAAGCCTGAGGACACCTCAGGGCTCCCAGTTTGGAGACAGCCCTCATGTTGGAGATAGGAGATCCCAGCCAAGAGTCAAGAAACAGAAGGTCTCAACCAGGGGTCAGAGGTGCCTATAGTTGCCACCTCATCCCTTTAAACCCAAACACATTTTAATTACACAAGATTAAGGTGGTAATTAAACTCACTTTGTGCCTTACCTGCATTTAATTAGCCTCAGAACCTGTGTAATTCAAAGGTGATCGGGTTTAAAGGGATGAGGTGGCAACTTTAGAGGTGCCCCAGCCAGGAGACAGAGGGTAACTTCACAAGAGTCAAATGGGCTCCTATCATGGTGTCAGGAGAACCCCTTTGAATGGGCCATGCAGCAGTGCTGTGACTAAAGGCTGAGTGAGCCAAGTCAAACAAGAGAGCTGGACAACACGGTCAGAGGGACTGGTAAGGAGAGCAGCGGTGCTGTTCACAAGGAAGCCAGGTGGCTTGGTACTTTCAGTTGGCTTTCCATGTTGATGGTGGAAACTCCTACGTCTGCAACTGATTTATATTTGTGAACTGTTCCATTCTGTTTAAATAAAAGTGGGGTGCCACACCCTAAAATGCAGCTTTTTTTCTAGGTATAGACTCAGTAAGTCAATATTGCTGCTTTTAAATATGGAGCCCATAATGGCTCTATTGTGGCCAGAAATATACATGTGGTATCGAGCAGAAGTAACATTATGGGTATGGCTTTCACAGATGGCTTTCTCCAGCTGTATGAAAGCCTGGGCCTTGCCTTCTATATCTCCTTCACACCTCCACATCAAATACATCATTGGTGTTAGTGGGAGGAATAGTGCCCCATCATTGTTGTCATTGAAAGGGATAGTGCCCCATCATTGGTGTTAGTGGGAGGAATGGTACCCCATCTTTGATGTCAATGGCAGGAATAGTACCCCATCTTTGATGTCAGTAGGAGGGATAGTGCCCCATTATTGGTGTCAGTAGGAGGAATAGTGCCCCGTCATTGGTGTCAGTAGGAGGAATAGTGCCCTGTCATTGGTGTCAGTAGGAGGAATAGTGCCCCATTATTGGTGTCAGTAGGAGGAATAGTGCCCCGTCATTGGTGTCAGTAGGAGGAATAGTGCCCTGTCATTGGTGTCAGTAGGAGGAATAGTGCCCCGTCACTGGTGTCAGTAGGAGGAATAGTGCCCCGTCATTGGTGTCAGTAGGAGGAATAGTGCCCCGTCATTGGTGTCAGTAGGAGGAATAGTGCCCCATCATTGGTGTCATTAGGAGGAATAGTGCCCTGTCATTGGTGTCAGTAGGAGGAATAGTGCCCCATCATTGGTGTCAGTAGGAGGAATAGTGCCCCGTCATTGGTGTCAGTAGGAGGAATAGTCCCCCGTCATTGGTGTCAGTAGGAGGAATAGTGCCCCATCATTGGTGTCAGTTGGAGGAATAGTGTCCCAAGGGCTGGATAAAGGCAAGCACATTTGGCCCATGGGCCGTAGTTTGGAGACCCCTGCTCTAGAGGATAACAAGTCATAACTCTGGAGGCTGTAAAATTAAATTTTTTTTTTTGGGGGGGGGGGGTTGTGGAGTCCAAGTACTGGCTAAAAATCATTAGACAAGATCGTAGCTCTTAGACTGCTGACTGTACAAAGGCCCATTGTTCTTGGAGACAGATCTGTTGTGTAGTGGAAGGGTTTGAGTAATTCTAAAGTAAAAATAGTATTTTTTTTTAAATAAAATATTGAAAGAGTTTAGTAACAGCTACGGTGCTAGCAGCCCTCTGAACGCACCATGTACATTTTCATGGCTTTGCTTTGTTGTTTTATGTTCATTTCGAAGGTAATCGTGTTTTGAAATCATTAACTGATAGGAAATGATTGAGCTAGGGAGATCGTAACTTTATTTAGTATAAAATAAGACAATGGAAGATTTTAGTATTTATTATTGCACCTGGGAAACACCGTAGAGAATTTGCATTCCCCACTTGAGTCATCAGCCGCAAGGTGACTGTCCATACAGAGCATACTCTAGTGATGGATTTGTTATGGAGACAATAAGGAGTCACTTCTTAGCAATAGCATGTTCTCTGCTGCCATCTTATGGAGGAAATCTATTACTGCAGCAAAATCCTTGCTTTTTAAAGAATATGTTCCCCTTATTGGGCAGAATTTCAGTTTTCATAATAAATAGAAGTTTTCCAATGCCATTTATGGCCCAGCTATCCCAATGTGCTTTTCTCTCACTTACCTTATCTACAGGAGGTTTATTTGTATTTTTAGAAGGATTTTCTTCACTTCCTTGTTGCATCACAGAAAATAATGTAATGGGGTTTGTTCACCACTCTGGACTGCCCCTCCCTCATTACAATACCACCTTCCACCCATTTTCTATACAATTTTTTATTTATTTTTAATAGAAAAGTTTATTTCCTATACAATCTGATTGTACAATCTCCTTTAGATCTTCCATCAGCTATGTAGTACAAGGGCCTGTCTGATTCGGTACAAATTGAATGAATTGTTCAGGTGTGTCCTCTATTCCATAGTTCTGGTAAATCTAAAGGAGATTGTACAGACATTGTACAATCAGATTGCATAGTGTATGGCCATCTTTATAGAAATACCTAGGAGGGAGTGGACGGAGTTGTCAGGCTCTGTTCACATCTCTACGTAGCAAAAACACACATTCCCGCATAGGTTTGTTTTGGAGCATTTTCACGTATCACGCATAGGGCAGTCGATTTATTTGAATGGGTTGCCCTACACACAACAATCGTCCCAGCTCCAGGCCCCAGTACTTTTTATGGTGCATTACTGTAGTTTTTGGTGTGTTTGTTGCACTTTTGGTGCCTTTAACATGTAATGACAGCACGCATTTGCAGCGTTTATGAAACTCATGGCAAAGTGCACATGTTCTGTGTGGTTTACCATGCGTTTGGAAACACACAGGTTTGAATGGAGTTTCATTGTTGTGTAAATGCGCCAATTTCACTTTCAGGCACCACTCACTCTAAGCCCACGTACACACGGTCGGAGATTTCCACAACCAAATTCGTCGGATTTTGTCCGTCGGATCTTGTCCGAAACTGTTGCATACACACGGTCGGGCCAAGTTGGCGAAAAATCCGATCTTTCAGAACGTGATGACGTAATTTCGTTACGATGGGACTACGTTCAGGCTAGTATCCAATAGCTTTGATGTAGGAATTTGATCTGAGCATGCGTGGCACTTGGTCCGATCAAAATTCTCTACACATGATCGGAGTATGTTCGATCGAACCAGTTGGTCGGGAAATATTTCCAACATGTTGGAAAATTGGGTCCGACGGAGATTCGGACGGAATCAATCCGATGCATCCCACACACAGTCGGATTATCTGACAACACGGTCCGATAAGACGCATTCCGACGGATTCTCCGACCGTGTGTACGCGGCATAAGCCCTTGTACACATGGTTGGAGAATCCGTCGGAATGTGTCCTATCGGACCGTGTTGTCAGATAATCCGACTGTGTGTGGTATGCATCGGACTGATTCTGTCGGAATATCCGTCGGACCCAATTTTCCAACATGTTGGAAATATTTCCCGACCAACTGGTTCGATCGAACATACTCCGATCATGTGTAGAGAATTTTGATCGGACCAAGTGCCACGCATGCTCAGATCAAATTCCTACATCAAAGCTATTGGCTACTAGCCTGAATCAAGTCCCATCGTAACGAAATTATGAAATCCGACCGACAAAATCCGACGGATTTGGTTGTTGAAATCTCCGACCGTGTGTACAGGGGCTTAGAGTGGTCGGAGCACATTTTTTATTTTTTTTGGCTTGTTTTTCAAGTGACACACATAGAGCAGCCTGTTGACTTTGTGGGCAAAGTAGTTCATGAGACATTTCAGCGTGGTGCCAGTTACACGTTTTTTTACTTCATTTGTCATCTGTTTTTCATGTGGAAAAATGTGTGTTTGCTTCTGTGTTTGGTGTGCCATTTAGGTGTATAAAGGTGGCCATACACTATCAAATCAGATTGTACAATCTCCTTTAGATTTAACAAAACTATATAATAAGAGGACACATCATCTATTCAATCACTCTGTACCCTGTCAGGCAGGCCCTTGCACTACATCAGGGGTGTCTCGTGGGCTGCATGTGGCCCCAGGCAGTGTAGCATGCAGCCTCAGCCTGTTTGAAGGGATTCTGGGAAAGCCAGGCAAATGCATTTGTGGAGAAATGCCAGGGGTGCTGTGGGTAAAGGGTGTGTGCAAATGAGGTCAGCTGGTAAACTCCTTCCTGTGTCTTACTGGTTCCTCTGTCTCTGTCTGTATACCAGGGAAGCTCTGATCCTTTCTAAGCCCTTGTACACACGGTCGGAGATTCCGACAACCAAATCCGTCGGATTTTGTCCGACGGATTTTGTCCGAAACTGTTGCATACACACGGTCGGGCGAAGTTGTCGGAAAATCCGATCGTTCAGAATGTGATGACGTTATTTCATTACTACGGGACTACGTTCAGGCTAGTAGCCAATAGCTTTGATGTAGGAATTTGTTCTGAGCATGCGTGGCACTTTGTCCGATCGGAATTCTCTACACATGATCGGAGTATGTCCGATCGGAGCATTTTGTCGGAAAATATTTCCGGCAAGTTGGAAAATTTGTCCGACACAGACCACACACAGTCGGAATATCCGACAAAATGCTTCGATCGGACACATTCCTTCGGAATCTCCGATCGTGTGTACAAGGGCTAACAAATGTAGCAATGACTAAGGTAAGGCCTTGTTCTCCAAATCAAAGAAAGCTTTATTTTTCTGCAACCGAGGTACATGAACTACTTCAGCCCCGGAAGATTTTACCCCCGTTCTGACCAGAGCACTTTTTGCGATTCAGCATTGCGTCTCTTTAACTGACAATGTGACGGACGTGCAACATTGCACCCAAACAAAATTGATGTCCTTTTTTTCCCCCACAAATAGAGCTTTCTTTTGGTGGTATTTGATCATCTCTGCGGTTTTTATTTTTTGCGCTATAAAAAAAAAGCGACAATTTAGAAAAAAACACAATACCGTATATACTCGAGTATAAGCCGAGATTTTCAGCCTCTTTTTTGAGGCTGAAAGTGCCCCCCTCGGCTTATACTCGAGTCATCGCAGTCTGCCTGCTCGATCAGCGTGTCGAGCAGACAGACAGCGGCCATTCTATAATTCAAAAGCCGCGCCTCCGGCTCCGCCTTCGCCTGTGATAGGCGGAACACTGAATTTCCCAGCAGCCTGTGTTCCGCCTATCACGGACATCGTCTCATCCTCGTACTACGGACGAGGATGAGACGATGTCGGTGATAGGCGGAACACAGGCTGCTGGGAAATTGTGTTCCGCCTATCACAGACAGGGAGGCGCGGCATTTGAACAGGGGAATGGGCGCCGACGAAGAGCGGTGATCCTGGGACGGGACCGGACGGAGGCTCGGCTTGGGACAGGACGGGACCGGACGGAGTCTCGGGACGGGACGGGACCGGACGGAGGCTCGGGACGGGACGGGACCGGACGGAGGCTCGGGACGGGACGGGACCGGACGGAGGCTCGGGACGGGACGGGACCGGACGGAGGCTCGGGACCGGACGGAGGCTCGGGACACAGGTAGGCTGGACACACAAGGCCACACACACACACACACACACACACACACACACACACACACACACACACACACACACACACACACACGGATGGACACACACACACACAGGGATGGATGGATGGATGGACACACACACACAGGGATGGATGGATGGATGGACACACACACACACAGGGATGGATGGATGGATGGACACACACACAGGGATGGATGGATGGATGGACACACACACACACAGGGATGGATGGACACACACACACACAGGGATGGATGGATGGATGGACACACACACAGGGATGGACAGGCATATCTCACCCTCGGCTTATACACGAGTCAATAGGTTTCCCAGTTTTTTGGGGGTAAATTGGGGGCCTCGGCTTATACTCGGGTCGGCCTATACTCGAGTATATACGGTATTTAATATTTTTTGCTATAATATCCCCCCAAAAATATATATAAAAAACATTTTTTTTTCCTCAGTTTAGGCCGATACGTATTCTTCTACATATTTTTGGTAAAAAAAAATCGCAATAAGCGTATATTGCTTTGCGCAAAAGTTATAGCATCTACAAAATAGGGGATAGTTTTATGGCTTTTTTATTATAATTTTTTTTTTTTTAATAGTAATGGCGGCAATTTTAATGAGGACTGCAACATTATGGCAGACACGTCGGACAATTTTGCCACATTTTTGGGACCATTGGCATTTTTACAGAGATCAGTGCTATGAAAATGCATTGATTACTGTAAAAATGTCACTGCCAGGGTGTTCCCTATTGTGTGTTCTAACTGAAGAAGGGGGGGGGGGGGGGGACTGTGTATGGGAGATGACAGATCGCTGTTCATATGCTGTATTAACAGACGATCTGTCTGTTCTCCCCTCAGAGAACCGAAAAAAGTGTTTACACACACAGATCCCCATTCTCGGTGCCAGGCACTTGCATCGGCTCAGTGGGTGAGCAGGGGTTGGTGTGCATGCGCCCTCTAGTGGCCGTCTATGTTACCGACATGATGGCGATTCGCGCAGCCGAGCCATGTTGCCGCAGTACAACTGCAGCGGCTGGTTGGCAAGCGATTAATGGTATATTGGTACATAGGGGAGCTGGATTTTAGAACTAAAAAGGTGAATGTAGCCTTTAAAATATCTAATTTTAGTATTCAAGCAGAAGTTTGGTAATGGTAAAAAGTTGAAACAGCTGCAATTGTCCCCTGCCGATCTTAAAGCAGAGTTCCACCCAAAAAAATTAATTTCTGCTTATATACACTTCCTCCCACCCTCTGGTGTCACATTTGCCACCTTTCAGGGGGGAGAGGGAAACAGGGACCCGTTTCCCCCCCCCCCCCCAGCTCCGGCTAATTAGAAAGCATAGCGCACTTCACGCATGTGCAGTAGGGAACTAGCAGTGAAGCCAAAAGGCTTCACTGCCTAGTTCACTTACCAGGAATGGTGGTGGCAGCACCCGGGAGTGGATCCGAAGACCGGCTGGGGTGCCAACATTGCAGTCCCAGAAATCAACCAGTATACCACGGCGACGGCATACCACTGCATTTGGGTAGACTTCCTGGGAACTTACCTGCTGTTCACACTGGGTGTCAGGATTACAGGCACCCTTACATGAGAGTTTAATTACTATGATTTGTATACGGAATAAATGTTTTAAAAACGTTGCTGTGCAATGAGGCTTTTTCTTTCATTTGCATGAGGAACATCTACCCCAAATAACACTAGTATATAGAGGAATGAGGCCCTCTCTATCATATCCAGTCATGTGAGGAAGTATCAATCCTGAACCACATCAGTCCACGGAAAATCCACGGGGACTTGCCCCACATGCGTGTTTGACCAAACTAGAAATAGTTGGTCCATTTGGAGGGGTGAGTTCACATCCATGTGGGGGCACTGCCCTGTGAGCCCTTATCAAGCACAGATTCATATCCACTTTGTAGAACACAAGCACTCTAATTGGGATTTGGAACTTTTTATTGCTTCACATTAACTGATGTTTGCAAAAAATCTTCTGTATGGGACTTTGTAGTGATTTTTCTTCTTCTTTTATTTTTTTTCTATTTTTTTTATGCACCAGGTTTCAAATGTGGCACTCAGTGTTAATTATCTGCATGGGACTTTTTAGCATCTTTTCAAAGTCGCATCAGTTTTCAAATGTGATATTTATTTAACATCTGTGGCACATAGCGCGGTATATTTATTTTTTACAGGCAGGTTTGCAGTCCAGATAATACACCCCTGAAACACCTATGGGAGTGAGCCAGAAGGACTCCTCATCCTTATAATCCTGTTGTCCTTGTATGCCAGTTTGTGTATGATATATTTTCACCCCTGACTACCCCTTGTTTGTACAGATTGTGTTGTTTTCCCCTCTCTGTCTATCAAAAGGATTCAGCTCTACTATCCTTTATTTTTTTCTAGCTTGATGGTTTATTTTCCCTCTCTTCATTTGATTTATCTGCTGAGACGCTTTTGCATCAATACATGCCTCCCTAAAGTGTTACTGAACCCACAACAGTAAATCAGTGTGTATATGCAGTAAAGCATGTTTGATATACATACATGCCTTTAGAACCTAAGGGTTTAATCCTCTGCATTGTGTAAAGAGGCTGTTTGATCCTGTATTCTCTGATCCTCCCCTTCTTCCACTGTCCCCAATCCATTTCCTGATAAGACAGAGCCTTTGGAGTCACTCTGCACATGCTCAGTTTGGTGTGTATTGTTAGAGTTTTTCTTTTTCTAGGAAAAGTGTATGTGATCAGCACAGGGCCAATCAGCACTGTCCAGACAGAGGGTCAGGGGTCCTGAATTCTCATAGGACAGTCAGAGGAGAATGGAAAATTCTCCTACAAGACACTGATAGAAGTTTTAAGACTGCTATATACTGCTGATGAGACAAGGTATTTAGCACTATATTTGCTAAAATAATTGTATTTCCATGTTCTGTATACTGTGGGAGAGCAGATATAGTGAATGCAGGGTCCTGGATTTAGCAACACTTTAACCAGTTGCTGACCAGCGCATGCCGATGTATGTCCGCAGAATGGCTCTCCTGCGTAAAGGGGCATACCTGTGGCGTGTGATCGCGGACCAAATGTCTGCCGCGGCCCGCAATCGCAGTGAGGAGAGGCAGAACGAGAAACTGCGTATGTAAACAAGGCATTTCCCCGTTCTGCCTAGTGACATGAAAGAGAACTACTGTTCCCAGTGATCAGGAATAGTGATCTGTCATGTTTCCGTAAATCCATCTCTCCCCCCTACAGTTGGAGCACACTGAGGGAACACACTTAATCCCACGATCACCCCCTAGTGTTAACCCCTTCCATGCCAGTGTCTTTTTTTTACATTGATCAGTGCATTTTTATAGCACTGATCAATGTAACAATGTCACTGGTCCCCAAAAAGAGTAATTTGGGGTCAGATTTGTCCGCCGCAATGTCACAGTCCTGCTAAAAATCGCAGATCGCTGCCATTACCAGTAAAAACAATAAAAAAAATGAAAGTCCCTAAATCTATCCTATAGTTTGTAGACGCAATAACCAATCAATATACACCTATTTCTTCACGCAATTTCTTTTTAACAAAAATATGTAGAAGGATACGTATTAGCCTAAACTGATGAATACATTTTTATTTATAATTTTATATATATATATATATATATATATATATATATATATATATATATATATATATATATATATATATATATATATATATATATATATATATATATATATATATATATATATATATATATATATATATATATATATATATATATATATATATAATTTGGGTTTATGGATTATAGCAGAAAGTTTTTTTTTTGTTTATAGCGCAAAAAATAAAAACCGAAGAGGTGATCAAATACCAACAAAAGAAAGCTCTACTTTTGTTTGGGTACAGCGTTGCACGACCGCGCAATTGTCAGTTAAACTGACGTAGTGCTGTGTCGCAAAAAAGGGCCTGGTCAGGAAGTGGGTAAAACCTTCCGGGACTAATGTGGTTAAATGATTTCTTATCCATCAAATAATATCAATTCATTTATGGAACTCCCTCTCCCTTAAGTCCCTTTTTTTTTATGTCACACGATATTTGTGCATCAGTGTTTTAAACGCAACTTTTTGGGAAAAGGGACACTTTTGTGAATTTTTAAAGTGGTTGTAAAACCTTACAAACCACTTTGACCTACAGGTAAGCCTAGATTAAGGCTTACCTGTAGGTCCAAGAAATATCCCCTAAACCTACATGGTTTAGGAGATATTTGCCAAAAGACAGGCACGGCTGTCTATGGCGCACTGAGCGCGCCGCTGTTAACAGGGATATGCCGCGAGTGGTGGCTCCCATGCGCCGGAGCAGCAAGACCCACCAAGAAGATGGATGCTCCGTACACAAGGGGACAGCGGTGACTTCGCTGGCTCCTGTGTCAGGTAAGTGACACATAATGGACTACTATGCGATGCATAGTAGTCCATTATGCTTTACCTTTGCAGGGAATCAAAGAGGAAGTAAACTCATCAGGGCTTACTTCCTCTTTAAAAAATGAAACCGTAAAGTTAGCCCAATTTGTTTGTATAATGTGAAAGATGATGTTATGCCGAGTAAATAGATACCAAACATGTCATGCTTTATAATTGCATGCACTCGTGGAATGGTGACAAATTACGGTACCAAAAAATCTCCATAGGCGACGCTTAAATTTATTTATTTTTTTTTACGGTTAGAGTTACAGAGGAGGTCTAGTGCTAGAATTATTGCTCTCGCTCTGATGATCGCGGCGATACCGCACATGTGTGATTTGAACACCGTTTACAAGCTCACGGGGACGGGGGCGCTTTAACATTTTATATATTTTTTTTTCTTATTTATTTTATTTATTTTTATATGATTAAATTGTGTTTAAAAAACAAAACAAAAACATTTTTGATCACTTTTATTGCTGTCACAAGCAATGTAAACATCACTTGTGACAGTAATAGGTGGTGACAGGTACTCTTTATGCACTTCAAAGTATTCAGATCGCCATTTTCGGCGATTCTGAATACTGTATATTTTTTTAAAACCGGCACTATTGGCAGCCGAGTAATCAGGAAGTGACGTTGTGACGTCGCTTCCGTGTTTACAATCAGGAGTCTGCAACAAAGCCTTTTCGGCTTCTTTCCAGTCTGTCACTAGCCGCCAGAAGAGCCGAATCATTGATCGGGTTTCCCGGTGGGACGGGAGGCCCGATCAGAGCAGCAGGAGGGGGGGGGATGTCCCGCACGATCAGAGCGGCGGGAGGGGGGGAGTTTCCTCCCACTCCTCCAGGATAACAGCCGAGCGGCTTTTAGCCGCATCGGTTGTTATCCCTGGAAAACCAATCGCCCGCTCTAAACAACCGTACTGGGATGATGCCTGCAGCTGCGGGCATCATCCCAGTATAACCCCCCGAAAGCTGAGTATGCACATCTGCGCATGCTCGGCGGGAAGGGGTTAAAATAGAATTATAAAAGCAAGTAAAATGTTCGATTTGAAAATGAATGTGCAAAGGATGTTTGTGCGAATAGTCTCATCCAAAAAACTATTAGTGTATGGCCAGCATAAACCTTGCCCCCATTCCACAAGGCGGTGCTCAGTGATGTTTAGCCGAACTCAAGCATTGGCAGGGGTAGGTGGCAGGGGGTGGGGGGGATACAGAAAGTCTGTATTTTATAGGAAATTCTGGGGGTTTCAGCAGTATTGTCAGGAGCACAACTCTAAATAAGGTACGGTTCTTTAGCATTTACAGTAAAACCTTGGTTTGAGAGTAACTTGGTTTGAGAGTGTTTTGCAAGACAAGGAAGTTCATTAGCCAGTAGCCAATAGCTTCCCTCACGTCGTATTTGGTCCGTCGGACCAACATACAGACGAACGGTTTTCCCGATAGGAATTGAGTGTTCTATTTCTAGGTCCGTCTGATTTTTTATTTTTATTTTTTTATGAAAAAACTCGGATTAGCCCACACACGATCGGAATGTCCGACGGACTGATTCCGTTGGACCTAGTCTGCCAGAAAATCCGGTCGTGTGTACACGGCATAAGTGTAGCAATATGGTTACATTTTATGAATGCACAATGTTTAGCAACATATTACTACACTTATGCCCTGTACACATGGTCAGACTTTCAGATGGAAAATGTGTGATCTGAACGTGTTGTCGGAAAACCATGTGGGCCCCATCGGACTTTTTCCGTTGGAATTTTCGACACACAAAGTTTGAGAGCTGGATCTAAAATTTTCCGACAACAAAATACGATTGTTTAAATTCCGATCATGTGTAGCCAATTCTGACAAAGTGCCACGCATGCTCAGAATAAATTACGAGATGAAAGCTATTGGCTACTGGCCCGTTTATAGTCCAGTTGTACGTGTTCTGCATCACTGCGTTCAGAATGATTGAATTTTCCGACAACTTTGTGCAACTGTGTGTATGCTAGATAAGTTTGGGCCGAAATCCGTCATCGGAAAGTCCGACCATGTGTCTTAGAGGCGCCTCTCTTCTCTTTTATACTCTGTAGCTCCTGCTGGATTTTGCTTCTAATCCCCTTGTGGAGGCTTCCATTTGTGGGTGGACATTTTATTGGTTACACAACCTGGTCACATTGCTATAATTTTTTATATGGACTATAAACTGAAGGACTTATGAATAAATGGCTGTGGAACAAATCATTTGAGTTTCCATTATTTCTTATGGGAAAATTTGCTTTGATATACAAGTGCTTTGGATTACAAGCATGTTTCTGGAACAAATTATGCTCACAATCCAAGGTTTTATTGTATATTGGTTTATATTAGGTTTTCTCCCTGCAGATCTACTGTAACCCACCTTTGATTGGCTCTGTAAAACCCCATACACACGATCAGAAATTCTGCCAGCAAAAGTCGGATGTGAGCTTTTGGTCAGAAATTCCGACCTTGTGTATGCTCCATTGGACTTTTGCTGGCAGAATTCCAGCCAGCAAAAGATTGAGGGCAGGTTCTCTCTTTTTCAGTCGGAAAAAGTTCCGATCAGGCCGCGTACACACGCGGGGACTGTTC
The DNA here is from genome assembly GCF_037356315.1 of Lithobates pipiens. NCBI lineage: Eukaryota > Metazoa > Chordata > Amphibia > Anura > Ranidae > Lithobates > Lithobates pipiens. The sequence goes on along the minus strand of NW_027507903.1, from coordinate 96,786,507 downwards.
GCCCAACTTTGTCCGCTGAACAGTGTTTCGGCGGACAGTCCGCCCGTGTGTGGGCTTTCAGCAGACAGTTTCAGCGAACAGTTTGCTGAACAAGGTTTTTCGGAATTTCCGAAAAACTGTCCGCTGAAACTTGGTTTCAGCGAACAGTCCCCTCGTGTGTAGGCTTGTTCGTCAAACTAAGTTCCGCGCATGCTCAGAAAGGATTTACACGCCGAAAGTTGTAATGCAATGTATAGGACGTCGTATTTTGCGTCCCGTCGTACGTGCCGTTCACGTCATCGCGCACGGTTTCAGCAAACTGTTCGTACGTCTTGTGTGGCCATGTCTGTCCATGCTAATTTTGAGCGGACTGTTTGCCGAAACTGTTTGACGGACAAAGTTGGCCGAACAGTCCCCGCGTGTGTACGCGGCCTCAGAAATTCCGATCGTCTGTACAAATTCCAACACGCAAAATTCCTACACATGCTCGGAAACAACTTGACGCATGCTCGGAAGCATTGAACTTCATTTTCTCGCCTCGTCGTAGTGTTGTATGTCACCGCGTTCTTGATGGTCGAAAGTTCAGAGAAGTTTTGTGTGACTGTGTGTATGCAAGCCAAGCTTGAGCAGAATTCCATCAAAAAAAAACATCCACATTTTTTCTGAAGGCAAATCCGCTCGTGTGAACAGGGCATAATACCTGCACGAAGTGTGGGAACCTCACCTTTGAATGTCCCCACAAAATACAAGAAACCAGTTATTCAAGCCTACAAGTGAATTATTCATTTTTGTGTTGCATTAGATCTTTATTCTTATGTGTATGGTTATTATTTTCTTTCCATTATATTTAGTCATATTTGCTTTAAAACATTTTTTTTTTCTTGTTGATTGCAGCGGTTATTCCATTAACAGACTCTGAACATAGGCTTCTTCCCTTGCACTTTGCTGTTGATCCTGGAAAGGACTGGGAGTGGGGAAAGGATGATAATGACAACATTAAGCTGGCCAGGTAATTGTGACTCTAAATCTCAGCTTCATTCATTGCCTATTAATTTGAACAAAGATCCTTTTATAGAATCACTGCAAACATACTGTTGATGTTGATTTAATCAGTATCACACACGGGTAGAAAATGTTTTTGTAGCAAGAAGCAGAATATTCGCAGTTGCAGGAACTATTCTCCAGTACAGACAGACACTGCTTACAGAAAGGAAATATGCACATATGGTTAATTACAGGATAACGGCAACCACCCATTTTTTGAACTGGGAAATGAATTCAACATTGGCCACAATTATTTCTGGTCCAGAGGGAGTGAAGACAATTATGTGTCAAGATTGAAGGGCATTTGTACAATATCTGCATGTGAATGCAGGAAACCAACCACAAACATATAATCACTAGTGTTCTGTGTAGTTTACTATTTATGGGTTCAAAGTGGTTGTAAAAGATATATTTATTTTAAATAACATGTCTATACCTACCTGCTCTGTGCAATAGAATTGCACAGAGCAACCCCAATCCTCCTCTTCTCGGGACCCTCATCTCCTGCGCTGGTGCCCTCAATAGAAAAATGATTTCCATGAGGGCACTCGTGCACAGCGTCACTTGACCCCCCCCCCCCACACACATACACATGCTGACTGGAGCAGCTATCGATCTGCCCAGGGAGGAGAGACAAAGGCAGGAGAGCTGCAGCTCACTTGCATAGCACTGGATCCCGATGGGATTCAGGGTTAGGGGGGCGAGTCTGTGACACAGAAGGTATTTTTGCCATAATGCATAGAATCCATTAAGATAAGAAATATTGAAGCTTTAGAACCACTTTAAGGCTAGCCATATGTGAGTCATTTTTTTTGTATTTTTTTTCAACCAGCGGGCTGAATGAAAGAGACTCTATTCCCCCCATCTGCATCCCTCCCATTGTGCTATTATATTCTGAGAGCATGGAGATCTGCCGTCAGATTACATTAATCAGCACCGTCAGCTATAACTGGTGGCACTGATCGAGAGAAAACTGGCTGGTTGTAGACAGGTAGATACAGTAGATGGACTTGTGTACAACCAGCTTGCCCATACATGAATTGAAATTTGGCCGGTCCCAGCTGAAAAGGCCTCATTTCAATCCATGTATGGCCATCTTAAGGCACCAGTAAATCACTTCTAATATATCTTTGAAATGTTTTTTTTTTTTTTTTTTGCGCAAATCTTTCAATACATTACAACAGAGAAGAGTTTCTAAACCCAATAAATATTTTCAGATCTTGATCTTTAAAGGTGACCATACACTGCAATCAGTTAGATCTTAAATAAATTCGATTTAGTTTAAGAGCCTGTTTAATTTCCTATAATTTGAATTAATTGTTCAAGTGCATCTTCATATTACCTATTTTGCCTAAATATCGAATTGTACAGAGATTGATCAGATTGCATAGTGCATGACCATCTTAAGTGACAAATTTGGAATGTAGATGTGCCATGACCCACTTATACAAAGCACATGAAAAAACACCTTTTTTCATGACATGCTAGAGTGATCAGGACTCCTCAAACTACGTCTCTCCAGCTGTTGTGGAACTACACATGAGGCATTGTAAAACTCTGACATTCGCAGACATGACTAGGTATGATGGGAATTGTAGTTCCTGAACAACTGGAGGGCCGTAGTTTGAAAACTCCTGTGCTAGACCATTATTATGCCTCCAGAATTGGGAGTGGGGCATCTACCCAACTTCTCTCTGCTGGTGGACACAAGAATCTACATATAGAGAGATATAATATATATATAATCTATATCTCTCTCTCCATATATCTATATGTACACACACATACTGAAACAGGAAGCAATATACATTGGGCCAGAAATGAATCTATACACAGTAATTAGGTGTGTGTTTTGAGGCCAAATCATTTAGACATACACACATGACCCACACAAACACCACCCCATGTAAAAATAAATAAAAAATTATCTTAATCTGCAAATAAGGATCATCTCTTCCTCAGAGAACAGTGAGCGGGGCATGGTGGTGGGAAGAAATTAGAAGTAGTACAAGCAACTTCCTGGAGGGGTGTGATGTCATTCCTGTGTGCTGGCCACCCCTTCCGGGTACCAGATATGTGCCACGGGTACAAATCTGTTGCATGAAAATTGTTTGGGGGGGTAGTGTAAAATGCAATACTTGGGTTGAGCATGCATCTGCAAAACAAATTATTAATAAAACACAAAACATAAAAATGTGCTACAAATTTTATTGGTCAACAAAACGGGACTTGGGAAAGAGCAAGGAGAGCAAAAAAACACATGTATGTTAATTTGAGATACTAACAGAAACTGGTTTTGAGGTCTGACCATTTTGCAGAGGAAATGAACAGGAGTTAAAGGGACTGCACCCACAATCCACAAGGATTTAAACATTTAATAGTCACAACAGATTGAGGAAGATTTTGCTAAATAATGCAGCACAGACAAATCAAAGTGAAACAAACAACCTACAAACATAGATTGACAACATCAAAACTATTTCAGTGAAAAATATCGCCCCCCCCCCCCCCCCAAAAAATTTTTTAAAAAAAATACTTGCTCTAAAAAACATCTGTTTTGCAAAGACAAAATACAAAGAGAAAATACATGTGTTACAAACTCTATAAATACACCCTAATGTACTCTCTTCAGACAGACACACGCCCAAATGTACTCTCTTCAGACAGACAGACACACGTCCAAATGTATTCTCGTCAGTCAGACAGACGCACACCCAAATGTACTCTCGTCAGTCAGACAGACGCACACCCAAATGTACTCTCGTCAGTCAGACAGACGCACACCCAAATGTACTCTCGTCAGTCAGACAGACGCACACCCAAATGTACTCTCGTCAGTCAGACAGACGCACACCCAAATGTACTCTCGTCAGTCAGACAGACGCACACCCAAATGTACTCTCGTCAGTCAGACAGACGCACACCCAAATGTACTCTCGTCAGTCAGACAGACGCACACCCAAATGTACTCATGACAGACAGACGCATGCGCACCCACAAACACACCCAAATGTACTCTCGATAGACAGATGCCTCTTTTCAGGGCAAGGTAAAGAATGCTATCTGCAAGCTTTATATAACATAGGTTTGTGTGCTAATGAGGCAATTAAAAACACATGCACAGTCCATGAAACGCACAAAATGCAAGTTCACCAAATGTAGAGAGAGCTTCAAAGTGGGTACACCTGTTAAGGATGTCTTTAAATTACTAACCCAAAAAAACACACTCTCTGAGCATGCACAGAAAAATCCAAGTGCTGTTCACACACAAAAAGCACCAAAAAAAAAAAAAGTCCCTGAGCATTCCCAGGCCCACCCTGAGGGACATATATCAATGTCACCAATTTGGACAACCCCAAAAACGAAACAAGAAGTGCCTTTTAAAAATGAAAAATTGCTTAAAAGCTAGTAACTTGGGGGGGCTTGCGCTACCTGTAAAGTGGTGCATCTGGATTGGTGAAGGCAGCTCACAGCCTCTTCAGAATAGAATGGAGTGTGACGTTCCCCTTTAAAAGCAAAAGCTAGCCCAAGGAAATCATATGCATTAGTGGGGAAGGTTAAATGCCCTTTTAGGAGGAGCTAGAGGAGTGAGAGTCATTTTACATAATTTTAACAAGGTGCATGTCACATGTTGGCAACATAACATGCTAACATGACATGTGTGCAAATCTCTTTAAAAAATACATAAAGGTGAACCAGCATAAAAAAAAAAATGTGTCAAGTTTAGAGATGTGCCCATTTAACCCACGCAATTGTATGTACGTTGCTTAACATTTACTAAGATCTTGGCCGTGCAGTGAACAAACGCATGTGAATGAGTGCAACAGTCCCATGTGCAGTGCTTACATTGATCTCACGCAGTTCTAAACATACTTGCAGCAACAGCAGGCTTTAGCTCTAAAAAAGTTACTTTCTCATTTTATTTTGGTCATATTTACTTGGGCAGTTGTTACTAAACTTCCTCACATCACCCCATGATATTGGCACCTCCATCTTCTGTGAATATTGAATTGAAGATGCCATGCACCATGTCCATAGTGGCACACAGATTGCATTCTCCCATGCACCGAGATCGCTATAGTAAATGGTGGTTTTGCGCTCTGTTCCCAGTGCACTTTTTTCGAAATATGAAAATGTGTGTTGCGCCTCACCGTGCGCCTCTACTGATGGCGTGCGGCTTTTGTAAATCAGCTCCAATATACTGTCATTTAGAAGAGATTCTATTTGTGAGAGAAGTCATTATCAATCCAGAAAGACTATCACATAATGCGGTCCTCAGGGGACAATGGGTGATGGGAAATCAGGAGCTCAGCTTTCATTTGAGTAGCAATATATATACATGTTCGATATAGCAAATTACATCCAGATATCAGCTTTCTTTTTACATACATACATACATACATGCATACATATCAGTGTTTCTGTATTGCCGTTTGCTTATGAAAATTAGCAAATGGGGAAGTTGGCTGTCGAAATATTTCAGATTTCCATTTTTAATCTTCATTTCATGAAGCTGTTATTTCAGCAACATACTTATTATTTAATGTGTTAAATGCTGCTCTTTATTATTACAGCATGCTATCATTTGTATAATATTTCCTACTGTTCTTATGTTATTCTTCAACAGTTTGATTCTGTCCCTGGAGGCCAAACTGAACCTTCTGCACAGCTACATGAATGTAACCTGGATACGCATACCCTCTGAGACACGGGTAAACCTCCACTGATTCATCAAACCAGTACAAGTTCCTTTTGCTGCTCTTTTCCAGAATTGCTGTTAAAGAGGATCACTTTCAAATATTTAGTTTATTAATTGGAAGCAAGTAATTCAGTTTTCCAGACCCAGACCCATATCCTTTTTCAGTTGGCTTAAATCTAAGTGGAGAGTCTGACCTACGGTGACATCCTTCTACCTGAGGCAGTTGTACATTCATGTAACGTTTTATTTTCCTAATTAGTCCTAGCAAAGCCAAGGAGGTTAGGTAGATGACAGTTAACACTGATGTAGAGCAGATCTGTGTTGGAGGAATCTCCTAATATGTACATTTTAAGCCTGAACCTTTCTGTGGAAATAGCTAATTTCTAAACTAGCAATGTCTGGTAAATAAAGTGTAATAGAAAGCGTAAATGTGTTGATCATTTTCTGTATATTTTGAGGGGTTCATTCAAATGTAGTACTTTTAATTAACTTCAGTCCAGATAATCAAGTACATTTCGGGCCCTTTTGACCACTTTAATTCAAAAACGCACATGGAAGCTTACCCTTGCAGGGGTTATCAGCATCTCTACATCACAAAAAAAAATGTTCAGGCTCCTAACTATCTGGACAGCATAGTCCTTGAGTCGTCTCTGCAAAGGCCCACTACATTAAGTAACTCAGCCTTGTGACAAACCAACTGCTCAGCTTGGGGCTGTACAGGCTCCTGCCTAATTATAGTCTCTTAGGTGATACCCTGTTCAGATAGTATTGCCTCTCTGTGGGGCTGGGCGGGGCATTCTGCCAGCGTCTGTATACACATGTTGCTCCTTCAACAGCTTGCCTCTATGTGAATAAGCCCTGAACCATAGACGGCCACTATAATTAAAAAAAACTGCACAATCAGGATGCAGATTTACAGTAAAATGTGGACATGGTTAGAGGCTTCATTTCTCCCAAGTCTTTACAAAGTCTCTGGACTCCAGAACCCAATCCAGGTTTTACTAACCTTGGAGAAGACTGCAAAACCATTTTCTCTACTCAGAACAGACATCTTGGAGCCCCTCAACTTACATACATGAGAACTTTGGGTGGTATCTAACCCTTCTGACACTAGCAAGGCGCAGCAATGTCACAGTATGTAGAAGTAGGCAAAAAATGCATAGTGAAAAATCCCAGTCCAGATGCCATTCCCAAAACTGTAAATGCCTAGATTGTGCATTTTCCTTTTGTCTGCCTTGGATAAATGTTAAGGGTAGTAATATAACCCTTCTATTTGACATTAATAAGACCCCTTTCACACTGGGGCCACCCATGCATTAGGGTTAAAGCGCTGTTGTTTAAGAAATGCATATTGACTGCTAGCGGGGCGCTTTTAACCCCTGCTAGCGGCCGAAGAAGGGGTTAAAAACCCCTGTGTTGTGACGTTTGAAAGTGCTGCCCATTCGTTGCAATGGGAGCACTGTATACAGAGCTACCAAAGCACTCCAAAGACGCTGTTTGCAGGACTATTTCTAACATCCCACAAGCGCTCTGGCTTTCACATTCGGGTGGCATAGGAGGCAGTTTTCAGGTGCTTTACAGGCACTATTTATAGTGCTAAAACACCTGAAAACTGCCTAAAGAATTGTGTTATTCAAAGTATATGTAAACCCTTACCTTGTAAAACAACCAATTCAGTTTAAAATAAGAAGGAAAGGCAAAACATTTCTGTATATGTGAAAAAAAATATATAAATACCTTATTTTTACAAGTGGTCACATACCTTAGGTTCTCAGCTGTGTAATCGCTTTTGAGAGCTGAGGACTGAGAAACAGCAGTACACTGATCTTCCCAGATAATGTCTGTGAGGGGGGGGTATGGAAGCACAATTCTGACTAATAGAGGACAGGCAGGCTGTCCGTCTGACACACCCAGAAAACTGACCACACTGAAATGGATGTGTTCTCCTACATAGCGTGGTCAGTTTGAAATAGGAAAGGAGGGCGACTGGCAGGATCACCTGAGATTTTACACAAAGGAGGTAATACAAAGAGAACAGGATACTTTTCAATTATTGAAAACATGCAGTTCATGCAAGACAGCCAAAGAATTTACAGGAACTGGAGGCTTTTTGCCAAAAGGAATGGGCAGCTTTACCATCCACTGATACCACAAAAGACTTCAAGCTGTCATTGATGTTAAAAGGGACAATATACGGTATTTAGAACTGGGGTATGTAAATTTTTATCAGGGTCATATGGCTAGTTTCTGTTGTGATTATGATTTAAAAAGAGTAAACACAGTTGATTGATAATAAATGGCTTCAGCCAAGCACTTACCATGAGTTAAAAGTTTTTGTGTTATCATTCATATTCTCAGAAAAATGGCCAAGAAATCATAAATTCTGCCAGGGTATGTAAACTTATGAGCACAACTGTATTTGTTGGTCAGGAGGTGTTGGCAGAGGTCATAATATGACACAGACACACCGTTTTTTTTGTTTTTTCCCAGCTGACAGTGATCACCTGGATTGGGTTTACTATGGGTTCCTTTAGGTTGACTGTCAGAATCTTTTACGATTTACAGTGGAACCTTGGATTATGAGCATAATCCGTTCCAGGAGAATGCTTGTAATGCAAAGCACTCGCATATCAAAGCGAGTTTCTCCATAGAAGTCGATGGAAACTGAGATAATTCGTTCCGCATTGACTTCTATTGCATGCAATACCGCATGTGGCCATAGGAGGGGGGGCACCGGAGAGCCTCGCAAATACTCGGGGACTGAACTCGGAAAGCCTTGAAAAGGCTCAGAAACACTTGAGAATGGAGTGTTTCCGAGTATTTCCGAACGGCTCCGAACCATTCAGAGTGTCACCAGCACCTTCGCACCTCTGGCCAAATGTGGTACTGCACACCCCATTAGCTTGAATTCTGCTCGTTTGTGCGAGACAACACTCCCAAACTGAGTCAGGATTTAAAAAAAAGTTGCTTGTCTTTCAAAACGCTCAATTACTCGTTAACCAAGGTTCCACTGTATCTGCTGCTGGACTTGTTCTGCTAAGTCAGGGGTCTCAAACAGGCAGCCCTCCAGCTGTTGCTAAACTACAAGTCCCATGAGGCATTGCAAGGCTGGCAGTTACAAACATGACTCCCATAGGCAGAAGCATGATGGGAATTGTAGTTTCGCAACAGCTGGAGGGCCGCCAGTTTGAGACCCCTGTGCTAAGTTGTAATAATTCTCATATATGTAAAAAGTTTGTTTCTTATGATAAATACATGTTATGTAAATATCCTGTCCAATTCCCAAAAACTTCAGAAAATTGGAACACTTTAGTATCAAATCGACTTCCATGGTTGTTCGTTCTAGCCTTACGTCTTTAAACTTTCACTCTTCATTATTGGTTAGCAAGTCAGCCAATCCTAATGGTGTAACTATAGTCAGACAAAACCATTGACCACAGAACTTAGTATTTGAATACCATAGCACCCTAACTTTATGAATGTTAGGAAACGCCACAAACTGAGGTTATGAAGTACAATTGGTGTTTTTCTAACTTTAATCTCTCTACAGTTTTATTGCAAAGTGAACCTGTGCTTTGCCCATCCAGAGCAAAGCAACAGGTTTGCTTTATTGCCAACTCCTGCAGCCACGTATACCTACTTTCCCTTCACTCTCCCACTGCTCCATTCACCCACAGGAGCGAGGAGAAGAAACTATGTATCTGTACTGAATTAATTCTGGACTAAGGGGTCTCTACTGCAGGGATGTCAAACATGCGGCTCTCCAGCTGTTGCAGAACTACAAATCACATCATGCCTCTGCCTGTGGGAGTCTTGCTTTTAACTGTCAGCTTTGCAATGCCTCATGGAACTTGTAGTTCTATAACAGCTGAAGGGCCGCCAGTTTGACAACCATGCTATACTGTGACAGCACTGGGTGCCTGAGCTGCCAATTGACAAGCATTAGTGCTGTTACATGCTGCCCCATACCTGCAAGTACAGGTATGTTATTTTGCTTTCCTGGTCAAAAGAAGCAGCAAGGGAGCAATGTGAAATCTGCAGGGGCCAGTTGCTTTTCAAGTGCACAAAAAATATATAGCGTTTAAAGACATAATAAAAGAGGTCTCATCAGTATGATTCTGTTTTAATAGTAGCACTGTAGGAGAGATTGGGTAAATATTGGGTGAACTGATGTACAACACGTCAAAGAATAAAAGTACTCACCTTGTCATATGATAAAGGAGCCCACCAAGTGTTCGCAATACTTCTCAGGTAAAACAATAAACATACAGATCAGGTATATCTTTATAATGATCTGGTTAGAGTATTTGTTGTTCTTTCCAAGGACAGGACACTCTCATTGGCACAATCTGGAAATAGTCTTGTTACTGGTATCGTGCATGGCATTGCAGTAAATATTTAGATTGTCCAGTTTGGCAATCTTCAGCTTTCTTCAAATTACAAATGAAATGTTGCTTGCTGCCAAGAAAGCAGGATTAGCCAATGCTTGGCAAAACTAATATCTTAATTCTTTTCATTTTAGGCTCCTCTGGCCCAACCAGAATCTCCAACAGCATCTGCAGGAGAAGATGTACAATCGCTGGCTGACTCTGTTGAATCAGATCGCGAATCGGTCTGTAGTAATTCCAACGTCAACAATGGAAAAAATGGGAAAGAAAAGGAAAAACAAAGAAAAGAGAAGGAAAAAAATAGAACTGATTCTGTGGCAAACAAACTGGGAAGCCTCAGCAAAACATTAGGCATAAAGCTTAAAAAGAACATGGGAGGTCTTGGCGGCCTAGTGCATGGAAAGATTAACAGAGCTAATTCAGGCAATGGAAAAAGTGGAGATTCCACTGAAAAAACCAAGAAGTCAAAATCTCGAAAAGGAAGCAAGGAAGAATCCGGTCAGTCTGCTAGCACATCGCCTTCAGAAAAAACGACCCCATCACCCACAGATAAAGCTAGCATCTCTCCCATTGAAAAACTCACAAACAAATCATTATTAGACAATAAGTCAGACCCTTGGAAGTATAGCACAGATGTTAAACTCAGCCTTAATATATTGAGAGCTGCCATGCAAGGGGAGCGCAAGTTCATTTTTGCAGGCCTCCTTCTAACCAGTCACCGGCATCAATTTCATGAGGAGATGATTGGTTTTTATTTGACCAGTGCCCAGGAAAGATTTAATGCTGAGCAGGAGCAAAAGAGGAAGGAAGCTGAAAAGAAAGCCGTCCTCAATGGTTCATCTTGTAGGAAACTAGATCAGGAGGGATTTGTCAAAGAAAGGCTGGACACATCTCCTCAGGACAGGGCATCCCCAGTCTTGCCTCAAAGCCATACCACGCCACTAGTTCTAAAATTAAAGGATCGATCTAGCCCCACACCTGCATCCTATCCCTCACCCAGCAATGGTGCTAAGAAAAGTGGTCCTGTACCAGTATCTGCTCATTATAGCCATACACCACCAGTCCAAAGGCAAAGTGTTATCCATCTACATGATGTCAGCTCCAAGTCATCAAGCTTCCAAGATGATCCTTACAAGCCATTGGTTGGCTCATTAAAGACATGTGCAACATATCCCCAACAGAACCGCTCCTTGTCTTCGCAGAGCTACAGCCCAGCTCGAATATCGGGCATCCGCACAGTGAACACAGTGGAATCCCTTTCATATGAAAAACCAACAGAACATAAATCTCAAACATACACAAATGGTTTTAACTCTACTGACATTAGAGACTGCTTGGAGTACGCTGATGAGGAGTCTCCTCAAACGTGGTTGAACAATGATAAAAACAGCAGAGGCAGGAATATGGGCTGCCCTATATACTCGCTCCACCAGAGCAGGTGTAAGAAAGAGAACTGCTCTTTCTACGGACGCCCCGAGACTGACAATTTCTGTTCTTACTGCTACAAAGAAGAGCTGAAACGACGTGATCGGGAAAATAAAGTGCACAGGCACTGAATTTATTTGAAGGGTTCTGACCTCTTAGAAATATAATTTTTTACATGCAAAAATGAAATACTAAAATCACTTTAATTGCAATGGAACAAAATAGCCAAAATCAGAGAGAGCAAGGGAGAAATGATAGTGCTGCTTGTTGTTATACAGGTCGAGCTTTTATCTGACAGCTTTGTTTGAGGAGGGAGGAAAAAACTTTTTTTTAGATTTCTTTTTCTCTAAGTACATTTCATATATTTGAGCTGGAAGGTTGATCATGTCACAGTCAGTGCTATGTATGACTTAACTACTAAGGTGCCTGATTTTCCTTTTATTTTTTTCTTTGCTATCACTCAGGTAAGTAGGAAGGATCATTAAAGAGGTCCTGTCATCAAAACATTGTTTATGCAGCCATTTTGTTTGCTTACCAATATTCACCCCATAAGCTTGTGTGGAAATCAAAACATCACTAAGGACAAGCACACATGGAAATAAATTATAAGGCTGACCAATTCTGCTGTCCTTATTGTTCCATAATTGGTACTCAAGACAATTAATAGTGTACTTTTCATGCAAAATAAAAAAAAAATGATTCCCCTCCCTTTCCCTGAGCCTCTGTGGAAAAAGCCTGTTTACCTTGGTGCAGAAGAAAGCACCCTTTACACTGCTTGGGGCACAGTATTTATCAGCTCCTATTCGAATAAGTGAATTTTGAAAATGGAGCCTGGTCATATGGAATAATGAGCATGTGCCCAGGTGACAGGGAGCGGACTGACTAACGATTATTCTCTGTGGTCATACCATATAAATATGTTTCGTAATCTGAAATTAGAAATTAAGCTGGTAAACATTGCATCAGACCTGCACAAGCCTGGCAGCAGCCAGGACAGGTTATTTCCTAAGAAAGTCATGTCTAGTGGCAGGGATGGGAAATAGGATTCATTTTTCTTGTGTTAAAACATACATATCCTTTAAATTTGAAAAATGCTGAAAAACTGAAAGATAAAAATAATTTCCCAGCATTGTGAAAAATATTTAATGACCTGCACTTGGTCTCAGTCACAGCTTAACTCCGATATTACCCAATTATTACTAGCAATGAGAAAATACTTTTCATTGCAAGTGAAAATTGGTTAATGTATAGCCAGCCTTATGAACGAGAACCAGTGTGTTTCACTAGTATGCGCTCAACTAATAGCTTGCATTCACATGATTATTGTTTTTTAGCTACTAAATGGCTGCTTTACTCTGTGCCGATGATGGGGCCGATTTAGGTTTTGTACAGCTGAAGTACCTTTAATGCACTTTGGCTATCATATTTGTCTTGATGTATTAGAATATTAATATATACGTTTGTACTAACTTTTTTAGGCTCTGTTGCTTCATGTGTATTTTCCATCAACATTTTGTAATTAATGTGTATGTGATGCATCTCAGCAACAGATTGAAGAACTTGGCATAATGTCTAAATTGTTGGACGACTTCTAAGTCTAAAGCCATTGTAGACAAGAATTTGACTATCTTACCACCAGGATCTGTTTGGAAAGATTGTGGTGTGTTTCATAAATAATGGAGGGAAGCTACGTGTTGCGTCCTGTACTGTGATGATATTTATACAAACATTGTCTTACAATTTTTAGTAATGCTTTTATGTCTGCGGTCGTCGCTTGTACCTCTTTCAGATTTGATTTTACACCTTGTATGGAGCTGTCTGTTCATCGCAAATAACTAAAATCATTTCCACAAGCTCTATGGAATCAGATGGTATTTTGCTAGAGGTCCTTTTGTTTGACATTGGCTGCTTCCCCGCTTTTTTTTTTTTTATAACCCATTGCCTGATATTACAGTTTTTAACCAGAAAACCTCTTCTGTGTGTTTTTTTGATTCAGGCTGTCTTTAATGGGGACCAGCTTTTTCCGACATGATAGGTAAGCTCCCCCCGTTAATATCCATGTGTCCAATCAGAGCCATTGAGGCAGTCTCCTTGGACAACAGAATGGCAGTTTGCAGGCCATCGCCATGAGGTCAAAAAACAATCCCCAGTCACAAAGGGAAATTACTCAGAGAGGCACACAGAGGATTGTTTTGTGGCCCATAAAGTAATAGCTGGCATCTTGGCACGTCTGTTCTCAGACAGAAGCCTTCTTTTCAATGTTTGAAACAGAGTACAGGTTTTAAGCAAGGCTGTTGAATTTGGGTTTTTGAAAGTTTGCAAAACCCAGTAGGCAGGCATAGATCTATTTATCTGGGGTCTGAAAAACAAAACAACTATACTGTAAAATAGCGTACTTAAAGACTATGTTGGTCCTATCAAGTTGCTTAGGAGGATTTGCTAGCAAAGGACGCAAGGGTTTTGCAAGAGAAGCACAGGTTTGACTTTAACCATATGGTTTAGTAAGCAATTTGCATTGTAAAAGGCTATCTTAACTTTCTATATGGACATACAATGTAGCATCTGAATATACACTTTCTGTTAATTCATGTTAAATGGAGTTACAGTCAATCATTTAAAATTAGCAGACACACACAAAGCCATTGTAGTGTCATTTATTGTTTACATCAAAACTATTGGGCGTTTTACTTGATGCCTAATGTAAAACACAGTCTATCTCCACTTAAAGCGGGAGTCCACCGGGACTCCGCGTTTTTTTTTTTTTTTTTTTAAAGCCAGCAGCTACAAATACTGCAGCTGCTGACTTTTAAATAGTGACACTTACCTGTCCAGCGCGCCCGCGATGTCGGCACCCGAAGCCGATCGCTCGCTCGGCTGCCGGGTCCCGCCGCCATCTTGGGTATGGGAATCAGGAAATGGAGCCTTTCAGCTTCATTTCCCGGTTCCCTACTGCGCATGCGCGAGCCGCGCGGCGCAATCCGGACGGTCCCCGCTGCCTCTGGGAGCTGTGTGTTTCCCAGCAGGCAGCGGGGCACTTGCTGAAGGGGGCGGGCGCTTGCGGAACGGAGGCGTAACCTACGCTCGTTCCGCAGAGCGCTAGCCCGGAAGTGGGTGCAGTTACCTGGATTATCCAGGTAACTGCACCCCCCTCCCCCCTGAAAGGTGCCGATTGTGGCGCCGGAGGGGGGGGGGATTCCGATGAGCGGAGGTCCATTTTAGGGTGGACCTCCGCTTTAAGGTATATTGTCTGTACATTGTAGCAATAGATTAAACAAAAATAAGACCCCAATATATGTCTTTATACAATGTTTGATACTGTATGCCTTTTGCTAACCCTGTTCCTGCTTCCTTGTGGCCATAGTGTTTTTTGAAAAGATTTCTTTAAAAAAATACTGATAACCAGAATACAGCAATACAGATTTAATCCTCTTAAAACAAAAGTATAATAAGCATTTCACATGATCATAATATCTTGATACAGCAGACAATAAAGTTAAGTCACTTGTGCAGAAATGTCCTCTATTTATAAAAAAACTAAAGTGTTACTAGTAACAGTAATAAAGATGCTTTGTATAGACATAAAGGCAATGATGTACAGATACTTAAAACACTACATTGGTTTAGCTGACACTTTATTATTACTATACGTAACATGAATTTGTACCTAGGCAATGCATAATAAAGTAAATAACATATTCTGAACAAGCAGTAAATGCAATTTCAGACTCTTTCAAATCTATATGGTCATTGATGAGAAATTAATCTTCAGAGTTTACAATAGAGGCACTAAAATCACAACACCTTTTCCAATTACTTTCCACAGAGAGCAGAATCTTAACAGCCTGCACCCTTCTATCGTATACACATAGTAGATGTTTCTAAGCTTCTAAAACAGACTGAAACACAAATTTACAGTCTTTTGTGACCTTTGAAGAGCTTTGAAAATGAATGAATCAGTACAGTCAGCTAGATGGGTCAGGTACAACTTGTTTTAAAGACATTTTACTGCTTGTTAGGAATATGTAAATACTTAATGTCTATAGTCTGGACATAGATCTACGTTAAAAGGCAAGTCCACCCAAAACAGACATTTTAGCTTTGTCAAGATCTCTGTGCTTGAGCTTCTCATTCTGCACATCTGATATGGCCTTTGTGAGAGTTCTCACTTTACCTATTGGATGATTTTGTGAAATGCAACAGGAGTCCCTGCAGCATGTAT
The DNA here is from genome assembly GCF_037356315.1 of Lithobates pipiens. Lineage (NCBI taxonomy): Eukaryota > Metazoa > Chordata > Amphibia > Anura > Ranidae > Lithobates > Lithobates pipiens. Next base: position 96,770,753 of record NW_027507903.1, on the reverse strand, counting down.
AGCCTCATAGGTGGACAGGAACAGGGTCAGATGTTAGTTAGCATACCAAAACATATAAGAAGCCAAGTTTGACTCCACCATTGAGGTTCTACCTAAATTATATATTTTGGTTGAACTGTCCCTTTATATTTACATTTTCTTCAGCTGGTTTGGATTGGAGTACTGTGAAAAAAATACTGCTTTAGCCCATTTCATTTTCGAAAAGGAGAAGGAAGCAGATTTTACCCCTCTTAGCTCTGGGACAATCAATAGACCTTTGAAATTACATATTGGAAAATCATAATTCCCTAGTATAGAGCCATTAAAAAGAATGGAGCCTCCATTATGTTGTATAAAGGTAAACACTGGATCATGGTCATTTACTATGAAAGTGGTTTGGCATTGAAGATTTTTCAACCTTACATATGTGCCCCTTTAATGCTGAATATTTGTGCATATATCTTATAATTGTATTGTGAATGTTTAAATCTAAATTCTAGTGCAGCTGGTGATGCCAACAGTTGAAGAACATAACACAAACACACAAAGATAAGTACAATAAATTGAAAAAAACTTTATTACAAATAACAGTCGCTTCATACCAACCCTTCTCAATCTTTTTAACGTGTAGGAACCCTTGAAATACCTTTCTAGTCTCATGGAGCCCCTGCTAATTATTACTATAGCTAGAGCTCACAGTATATCAGTGTGATGGTCAAAAGGAATAATGCTCCTTACATTTAAGGTTGGTAGGAAAAAATCCCTCTTTACAAATAGTTCTAAAAAGATCATTGGTGTCAGTAGTTACTTATCTGAAAGGCAGAAGTTGATCATTGATCCCCTTGTTCATTGTTCAAGGAACCCCTAACATCTTCTGGAGGAGCTCCAGGGTTCCACAGAGCCCTGGTTAGGAAATCCTGCTGTACATATTCATAGCATCCATCAATTGTAGTGCACCACATAAAAAAACCCTAAACCCCCAAATGGCATGCCACCAATCCCTCATAAATAGGGGAACTCGTATTGAGTCCAAATCTGTTCACAAGAATAATGAACTTCATACGCACAACAATGCAATATATATATACAATGTTTGGGAGCTCTAAGTCACTGTTTTTAACTTGTAAGCAACAAGTGTCGGAAAAAGGCTTAGTCTTTAAGTGATTAAATTGACCTCATTTGCAGCCCGACGTTCATCCCTTTGATCTAGTAAATGAACAGAAAGATACAATGTTTCTTTTTGTCTATCTTTCAGCACTGAGCAATGTTGTTGATAAACATTGCCGACTACCTTTTTTTTTGACAGCTGTGAGCAGGAAACTGCTCTACATTTGTTACATGAATTGTGGAAATGCTGGATTAGGATCGTGTGGGGGGGTTGAATCGAGATCACAATTTTTTTAACGATTAATTGTGCAGCTCTACAATTATTATATTTGCAGTGTTGTATAATAATGAAGGACTGGTGGTATGGCAGTTGGGGTTTTTGGGGGTTTTTATATTGTCAGATTATTCAAAGGATTCTATGAATGTCTACACTGATTGTTATTAATAGTAAAGGCTTTTTCATTTAGTTTATTCTTGCTGTGGGGACATTTGTTTATAAGGGTTCTTCTCTTTGTGTGTGTTAGTGTCTTATATTTTTGGCTCCCTGTCTCCACACACAGTGCTGCTGGCTTGATACAGTTAAAGCATGCAAAAAAAAAATCGAATTTACTCAACTTCTGTTCTAGGGATCCATTTCTGTCATAAAGCAAGCAGGGGGATCTTTAGCATTTCCGCAGTCAGAAATTACCATTAACTTAGCTACTTGCAAATTTAAATACAGTGTTCTTTACAACAGGCGTTCACAATAATGTTCTCATAGGGTACCTCTGGCACATTTAAAGGGTAATTCATCTATTCGGTTATAATAATAGCTTAGTTCTAGCAGTAACAAAAATAATGTTATACACAACATTAATATAGGCATTCAATACTTTCCAAGCATGGGTAGGGGTTACTACGATGATTGTACTTTTTTAGGGAGGATCTCAGAGAAATGTATACACATCACAGTATTTAAATGACCTGTTACAATGGATTACATAATACAGAAATATAGGAATCACTGCCCCACACTATGACCGTTTTTACAAGGATTTCTAGGAGTGTTCATTGGTGGCTTTTTATGTTGATTCATTTATAGGTTAGGTTTTATTCCTCAGTTATGCTATGATAATACACATAAGGTTAAGTTCACTAACATTTAGTCATGTGACTGTAATTTTTAAATCTCATTGGACTAAAAAGTAATCATCACTTTCTTGATAATAATGATCCGTATCCTGGTGTGTTATCTTTGTTAATTATGCCTAAGGTCTGATTTCCTTAAAATTGGAGCAGCTGCTCAAAACAACCAATCAGATTTCCATATTAATTCAAAATAATAGTTGATTTTTTTTGTTTGTAATAGCTCTACAATATTCAATATGCATTGGGCTTTATGTAACAGTTGCCACAAATGAATATGTTGTACTTCTTTTTCTTTTCTATGTTTATCTTTAAATGTAATTTAATGCAATCTTACTGAAAGCCAGGAAAAAATGAACTGTGTTGCTGTCTGACAGGCTTTTGAAGATTTCAAGTTATGATCTGAGTTGTATTTTTTTTTATGTTTTTTTTTTCCTCTATAGGGACGTGACTTAATTTGCAAATTGCACAAAAACTGTAAAGGTCTGTGAATTATATTGATTTGTGCTAACACTTTCCTGTATAATAAGAGTCGCTATGCAAATGTTTACCTTATATACTGCCAGCTGTGCGAGATACAGTATTGTAGAAGGGATTTTCATTTATTTTTTGTTACTATTATATTAAGTACATTGAATGTGAAATCGGAATGCATTATTCATTGATTGGGCTATGCTGAAGAATATCTGTGTACACTGAATGCAGTTAGCAGTGAAAAGATAGACCATGTCAAGGCTTTTTCAATTGCTGCGGATATGCTAAACATGACTTTCTGATGGGTTCAACATAATATGGCCTTCTTTAATAATGTGGTGCAAAGGGGAATGCTATGAATTAGGCCATAGCAATGAGTAATGTGGGTACAGTAATAAAACAGGATCTGCCCTTGGTATCTATGGGTTACTATAAGTTATTACTCTTTGTCCCATGTTATGAAAAGGAAGCTGTTTTGAAATTCCATCCAGTGAGACTGGAAGTCAGAGAGCCTGTCAATTGTATTCTATTCCCCTATCCTTTTAGTCTTATACCTAATATAAGGAAGTTCCTAGTCTTGTCACAGTGCACTTCAATTCCCCTTCACAGGGTGTCAAGATGATACAAGATGACCTTTACATTGTTATGGGAAATCACAGCACATAGGGAGATTGGGGCACAGGCCACACTGGGGCACATTGCTCACACTGAGACTTTTAAGTAGAGCATAAAGAACAAGTAGTATTCACTTTATCCACCCTCCTTGATTTGTATGCCTTTTACATATATTCAGAAGTAAGAAAATTGGAAAAAAAATCATATGTATATGCATATATACAATTATCTAAAATTATGTATAAATACATCATAACAATTTCTAAATCTTGACAAAGGATACATCATGGTATTACACAATGGCCTTCATTATGATAACACATAAACCCCATGGAGTGGACAGAACCAATATAGTGTAGAGTAAATAAAAACATGGCTTATAAGTACATGACATAATTATATATGATGTGACTTTCATAAGCCCAGTAGCTAGTTTATAGAAAACTCTTTTTTTTTTTTTTTTTTTTTTTCGATCAGCCAGCAGGCTGAAACCAACAGATTCCATTATACTTTAGTGAAAGTAGAATTTTGCTGTTTGGTAGTTCATTTTGCTCACTGACTTAATAAAAAAGCCCATGAGTCTGTCTCCCTGCTATGTGTTTTATATGAATGTAGCTCAAAAGCTGACAAAATTGTAGAACTGTACTGCTTTAAATATGACTCCTATTTTAGAAAATATAATACATCTGCACTTGTCCCAGTGGCCTGTGAAAAAATGGCACTGGTAAAAAGCCCTGTTTCCATGAATACTGAGCGCACCCTCCTGACTTTGAGTACTTCCTGCTGTGCACTAGAAAAATGACTGTTTGCTCATTCAGCCCAATGCAGGTCAAGTCTTCCATCTTCAAGCAGTACCCTCTACTGATGGCTAGAAAGTTTGTTTGAAGCATAGATGGCTGCAAACACAGATAGTTCATACTAAACAGGATTTAAAAGATTTAAAGAGGAGCTTCACTTTACCATGCTTTTACCCCACCTATCACCTCTTACCTGAGGTATAATCAGAAAACTTACTCCTCTGCCCAGCGGATCCAGTGCTCTCCTACTGGAAACCACTGTAAAAGTGGCACAGCCTATATCCCACACTGCCATCTTGATGCACTCAGTCATCAGGAGCCAGGCTGCCTCTTCCAAAAACCCAGAAGAGACAGCTAGACCCTCAATGATACACTCTGTGAATGGGTTCCCACTGCCTTCTGGAATATGTGACGGGGATATCACAAGAGGCTGCAGGAGCAGGACACTCCATTCTTGGCGGTAATGGTGATGGGTGGGTGGGGCCAAAGAAAAAACAATAAAAAATTATAATAATAGAACAAGCCCACAAAAAGTTTGGATAACATGGAGTGGCTGAGGCACAGACTTAAAGCACTCTTTCTGGGTGAAGATCTGCTTTAACTTGAGAAAAAGTTACCCACCAGAAGCTGTATTCATAGGCTACAAGGACATCTGCAGATGCATAATGTTTACTGAAAATGCAGTTACTGTTGAAGACGACAGCATCCTTTTCATTTTAATGTTTTCCTAACCTGTTCCTTTAACTTGCTTGTGTTATCCCTTGAAAGATGTGATGTTGATTGTATGTGACTTTGTTTCATCTAGACTTATTTGTGTGCTGTGCAGATCTCTTTACAACTGCTGTAGATTATTTATATTGGCCAAAGGTGCCATTGCTGCCATTGGAAACAAGGAATCTAAAATGGCCTTTTTTCACCCTGTAAAGGAAATACATATCTCATATGCTTTTCACCATACTGACTTACCGTATATACTCGAGTATAGGCCGACCCGAGTATAAGCCGAGGCCCCCAATTTACCCCCAAAAAACTGGAAAACTTATTGACTCGTGTATAAGCCGAGGGTGAGACATGGCTGTCCATCCCTGTGTGTCCATCCATCCCTGTGTGTGTGTCCATCCATCCATCCATCCCTGTGTGTGTATCCATCCATCCATCCATCCCTGTGTGTGTGTGTGTGTGTGTGTGTGTGTGTGTGTGTGTGTGTGTATCCATCCATCCATCCATCCCTGTGTGTGTGTGTGTGTGTGTGTGTGTGTATCCATCCATCCATCCATCCATCCCTGTGTGTGTGTGTGTGTGTGTGTATCCATCCATCCATCCATCCATCCCTGTGTGTGTGTGTGTGTGTGTGTGTGTGTGTGTGTGTGTGTCCGTGCAGCCTTGTGTGTGTGTCCAGCCTACCTGTGTCCCAAGCCTCCGTCCCGAGCCGCCGTCGTCCCGAGCCTCCTCCGTCCCGTGCCGTGCCTCCTCCGTCCCGTGCCGTGCCTCCCCCGTGCCGTGCCTCCTCCGTCCCGTGTCTCCTCCGTCCCGTGCCGTGCCGTGCCTCCTCCGTCCCGTGCCGATGGATCGCCGCTCTTCTCGGCGGCCATTCTACAATTCAAAATTCCGCCTCCGCCTGTGATAGGCGGAACACTCAATTTCCCAGCAGCCTGTGTTCCGCCTATCACAGACATCCTCTCATACTCGTCCGTAGTATGAGAATGAGCGGATGTCCGTGATAGGCGGAACACTGACTGCTGGGAAATTCAGTGTTCCGCCTATCACAGGCGGAGGCGGAGAAGGAGGCGCGGCTTTTGAAAATTAATGTCCGCCGTCTGTCTGCTCGATACGCTGATCGAGCAGTCAGACAGCGGCGACTCGAGTATAAGCCGAGGGGGCACTTTCAGCCTCAAAAAAGAGGCTGAAAATCTCGGCTTATACTCGAGTATATACGGTACAAAGATCTTTTTTTTTCTTTGCAGTTTTCACAATTTTCAATTTATTTGCACATCACATAATTAAAAGTATGGTTAAAAATAAACGAGTATATTGTTGAGAAAATAAAAGAAAGTTGTTTGTATGTTTTCTGTTTGTAGATTAAAGGCTGTATTATGTTGAAATTTTACAAGCCAAGTTTAAATTGTAATATAGAACTTATTTTTATATTATTTTCAAAATATGCTATAGAGCAATATTTTGCGCCTTTATTATATACAGGGTTTGTCATTTTAATAAGTTAACTGCAGAGCCGTTGGTAGAATAACCATGACATGAAGAATCTTTGTAAACAGTCTAGTAAGTTATGAATGCTATTTATTGTTATGCACTCAAAATGATTAAGAAAGTTGAAATATATGAATGGTTTCTATTAAAGTTATTTGGTGTATGCCTTTTTGTTCTGCAAAAACTCATCATCGTGCCTAGATAAATTAAAGATTGGTACTAGTAACAAATGCCTTTATTAGCAGGGACAGTCATGTGCAAAAACTTAGCAGCCAGTTGGCTTTTAGCAACAATACTGTAGATCAAGGAGCTCCCCGACTTTTTTTTTTTACCAAGCTTCCCATATGAGTTAAAGCTTTCCCTCGTTTATAAATCAATGGTTGTGTCTAACAACTAATAAAAAAGTTATATATGTGTGTGTGTATATACAGCATCTCACATTTTTGTAAATATTTCATTATATCTTTTCATGTGACAACACTGAAGAAATTACACTTTGCTACAATGTAAAGTAGTGAGTGTACAGCTTGTATGACATTGTAAATTTGCTGTCCCCTCAAAATAACTCAACACACAGCCATTAATGTCTAAACCGCTGGCAACCGAAGTGGATACACCCCTCATTAGTGTTACAAGGTCTCGGGTGTGAATGGGGAGCAGGTGTGTTACATTTGGTGTTATCGCTCTTACTCTCTCATACTGGTCACTGGAAGTTCAACACGGCACCTTATGGCAAAGAACTCTCTTAGGATCTGAAAAAAAGAATTGTTGCTCTATAAAGATAGCCCAGGCCAGTGATGACCATCCTTGGTACCCCAGATGTTTTGGAACTACATTTCCCATGATGCTCATGCACTTTGCAGTGTTGTTGAGCATCATGGGAAATGTAGTTCCAAAACATCTGGGGTGCCAAGGTTTGCCATCACAGGCTTAGGCTATAAGAAGATTGCCAAGACCCTGAAACTGAGCTGCAGCATGGTGGCCAAGACCATGCAGCGGTTTAACAGGACAGGTTCCAATCAGAACAGTCTCGCCATTATAGACCAAAGAAGTTGAGTGCACATGCTCAGCGTCATATCCAGAGGTTGTCTTTGGAAAATAGAGGTATGAGTGCTGCCAGCATTGCCGCAGAGGTTGAAGGGGTGGGGGGGTCAGCCTGTCAGTGCTCAGACCATACACTGCACACTGCATCAAATTGGTCTACATCACTGTTGTCCCAGAAGAAAGCCTCTTCTAAAGATGATGCACAAGAAAGCCTGCAGTTTGCTGAAGACAAGCAGACTAAGGACATGGATTACTGGAACCATGTCCTGTGGTCTGATGAGACCAATATAAACTTATTTGGTTCAGATGGTGTTAAGCATGTGTGGCAGCAACCAGGTGAGGAGTACAAAGACAAATTTGTCTTGCCTAGCGTCAAGCATGATGGTGGAAGTATCATGGTCTAGGGCTGCATGTGTGCTGCCGACACTGGGGAGCTACAGTTCAATGAGGGAACCATGGATACCAACATGTACTGTGACATAATGAAGCAGAGCATGATCCCCTCCCTTTGGAGACTGGGCCGCAGGGCAGTATTCCAACATGATAATGACCCCAAACACACCTCCAAGACGACCACTGCCTTGCTAAAGAAGCTGAGAGTAAAGTTGATGGACTGGCCAAGCATGTCTCTAGACCTACACCCTATTGAGCATCTGTGGGGCATCCTCAAACAGAAGGTGGATGGTGGCAAGGTCTCTACCAACCACCAGTTCTGTGATGTCACCATGGAAGAGTGGAAGAGGACTTCAGTGGCAACCTGTCAAGTTCTGGAGAACTCCATGCCCAAGAGGGTTAAGGCAGTGCTGGAAAATAATGGTGCCCACACAAAATTGCGCTTTGGGCCCAACTTGGACATTTTCACTTAGGGGTGTATTCACTTTTGTTGCCAGCGCTTTAGACATTAATGGCTCTGTGTTGAGTTATTTTGACGAGACAGCAAATATACACTGTTATGCAAGCTGCACACTCACTACTTTACATTGTAGCAAAGTGTAATTTCTTCAGTGTTGTCACATGAAAAGATATCATAAAATATTTACAAAAATGTGAGTGGTGTGCTCACTTTTGTGAGATACTGTATATCATATACAATATTATATATACAATTGTTACACAAACCATTTTATATAAAGATACTAAAATGTACTTTTTTGTCGTTCATTGAGGGACACGGAAATGTAGTAAATCTTCAGCACTTGGATTTTATTGCCACTTTCTGGAGTTTGGACACTGGCAAACAAAAAATGTTCAGCCCATATGACTCAGCCTCAGCCATCACCATTTTATGTTAGGATCACAAGAGGTTGGTCACTTTTTCCTTAGCTCTGCTGAGAAAAACTAATTTTTTTTTTTTCATTTTACGATTCCCACCATCTTACCATAGTAATGGTTAAATTGATTGTAAGGGTAATTTTTTTTTTTTTTTAAATAACAAACATATACTTACCTCTACTGTGCAGCTCGTTTTGCACAGAGTGGCCCCCAACCTGCTCTTCTGGGGTCCCCCTGGTGGCTCTTGCGGCTCCTCCCTGCATCAGATAACCCCCTGGGAGAAGCTCTTTCCTTGGGTGGCCTTGCTCATTGTACAAGTCTTCAGTGCCTGGGTCACACCAGCTGCTGTGATATGGCTCTGAATCCAGAGAGTGCTCTGTGGCTAACTATCTGAGAAGCAAGAGCAGAAACTGGAAAGCACTTTGCAACAGTCTTTGATGTTCCGATTGATGCAGTGCATTCTACCATGCAATTGAAGCATCAGCTTGCTTTACCAGGATTAGGATCTTTTAGAGCTGTTACTCCAACGACATTTCCAATACGCTTCAGGAGGACTGGAAACAATCTGTGGATTCATGGCTTCTTCCTGACAATCTGAAGAAGCTTTTTTTTCCTTTGAACGAGAATTTACTGCAAAATGGTCTCTGCCTACTGTAAACTCTCTAGTCATCCACTTTAACAAGCATACTACCCAACAGGTTGATGATGTTTCATTGACAGACAGTTGGGTCTCTACTTTAGTTTAAGAGATATTTGCAGTAACTGTCCAGCCCCTATTAGTGGTGTCTCATTTGTGAATCTATGTATGTGTGGATCAACTCTCTTAAACAAGACTGTTCAATTTCAAGAATAAGCCTTTGTGTCCTGAGGATTATGGAACAATTGTCTGGTGTCCTGCATTTCAGCTGCTCTAATCTCTTGTAAGCATCTAAGCTTGTGTCATAATGTCTGTTCAGAAGTGTGGGTTGATTTGGCTTCCTGTCTGGCACACCAAGTTTGCACTTAAGGAACATTTCCTTTACTTACCCTTTAAGGGTAGGTGTCTTTTTGGTTCTGCCCTTGACATTGTTCCTAATGCCTTAGCTTCCATGATGAGTGTCCCCCCCCCCCATCCATAGAAGATCTATGGATGGGGGTATGGAACCACATTCTTCATCTACAACTACAACTACCTAGTTGACAATCAGTTTACCTCCCACTAAAGCATCATATCTAGAGGCCAGAAGTCCTCTAACTAATTTTCTCAGCCTTCCATTTAAAATGTACATTTTCACTTTTAGAGGTGGGAGGTTGCGTGTTTTTCCTGATAGGATTCCTTATAGGTTTATGTCCTTGCAGTTTATGGATGCTCAGGGTTCCCATGGAGTTCCACTTTTAATATTTGGATCAGGCATCTTTATTTAGTAGCTCCTTCTGGAATTACTGCACCCCATTGAGCATTGTTTTTAGAATATTTGGATTCCTGACTCCCTAGAGCCTCTGATTATTGCTCTGGTAGGAATATATCTTTGGGAGTGGCCTCATATTCAATCCTACACTACTCTTGGTTTGCACTCCTTGAAACTCTTCAAGCCTTTTTCCTTGTGGGATTTTGCCTTGCTGGATTGACAGGAATCAGTTCCCACTATTCCCTTGTGTCTGTGATAGCCAGACTCTTTAGTGTACCCTATCCCAAAAAAATGGCTAGTATGTCCATCCTAGTGACCAGAAAACCTTCTTTGAAAAGGCATAGGGATTGATTTACGAAAGACAATTGTTTGCTTTGCAAGAGAAGTTGAACTTTGCAAGGGAATTTTCCCCAAAGCTTAGAGAATGTGGTGCAATTTCACTTTGCAAACAATACTCAATCATATGCAAGCAAATAAATAAAAAAAACTACATTTTTGCTTGCACATAATTTGGTGATGGAAGTAAGCAGAGCCTTACTTCATTCACTAAGTTCCGGGGGAAAGTTTCCTTATTTATTGTATTTATTACAGGTACTTATTTAGCTCTGCCAATTTGTGCAGCACTTTACATATATATTGCAAAGTGCCACTTCTCTTGCAAAGTAATTTGCCTTTAGTAAATTAAGCCTTTAGTATCCTAGCTTTCCACAGGTCTGCTAAGCCATGGATCATATCATCTACTCTCTTTGAGGATAGCATATGCCTGCCCACTTGCCTCCTCATGCACTCATAGGAAAGTGAGCAATGAACAAACTAGTTCTTCTGACCATGTAGTCCCACTATTTGTCAAAATCTACTCAGGGTGATAATTATCCCTTTCACTTTTTCTTCTTCCTGCGAGGATTTATGGAAGTATACATTTCCCTAATTCTTGAGTCTAGTTCGTTGTAACGGTTATTTCATTTTCTCTAGTCCAAGGGGTCTCACTGTTGGTCGGTTCTTTAAGTTGTGCTGTGCTGGATTTTATATGAAGGTTGTGAGATCTTTACCCACTAAACCAGTTGACCACACCTCCTGTACCTGAGTGGAACACTGAAATGCGTTTTCCTTGATTTTTTTGTTGGTATTCTGTCTCTCACTGTTAAAATAAACCTACCATTAAAATTATAGACTAATCATTCCTTTGTTAGTGGGCAAACGTACAAAATCAGCAGGTGATCAAATACTTTTTTTCCCTCGCTGTAGCTGTTTGTCATTAGTGGTGATTATCTGTCCTGCCTGGAACACCAAGTTGATCCTTGGCGTCCTTTCTTGCTTCTAGCAATATGCTTATTTTCTTCTTTTTTTTTTATAAAGGGACTGTCCTAACATTTTGTTTGCCAGTGTCCAAACCTCCTAAAGGTGGGAATATAGTCCAAATGTCCAAGAATTACTATTTGATTGGTTGTTTGCATTTCCAGAATCCCGCACAGAGCTTTGTATCAAATTCAATTCATCCCTTTGCATTACCCATTTCACTTTTAGTGATACCTTGAATATTTTCAAGAAGAACTTAAGATTCATATATCATATAGATATACAGGAATATGACTATGCTGTAAATATGTGCAAATACATTGTATCAAAATTTTTTGTGACTGCTAAGATCCACATAAGTCCTTTATATGCAAAGTAGCTCTCTTTGACACCTTAACAAAAAGAATAAATAGATGTAAACCTTCTCTTTGAAGAGAATGGGGGAATTCCAACATTCCAGCATCTGTTTTTTTTTCCTAATGGGGGTACAGCTCATGCACTTGGTATATGCATGTCACCATCTAGTGGCTGAATCTGAGATGTACATCTAATGAAGCTAGAGATGCAACATTTCTTTTTTTTTTCTAAGACTCGGATCTGTCTGTAGCTATAGAATATACTGAGTAGTTGGGGGAGGGGCACAGAGATTGTTACAGCTATATGAAATCCAAACACAGAGTTATTTATTTAAAAGTGAAATAAAGTTTTCCAAAAACATTGTTATGTATTATTTGGAGGTATAAACCTGGTCAACCAAACTGGAGTGTTACTATAACTGTGTCTCATGCATGTTTGGTTAAAGTTACAAAATATTTAGTTGTTGTGTTACTACAAATTACCATAATTCTGCACATTTACCAAGAAAGCTTGGAAGAATTAATTTTTTTTTGCAATATATGGAAGATGCCGATTCTCTGGACCTCATCTGACTCTTCGGAATATGTCTCTTATTTTTGGTAAAGTATTGGGGCTTTTTTCTGCTGTCATTAAGGCTGGGTTCACACTGCTGCGGTGACGAGAATCAGATTTGATTTGCACCGCACTGCAGTGCAAATCACATCCGATCTCTGTGTGATGCGAGTTCAGCCATACAGATAGTATGGCTGCATTCGCATTGCATCCGGCCCAAACTCGCACAGGACCCTTTTTTTGGTCCGCAGCAGAATCGGATCGCATGGGTGTTCACACCATGCATCCGATTCCTGTCCGAGTTTGCAGATCGCACTGCGATATGCGAACTGATCTGGGGGTGTCATTAACTTTTCACTGACACTCCCAGCAGTTCGCATAGGGCAGTGTGAACTGCCGCCGGGAGGTATGCGATGCGGGAACCCGCAGCGGATTCGCAGCGTTCCCGCATCGCTGCAGTGTGAACCCAGCCATAAGCTGATTGCTGTCACAATTGAATATCAGTTTGGACATTGACCACGGACCAAGGAAAAGGGGAGGCAGTGAAACCCTAAAACACATCAAGGGGGTGAATAAGGTTCAAAGGGGCAGTTTTTTCAATATGAAGCCAAGATCAAGAACACGGCAACATGTCCTCAAACTAGCAGGAGAGTTCAAAATTAATGTTAGAAAGTATTATTTTACCAAAAAAGTAGTTGATGCTTGGAATAGACTTCCAGCAGAAATAGTAATTCAACATTAGGTGGATTCAAACATGCTTTGGCTAAACATAGATCTATAATCAGACAAAAAAAGAAAAAAAAATGAGGCAGACCTAATAGACCATTTGGTCTTCTTATCTGTTGTCACTCACTATTCTAACACTACACGTGGTATCAACTTGCTTGAACTATATTACATGGTTTCTTTGAGATTTTAATGCAAAATTGTCTGACCAGGCCATTTTTTTTGTGCTATGGCACTGCGTTACTTTTACTGACAATTACGAGGTCGTGCGACGCGGTACACAAATAATATTGATGTCTTTTTTTCGCACAAATAGAGCCTTCTTTTGGTGGTATTTGATCACCTCTGCCTTTTTTAATTTTTTTGCGCTATAAAATCGAATTGTTCATCAATTTAGGCCAATGTGTATGCTGCTACATATTATTGGTAAAAAAAAACAAGTACCAATAAGGGCCATTTCACACGTGTGGACCGTTCAGATCCACCTGTCAGTTTTTTCAGCGGATCTGAACGGTCTCTTCATACATCTCTATGGAGCGACGAACGTCAGTGGTGACATGTCCGCTGACATCCGATCCGCCCCAAACCGATCTGCAAAATCCAGACGGATGGAAACCCTATTTTCCATCCATCTGGCGGATTGGATTGGATGAAAACAAACATGCAGTCCGTAATCATCTCATCCCCCCATAGAGGAGAGCAGAGATCTGACAGGTCCGTCCCTTCAGTGTGCAGAGACGGACTTGTCATCTGTTGGCTCAGCAGGGATCAAAGGATCGATCCCTGCTGAGTAGGGATGAGCCGAACACCCCCCCCGGTTCGGTTCGCACCAGAACTTTCGAACGGACCCCAAATTCGTACGAACGTTAGAACCCCATTGGAGTCTATGGGACTCGAACGTTCGAAATGAAAAGTGTTAATTTTAACGGCTAATATGCAAGATACTGTCCTAAAAAGGGTTTGGGGACCTGGCTCCTGCCCCAGGGGACATGGGTCAATGCAAAAAAAACTTTTAAAAACGGGCGTTTTGGCGGGAGCACTGATTTTAATGATGATTAAAGTGAAAAAAAAAGTGAAATATTCCTTTAAATATCGTGCCTGGGGGGTGTCTGTAGTATGCCTGTGAAGTGCCACGTGTTTCCCGTGTTTAGAACAGTCCCTGCACAAAATGACATTTAACGGAAATAACGTCATTTAAAGCTGCTTGCGGTTTTAATGTTATATCTGGTTCCTGCAATATGGTTGAAAATCATTGAGAAAAATGGCATGGGTAGCCCTCCCTGCCCATTACCAGCCCCTTTGGGTCTTGTACGCATATTAAGGGGAACCCCGTACCCATATTAAAAAAAGGAAATACATGTGGCGCCCAGGCCCTATATACTCAGAACAGCAGTATACAGGCGGTGCAAAGAAGACAGGGACTGTGTAGGTTTGTTGTGTTAAGTTGAATCTGTTTGTAATTTTCAACTGGTACATTTTTAAAGTGTAGCTCCAGTCAAAAAAACGATTTTTAAGCTTTTTGGAAAACATAGGGAAGGGTTATCACCCCTGTATAATTTGTTTTGCTGCCCGTCTTTTTCAGAGCATGCAGACAGCACGCACAATCTCCTACCGCTGACTGCAAGCTTTATTTAAAACAAGCAAGATATTTAGCTATATAGGTGGATATATCGGTGTATACTGCGTTCAGAGCACGCAGACAGCATGCACAATCTCCTAACACTGACTGAAAGCTCTATTTAAAATGAGCAAGATATTTAGCTAGATAGGTGGATATAGCGGTGTATACTGTGTTCAGAGCACGCAGACAGCACGCACAATCTCCTAACACTGACTGAAAGCTCTATTTAAAACGAGCAAGATATTTAGCTAGATAGGTGGATATAGCGGTGTATACTGTGTTCAGAGCACGCAGACAGCACGCACAATCTCCTAACACTGACTGACAGCTCTATTATAAAAGATAGATATATCGCTAGATATATAGGTGAATATAGCGCTGTATACTGCGGTCAGGGCACGCAGACAACAACCACTACAGAAGAGCAAGAACGAAAAATCGGCCGATAACGATCGGTGTATACTGTGTTGAAGGTACACAGAACACCCACTAACTGCTACAGATGCCAACACACTACACAAGGTCGCCGCACTGGCAGCCTTATATAGTGTGGGGCGTGTACTACACAGCCTGAGCTATGATTGGCCACAGGCATCCTGCCTGTGGCCAATCATGGCTCTCCTCGCTGCCGGCGCTGTGATTGGCCAAGCATGTGGGGTCACAGTGCATGCTTGGCCAATCATGAGCCAGCAATGCACTGCGCCATCGCAGTGCATTGTGGGCCGTGAGCGCCACACGAATTTGGTGCGAACGGCCCATAACGTTCGGAATTCGCCGAACGGGCGAGCAGCCGATGTTCGAGTCGAACGTACAGTGGTGTGAAAAAGTGTTTGCCCCTTCCTCATTTTCTGTTCCTTTGCATGTTTGTCACACTTAAGTGTTTCGGAACATCAAACCAATTTAAACAATAGTCAAGGACAACACAAGTAAACACAAAATGCAATTTGTAAATGAAGGTGTTTATTATTAAAGGTGAAAAAAAATCCAAACCATCATGGCCCTGTGTGAAAAAGTGATTGCCCCCTAAACCTAATAACTGGTTGGGCCACCCTTAGCAGCAACAACTGCAACCAAGCGTTTGCGATAACGTGCAATGAGGCTTTTACAGCGTCCTGGAGGAATTTTGGCCCACTCATCTTTGCAGAATTGTCCTAATTCAGTTACATTAGAGGGTTTTCGAGCATGAACGGCCTTTTTAAGGTCATACCACAACATCTCAATAGGATTCAGGTCAGGACTTTGGCTAGGCCACTCCAAAGTCTTCATTTTGTTTTTCTTCAGCCATTCGGTGGTGGACTTGCTGGTGTGTTTAGGATCATTGTCCTGCTGCAGAACCCAAGTTCGTTTCAGCTTGAGTACACGAACAGATGGTCGGACATTCTCCTTCAGGATCTCTTGGTAGACAGCAGAATTCATAGTTCCTTTTATCACGGCAAGTCTTCCAGGTCCTGAAGCAGCAAAACAGCCCCAGACCATCACACTACCACCACCATATTTTACTGTTGGTATAATGTTCTTTTTATGAAATGCAGTGTTCCTTCTACGCCAGATATACTTGGACACACACCTTCCAAAGAGTTCCACTTTTGTCTCATCGGTCCACAGAATGTTGTCCCAAAAGTCTTGGGGATCATCAAGATGTGTTGTGGAGAAATTGAGACGAGCTTTGATGTTCTTTTTGCTCAGCAGTGGTTTTCTCCTTGGAACTCTGCCATGCAGGCCATTTTTGCCCAGTCTTTTCCTGATGGTGGAGGCATGAACGCTGACCTTAACTGAGGCAAGTGAGGCCTGCAGTTCCTTGGACGTTGTTGTGGGGTCTTTTGTGACCTCTTGGATGAGTCGTCGCTGCGCTCTTGGGGTAATTTTGGGCGGCCGGCCACTCCTGGGAAGGTTCACCACTGTTCCATGTCTTCGCCATTTGTGGATAATGGCTCTCACTGTGGTTCGTTGGATTCCCAAAGCTTTGGAAATGGCTTTATAACCCTTTCCAGACTGATAGATCTCAATTACTTTCTTTCTCAATTGTTCCTGAATTTCTTTGGGTCTCGGCATGATGTGTAGCTTTTAAGGATCTTCTGGTGGACCTTACTGTGTCAAGCAGCTCCTATTTAAGTGATGCCTTGATTGTGAACAGGTGTGGCAATAATCAGGCCTGGGTGTGGCTAGAGAAATTGAAATCAGGTGTGGACAACCACAGTTATAGTATGTTTTAACAAGGGGGGCAATCACTTTTTCACACAGGGCCATGATGGTTTGGATTTTTTTTCACCTTTAATAATAAACACCTTCATTTACAAATTGCATTTTGTGTTTACTTGTGTTGTCCTTGACTATTGTTTAAATTGGTTTGATGTTCCGAAACACTTAAGTGTGACAAACATGCAAACGAACAGGAAATGAGGAAGGGGGCAAACACTTTTTCACACCACTGTATGTTCGACTCGAACACGAAGCTCATCCCTACTGCTGAGCAAGTGGATGGCTGGATACGGATCTGCACGTCTGAAAGGGCTCTAAGCATATATTGATTGGTTTGCGCAAAAGTTATAATGTCTACAAACTATGGGATAGATTTGTCTTTACTAGTAATCGCGGCGATCAGCAATTTTCAGCAGGATTGTGGCAGACAAGTCTGGCACTAAATGACACTTTTTGGGGACCACTGACACCAATACAGTTTGATCAGTGCTTTAAAAAATGCACTGTCACTGTATAAATTACCCTGGCAGGGAAGGGGTTAACATCAGGGGCGATCAAAGGGTTAAGTGTGCTCCTAGGGCATGCTTTCAAAGTGTGGGGGGCATGGATACACTAGAGGAAAACAGAGATCCGTGTTCCTGCTTAGCAGAAGACTTCCATTTCCCTCCCTTGCAAAATGGAGGTCTGTCTTGTTTCCTTTCGAAAGATTGGCAGGACCCACTGATTGGCTCCCACTGTGTCCAATCACAGCGGGAATGGAGCTCAGGTGCGCCCATGAGCCCATTCACACAATCAGGTACAGGTAAGTGATTTTGCGCTCAAGGGCCACCCTGCCGAAGTATATGTACGTGGGGCGGTCCTTAAGTGGTTAATTATTATTCCTCAAATGCCATAAAGAATATGAATCCACTTTGTGTACAATTTTTTTCCTAGCCCAGTTATAACCTTGTAAAAGTAGCAGTGACATCATCAGTGTGCTCAATTTAACCCTATAGAGAACAGAGCCGTGGGAGGAGCCTGGCGGTTCCTCCCGCCACAGACTGCCTATAGAGTGCTGGGGGGGGGGTGATCATTCTGTATTACACAAAGCTCCTGCACGAGCTGTTTAGTGGTTGTTTTATGTTGGATTACTACTCAGTTCTGGAAGAAAAACGCAGAGGACATCAAGAGTCAAATAAGAATACACAAGACAATATTTGTTTAGCCCAGAGTTCAGATTTAATATTTAAGAGGAAATAGCAACACATCAATCGTTATCTATTTCCCCCTATGAAATAAATGATAGCAACCAATGAGAAATCATCTAATGTTATCATTATTATCATCTTATTACAGTAAACATAAAGTTGAACTATGGGCTCTCATAAAAAGTATTTGCTGCTCCACTTAATCACAAGTCCATGTGCAATTACTGCTTTCTCCTAATCCCCTTGCCAGTGAAGTCCACCTAATGCAGCTTCCTGTGATGGTGTGGAAATGATGAGCTGCACTGCTCGTTACTTCAGAGCAGAGTTGCCACTCTCATGTAGACTGTTTTGGAGGGAAGGGTGTGGAAATCAATATTGTGACATCTGTTTAACAAGTCTGTAGATCAGGGGTGTCCAAACTTTTTTCAAAGAGAGCCAGATTTAATGAAGTGAACATGCGTGAGGGCCAACCATTTTGCCTGACATTCTTTGCATCATTAAAATTAAATGCAAATTAACAAATACACTGCCCAACAAGAATTCTATTGCCTTCGTGGCTGTGTGTGGTGAATAGTCTAAAGATGAGCTTGGGCGTGTTATTTGGATATGCACAGACATATAACACGCACAGACATATGACACGCATTTTCACTTTAGAAAAATTTTTAATTTTAAATACAGAACTGTGAAGCAAATAAGGGTCAGTGCCCATCAATGAAGCCCAATCAGTTCCCATCTGCAGCCTCACCATTGCCCTGAATGCAGCCTCACTATTGCCATGAATGCAGCCTCACCATTGCCCTGAATGCAGCCTCACCAATGCCGTGAATTCAGCCTCACCATTGCCATGAATGCAGTCTCACCATTGCCATGAATGCAGCCTCATCATTGCCATGAATGCAGCCTCACCATTGCCATGAATGCAACTCTGAATGCAATCTCATCATTGCCATGAATGCAGCCTCACCATTTCCATGAAAGCAACCTCACCATTGACATGAATGCAGCCTCACCAGTGCCATAAATGCAGCCTCACCATTGCCATGAAAGCAGCCTCTGAATGCAACCTCACCACTAACATGAATGCAGCCCCACCATTTCCATCAGTGAAGCCTCAGAGGGGACAGGGAGGGGTCAGGATGAGCGGCAACAGATTACGTACAGGAGAATCTCATGTTTACTCAGCAGCCTCTTTAATACAAAGTCCCGCCTTCTATGATAGCCAGAACAGTTGTCCAATGTCAGCCCAGGAGATGGGACTTCCTATTACAGAGGCCGCGTAAACAGGAGATTCTCCTGTATGTAATCTGATTACACCCCCCCCCCCCCCGAGGCTGCCAGAACAATAAATACAGTATATATTTTTTGTGGCCCACCAGTGATTTGTTGGGGGCCACAAAAGATATATATATCCAAATTACCAGTAGGGCTGCATTAAACTGGAATGTGGGCCGCAATTGACTTTGGACATGCCTGCTGTAGATGGTCACGCCACACCTATCCTTTCCCACTGCTTTCTGGATTGACAGCACAGCCTCTGTTGCCAAAACCCTCCTACTGTGATGTGCAGTGTCTAGGAGAGGAAGTGTGTGGGACACGAACAAAGGAGCATGAAGTTGATTCAGGGAAGGTGAAGGAGGTGTTTTGTTTATTTTATGAGGCTTGTGCATCACATAAAAGTTGGATTTGAGACTTTTTTAGAACATCATACAGGAGCCTTTCGTTGTACTTTAACTACTTGGCGCCCATGCTATAGTTGAAAGACGGATACAGCATGGTCTTACATTGCCGGAAGGGCATAAATGGACATCCTCCCTTTTTGGTGCTGCCCGTGCGCCCCCTGGGGCATCGTGCTCTGTGATTTCCGAGTCCTTGAGACACGGCTGATAAAAGATTGGGTAAAGGGCCAATGATAGTGGGCCCTTTAACACATGATCAGGTGTCAGCCAATTACAGCTGGCCACAGAAGTAAACAGAAGCCGGCTTTTTTCTTTTCCTCATGCGGTCAGCATGAAGAGAAGATGAAAGCCGCTAACCGGCTTCTGTTGGAGGGACATCGGGCCCACACAGTGCAGATCAGTGCCCCTATTCAGTGCCGCTAATCAGTGCCCTGCAGTGCTACTAATCAGTGCCATATATCAGTGCCATCAGTACTGCTATTCAGTGCCCACAAGTGCCATCTATTTTTTTATAAATTTATTTAGAATTTAAAACAAAATATGAAAAATTAAAAATCCAAATTTTCTGTCTTTTTTGTTTGTTTAGTAAAAAAATGAAAACCCCAGTGGTGATTAAATACCACCAAAAGAAAGCTCCAATTGTGTGAAAAAAAATGATAAAAATTTCATATAGGTAGCGTGCTGCATGACTGCGCAATTGTCATTCAAAGTGTGACAGCGCTGAAAGCTGAAAATTGGCCTGGGCAGGAAGGGGTATAAGTGCCCAGTAAGCAAGTGGTTAAAATATATGTAGACCCTAACAATGAACTTCTCTTATATGCTTTTTATTGATCAGTTGCAGTAAATCTTGACAGCACTGAAAGTGTTTTGCTCTAGCTACTTAAAAAAAAAACTGTTGATCCTGCCAGAAATCTTGTGAGTTTATATTTCATGTGCTCTCTGCCCAGGTTATCCAACTCACCAGAACTTTTTTTACTGAAAAAAAAACAACGGAACCTATTTTTTTTACTGTCTCAAATATGACGGACATTCCCAAACCATGCTAAACGATCAATATTTAGGCAATGTGTAAAAATGAACACAATAATTAAACTGTCTGGCAGGCATGGCTTGACGGGTGAGGTCAAATGGGAATAGACATGGTGAACCAGTGTAATGTTGGCAGAGGTATGCCCCTCTTGGCCAAGAGAGCACTGACACGATAGAAGAGACTGTTAGAGGTCACCATGATGTTGGCAGAGCGTACTGGGGGCCACTTATGTGTTACAAAAAAACAACTGTAGTAGTGATAGGCAAGGGTTCTGTGCCTCTACTTTTCCTTACTGGAGGAGAGAGAAGGGGGAGAGAAAGAGAAGGGAGGGAGGAAGCCGTCCAAATAAAAACAGCTGTTTTGGACCATAGAAAACCTCTGCCAAGTTTTTGGCAGATGATCTATCCAGAGCACGAGGCCCGGCACAGAACTTTAATGCAAAGCATGTTTAAATCAATATTTTTGTTGACATAAGGTACAGTAGTTAAAGAGTCCAAGTCTGACAGACTTTTACAATGCACACTAGCCAGTTATTTCACCTCTTAAGATAAACTTTTGTGAGCTTTAAGAGTTCAGCTAAGGTTCTGTTTTGCTACCTAATGTAATTGCTTTGGACACTAGCCAGATCTGATATAGTAAAAGCTTGCACACATATATTTTCCACGCGGCTCTCCACGTTCCCATTTATAATTAAATGCATCCAGCAAGCAGCTGTATGAAGAAGTACTGTTAGTCACATCAGGGCTAAATTATTCTAACTGCTGTGGCGATTATGTTTCAGGTTCTTCTTATTATATATAGTGTTTGGGGGGAAAAAAATCTTTAAAAAATACACTGTTAATATAAAAAATACTTTTACCTGAATTTTGCCATTTATTTTGCCAGATGACACACAAACACACAGACACTCATTATATCATTTCCTCTGCTACTTTTTAGCAATGTGGATTTTAGAGTACTTTGTAAAAGTTGCTCTGCCAGACTCTAAACACTGTCTGCCTTATGGCGGCTACCGAGGAATAGTTTAAACACACCTTGGCAGCTAACAACTTTCAAGAGCTGCTAGGACTGCTAATTATTTAAAGAAGAACTCCAGCTTCATTACAAATGATATTAAAATGCTGTATAAGTCATTGTGGGTTAAATTTAAGACAAAAAAAAAACAACTTTATTTCAATTTGCAGCCAGCCTTGATCTTCTATATATATAAAAAAAAATCTTCCTAGCTACCAATGTAAACATTTTCAGTGTGTAGACAGGACTTCCCAGAATCCTCATCACCCTGTTACCATAGCGGTCTTTCCCAGCGATTTCCAGAAAGGTTGTGGTCAAATTACAGACAGCCTGTTCTTTGGAATATTCACCCTGTGGGCGATGTCCTGAGAATGAGATAATTGTTGCTTAACAGACTGCTGTGAGCATTGTTACTACTACTTGCTACAAGAGACTGATAATGTGATCATTGTATGGGAAGAACCTCCTCCTTGATACTCCTTGAAACTTGTTTTAAAATTCTATCTCTGCTGAACATAAACAGGTGAGTATCTTTTACCTTTTGTACCACCACGCCCTCCCTTTAGAATGTAAGCTCTACGAGCAGGGCCCTCCTGTACCTTCTGTATTGAACTGTACTGTAATTGTGCTGTCCCCCCTCTAAATTGTAAAGTGCTGCGTAAACTGTTGGCACTATATAAATTGTGTATAATAATAATAAGAAGAAACATTGCAATATATAGTGTTTGCATGGAGTGGATTATTGTTTATCCACAGAAATTGAATTTCTCCACTCCTGTTCCAGGACAGCACCTGAGAGGCAGGAGCCTTTTTCCTGCTTCATCCAGTCAAGCAGGAATACTATGTTTGTATTATCTTAATCGTACACTACAGGACACAGGTTTAATATTCATAGATCTTGGGTTATAGGCGGGTGCCTTTAGGTGATTGGATACTGACCAGCTTTTGAGAACTCTACCCCATTCTGTGAGTTTTTTGCTAATGTCATAAGGTGATGGACCTCTTCTCAATTACAAAAAAATCACAATAGAAATAGTGCACCTGGACCAGTGCAACCTCAGTAAAACATTGGGAACTGTATCAAGACCCAACACCATTGGGACAACCTGTAATGTTTCTTTGGACACTGTATCCTGCATGGGCACTCACCTTGGCACTCTGTGCAATTTGTGTAGATATCTACAGGGTGCTATACAGATCCAAGGCCATGGTCCATTCCGAACCCAAGTACCCACTGTAATGGGCAAAGGCTGGGCCCTATATAGGGATCAACAACATGGACAGGAAAGAGAGTGTCGTCCTGTATCTCAGACTATTACTGTAGCCCCCACAATCCTGAATAGCATGCATTCATATGTTAAAACTATCAGGAAACAGGAAATATTTGAAATGTATCTACACACGGGCGGACTGTTCGCTCAACTTTGTCCGCTGAACAGTGTTTCAGCGGACAGTCCGCTCGTGTGTGGGGCTTCAGCGGACAGTTTCAGCGGACAGTTTGACGAACACAGTTTTTCGGAAATTCCGAAAAACTGTCCGCTGAAACTTTGTTTGAGCGAACAGTCCGCCCGTGTGTAGGCCACTTTCGAAATGAGCAAACTGTTCCCGCTCGGAGAAAAGTCCGCTCATTTCGAGCGCGTCTCCAGGTAGGCGGGGCCCGCGACGGAGACGTCGCGGGCTCCGCCGCCTGGAATGGACTTAAAGGGGAACCCCAACGCCGAAAAAAAATCGGTGTGGGGGTCCCCCCAAAGTCCACAACAGACCCTTGTCCGAGCACGCTACCCGGCCGGCCAGGAAAGGGGGGCGAGCGAGCGCGCCCCACCTCCCGAGCCGTACCAGGCCGCGTGCCCTCAACATGGGGGGTGCCTTGGGGAAGGGGGGGCCGCACGGCCCCCCCACCCCAAAGCACCTTGTCCCCATGTTGATGAGGACAAGGGCCTCTTCCCGACAACCCTGGTCGTTGGTTGTCGGGGTCTGCGGGCAGGGGGCTTATCGGAATCCGGGAGCCCCCTTTAATAAGGGGGCCCCCGGATACCGGCCCCCCACCCTATGTGAATGAGTATGGGGTACAATGTACCCCTACCCATTCACCTGTGAAATAAAGTACAAAAAAAAACACAACACAGGGAAAAAATATTTTATTGCACAGCTCCGGGGGTCTTCCGTCTTCGGGGGTCTTCTCGCCGGACTCCTCCGCTATCTTCTTGTAGCTCTTTTGCTAGCGGAGGAGTCCGGCTTTCTTCCTCCCCGCCGCCGGCCTCTTCTCCCGACTTCGGGGGTCTTGTCCCCCTCTTCGGTTCTTCTGCCGGGCCACCGCGCCTTCTTGTAGCTCTTTTGCAGGCGGTGGCCCGGTCTTCTGTCGACGCCGCCTTCCGTTCTTCGTTTTCTTCTTCTTCTCCAGGAGATGTTGACACGTCGCTCTCTCCGGCCGGAATGCCAGAGCCGCCCTGCGCTGCCACTTATATAGTGACAATGGGGCGGTGTCACATGGTATATGTCACATGGGTTGGTCACATGGGTTGATGTCACATGGGGACTATGACATCGTAAGGGGGCGGGGTCACCATGTGACCAACCCATGTGACATATACCATGTGACACCGCCCCATTGTCACTATATAAGTGGCAGCGCAGGGCGGCTCTGGCATTCCGGCCGGAGAGAGCGACGTGTCAACATCTCAAGAAGAAGAAGAAGAAGAAGAAGAAGAAGAAGAACGGAAGGCGGTGGCGACAGAAGACCAGGCCACCGCATGCAAAAGAGCTACAAGAAGGCGCGGTGGCCCGGCAGAAGAACCGAAGAGGGGGACAAGACCCCCGAAGTCGGGAGAAGAGGCCGGCGGCGGGGAGGAAGAAAGCCGGACTCCTCCGCTAGCAAAAGAGCTACAAGAAGATAGCGGAGGAGTCTGGCGAGAAGACCCCCGAAGACGGAAGACCCCCGGAGCTGTGCAATAAAATATTTTTTCCCTGTGTTGTGTTTTTTTTTGTACTTTATTTCACAGGTGAATGGGTAGGGGTACATTGTACCCCATACCCATTCACATAGGATGGGGGGCCGGTATCCGGGGGCCCCCTTATTAAAGGGGGCTCCCGGATTCCGATAAGCCCCCCGCCCGCAGACCCCGACAACCAACGGCCAGGGTTGTCGGGAAGAGGCCCTTGTCCTCATCAACATGAGGACAAGGTGCTTTGGGGTGGGGGCCGCGCGGCCCCCCCTTCCCCAAGGCACCCCCCATGTTGAGGGCACGCGGCCTGGTACGGCTCGGGAGGGGGGGCGCGCTCGCTCGCCCCCCTTTCCTGGCCGGCCGGGTAGCGTGCTCGGACAAGGGTCTGTTGTGGACTTTGGGGGGACCCCCACACCGATTTTTTTCGGCGTTGGGGTTTCCCTTTAAGTCCATTCCAGGCGGCGGAGCCCGCGACGTCTCCGTCGCGGGCCCCGCCTACCTTGACACGCGCTCGAAATGAGCGGACTGTTGCCTCATGTGTGGGCGAGTCCGCTCATTTCAAAAGTTGCGCGGACTTAGTACGACGAACAAAGTTTGCCGTATTTGTCCGCTCAAAAAGTGCCGTGTGTGGGCGTGTTCGTTCATTCAAAAGTTTGAGCGGACTGTTTGACGAACTTAGTTTCGGCAAACAGTCCCCGCGTGTGTACGCCGCCTTAGTGTAAACTTTTCAAACTTGACACTAAAGTTTAACCATCAGAACTTAGTCTCAGGTAGTTCACCAGGAAGTAATTTCTGCCTTATAAGGTACTCAGGTCTTTTCTCCCACTCTTCTGCCACAAAAACTTTGCTACAGTATGTTCTGCACCTGGGTTGCTGCATACTCATTCTTGGACACAATTACCCTATTTCCACTCCCCCCACAGGGGAATACCCCCACTCATAGCAATAGGCAAAAACAAAACATTTGCTCTGCCAAAGACCTGCACAACACTTATGCCCCGTACACACGAGCGGACTTTTCAACATCCAAAGTCCGTCAGACCGAGTCCGTCAGACTATCCGATCGTGTGTGGGCTGCAACGGACTTTAGCTTCGCAAAAGTCTGACGGACTTTAGAAATGAAGCATGCTTCAAATTTTCCCGACGGAACTCCGCCAGACCCGGTCCCCTTCGAAAAATCCGCTCGTGTGTATGCTACTCCGACGGACTAAAACCGACGCTAGGGCAGCTATTGGCTACTGGCTATGAACTTCCTTATTCGAGTCGGGTCGTACGTCATCACGTTCGAATCCGTCGGAGTTTAGTGTGATCGTGTGTGGCCAAGTCCGTTCGGCCGAAAAGTCTGTCAGAACTCCGGCGGAATTCCGGCGGAACTCCTTTGGAAGTCTGTCGGACATAAGTCCTCTCGTGTGTACGGGGCATTAGTCTCAGTGACAAGGCTTCCCTTGCAGCGCAGCAGGCCCCGACTTTACACCAGTATCTGCATGTAATTCTAGCTCCATCTCAGGCACACAACAAACAGCCTACCTGACCAAGGCATACACACAATCGGATTATCCGGCGGACAATTCGATTGTGTGTGGGCTCTTTTAATCCCAAAAGTCCTGCGGACTTTGAAAGAAGAACTTGAATCAAAATTGTCCGCCGGACTTGGCTTTCTAGCGGATAATGCGTTCGTCTGTCTGCTAGTCCGGCAGACCAAAAATGACGCATGTTCAGAAGCAAATACAGGACAGAAGCGATCGGTCTGGTAAAAATAGCGTTCGTATTGAAGCTAGCACATTCCTCACGCTGCTAATTCTGTGATCTTTTAATACAGAGCATTCTTTTCTTCTTTATAATGCTAGAAGAATGAAGTTGCTTTGCTGCTTATATTCACACAGAGTTCTCACTCTTTCTTCATTACTTATCCTTATCTTATGACTAATATTATAATAATAATAATATTATATATATATATATATATATATATAAAAAAACAGCATTTTAGCTTACACATGATTGGATGATAAAATCAGCAGAGCCTCCCCTCATTTCATATGTTACCCTATTGTAAATAACCCCCATAGTCTTTTGACATGTACCTGCCTTCTCACAAACAAACTGTTGTTTTGGAATAAAAACACATATTAAATTATTTGGGGAAAATTAAATGTCCATTTATTCTGGTTAAAACAAAATAAAGAGGAAGGCAACACTGGAGACACTTTTAGAGTTTGTGAAGCCATTTGTCCCCCAGGGCACACATCAAGTAAGTGGCCAACAAAATTGCGATCGTGCGTAGTCAATAAAATAGGGAGCACAACATGGTCCAGGAATCCCACAGACAAGGAACAGCAGCAGATGACATCTATGTCCCCAGGCTGTGGTACTACAACAGCCTGCGTCTTCTGTCAGACCAGACTGAAGCCAGGCACTCACTTCCGACTCTTCCGTGCAGCCTTCCCTTCATGCTGCCCTGCAGTCTTCCCTCCACGCTTCCTTTGAGGCTGTGCCTCTGGTGGTGGACTTGTGGTAGGAGGAGGAGTTGGGGCAGCAGTAGGGTCTGCATCATACAGATGGGTGTTTGGTGTAAGTTCACCCCTCAAACCCCTCTGAAGGGTGTAAAAGAAATACCCTCACACAATTGTCGTTGGCCCTTCTCCATCTCCAGCAACCTGCTGGCCAAGTATGTTCCATAGACCTCTTCAGCATTGGGTTGGCTCAGGAATTTACTAGCCTCACGAATTAGAGCAAGTATTCCTCCTCAGTTTGCGTCATCCTCCTGGGCCTTCTGGTGGTTATGTGGAGGAGAGGGCCTCGGCTTTCAGCCCGGCTCTTGCTGGGCCCAGCCATCTCCTGCCTGCGGCTGGCCCTGGCCTCCTCCTCCATACCACTGGTCCAGGCCTCCTCCTGGATGAGCTCATCCTGTGAATTAAAAAAAAAACGGACATAGTTTTTTTTTTTTGCTTCATCAATCAAAGAAAATTTTCTGTTTCTCACTTGCAAATAGATTTTTCCAGAAATCAAAAAGGCTATTGTAGCACTACCCCCGAAGGAGCTGCTGGTTAGATTTGGGCTTACTGTTACCTTCTGTTCTCCTCGTTTCACATCTAAGGGTGTCCCGTGGTAAATGGCCCAGTAACTCGAGAGACTGACAACAGATCCACTTGAATGGATTTTATTTGCAAAATGTAGACAATGAACAATCTCTTAAATTGGGAGCAGAGGATTGGAAAGAAAGTTCAGGTACTCTTAGTGTCAAAGTCAAAATGTTGAAGAACTTGCTTACT
Organism: Lithobates pipiens; assembly: GCF_037356315.1. Lineage (NCBI taxonomy): Eukaryota > Metazoa > Chordata > Amphibia > Anura > Ranidae > Lithobates > Lithobates pipiens. The sequence goes on along the minus strand of NW_027507903.1, from coordinate 96,742,872 downwards.
TTGACTGCATCCAGAGAATAGCCATTTGCAACTGGATGTTCACTCAAGTTGGACAGTCCCTCTCTCACAAGGCCTTGCAGCCAACAAGGTGCTTACTCAGGAACAAGTCTCTGCCACAGACGTTGTTGAAGAACATACAAGATATGTCTCTGCCACAGACATTGTTGTAGAACACGTAGGGAAACTAAACTTGAAAAACACTCGTAGGATACCTGGATCTTTCAGCCAGCTTGGCAATATCCACGAGACCGGATTCTCTTGGGTACTTCAGCCCTTCCAGGCTCTTACTAAGAAACGAACCCATACGTGGTCTTCTTCTGAAGAGTCCTCCCCTGGAATGCTTGAAGTCAATGGGTCGCTCCCAAATCGGAGACGGCGCCCAACCACCTCAGAATCCTCCATTCGTTTTCCTTTTCAAAATCGGATGGCCATAGCCCTCCTGGGGGCTGGTCAGGAGGATCAGGACCATGAAGTCAGTACATCATTCTGGACCGTAATGTCAGAAATAGACTTAGTCATGAAAGGGTTAATACAATACATTAGCAAACATACAATACATATAATGTAATGTTAAAGGAGAAAACTTAGCTTAACCACTTCAGGACCGCCGTATTGCCAATGTACGTCAACACAATGGCACAGGCAGGCACAATCACGTAGATGTACGTGATTGCCTTCCAGCGGGTGGGGGGTCCGATCGGACCCCCTCCCGCTGGTTACGGCGGTCCGGTTCGCTCCAGGAGCGCTCCGTGATGAGGGGATGGCCGTTGGTTTTCGGCCACCCCCTCTGGATCGCTCCTGGCCAATGAGAAGCTTCCTCCCACTGTGTATTGTTTACACAGGAAGGAGGAAGTGATGTCATTCTCCTCGGGGCGGTCTTTTTGACCGGACTACGAGGAGAAGACTAATAGTAAGTGTGCACCAACACTACACTGACATGTAGGTACACACAGGCACACAAACCCCCCCCATCCCCCCCCCTATCGCCCCCCGATCCCCCCCCGCCCCCCCCCCCCCCCCCCCCAGTCACAGTGTCACTGATTGCATTGATCATTTCTTTACTGATCAATGCATTCAGTGTCAGTTGTCACAGTAAAAACTGTCAGGACAGTTAGTGTTAGGTCCAGGGTAGCCCCCTATCACCCCCCAATAAAGATTTAACCCCCTGATTGCCCCTAGAGTTAACCCTTTCACCCCCTTTTGCCAGTGTCACTAAGCGATCATTTTTCTGATCACTGCATGTGTCGCTAGGTAGCTAGTTATTTTTTTAGGTTCACCGCCAGGTTTTTATATCGCTAGGTACCCCGATATACTACCCAATAATGGTTTTAACCCCCTGATTGCCGCTAGTTAACCCTTTCACCCCCTTTTGCCAGTGTCACTAAGCGATCGTTTTTCTGATCGCTGCATTAGTGTCGCTACAGTCGCTAGGTAGCTAGTTATTTTTTTAGGTTCACCGCCAGGTTTTTGTAGCGCTAGGTACCCCGATATACTACCCAATAATGGTTTTAACCCCCTGATTGCCGCTAGTTAACCCTTTCACCCCCTTTTGCCAGTGTCACTAAGCGATCATTTTTCTGATCGCTGCATGTGTCGCTAGGTAGCTAGTTATTTTTTTAGGTTCACCGCCAGGTTTTTATATCGCTAGGTACCCCGATATACTACCCAATAATGGTTTTAACCCCCTGATTGCCGCTAGTTAACCCTTTCACCCCCTTTTGCCAGTGTCACTAAGCGATCGTTTTTCTGATCGCTGCATTAGTGTCGCTACAGTCGCTAGGTAGCTAGTTATTTTTTTAGGTTCACCACCAGGTTTTTATAGCGCTAGGTACCCCGATATACTACCCAATAATGGTTTTAACCCCCTGATTTCCGCTAGTTAACCCTTTCACCCCCTTTTGCCAGTGTCACTAAGCGATAATTTTTCTGAACGCTGCATCAGTGTCGCTAGGTAGCTAGTTATTTTTTTAGGTTCACCGCCAGGTTTTTATAGCGCTAGGTACCCCGATATACTACCCAATAATGGTTTTAACCCCCTGATTGCTGCTAGTTAACCCTTTCACCCCCTTTCACCAGCGATCACAGTATAAGTGTCACTGGTGACGCTGGTTAGCCAGTTAGTTATTTAGGTTCCCCGTCAGGTTTTTATATAGCGCCAGGGACCCCCATATACTACCTAATAAAAATTTGAACCCCCTGATTGCCCCTAGTTAACCCTTTCACCACTGATCACCGTATAAGTGTTACGGGTGACTCTGGTTAGTTTGTTTTTTATAGCATCAGGGCACCCACCATTTATTACCCAATAAAGGTTTAACCCCCTGATCACCCGGCGGGTGATATCAATTAGGTTTTAGGGTCAGGGTCTGCGTCGCCCCAGGCAGCGCTAGGTTAGTGCCAGTACCGCTAACACCCACACGCAAAGCATACACCTCCCGTAGTGGTATAGAATCTGAACAGATCAATATCTGATCTGATCAGATCTATACTAGCGTCCCCAGCAGTTTAGGGTTCCAAAAAAACGCATTGTTAGCGGGATCAGCCCAAATACCTGCTAGCACCTGCGTTTTGCCCCTCTGCCCAGCCCACCCCAGTGCAGTATCAATCGATCACTGTCACTTACAAAACACTAAACACATAACTGCAGCGATCGCAGAGTCAGGCCTGATCCCTGCCATCGCTAACAGGTTTTTTTGGTAGCATTTTATATTCAAATCCGGAAGGCAGTGCTTGGTTTTCGGGGTCCCGTACGTGGCTAGGCTCCCAAAAAGTCCCCCACATGTGGTATCCCCGTACTCGGGAGAAGCAGCAGAATTTATTTTGGGGTGTAATTTGACTTCTGCCCATAGCATGTGTGAGCAATATATCATTTAGTGACAACTTTGTGCAAAAAAAAAAAAAGTTTGTAATATTCCCGCAACTTTTGGCAAAATATAAAATATTAAATGGACTCAACATGCCTCTCAGTAAATAGCTTGGGGTGTCTACTTTCCAAAATGGGGTCATTTGGGGGGGTTTTGTGCTATTTTGGCATTTTATGGCCTTCGAAACTGTGATAGGTAGTGAGGAGTTAAATCAAAAATTTGCACCCTTAGAAATCCTGAAGGTGGTGATTGGTTTTCGGGGTGCCGTGCGCGACTAGACTCCCAAAACGTCCCACACATGTGGTATCCCCATACTCGGGAGAAGTAGCGGAATATATTTTGGGGTGCAATTCCACATATAACCATGGCATGTGTGAGCAATATATCATTTAGTGACAACTTTTTGTAAAAAAAATGTTTTATTTTTTTTTTGTCATTATTCAATCCCTTAGGACAAAAAAAATAAATATTCAATGGGCTCAACATACCCATCAGCAATTTCCTTGGGGTGTCTACTTTCCAAAATGGGGTCATTTGGGGGGGATTTGTACTGCCCTGCCATTTTAGCACCTCAAGAAATGAGATCGGCAGTCATAAATTAAAAGCTGTGTAAATTCCAGAAAATGTACTCTAGTTTGTAGACGCTATAACTTTTGCGCAAACCAAAAAATATACGCTTATTGACATTTTTTTTACTAAAGACATGTGGCTGAATAAATTTTGCCCTCAATGTATGACTAAAATTTAGTTTATTCGATTTTTCTTATAACAAAAAGAAGAAAATATCTTTTTTTTTCAAAATTTTCGCTCTTTTTCCATTTATATCGCAAAAAAAAAAAAAAATCGCAGAGGCAATCAAATACCATCAAAAGAAAGCTCTATTTGTGGGAAGAAAAGGACGCAAATTTCGTTTGGGTGCAATATTGCATGACCGCGCAATTACCAGTTAAAGCAGCGCAGTGCGAAATTGCAAAAAGACCTCTGGTCCTTAAGGTGTTTATTGGTCCGGAGCTGAAGTGGTTAATATAGTCCTCCCTCAGGACCTGAATAGTGGCAGAACAGGTCTCTGGAATAATGATCCCCAGAGCCTGGGGGGAGATGCCAGTCATGAACTTGAGGTCCTGCAAGCTTCTCCCTGTCACCAAGTACCTTGATGTGGTGACTAGCCTCTGCTCTGGAGTGATGGCTTGCTGCATGCAGGTATCCTGCCTGCTGATATAAGGGGTCAGCAAAGCCAGCATCAGGGTCCGTCATCCTGAGATAATTCCTGAAATCCTCAGGATTATTCTCACGGATCTCGCGGAGCAAAGGCATGTGCGAGAATTGGTCACGCTACCGCAGCCAATTCTTCGTTCATGAACTCCTCCTCGCCCTGTTCATGGACTGGGCTCAGGTCAAAGTATTAACCCCAACACCAAGCCCCTGCACAGCACGAACTCGAGAACGAGTACGTCCATGCTCCATGGCTTCAAAACGGTCGGCTGGTCAAACAAACTTAACCGAATGCACTGAAGAACAGCAAGGCCTATGAAGAACGACCTGAAGAACAGGAACGAGTGGACCAGAACTGCCTTTGAATAGGTACGAACTGATCCACACACACTGAAAAGCAGGTACAAACCTCACTGAACCGCAAGTCTGAAAAGCGCGAATCATCTCTAATCAAACTTCTACTAATGCAAGATAAGCACGAGATTAGCAGAAGGAGCCAAAAGGGTGCCGTACTGGGTCTTGGACTTCCTTTTTCTAGTCCCGTCGTACGTGCTGTATGTCATCACGTTAGAAACCGCCGGACTTTTGGAGTGATCGTGTGTGGCCAAGTCCGTCCACTTGAAAGTCCGGCTGACCTCCGCTGGAAAGTCTGGTGGATTGTTTGCTGGACTAAGTCCACTGGATAGTCCGACCGTGTGTACGCGGCATTAGTCACAATTGCTTTGACAAGTAACAACTTTAATATTAATTATAAAATAAACTATTAGATGTGCATCTTGATGATCACAACATACAGGGGTATAGAACACTTGCACACACACACACACCAAAGGTTGAACTGGATAGACTGAAGTCTTTTTACAGCCTTACCGACTATGTAACTGTGTAACTAAATACAGCCATTACTCCCCAGTCTCCTTCTCCAGCTCCACCATCGCTACGAGAGTTGGAATTTTTATATGCCCGCCCTAGAAGAGGCAGATATAGAATGGAATGAAGAAGCCAGTGTCGGAGGAGGCCATGGAAAATGTCTCACCCCCAAGCTCCTATACAGCTGATGTTGCAGCTTCATGCAATATGTTTCCCAAGGTTATTATGCTCATTTCTGTTGCGTGCAAAAGCCATACCCCTTTGGGTACAAAGAAACCTGATAACTCCAAAAAGACATTACCCGTTTGTGAACAAACACAATGGGAAATTTATGACAACTGGAACAATATTTTTTACCCCTACAAAAACATTGACGAACTCTATCCAGTGGAAATAAAAATTCACAAAAAGTGTTCTGTTCCAGTAGTAGACTCTGCCATCTCAGTTCTAAGCAAGCATCCCTTTCTTCCAACTAAAGATAATCCTTCCTTTAAACATTCTGCAGATAGGAAGTTTGAAAGTAGTAGTTAACTCTTGTTAAAAAAAAATCCCCAGCAGGTTAATGTGACAATGTGCTAGTATGTCCCATATACTAGCACATTATGACAGACCTGTAAAGCAGATCCCTCCAGCCACACATTGTCACCGCTGACAGAGCTTTCATCTTTACCCAGTCTTCCTTCCAGTTTACATGTTCTGGGCGTTTGAATTTTGCAAAAAATCCACAAAGTCAGTTGTTGCCCCTCTGAGACAAGGAGAGTAAATTACATTCATAGACATCCAAGAAGCCTACCTGCATATTCCCATGTATCCACTTCATCAGTGCTTTCTACCTGATGCAGTGTGAGGCAATCAGTTCCAGTTTGTCGCACTGCCATATGGCATATCTTTTGCTCCCAGGATATCTGCAAATGTCCCTCGCACCTTCTAAGAACTCAAGGTATTCAGGTCACAGGATATCTAGATGTTATTCTTCTAGACTCATATTCCTTCTAGCTACAGTATCTTCAAATGTCCACAGGACAATTTAGATGCTTTTGGTTGGGTGGTCAACCCAATCCAAAAATCTTCTCTCCAGCCTTCTCCTTACCTGCAATAACTGGTCCTGCTTCAAATCACTGCCCAAGCAAAAGTCTTTCTTCCAAAAAAAAAAAAAAACATTATTTTTCTCTTAGAACTCATACATGGGACTTGAGATGAAAGACACACCCCTCTGAGATTTGGGTTTCATTGTGGGCTCCTTCGAGGTTGTCCCAATTGTACAATTTCATTCAAGACCTCTCTAAGGCAAGATTTTGTTGGCAGTCACAGCTTAAGGAACATGGCCATCAGAGGAAGCCAAGCTCCCCATCCACATCTTGGAGCTCAGAGTGATAAGGATGGCTTTGCAACACTGGATTCCCCCGCTATAAGGTCACCCATGCAGGGTGCAATCATACAACGCCATGGCTGTGACCTACATCAATCCTCCAGGGTGTACCAGAAGTCATGCAGCTTTGAAGGAAGCAAACCTGATCATCTCATGAACAGAAAAACACTGTTTAGCTATCACTTCTGTCGACATCTTAACAGTGGACAATTGGAAGGTGGATTACCTCAGCTGTCACTTCCTGGACCAAGGGCAATGGGCCCTTTACTTTGACATCTTCAACCTAATATGTTATGAAGGACCAGGAAATATCTATTATGCTCCACAGGCAATTCAATCGCAGAGACTAATCTGTGCCTCGTGTTCTGGCCTATCTACAAAAAGGACTTGACCAGAACTTGGCTGTACACACTCTGAGCCCTTGTACACACGGTCAGACATTCTGACAACCAAATCCGCTGGATTTTGTCCGACTGATTTTGTCTGACGGATTTTGTCCGAAACTGTTGCATACACACGGTTGGACAAAGTTGTCGGAAAATCTGATTGTACATAGCGTGATGATGTTATTTCGTTACGACGGGACTACGTTCAGGCTAGTAGCCAATAGTTTTGGTCTAGGAATTTGATCTGAGCATGCGTGGCACTTTGTTCGCCGGAGTAGGCTACACAAGATCGAAGTATGGCCAATCGGAGCATTTTGTCTGAAAATTTTCCGGACAAGTTGGAAAACTTGGTCCATCGGATACTCCGACGGAAACAGTCCGATAGAGACCACAGACAGTAGGATTATCTAACAAAACGGTCCAATAGGACACATTCCGTCGGAATCTCCGACCGTGTGTACAAGGGCTGAAAGGACAGGTATACGTTTTGTCCATTTCTCAAAAGGACAAGGTAGTCTTACACCCAAGACCATCCTTTCTTCCTAAGGTGGTATTAGTCTTCCACATCAATGAATATATTGTCCTTCCCTCTTTGTGCCCTGCTTCAAAGCATCCAAAGGAAATTGCTCTTCCCTGCCTGGATGTAGTCAGAGTCATCGGAGTCTACCTCAAAACAACAGCTTCTATCAGGCTTCTACCCAAAGGAACTCACAAGGGACATCGTGCTTCCAAGTCCACCATCGCTAGGTGGATATGGTAACTAATCAGCAATGCTTACACTCTAATGAACAAAACTCCACCTGCACTTTTACACACTCATTCTAACAGGTTGGTGGGTGTTTCCTGAGCATGCAAAATTAATGTGGATGTAAACCTACTGTCACCATTTTCAAAGTATTAACATAGTTAATATATATAAGGCTTTACATGCCTCCTGCATGTATCCTTTATATATATATATATATATATATATATATATATATATATATATATATATATATATATATAAATTAGTGACCCCCTCACCTGCTAGGAGCCCGCAATCTGCTGTATTATGTGGGCAGTTTCTTTTTCTGCGCTCGGTGGGCGGAGCCGTGATGTCAGAGGACACCTCCACCCACCGCTACACTATGCTACACAGCCAGGATGAACCTCGCTCCTGGAGCTCCCTGCTCCTTATTTTCTTGCCTCCTTGTCTGGTCTTTTTCCTCCTCTCTTCTGAATCCATTTTGGATTTGACTTTGGAGCAGGGAGCTCTTATTCCTTCTGACCCCAGTCATGGAATAATTGAATAAAGTTATGAATGTGTCAGGTAGGGCTCTTAGTCCTCCTGAGCTGTCACTTCTGTCCAAAGGATTACATTTTTGTCCATCAGAACATTTTGATATTTTTGGGACCTTGTTAGACATCAATAGGTTCAGTAGAAATGTCACTATTAGGAAACATTACTTAACTTCAGACACTGAAGCACAGGATTGTGTTGAAAATTGTTTTATATGTAATTTCTGATTTTTTTAAATTTATTTAAATTTTTTATGTTTTTTATGTTTTTTTATGTTGTTTATTTAATTTCAGGAGCATTGCTCAATAAAAGATCTTACTGATCTAGCAGTTGAAGAAGGTGGTACAGCTTGTTTGGGAGACATTGTTAGTGAAGGTCTTAATAGAGTAAGGATTGGTAAACACTCTTATTTTTATCCTATTAATTCCTACACTGTGGGTATGGATAGATTTCAGAAATGTGTAGAGAGATTTGGTCCAATTAGCCACTACAGTACAAGCCAGAAGGATTCACACTGATAATCTTACCGTATAGAATTGCATTACGCAATTTACAAAATGACTCCTCTATAGTAATACGCAACTCTTATAAGGGTGGTGTGGTAGTTATCATGGATATTACTGCATATCATGCAGAGGCCATTCGACAGCTATTAGACCAAAATACATATAAGAGGTTGCAGGGAGATCCCACCAGAACTTATAAAGGTGAACTGTATAACTTGATTCAGAAGGGTTTATATTTGAGTGTTTTCAGTATTAGGGAAGCAGAATCTCTTGTTCCTGAATGTCCAATCTTGCCAAATTTTCACTACTTACCCGAAACGCATAAGGGGTTAGATCCCCTGCATAGAAGACCCATTGTTTGCAGGCATTGACTCTCTGAATGAAAAGTTGGGACACTGGTTGGATGTAAGCTACAATCATTAGAAGGTCATTTGCTGAGTCATTTGAAGGATACCAACCATCTTTTAAATGCCATGAAGGGGGTAGTGTGGAGACATGATTACGTTTGGGTGACATGTGATGTCGGCACTTTATATTCCAGCATTCCACATCACCTGGCTAAACAGGCAATATCCTTATATTTAGAGCATCACACTGATTTATCTATTCCTCAACATCTTTTCATTCTGGATGTCCTTGAATATCTTTTAACTCATGTTTTTTTAATTAATGGGTGATCTGAACTCTTTCCTGACATATCTCAATTCCAACAATAGCAACTTGACATTCACAGGACAAATGGAAACTAGTGAGATTTGGGTCCTGGATGTGCTTCTGGATGCATACCAGGACCACGTGATAACTCTCATTTATATAGGAAACCTCTGGAGGGTAATAGCTTTCTTATGGCACAGAACAATCACAGTAAAAAATACTGTAAAAGGGATCCCAGTGGGGCAATTCATCCATTTTTATGCTGCATTTGTAGCGAGGACAGTGATTTTGAAGGAGAGGCTCAGGCTTTATACAACAGATTTAGGCAACAGGGTTTTCTCCATTGGATTTTGGAACGTGCTTCTAGGATTGCCAGGCGTAAGAATAGGGAAGAACTCCTTAGTAACCATCAAAGAGTGCAACTCAAGTACACCAAGAAACCAGCCTTAGTTACCCCTTTTAGCCAGGAATTTTATAAGGTTAGAGGTGTCTTTAATAAGTATTTGCCACTCCTATTCTAAGATGACTCACTGATGGGGATTTTACAGGATGGGGTTAATTTTATACCTAGCAGAACCCAGTCTTTAAGTACCACTCTCTTTCCTAGTTTCTTCTTGTCTCACATCTAAACAATCTACAACACAGTTACATTTTAAAGGTAACTTTAGATATGGAGCAAGAGAGTGTCCACATGTTCTTGGGGGTCAGAATGTGACATCAAGTAGCAACAATAAAATTGTACATTGGAAGGGTTTCTTCAATTGTAACACTATCTATGTTATATATGTTATTACATTCAGGCCCTGCAACATCCAGTACATGAGACAAACTACCCAAAAATTATGACATCCTTCCAGAGAGCATTTGGGCGATATTAGGCTAGGTAAATCCACCAATGTAGCAAAACATTTCAATAATTACCATAATTGAGACACTGGCCTGATTAATATACAAATAGTGGAGAGAGTGAGACTTCCAGCCAGACTTCCAGCCAGAGGTTGGGATTTATTTAGGCTTTTATGCAAGAGGTAGGTTTACTGGATTTTTTATTTATGTACCCGTATCCCCTTGGGTTTTAATTATGAATGGAATATATCCCATTATTTTAAATAGCTTTGAATTTAGTCCTATTATAGATAAAATTATTTATAATGTATTCTCTCTAAATATTTATTTTACATTGATTTCTATTTGGATTTGGGTATGGATTTTAAGTTTTGAATGTTCTTTCATTCCTTCTCTTAATGATTTATATTCTTTGTTAGTTTATATATAAATTATTTAATTTATTGATGTATGGTTCCAATATATTTGAATATACATGTATATGCATAATAATTTTTGTTTATTTGTTTTTTCTTTTTGTTTTCCTATCTTTTCTTGTTTCCATTCGTCTGATTTATTTGGGATCAATTGGGAAAATATTGGGAAAATATAGGTCAGTGAGGTTAATGGTGTTTTTGTAGTGTCGAACAACATCTTCCCTTTCTAAAGTTGTTTATGTCGCCATCCACATCTTTGTTTTTTTTGTTTGGTTTTATTGTTTTACATGTCCCTTCCTTTGTTGGTAAGGTTTTTTTTCTATGTTCTATAGGAACATACATGTGTCTTTTACTTTATCTATGTTGCATTATGTGTTATCTATATCTTTTTCTTTATGTATATATATTGTTATTTGTATGCTTTCTCGTAATATATATATTTCATTTGATTTCATATGTAAGTATATCTTTGTGTGTGTATGTTTTTATTTCCATTGTGGCTCAATTGTTCCCTTCGGGCGTGTGAGTTTGTTCCTTTCATGGGACTTGTTTTTTCAACCTATCCAGTGTTGATTGGTTCCACCCCAATGCTTTTTGGGTATAAATGAACATGCACACTTGGAACCAATTTTCAATGAGTAAGCACGATTAGTGTGAAAAACGCATCTGCTGAGTACCCTGTCGGTTGCGTCATGCTTTTTAACCTATGGACTTCTAAATAAACTTCTATTTTTCATCTCAGATGGGCCGCCATTCTTTTTGTTACATGGCTGCCAGGGTTGCCAACTACTCACAACTTTTTTACTGACAAAACTGGAAAATTATGCTGATGGAGCACATTTTTTATGAACAACCTTAACCACTTGTCTACTGGACACTTTCACCCCCTTTCTGCCCAAGACAATTTTCAGATTTCAGCGCTGTCACACTTTGAATGACAATTGCGTGATCATGCATCACTATACTCATATGAAGTTTTTATCACTTGTTTCACACAAATATAGCTTTCTTTTGGTGGTATTTAATCACCACAGGCTTTTTTCATTTTTGCTAAATAAAGGAAAAAAAAAATTTTTTGAAAAAAATAAAACATTTTTCATAGTTTATTATAAAATTTAGCCATCAGGTCATTTTTCTCCTTCACTGATGTGCACTGATGAGGCTTCACTTATGGGCACTGATGGGCACTGATTAGGCGATACTTATTAGGCGGTACAGATGGGCACTGATGAGGCTACACTGATAGGTGGCACTGATGAGTACTGGTAGCGGCACTGATAGTCAGCACTGATATGTGACACTGATGAAGAGGCACTGATCAGCACTGATTGACAGCACTGATGGGCCCTAATTGTGAGCACTGGTTGGCATTGATTGGCAGCACTGGTGGGCACTGATTGGCAGCACTGGTGGGACTGTCCTGATAATCAGATGTCCCTTGAACACAGGCCGTTTTCGACTCTTATTTCCCTTCCTCAAACTGTCAGCGGAAGGAAAAATCGATAACTGACTGGTGTTTACATCTGTGATCAGCTGTCATTGGACGCAGCTGATCACATAGTACAGGGGCCATGCAGCCAGCGCGATCACGGGAGGACACCCATGGTAGCCCTCCTGGGAAAGTAAGCCAGTGCTGTAGCCATGGGAAGGAGTTCAAGGTGAAGTACAGCCAAAGCTGCACTCCTGTGACCCATTTTCAGCTGACAGCGGGCTGACATCACCGAGCCAGTCAAGGCTCTGGAAAAATTGCAACTGTATGGTCAGGATCCGCCCATATGCCTGGACCGGCACCCGGCTCAGCCTCTGAGCTGGCCGCTCCTGTCCCCTCTCCCCGCCCAGAGCTCCAGTGGGGGGGGGGGAGACAGAGCAGACAGCTCTCTGCTCAGGGAGCCCTGAGAACTAGGTAAGTATGATCTAATAAAAAACTATTTGATTAAAAAATGTATGATTCCAAAAAAACTAAAATAATTCCCATACTTCTCTTTTAAAAATGCTAAAGTCTATTGCAATCTAAAATAGTCACATTTGCTTTAAAGTTAAAAAGTGAGTGTAAAAAAATTAAACATGGCTAAATGCCTTATCGGATGTTTAACATGCTTAAAAGTCAGTAAGTGTGAGATAGGGGCAGCATAAAGGACAATAGCCATACAGAAATCGGGATACATGCTGCTCTTTTGCATCACTGCAAAAGGCAAAAGAAAGAAAAGAAAGGCAACAGCTGTGGTGTCATTAGTGCACTGCAGCAACCTGAAGGGATTACTAGCAGGCCACCTAGTATACTATAGTGAACAGTGGCAGAGGAATGACATGCCCTAATATCTGTAGTGTCAGTGAATGCAAAAAATGCCCCAGTGTCTGCAGTTTCAATGAGAAGAAAGAAATGTGTCCTAGGATTTAGGGTGTTGTGTATCAGCTATATCACACATTCCTGTCTAGCAGATGTTGTTGATCCTGTCAAAACACCTGCAGCTACAAATTGTGCCCAGGTGCTGCACAACCTTCTAAACTGAAATTTTTTTTCAGCAGGTAATCCAGCTCTGCAGATGTCGGTGTAGCACCCTCTAGTGCTTGCTACTAGTAGTGCAATGTAGGAAAATCTAACTCTGAGGCGGCGTACACACGCGGGGACTGTCTGCCGAAACTAAGTTCGTCAAACAGTCCGCTCAAACTTTTGAATGAACGAACACGCCCACACACGGCACTTTTTGAGCGGACAAATACGGCAAACTTTGTTCGTCGTACTAAGTCCGCGCAACTTTTGAAATGAGCGGACTCGCCCACACACGAGGCAACAGTCCGCTCATTTCGAGCGAGTGTGCAGGTAGGCGGGGCCCGCGACGGAGACGTCGCGGGCTCCGCCGCCTGGAAAGGACTTAAAGGGGAACCCCAACGCCGAAAAAGATCGGCGTGGGGGTCCCCCCAAAGTCCACAACAGACCCTTGTCCGAGCACGCTACCCGGCCGGCCAGGAAAGGGGGGCGAGCGAGCGCGCCCCCCCTCCTGAGCCGTACCAGGTTGCGTGCCCTCAACATGGGGGGTGCCTTGGGGAAGGGGGGGCCGCGCGGCCCCCCCACCCCAAAGCACCTTGTCCCCATGTTGATGAGGACAAGGGCCTCTTCCCGACAACCCTGGCCGTTGGTTGTCGGGGTCTGCGGGCGGGGGGCTTATCGGAATCCGGGAGCCCCCTTTAATAAGGGGGCCCCCGGATACCGGCCCCCCACCCTATGTGAATGAGTATGGGGTACAATGTACCCCTACCCATTCACCTGTAAAATAAAAGTACCCAAAAAAAAACACAACACACGAGATAAAATAGTTTATTGCACAGCTCCGGGGGTCTTCCGTCTTCGGGGGTCTTCTCGCCGGACTCCTCCACTATCTTCTTGTAGCTCTTTTGCTAGCGGAGGAGTCCGGCTTTCTTCCTCCCCGCCGCCGGCCTCTTCTCCCGACTTCGGGGGTCTTGTCCCCCTCTTCGGTTCTTCTGCCGGGCCACCGCTCCTTCTTCTAGCTCTTTTACAGGCGGTGGCCCGGTCTTCTGCGGCCGCCGCCGCCGCCTTCCGTTCTTCTTCTTCTTCTTGTTCTTCTTGTTCTTCTCCAGGAGATGTTGACACGTCGCTCTCTCCGGCCAGAATGCCAGAGCCGCGCTGAGCGGCCACTTATATAGTGACAATGGGGCGGTGTCACATGGTATATGTCACATGGGTTGGTCACATGGTGACCCCGCCCCCTTACGATGTCATAGTCCCCATGTGACATCAACCCATGTGACCAACCCATGTGACATATACCATGTGACACCGCCCCATTGTCACTATATAAGTGGCCGCACAGCGCGGCTCTGGCATTCCGGCCGGAGAGAGCGACGTGTCAACATCTCCTGGAGAAGAACAAGAAGAACAAGAAGAAGAAGAAGAACGGAAGGCGGCGGCGACAGCGGCGACAGCGGCGACAGAAGACCGGGCCACCGCCTGCAAAAGAGCTATAAGAAGGCGCGGTGGCCCGGCAGAAGAACCGAAGAGGGGGACAAGACCCCCGAAGTCGGGAGAAGAGGCCGGCGGCGGGGAGGAAGAAAGCCGGACTCCTCCGCTAGCAAAAGAGCTACAAGAAGATAGCGGAGGAGTCCGGCGAGAAGACCCCCGAAGACGGAAGACCCCCGGAGCTGTGCAATAAACTATTTTATCTCGTGTGTTGTGTTTTTTTTTTGGGTACTTTTATTTTACAGGTGAATGGGTAGGGGTACATTGTACCCCATACTCATTCACATAGGGTGGGGGGCCGGTATCCGGGGGCCCCCTTATTAAAGGGGGCTCCCGGATTCCGATAAGCCCCCCGCCCGCAGACCCCAACAACCAACGGCCAGGGTTGTCGGGAAGAGGCCCTTGTCCTCATCAACATGGGGACAAGGTGCTTTGGGGTGGGGGGGCCGCGCGGCCCCCCCTTCCCCAAGGCACCCCCCATGTTGAGGGCACGCGGCCTGGTACGGCTCAGGAGGGGGGCGCGCTCGCTCGCCCCCCTTTCCTGGCCGGCCGGGTAGCGTGCTCTTACAAGGGTCTGTTGTGGACTTTGGGGGGACCCCCACGCCGATTTTTTTCGGCGTTGGGGTTCCCCTTTAAGTCCATTCCAGGCGGCGGAGCCCGCGACATCTCCGTCGCGGGCCCCGCCTACCTGCACACGCGCTCGAAATGAGCAGACTTCCCTCCGAGCGGGAACAGTTTGCTCATTTCGAAAGTGGCCTACACACGGGCGGACTGTTCGCTCAAACCAAGTTTCAGCGGACAGTTTTTCGGAATTTCCGAAAAACTTTGTTCGTCAAACTGTCCGCTGAAACTGTCCGCTGAAGCCCCACACACGAGCGGACTGTCCGCTGAAACACTGTTCAGCGGACAAAGTTGAGCCAACAGTCCGCCCGTGTGTACGCGGCCTCACTCATGCTGTAAATCTGTGAGCCTTAATTGGGTCAGGGTTATGAGAGTTCAGAAATGGATGACTCATCCTGGCATCTCTCTGGTGCCTCCCCCTGTTTCCAGAATTTTGAAGAATGTTCTGAAAATAGTGGGCAGGGGTGAGAAGGAGATACCTTGAATATTTATGGGACCTCAGCCAATCCCTATGAATGGTCTGGTAGGGGACTGATAAAATCTCATAAATAGAGATGAACCATTCCAGCAGGGGAGTCGGGTGGAAGCTGGAGATACAGTGCTGAGGATAGTCTGCCGGTGGCCTTTGAGGGACTCCATTGCCAGGGGGAGTTTACCTCAGGCTAGAGGCTTGGGCTAGCTGGCCTGGAAGGATCCCACCACAGGAGGCAGCTGGAGGAGAAACTTCAGGAGAGGTAGCGTGAGAAAGCAAGCAAGGACAGTGAGTAAGGTCAGCCTGGTGCAGGGAGAGACTCTCAGCTGTAGTAGTGCTCTCTGAAGACAGCGACGGGCTTAAGTCTTCATCCTTACCCTGGGGAAGCTCCATGGGAGTGTGTTCAATCAGGAGGACTGGGGAAGTGTGTCACTCAGGAGGACTGGGGAAGAAAGCAGCCAGGTTGGCTGGTATCTTCTGCAGCGGTGGAACTGGGCTCAGGATCTACAGGAAGGCAGTAGAGGAGGCTGTTCACTCCATAATGCGCTACTTTTACCCACAAAAAGGGACAGGATGTCCCTAGCCTGTAATTGGCTGATGGTGAATTAACATTGGAGACTGTTAGTTCTCCTGGAGTGATCAGCAGGTGTGTGTGAACCAAGTTTGTGCAGGAAGAAGTGTAGTGTAGTGTAGTGAAGTTGTCACCTTGTTAATATTTTTGGACATAGTTCAAGTTGGGCATTCCATAACTCCCTTCCCCATCCAAGCCCTGATAAAACATCAAAAACAAGCCAAGGACTGTTTTCTGTGTTTAAATGCATGAAGGAAATGCTTTGTGCCTGGCCACTGGCTGTGCAGTAGTGGGGAATCCTAATTTTTGCAGCTCCTATGAGGGGTGTGCTACATCAATAAAGATGTTATGCATATTATTTATCTAAATGCACGTAATATAACTGGATACTAATACTGACCTCTAAAATCACCATTCTCTGTAAACCCTAAAGATGGTTGTGTGTGATAATCCCAGTAGATCAGCAGTTTTTGAAATACTCAGACCAGCCCGACTGGCACCAACAACCATGCCACATTCAAATTACTTAAATCCCCTTTCTTGCCCATTCTGATGCTCTGTTTGTACTTCAGAAAGTCATCTTTAACACGTCTAGGTTCCTAAATGAATTGAGTTGCTGCCCTGTGATTGGCTGATTAGCAATTTGTGTTACCAAGCAATTGAACAGGTGTACCTAATAAAGTGGCCAGTAAGTGTATATTTGAAATTAAATCTGTATGATTTTTTGGCAATAACATGGTGTTACACCCCTTCAGCCTGTGTCCTAGAATAACAGGGAGAAGAAGCCTCCATTAATCTACATGCAATATCCCACCCCATTGTGTTTAGCTGGTTAGTGGGCATAGAGAAGGGAGGGAGGGAGTGGGCTGTCATTTACCACTGTGTATACACGCACATGTGTGACTATAAAATATTGAAAAGTGGTGTTGCGCTCCCAACGTGAAAATATAAATAGTTCATATAAAGTGATGAATAAATAAATAGAAGGTCAATAATTCATGTGATAAATAAATAAAAAACAAATAAGTGAAACAAATCTAAAATATAAAGTGAATGGTGCTATCCGTAGAAATGCTACTATGCTGATAATAGCCACAATATTAACTGCTAATGTGCTATAGTCTTCATAGTGATCAACCTGTAGTAATCACACTAAAAATGTCAATATGAAAACAAACCATAAATACACGTGAAGAAAAATTTATAAAGAAAACTGTGATATATAAAATTGCATATATCCCGATCCAAAAATAGCAACTGTCACTCAAGTGAAAGTCAATATATATAGTGAATTAAATCCTCCAAACAACAGTGAGAGAAGCATCACACATATGTGGCAAATGGTGTCCAGCAATACTAGTGATTCTCAGGTGTTCACCAAACCCGTGAGTACCAGGTAATTACCTTACAGCTGTAAGGTGAACAGCACAAACGTAAATCCTGAAAGGGGGGCTTCAATATCTCACTTCTCCTCCTGTCCAGACCACTTCTTATTTCCAAATAAATACAGAGGGTAACTTAAAAGAGATGCTCAGAAAACAAAAGTGGAGCCTGCCATAGTGTAGTAGTTCATGTATTAAAGAATTTTATTAAAAGTACATACGTATGTGAACGTCACTTCTGGTGTCCGTCTGCTTTCCTACGCATTACGTCACTGTCACGTGACTTTGACTGGGACCAGGAACACAGCAGAGAGTCTCTAGATATGTTTAACCAAGGTGAAGGCAATTGATGAAATGAACCAGGCAGTTTAAATAGCCAGGAGGGGCTGGCAGTGGGCTTGACTGATGAGCAGGTGATGATCATCAGGTGAGCCACTGTGGAATGATGAGTTACATAGTTATTAAGGTTGAATAAAGACACCAGTCCATCCAGTTCAGACTGTGCCTACCCTCAAGGAGCCCCCAATCCAAGGTCCCCATTCATACACTAGGGCCAATTTTGGACAGAAGCCAATTAAGCTACCTGCATGTCTTTGGAGTGTGGGAGGAAGCCGGAGTACCTGGAGGAAACCTGGAGTAAACCCATGCAGGCACAGGGAGAACATGCAAACTCCAGACAGGTAGGGTTGTGGTTGGGTTTTGAACCAGTGACCCTTTTTACTGCAAGGTGAGAGTGCTAACCACCACACCACTGTGCCGCCCCAATTCTAGCAATAACCGACAGCTGAGCACAGAGAAGGAAGGACAGAGCCCAGCCCTTACAGTACCCCCTCCTCAATGACCCCTCCCGCTCATAGGACCACCAGGTTTGAGGGGAAAACATCTATGGAAAGCACGGAGGAGGACAAGAGCATATACATCTGAGAGTGAGACCCTTTCCAATAAACCAGGTACTGTATGCGCACACAGAACCTACAGGCGTCAATTATCGATTGTATCAAATACTCCTCATGGTTCTCGACCTTCACCAGGTGAGGCCGTTGTACTGAGGTGGTGAAGCAGTTGCACACCAAAGGTTTCAATAAGGAGACATGAAAAGCATTTGAAATGCGCATTTTAAAAGTAAGGTCTAATGTGTAAGCCACTGGATTGCTCCTACGTAGGTAACAGAAATGCCAAATAAAACATGGTGGCAGTTTCAGTGAGGGAACACAGAGTCGGAGGTTATGAGATGACAGTCAGACCCTCTCCCCAACCTCTTAGGAAGGCACAGATAGACGTCGGCGGTCAGCTTGGAGTCTGAACCTCTCACTGGCACATCGCAAGGACTCCTGGATCTGCACCCAAGTGGAGCGAAAATCGCGGAGATGCTGCTCTAATGCAGGAATTCTTTGAGGAACAAATGAGTCAGACAACATGGATGGTTGGAAACCATAATTCACCATAAACTGAGACAATTGGGAAGCAGTATTGACGGCACTATTGTGAACAAACTCCAACCAAGGTAGGAGTTCTGACCAGTTGTTATGGTGGTCAGAAATATAGCAGCATAGAAACTGCTCCAAGGCTCGGGCTGGCTCGTTCTGTGGCCCCATTAGACCTGCGGGTGATACGGAGAGGAGAAGGAAAGCTGAATTCCTAACTGTGCACAAAATGCTCACCAAAACCTGGACAAACTGGCTACCCTTGTCAGAGATGATAACCTTGGGTAGCCCATGTAACCGAAAGATCTCTCAAGCAAAAATGGATGCCAGTTTTTTGGATGTGGGCAACTTCTTTAGTGCAATACAATGTGACATTTTTGAGAACTGGTCAACCACCATAAGAATAGCTGTGTTGCCCTGGGAGTTGGGTAACTCCACAATAAAATCCATAGAAAGGTGGGTCCAAGGCCTCTCTCCGTTAGGTATGGGTCGTAGGAGGCACACTGAAAGGTGTTGTGGTGTCTTTCTCTTTGCACACACAGAACAAGCAGCTACAAAGTCGGTTACATCAGCGTGGAGACTAAACCACCAGAATTGTTGAGAAATAGCCCAAATTTGTTGATTCTTCCCTGGCTGGCCAGCCGCCTTGGAGAATGGTAAGTCTGGACCAGAGCAGTGCAGAGATTCTCAAGGACAAAGTAGCGGCCACCAGGCTTCTCGGGAGGAGACTGGTTCTGAGCGGCACGAATTCTGTCACCCAAAGGTGAGGTGAGACTGGTGCTTACAGTAGGCGGAATGCGATCTGGAGGTATTACAGGAATAGGCACCAACTCAATCTTGGAAGCGGAGGAAAACTCTCACGACAATGCGTCAGCCCTTACATTCTCAGTACCAGGTAAGAATGTTACTATTTAATTGAAGCTTGACAGAAAAAGAGCCCACCGCGCCCTTCTGGGAAATAAGCGTTTAGCCTCGGACAAGAATGTGAGATTCTTATGGTCAGTCAAAATGAGAACTGGCAGTGGTACCTTCGAGGAGATGCCTCCATTCTTTAGGAGCTAAAATGATAGCTAACAATTCTCTATCCTCAACCTCGTAAATGCATTCTGCTAGAGACAATTTCTTAGAAAATTAGCCACAAGGATGCATGGTGCTCTCATAGGTAGGACACTGAGACAGAAGGGTGCCCACTCCATTTTTAGATGCATCAACCTCAATAATGAAGGGTAGCATAGGACCAGGATGTGCCAACACAGGAGCTGAAACAAATGCAGCCTTGAGAGACTCAAAATCCGGAGACCAATTCTGTGGGTTACCGTTGTTTCTGGTCATATCGGTCAGGGGTTTGACCAGAGAAGAGAAGTTTCAAATACATTTCTGATAATAATTGGCAAAGCCCAGAAAACATTTTAAAAGACCTAGACCTACGGGTCAAGGCCACTGTAGAACTGCAGATAATTTCTCTGGGTCCATCAGAAAACCGGCAGTAGAAATGTCATAACCCAGAAATGTAACCTGTTCACGATGGAACTCGCACTTCTCCAACTTACAATACAGGTTATTATCTCTCAACCTCTGTAGCACACAGGAGACATCTGTGTGGTGGGTCTCTAGGGATTTAGAATATATGGCCATATCATCAAGATAAATCACCGTACATTGCCGCATCATATCTCGGAGAACATCGTTGATGAACTCCTGAAAAACTGCAGGAGCATTACAAAGGCCAAACGGCATTACAAGGTATTCATAATTTCCTGTCTTGGTGTTAAATGCAGTTTTCCATTCATCACCCTCCTTGATTGTATGCCCCTGTCAGATAGAGCTTTGTGAAAACCGTTGCTCCCTTGAGGCAATCAAATAATTTTGTAATCAACGGAATCGGGTAGGCAGTCTTAATCATGATGCGATTAAGGCCCCTATAATCAATACAAGGTCTCAGTTCACCACTCTTCTTTTTCACAAAGAAGAAGCCAGCACCAGCAGGAGATGAGGATTTGCGGATGAACCCTCCAGAAAGGGCGCCAGCAACATGGTCCTCTGTAGCTTTATCTTCCGAGACAGACAAAGGATAAACCCGGCCATGGGGAGGCATAGCCCCAGGTTGAAGGTCAATTGCGCAATCATAGGACCGGTGTGGAGACAAATTACCAGCTTGACCTTTGTCAAAGACATCGCTTAATTTGCAATTCTCCTCTGGCAAGGAGGAGAGGGAAGAAGTGCACAAGACCACTTTCCGAAAACATGTCTTACTGCATTGTGGCGACCAGGAAAATACCTTAGCAAAAAGCCAATCAAAAGAGGGGTTGTGCCTCTGTAACCAAGGATAACCAATAACCACCAGATAAGGAGGAATGGAAATGACTTGAAATTGGATTATCTCATGGTGAAGAGCCCCTATGACCATGGTCAATGAAGCAGTCTCATGAGTCACATGGGCAGGCTGTAGAGGTCTCCCATCAATAGCCTCAATGGCAAATGGAGTGGCACTAAGCATCCGTGGAATCAAATGCTTAGACATAAAGGCACTGTCTATGAAAAGGCCTGCAGCCCCAGAGTCTATTAGAGCCCGAGTATCGATGGACGACTCAGACCACAAAAGGATAACCAAAACTAGAGGCTTATCCTTCAAGGTAGCTAGGGACATAACCAGGGCCTTCTTTAATATTGATTGGGCCCCGGGCAAAATTTTCTTGGGCCCCCAGAGACATACAAAAAATAGCAGGTGGAATCAGAATCAGTTTACTGCAACAGATCACACAGCTATTGCAATTGGTTGCCAGAGGTTATAGCCTATCCTTTCCCCTCATTGGCTAGTTGCTAGAGGTTACAACACATAATTTCTGCTTGCCGATTGGTTGCTAGAGGTTACTGCACATTATTAGTGCTCACTGATTGGTTGCTAGAGGTTATAGCAGATCACTACTGTTCATTGATTGGTTGTTACAGGTAAATCCACATTATTACCACTCACTGAGAAACGGAGCAATCCCAAACAATTGAGCAAGTAAAGCGGCACATTAATACAAATACTACAGGAGATGATCAGAGACTACAAATATTCTGCAGGAGAGCATCAGAGATGGCAAGTATACTGCAGGAGATGACCAGAGACTGTGGTCAAGCTACAGGAGACAATCAGAGACTGCAGACATGCTACGGGTGACAATGAGAGACTGCAAACATGCTAAAGGTAACAATAAGAAATTGCGGTCATGTTACAAGAGACAATCAGAGACCGCTGACATGCTACAGGTGACTATAAGAGACTGAGGACATGCTATAGGTGACAGAGACTGCAGACATTATACAGGAGATGGTCAGAGAACTTTCAGCAATACACAGCTTTACAGTTGAATAACACAGCTCAGGGTTTCAGCAATCTGGCATTTTATGGGTGTAAGGACATACCTGGCCAGTCGAGCTCACTGCATACAGTCAGTGGTCGGGGGTGGGGCTTCCACTCTCTGCTCTCGCTACTACCGCTACACCCTGAGCATACAGGCATGGGGTGGGGTTAGAGCATCAGTGGAACTCCCGCCCCCTGGACCTCTGTATTCCCCAGCCAGTATAGAGGGGGTGGGGCTTGAAGCTCCATTGACGCTCCCACTCCGATAACTGCCCTCACTACAGCTGCTCTGCTCTGTTCCGAGCGTACAGGCTGCATAGGGTGGGGTCAGAGCATCAGTGGAACTCCCAGCCCCCTCTCTGCTGGCTAGCTCGGGAATACAGCCTCCCGTGTCCTCTGTGCACTCTGCAAAGTGTCACCAGGGGCCCCAATTTGCATATAGCATGGGCTTAATGCTTTGGGCCCCCCAACAAAGATTGGGCCAAGGGCAGGTGCCCCATTTGCCCTGCGTTAAAGACGGCCCTGGACATAACAACATCACCTAGGGTCTGTCCCCTACATGACCTCAGGTGCAAGTGTCTCCGCAGATGGGTAGAACAAGACTTCAAAAAGTGACCTGCCTGGCCACAATAAAGGCACAATCTCTCCCTCCTCCTAAAGGCCCTCTCATCCGCAGAGAGACAAGTGAAGCCTAAATGCATTTGCTCTACTTCACTGGCAGACTCAGTACCAGGAGGCATGGGTGGGACTGCAAAGCTCAGAGCCAAACGTACAGGAGCCTCCCACAAGCCCTCCTTAAAGGAAGGTCTCTCTCTGAGTCTGGAGTCAATGAGAATGGCAAACATGATCAACTTCTCCAGATCTCTAGGTATGTCTCGGGCTGCTAGCTCATCTTTGAGGTTATCTGAGAGACCATGAGAAAAAGCAGCCACGAGGGCCTCATTGTTCCAAGTGACCTCTGCTGACAGAGTATGGAACTCAATGGCGAAATCGGCAACAGTTCTCATACTTTGTTTGATGGACATGAGGCTCTTGGTGGCAGAAGTGGAGTGTGCAGGAACGTCAAATACCCTTTTAAAGGAAATCACAAACTCTGGGTAACTCAGGACAATGGGTTTTTTGTGTCTCCTATAGAGGGCTTGCCCAGCCCAAAGCTCTATCAGAAAGCAAATGATTAAGCCTATATGGCTTCTGTTCATGGGGAACGCCTGGGGCAGCATCTCAAAGTATATCCCAACCTGGTTCAGAAACCCTCTGCATTGAACTGGATCGCACCCAAATCACTGCGGAAGTGGAGCGGAACCAGACAGATCTAATATTCGAGGCGGGTGCCTGCACAGAGACTGGAGCAGCAGCAAGGATGGCCTGCAACACAGTTGTACCGAAACAGCCATAGTGGGAGGATCCAGGTGAGCAGTGCGAATCAGGAGCATCTGTCACACTATGGCAAACTGAGCACAGAGAAGCCCAGCCCTGACAGAAACTCACTGAAAACTGAGCATGCACACCATAGCTGCAAAATCCCTAGCTGAATTGGGGACATGGACAGAGGGGAAGGATAGAGAACAGCAGGATCAACCAGGTTTTTGCAGAATACAGAAAACAAATCTCATAGTGACTATGAACAGCATGCAATATACCATTTATTGATAGTTTTATATGATGTGGGTTAACTGATGCTTTGGTTGCCCCTGGATTTTTCTGATCCATCTGAGCCAATTGCTATATGCACATGAACTTGTTGGTTAGTGATCAGTGGCACCTGAATAATACATGGCTGTAAAAATGTTACCTCTAGCATTTATGTAAAAAATGTGGACGTTTTCCTATGCCTGGCTTTCTAAGAGCTGCATTTCTTCTCAACCTTGGGTCTCCTGTTTAGTTGTGTAGTCAGGATGGGGTTGATAAAACGTTAGCAGCATGATGCAGACAACAGTCCTGGGGATTTACAGTACTTTGGAAGTAAATTTGTTGAAAGAGAAGTTCCTCATTTTCATTTGGAATCTTTCCCCAGTGGGACCTTTTGGTGTTTTTTTAAGGCCTCCTCAATGTACCCTTGGAACTCATTGAGGAACTGAGAACTTAATTATTGTGAAGCAATATTGCTCAAGCTCTCAACCATTTTTATTAAAGATGCAGACTTTTGAAACAGCTTAGGTTTCTTAGCCATGCTTAAACAAAATTCTCTTCACAAGTTTAGCAACTTCATTTAGACAACAAATGGTATTACTGAAAGTGACCTTGTTGATATGTATAAAAATAAAATAAAATGCACTATGAGAAGAATAGACGGAGCTCATTCAAGAGCTCCAGTCACCACTGCTATCAGACACAGTTGTTTTAGATTGACCATTCTTTCACAGGAGGCATCTCATTTAATCTCTTTGGGATAGCAACAGGGTCACTTTAAAAATAAAATGTTCTGCATTAAACTGTGGCTAATATACTACAATACTCCGCTATTACAGTAATTTGTTTTAATTTGTTTTAATAGGAATGGTTTTGGGCAAATGATTTCTCACTTTATTCGTAATTTTGAGTGTATGCATGTTCTTTCCCACCATCCTAAATGAAAGTTACTTGTTAGAGGGTAAATATGTTCAATTTTGTGTAATGTAAATCTATATGTTGAATGGAGAGAACTATTTCGATAAAAATGTTGCATCTCCCATCACTGTTAAGTCACATTACCTCTGATAACAAACAAGCTGCATCTTGATTGCTGTAATTACTGCTTATATATGAATAAACTGGGAGCAATTGTCTGTAATTTGAGCTTTGGCTGTTTCCTCTGGGACTCCAGAGTGACATCCAAGAGATCCAATGTCAAACCTGTAACAGAGATTTACAGTATATGACAACATGGGGCAGCAGGCCAAACGCATTCAGGTATGTGTAATATGTAATGCAGTACAATAAAATACAGATAAGTGCATAATTTTT
The DNA here is from genome assembly GCF_037356315.1 of Lithobates pipiens. NCBI lineage: Eukaryota > Metazoa > Chordata > Amphibia > Anura > Ranidae > Lithobates > Lithobates pipiens. The sequence goes on along the minus strand of NW_027507903.1, from coordinate 96,717,729 downwards.
CCTATGCACAGAAAGTTTTTACAATTGTTTACTGTGACCATGTCCTAGAAATGCTTTGTATGATGTGGGGAGACAAGGGCGCCTTTATTTCTTGTAGTGAGTTTTCCTTGCATTTTATGTTCTTGCAGAATATTTTATTCTCCAGATGATGCCTTATTAAGGTGAAACGCGTTGGGTGAGGTTTGCTGACGCCACTGTGTTGCCAGAATTTTAACCACTTCAGCCCCGGACCATTTTGCTGGCTTAAGACCAGACCACTTTTTGCGATTCGGCACTGCGTCGCTTTAACTGACAATTGCACGGTCGTGCGACATGGCGCCCCAACTAAATTGATGTCCTTTTTTTCCCACAAATAGAGCTTTCTTTTGGTGGTATTTGATCACCCCTGCGGTCTTTATTTTTTGCGCTATAAACAAAAATAGAGCGACAATTTTGAAAAAAAAAGCATTATTTTTTACTTTTTTTTATATTAAATATCCCCCAAAAATATATTAAAAAAAAATTTTCCCTCAGTTTAGGCCGATATGTATTCTTCTACATATTTTTGGTAAAAAAATCGCAATGAGCGATTATTGATTGGTTTGCGCAAAAGTTATAGCGTTTACAAAATAGGGGATAGTTTTTAATAATATTTTTTTTTTTTTACTAGTAATGGCGGCGAGCAGCGATTTTTATTGTGACTGTGACATTATGGCAGACACATCGGACATTTTTGACACATTTTTGGGACCATTGTCATTTATACAGCAATCACTGCTATACAAATGCAGTGATTCCTGTGTTAATGACACTGGCAGTGAAGGGGTTAACCAGTGGGTGGCAGTGTAGGGGTTAAGTGTTCCTAGGGGCGTGTTATTAACTGTTGGGGGATGGGCTTTCTTTTATTGAACACTAATGTCTGCTCCAATCACATAGAGCAGAGATCAGCGTCACTTGTTGCTAGGCAGAACTGGGAGATGCTGTTTACAATAACATCTCCTAGTTCAGCCACCCCGTGAGACGATCGCGGGTATGCCCGCGGCGTTCAAGTCCACGGGACCCGCGACCGGACTCATGGGGGTCCCGACTGGGACGCAAGTGCACCGCTGGCGCCGCGCTCGTGATGGCAGGGCGGCAAATTTAAAGGGACGTACAGGTACGCCCATTTGCCTGCCCGTGCCATTCTGCCGACGTACATCGGCGTGCGCCAGTCGGGAAGTGGTTATTGTACATACCTTTTATGTCTTCTCACATGTGAGTACCCATTTTTTTTATTGAATAAACATTTTTTATATAACGGTAATACGCTATGTGGCTCCATTTCCACCTTTTTTGGTATATGTAACCTGGGAGAGACTCACAGTGTATACCTGGCTACTATATTTTGGATCCCTTTACAATCCACATATGGAAGAGTCTAATTCAAACGTCTGATGTGTATGGAAGTTCGGAGATATAAAATCCCCAGGTGTGATTACACCGTTAAGCCTTAATGACTCAGTGGGCATAAGCCTAGTTGGGTCCATCACTTCCGGTAAGCCTCATTCCATAAGGTGTTGGTTATCTTCAGACAAATTACTTGTTTTTCCAGTATCTACAGCACTCTTTGGACTCTTCATGGACTTATAGGATTTTATTTTTTTGCATCATTGCTTCTATTACAGTGTTATAGTGTCTTTAAAAGAAACATTTTTTTATAGGGAGTTGGGGAAAAAAAATAAAAAATTGAAGGAACCTTCACACAAAAGACCTCAAAGAAAAGTGTAGGTTCAATTGGACTTTTTAGGCAAGAGAAAAAGTTGTAGAAATAACCAATATATTAAAAAATATTATTTATTATTTAAAAAAAAAGAATTAATATTACTGTAAAAAGTCAAATTAAAAAAGAAAAAATTTATAAATATACATTACCGTATATACTCGAGTATAAGCCGAGATTTTCAGCCTCTTTTTTGAGGCTGAAAGTGCCCCCCTCGGCTTATACTCGAGTCATCGCTGTCTGCCCGCTCGATCAGCGTGTCGAGCAGACAGACAGCGGCCATTCTATAATTCAAAAGCCGCGCCTCCGGCTCCGCCTTCGCCTGTGATAGGCGGAACACTGAATTTCCCAGCAGCCTGTGTTCCGCCTATCACGGACATCGTATCATCCTCGTACTACGGACGAGGATGATATGATGTACGTGATAGGCGGAACACAGGCTGCTGGGAAATTCAGTGTTCCGCCTATCACAGGCGAAGGCGGCGGCGCAGCTTTTGAATTTTACAATGGCCGCCGAGGCGCCGACGAAGAGGGCACGGGACGGAGGCAAGGCAAGGCACGGCACGGGACGGGACGGGACGGGACAGGACGGAGGCAAGGCACGGCGGTGAGGCACGGAGGCAAGGAGGCAAGGCACGGGACGGAGGCTCGGGACAAAGGCTCGGGACACAGGTAGGCTGGACACACACACACACACACACACACACACACACACACACGGATGGATACACACACACACAGGGATGGATGGATGGATGGAGACACACACACACAGGGATGGATGGATGGATGGATGGAGACACACACACACAGGGATGGATGGATGGATGGACACACACACACACAGGGATGGATGGACGGACACACAGGGATGGACGGACACACAGGGATGGACGGACACACAGGGATGGACGGACACACACACAGGGATGGACAGGCATGTCTTACCCTCGGCTTATACACGAGTCAATAAGTTTGCCAGTTTTTTTGGGGGTAAATTGGGGGCCTCGGCTTATATTCGGGTCGGCCTATACTCGAGTATATACGGTAAGTTCCATTTGATATCCTGTCAGGATTGATACAGTCTAAACATAATTCATATTCATTTCTATATATATCCAAAGATTAACAGTTTGTACAAATATAGGATATAGAGGATATCAAATATATAACTGAAACTTAAGTATGTTCTGGTGCTCTACATGTTTCGCGTTTTTTTGGGTAACGCTTCTTCAGGAGCTTTAGCAATATTCTACAATATAAAAAAAAGGAAAAATGTATACAGTATATCAATGGAGTCCAGACCATAAAATATTACATATATATTCATTTATGCATTACATATATATTTATTTATACAATCTATCAGAATGCTAAAATGTTCTAAAGGGAAAAAAAAAAAAAGGGGGGAGGGGGAAAAGGGAGGGAAGGAATTTGTGAGGATTCTCATGAGTAGCCAACTTAAGGTTAGACATAATAAACCTAACCCCATATCAGTTTACCAACACTGAATTGGAGGTTTTGGGTCTGGGCCTGGGGTTCTGTCCTTCCACTAATCTGGATAAGTATGAGCTCATTAAAGATGTTTACTTATTTGCACGAAGCCTGACCTATAGATATATATACAACCCGGAGGTCATTAGAAATAGACAGGAACGTGAATTATCTGAAAGTATTAAACATTACTCAATGGCTGAATTTAGAGCCCTCCGGGATTTAATTCTACTATTGGAGGAAAATGAAGTAAGGAAAAGTAGTGCTGATGCCACACAAGGAAGCTCTGAAAATCAGCTTTCCCTAATGCCAGAAAAAAGGAACGGGACCCCTAGACCCAAATCACAAAACTTCCCTGATCTAACTAGAAATGCATTTATTTGGACTTTTCTAATTAGCGTAGTAAGCGACATTAAACAAATGCAAATTTCACCACATGAGTCCAATATGAGCAACCCCCAAAAACGAGCTATTAGAAAATTGAGGAACCGTCCTGATCTAGTAATTAAGGCATCTGACAAAGGAGGGAATATCGTCCTTATGACGAAACCACAATATGAAAAAATGTGCTATGATATTTTAACCAATGAGAATTGGTATAAAAAGATTTCATCTCTTAATGTAACTAGGTTTAAAACTCAATTTTTGAATATCATAAATAAGGGGTATGAACAAGGATTGATAGACCAGGATACATATAAATATTTAAACAACTCACACCCACGAGAAGCAACTTTCTATACCCTGCCGAAAGTACACAAAGGGGTCATACCCCCCCCTGGACGTTCTATCATTTCAGGGATCGGCTCCTTAACCGAGAATGCCAGTAGACTCATAGATGCCACGCTTATGCCACATGTAACAAGCCTCTCCTCATATACTAGGGATACACTCGATCTTCTGAAGAGGATTGAAGGTATGGTGGTCCCTCCCGACACCCTCCTCGTGACTTTAGATGTGGAAGCTTTATATTCCAGCATCCCTCACGAGAAGGGCGTCGGGATGGTACGCACCTTCCTTTATGAGGAACCACACACCAGATGGAAATACAATGAATTCATTCTAACCCTTCTCAACTTTGTCTTGACACATAATTGGTTCAGTTTTAATGGGTCCCACTACCTCCAGGTACAGGGTGTCACTATGGGCACGTGTTGCGCACCGGCCTATGCGAACTTGTACCTGGGGGGGTGGGAACGCGATATATTCTCAAATGAATCCCTTTCTACTTTTACTGATTGTGTGATGTCGTGGATGCGTTACATCGATGACATTTTCATAATCTGGACAGGAACAGCTGCAATGCTGACTAACTTTATTGAACTACTGAACATCAACACATATAACTTGAATTTCACTTTAAATGTAGATCTTGAAAAAATAATAACTTTCTTAGACTTGGAAATTTTCAAGGATAAGAACAATTGTCTGGCCACTAAACTGTTCCGTAAGGAAACTGCAGGAAATACCTTACTCCATGCAGCGAGCGCTCATCCCAATCCATTAGTGAAAAACATTCCCTATGCACAGTATGTTAGACTACGTAGAAATTGCACTCACGACAATTACTTCTACAGGGAAGCTGGTCTCCTTCGTACACGACTGTTAGCTAGAGGATATAGCAAATCCCAGCTACGGAAGGCATACAATAGAGCATGTAGAAAACCGAGAAATACCTTACTATACTCTAAGAAAAACCACAATTCTGAGATAGAAACCAATATAAGACTGGTTACACGCTTCTCATCCCAACATGAAGAGGTCCGTAGCATCCTTACAAATCACTGGCACATTCTACATCAAGACTAAATAATCAAAAAACATATAAGAGCAAAACCTCAGTTAACATTTAGACGTACCACCTCATTACGGGATCATCTGGTATCAAGTTTCTATTCATCTAAGGGACAAGAGACAAAAAATGTACTGGTCTATACAAATGTGGAAACTGCGACTTCTGCCCCTGGATTAAACAGGATGCAGAAACCGCACTCCCGAATGGAGAGGTCCTCCATCTAAAATCCAGAGCAGATTGCAAAATGCAAGGTGTAGTATACTTAATGACCTGTATATGCAGAGCCTTTTACGTCGGAAAGACTATGAGATGTCTGTGGCAACGCATTAAAGATCACGTATACGTATCCTCAAATGGAAAAATGTTAACAACAATTAGTAGACACATTGATCTATGCCATGCGTTTGATGCAACCTGTGTCATGTTCAGTGTCCTGGAGATCATATCAAGGGACCCACGTGGGGGAAACTGGGACAAACGCATCCTACAATGAGAGACGATTTGGATTGAGAGACTCAATGTCACTCAAGCTCCAGGTCTGAACGAGACTCAATCATACAAATCTTTTCTGTAAAATCCCCTTATTTCCCCCCTCTCCCCTCCTCCCTCCCTTTCTTTTTTTTTTTTTTTTCTCTTTCCTCGCCTGCTTAATGTCCTGATGCGAATATAGACATATAAACATTTGGATAATGTCCTTAAATCCTATCAAACTATGCATTCGATCGGGATTCAATATTTATTTACTAACTGTTTCTGTGGGTTTTTTTTTGTTTTTTAAAAAATAATTAAAAAAAAACAAAATAATTTTATTTATAATCAATTTTGATTTAATTTTTAATAATGGTGATGTGATGCTATCTCTGTGTTTAAATGCTCTATTACTGTTTATGTGAAGGATGTTTTCTTCCCCCCCCCCCCCTTTTTTTTTTGTTTGTGTTGTATTTCTCATTGATGAGATTGCAATATGCGACCACGTAAGCGCCGCCCACAATGGCCCCGTTGTTCTCTACTCGGGACCAGTGGGTTGGCGCCATGTCATGGGGGACTGTGGTTATTCACAGTCTCCCGTGATGTTTCCCCTCGAGGTACCCGGGTCAGCCTCCCCGCCGATCGGGGAGGGTCTTACATGGTGTTCCTCTCTGATCCGACGTGTGTATCTGGATAATGGGCGGAACGATCGAGCTGCCCATATCCACTACATGCGCTGAATGCGAGGACATCGCACTTCCGGTCCGCAATCTTTCGGCTGACCGTGATTACCAGAGGAGGCGTGGTCGGGTGGATGAACGTCATTTTCGCCCAGTGCGGAGTGACATCACTACCAGGATGGCTATGCATAAATGGACATACGGGGCCGGCGTCCATGCACAACGGTCCCATATCTGCACGAAATGAACTACTATAGGGGTGAATAGGGTTTTTCCTCCCCCTCTTCTTTACTTTGCACAACTGTGGGAAGCCTGTCTATATATTTATCCTTACTAGGAAATCGCTGGAAGTGACCACTTCATTTAAAGGTGACTGAATACCACATCTATTTATTTCTCTATTCATTTTGCAATTATATGTTTTTCGCTTTACCACACTGCCATCAATACTCTATATGCACCACTACTCTCGTCTGCAACCATTACTATATACGCTCTATAACCCTTTTAAAGCTATTCACTATTTTTTTTTTTTTGACATTTATCAATAAATGTTGTTTCTTTTTTTTTTTTTATAATGGATTACCTACTGAATAAACTAGGTTATATTTCTATATAGATACACAATCTTCCCTATATATCCATCTATAAAAATTCTAAAAGTATCTTTATTTCTCTACACAGTGCACGGGGCACCAGAACTTCTACCACTATGTGATCTTTGGCCACAGCACATCATAAATAATTATCTGAAACCCTTATGTGAAACTACAGGGTCCAACATAGATTGAAGTGGTTTCACTAAATGAACCTTTATTATTCTAACCCCTTCGGGAAAACATTCCCCCCTTTTTCAATCTTCATGTTTCTTTTTGGTCCTTTCCTCTTTTGGGGCATATCCACGAAGAAATGTAAGTAAACTTACTAGAATATTAATATTACATGCACGAAATACAAATCTCATACCCGTTCCCATATTACCTTTCTACTCATGAGAATCCTCACAAATTCCTTCCCTCCCTTCCCCCCCCCCCTCCCCCCCTTTTTTTTCCCCTTTAGAACATTTTAGCATTCTGATAGATTGTATAAATAAATATATATGTAATGTATAAATGAATATATATGTAATATTTTATGGTCTGGACTCTATTGATATACTGTATACATTTTTCCTTTTTTTTTTTTTATATTGTAGAATATTGCTAAAGCTCCTGAAGAAGCGTTACCCAAAAAAACGCGAAACATGTAGAGCACCAGAACATACTTAAGTTTCAGTTATATATTTGATATCCTCTATATCCTATATTTGTACAAACTGTTAATCTTTGGATATATATAGAAATGAATATGAATTATGTTTAGACTGTATCAATCCTGACAGGATATCAAATGGGACTTAATGTATATTTATAAATTTTTTCTTTTTTAATTTGACTTTTTACAGTAATATTAATTCTTTTTTTTTTTTAAATAATAAATAATATTTTTGAATATATTGGTTGTTTCTACAACTTTTTCTCTTGCCTAAAAAGTCCAATTGAACCTACACTTTTCTTTGAGGTCTTTTGTGTGAAGGTTCCTTCAATTTTTTTATTTTTTTTCCCCAACTCCCTATAAAAAAATGTCTTTTAAAGTCATAACTAGGACGTGGCAATCGGTTGTTTTGACCTTTCAGTGTATCCACAGACACCACCCTGTGACAGATACACACCCTCATCTAAGTGTTATAGTGTCACCACTGACTTTTTGAGTTTTTACAACACTTATTTGGATTTTCTGTGTACAGATGGGAGTTTATATTATTTGCACAATATATATCATTATTGATTATTGTTTACATTCATATTTTGATTATCACTGTTTATATTTACACAGATACTTTGTTTATTTGGATTATCACAGTATATATTTATACAGATACTTTGTTATTGCATACAGTCTTTTATTGGTTGTAGCACTTTACTTATATTTCATTAAAAGTAAACTTGACCATTACTTTATATTGCTTTTACCACATAGATTTTCCATTGTGCAGGCAGCTAATTGCGGTTGTGTTTTTTAGACAGCGCGGTTTTGTCTTTTTATATGTCTTTTTATAGAATATTTTATTGACTCTTTAAATAGTTGCAGAATTTGTGGAAAAGAAAATGGAAAATTGTGTACTTACCTTTCCGTAATTTTCCTTTCCTGGTGCATCTTCATGGCAGCATACAATGGGTTGACTCCACTCCCCGCACAATCTGATAGGACTGGTTAACTATGAATCAAAGATTTATTTATACCTTTGTTTTCATCGCAGATGAAACCTTCGGTCTGGGTGAGCACCCGATGAGGCCGTTCCCCCAAAAGACTCTCACCCCAGAGAAGAGGGTTTTTAACTACCGGCTGGCCAGAGTGAGAAGAGTTGTGGAAAAATAACTTTGGGATAATGGCCAGCCGGTTCCGTTTGTTTCTCTCAGCCATCAATATGGCGGACTATAAAATCAATCACATAATCCTATGCTGTTGCATACTCCATAATTTTTTACACAAACATTCTCAAACATATCTTACTTCAGTTGGGCCTGAATACTGGCCTGGATACTGGCCGTACTGGCTTGGCCCCCCAAACTGCCCGTCAAGTGTGGGACAGATATGTCAATTATTTTAATGGTAGGGGGCCATTGCAATGCCAGAACATATTTAACAATTCCATTAATAAATAAATCTTTTTTTATGATAAAATCTTGAGTTTTTCTTCTTGTTTGCTTTTCTTTTTGGCTGTCTCCTAGGTTCTCCTAGTGCACTTGTAGTGCCAAGTGGATTTCCCTTTAGTAAATAAGCCCCTTTGTCACTGAAAACACAAAATGAATTACAAAGCTGGTATTGAGTATTGAAAGAAGAAGCCACACACATTGCTGTCGTTTAAAACTTTTATTACTGTGTGCACATTCAAACGTGTTTTTTTTTTAAAACGTCATTCAATGTTTTTTGTTTTTTTTGTGGGTTTTATATTTTTTTACTCAATATAAACTTTTTTTTGTTAAACAATATGTTTTTAATTGTTTTTGGTATTTTCTGCATTATTATTATTTTTTTTTTAATTTGTAAAACAGTTTTTTTTTTTTTTTATAAAACTAACATACCCAACTCTGGAACTTACAAAGTTCAACATGTAAAAGCCAAATTTTGAAGCTGCACACAAATTGGGAGTCCAAATGGGTAATGTCAACATGTGCTATCTCCCATCATGGGAGATCAATGGATGTGTTATGTGGATGCAATCCCTTTCTCTCACCTACTAGCATTATGAGGAAGGAGAAACAGAAACACAAATATAAAACACGTACATTGAGATCCCCTAATGGTGGATAGCACATGTTGAAAAATATAAAAAAGGAACAATGTTTTCATTTACAAAGGAAATGAAGAACATGGTCGATTGGGTTTTAGGGAAAAAGGGATTAGATTCTCCCCAAAACATTGATCATGTTCTTCATTTCCTGCTGCATGGTGTCCAGCCAATTTCTCATCCTGTCAATCTGATTGCGCATCTCATCAATGTGTCCATTCCAGGCCATGATCTGCCCAATTAATCTTTGGGCACTGTCTGTGGAAAATCGGTCAGCCGCTTGCCCTTCCACAACCAGAACATCACCTAAAATTTTTGAAAAAATATGTATTTAGAAATATGCAGGCATAAATAGATTACCTTCAGCTGGAGTGTCACTCACCTGGTGGGGTGCAGATCTCACCCACTTCCTCCACCTCTCCTTCCTCCAGATCCTCGGGTGGGCTCGGGCTAAGTACCCAATCTGGCTGGTGAGGTCGGGGGGTCCTGGAATCCTCTGACTGTTGTCTGAGCCTTTTCTCCCCTATGATAATGAAACCAAAGGTATACTTATCACACTGATATTTGAGTTCATAAATAGGAATATGAAACATTGCTTTGAAGTGGTGTACAATTGTCTGTGAAAAGATCCGAGTTGAAGACATGATTCAAATTCCCTTTTAACCAAACTGCAATACTTACATTTTTTGGCCAAGTTTCACAGATGGAGGCACCTCAGGTATCCCCTTGAGCCCCTGTGTGGGTTACCCTAAAAAATGTTCTATAGTGTCCCACTCCTGAGTCCAGATGTTGAAACAGCTGCTGTGTCCTCTCCTTACATTATACTGAATCAAGTTTTAAAATCATTATAGTTTCAAAGACATCTACACAACAATATCATAAACTTCTTTTAATAAGATAAATTATCCAGACCAAAATGCAGGTATAACCCTGTAGCAGCTAAATACATAGTATGTATTGGCAAACGAACAATATTTACGAACGATCATATAAACGGAACAGTATAAACGAAAAGCACATGGATCAGCATGCAAGTTAAGTATCAGAATAAGAACACAAGACAAATACTTACTTTTTCTAAGCACCTTCTTGATTCTTCTAAACTGATCCGGCTCCCTCGTTTAAAGGTCGGACCAGCGCTTTCTTAATTGGTCTTTAGCCCGTCGTACCCCAAATTGCTGCTCCAGAGTGGTCACAACTGAGGACATTATTTGGTCCTTCTGCAAATTGTGTCGGGGGTACGGACCATTTTTGCTATCATAGTCCTCCCTCCTCAAGATGTCCACCATCTCCACCATTTCTTCAAAGACCATGTTGGTGGCCTTAAATCTCCTCCTGGATCCGGATGTTTGGGCTTTCCTCTGCGCTAGTTCCTGATAATGTCTCTGCCAACTTTATGTATGTACTCCCACTGCACAACGAAGAACGTCAAGGGTGGGCAACACGGGCAACACAGGCGGAGCTTGATACATGCGCAGTGTATATAAAGCTAGTACGCTGACGTACGTATGTCCGAACGGAAGTAGCGGGCGTCCTAAATGAACGTAAGATTCACAGTGGTCTATACTGCTTCAAAATTTAGGCCTATATTGAGATAAGATACTGAGAGTTTGGACTGACACAGGTATTTTTGTTTCTTATCTGTGTGTGTGTGTGTGCCCTATATTGGAATAAAGATAATACTGTGAGTTTGGACTGACATTAGTGTTTTTGTCTTGTGTATTATCTATTATAGGCAGACATTAAGTTTGTGGACACTAAAATTGGGATCTTGCGTAATATGTATAGGCGGGAGCACAACAAGATACAGAAGTCCCTCAAATCAGGAGCAGCAGCAGATAAGGTTTATGTCCCCAAGCTGTGGTACTACAACAAACTCTGTTTTCTCTATGACCAGACTGAAGCGAGGCAATCGCTTTTGACCCTTCCCTCCACCCTTCCCTCCACCCCAGCTGAGGCCTCCCAGGAAGAACCGGGCCCTTCCATCCTTGAAGAAGTGGATGTGCCCAGCTGGAGCCAGGAATATTTTTTGGGGGAAATATTGATTGTCCTAATATTAATGATGTAAACTAAAATGTTTGAATTGCTTACAAATCAATGATTTAATCCCAATAATTATTATGTATACATATCACTAGACAGTAGTGGCCAAAAATGTTGTTAAAATATTGGTGTATTCAAAATTATAGCCTTTTCTATTTGTTTAAAATTCAATTCGCAAGTTATAAGCTGAAAATTGTGTGTGATTGATGAAGCAAAAAATACACCTATGGCCGTGCCAAGTGGTAGAGAGGAGGAGGCCAGGACCAGTGGCAAGCAGGAGGTGGCTGGGCCCAGTAGGAGCCTCACAGAATGCCAGGTGCCTCCCCTCTGCCTTCCCACCAGAAGGCCCAGGAAGATGACAAGAACTGAGGAGGAATCACTTGCCCTCATTCGGGAAACCAGCCAGTTCCTCACTACCCCAGTCCCAATGCTGAAGAGGCCTATGGTACATATTTGGCCACCAGGTTGATGGAACTGGAGAAGGGTCAATGCCTCCTATGTGAGGGGCTTTTTTCTGAGGCCTTTCAGAAGGGTTTGAGGGGCGAGCTTACGGAAACCACTCATCTTTATTTTTTTTCCAATTGTTTTATTTATTTTAAACATAGTACAGACTCAAGAACATACATAAGAAGAAAAAAGAAGAATAAACATGAATTAACAAGTTTATGCATACTTGAAATACGATTTTATATCATCTAGCAGTAGATTTAGTCTATTTCTAAAATAACTCCTAATCAACCCAATGTCCTATATGCTGCCTCCCTTGTATTCTCGAACCTGGCCCAGTCAATTTTTTTTTTTTTTACCATTATATATTAACAGAACAAAACAAAACTAAATAAAACAAAAAAATAAAAGGGGGAAAAGAGTCAATCCATGGGTAGCCACCTCTATTATACCTATCTCCCTTGAAGGGGAGTTAGGTAAGATCTTAAAAATCTCTACTTTAACTATTCAAATTACCATCAAGAAGGGTACTTCCCTCCTCCGAGACCAAAAAGTATTCCAAAGGGACCAAGTCTCGAAGTATCTCTCTTGTTGATGTTACGTAGAAAGGGCCAGATCTTCTAATTTGCTGATTTCTTTCACTTTACGCAACCACATCTCTATCGTCGGTGGTGATCTTGATCTCCATGTTAGTGGAACACAAGCCTTTGCAGCATCTAAAAGATGACATATCACAGATTGCTTATATCTCTTTTCTGGTATCTGAGATACGTGAAAAAGGAAAAAGGCCGGGTCTTCTGGTATCTTATAGTCTGTAATAGTCTGAAGAATATGTACAATCTCTGCCCAAAAATTCTTTAATTTGGGGAAATCCCCAAAAATATGCAACATGGTGCCTCTATCTGCCTGACATCTTCAGCAAAGGTCCGAAGAGTCGGTGAAAAACTTCTTCAGTTTCTCTGGTGTTCTGTACCACTGAGTAAAGATTTTAAAGTTAGTCTCTAGAGTTTTCACACAAATAGACGATTCATGTGTAAACCTCATAATTTGTCGTAGCTGTATTATACTGAAGTCTTTCCCCAACTCACATTCCCATTCCCGATCAACGGGTCATTTTCTCTTAGTGTAAATAATAGCTCATAGTTAGCTGATAAAGTATGGGACTTTGCTCCCATCTCTGAACACAATTTCTCAAACCTGTTAGGGGGCCTGTCAAACTGTCCTGGGTCGGGAGGGTGCCAAGAAAATGGATAACCTGGAGGGCACTCCAGAATCTTAGTTCACACAATTCCATCAACTCTGGGACAGTCAGCCATACCCCCTTTTATAGAACTAGAATCTTGTATACAGCCTGTATTCCATAGATGTTTAAAAGCTCTATCATCCATCCCTGGTGTGAATAGGGGGTTCCCCAATACTGGATATAAGGAGGATGTCTCAGGTATTATACCAATAGATGGAAGCAGAGTCGCACAGACCTTAGCAGTATTTCCTATCAAAGGGTGTTTGATAAGCTCTTTAGGAAGGTATGAAAGCACCAGGGAGCTCTTCCTAATAAAATGGAGGATTGAGCATATTCCATCTGTACCCAGAGTTTAAGATCTATATGTCTGTTCCAATCTATTACCCTACTAAGATGTATAGCTTGATAATATTTGCGTATATCTGGCACAGTTAAACCCCCCTGTCTCTTAGGAAGTATTAGTTGACTGCGCCGTAACCGAGGCTGCTTATATGCCCAGATGAAATCAAAGATTAACTTCTGACACTGTTTAAAGTAAGTAGATGGGATTCGTATTGGTAGTGCCTGTAAAAGATAAAGAAATTTAGGGAGGATACTCATCTTAATAATGTTACAGCGCCCTAGCCATGAATGCAAACCTGATTTCCATTTACCCTATAAAATCTTTACTCTTGGAGGAAAATTTAACCCAAAGATTTTATCAATATTGGGTGCCAACAGTGTGCCCAAATATGTGAGAGCTTTATCTGTCCATTTAAACTTAAAGCTTTGTTTAAATTGTTCAATTGATGTTTGAGGGTAATTAACCCCCATTGCCTCTGATTTAGTGAAGTTAATCCGGAGGTTAGAAAGTAAGCTATACCCTCCAAACTCCTTCATTAAATTGGGAATTGAAATCAAGGGATTTGTCAAAGAGAACATCATGTCATCTGCATAAGCCCAGATCTTGTATTGAGCCTCTCCTATCTTTACCCCCGAGATGTCTTTAGACGTACCGTGCAGAGAAATGGCTCCAACGACAGGGCAAAGAGGAGTGGTGACAAGGGACATCCCTGGCGTGTCCCATTTGAGATCTGGAAGACTTCTGATAGTACTTCATTAGTCTGTACTCGGGCCGCCGGACCGGAGTAGATTGAAGTAAACCACTGCAACATTTTACTCACAAAGCCTCCATATCGTAAGACTGAGAACATGAAATTCCAATTTACCCTGTCAAAGGCCTTCTCCGCAACTGTATCTATAAACACGCATTGTGTCTGAGTTTTATTCACTGCATACAGGAGATTGAGGACTTTTGTTGTATTGCCTCTTGCTTCCCGTATATGGACAAATCACACTTTATCCAGATGTATTAAACTCGGGATACACTGTTGAATTCTGTTTGGTAGGACTTTTGTGAAAAGTTTAAGGTCTAAGTTAAGTAAAGAGATCGGACGATAGCTTCCACAAGAAGCCGGATCTTTTCCCTCTTTCGGGATTACCGAAATATGGACTAACATTTTATCCCTTGTGAATGTTGCTGATGATCCGAGGGAATTAATTAGTTTGACGACCATATATGTGTAGTGGATGACATTTGGGATCAAATGTCACACGCTTCGTAAATTAAATTTTTGACTTCAGGACAATAAAGTTCTGAGGGTTAATTAATATAGGTAGGCCTAACACAGGTCTGGCCAGGCTGTGTTTAGAAGTTCTGCCTGGTCATGTGAGTGGTGAGGTGCACATGACAGGCTAGAACCAAGTCTGGTTGGATGCTTTGGAATCGGCCCTCTCGGAGCCAATCAGCGGGAGTGCCAGGGCCCGCTGAGGAGTCTGGGAGGGGGTACTTAAGCAGGTGTGGGTCATGTGTTCGGGGTTCCGGAGTTGTTCGTGAGACCCATGTGGTCAGTTCTGGTTCCAGGACCAGGGTAGCCCCATGAGGGGTCCCGGTCAGGGGGTGTTCAAAATCTCGCAACATGTTCCTGTCAGTGGCCCCGGGTAGACCCGTCTGGTCTGGGGTAGGGATCCATCCATTCCCGAGTCTCAGATCCGGCTGGTCCGAGGCACTGTAACTGAAGGAGGATTCAAAGTGTCCGGGTGGGCTCTCGGTTTGGAGTGACACCACAACTCGTGGAAGTGACCGGGGGAGGACTCTTCTGAGGAGGCCCGGCAAGTGGCATCCTGAGAAGTGCCTGGTTACTGAGTTGGGAAGGACATTGACGAGTTTGCACTTTTCCAGTAGCACAAAGGAAGCGGGGAACGTTCCAGGTACAGTTGGAAAAAGGTTCCTGTATACTCCCAGTTGATTGTTCAAGTTTTGAGTCAACGTGCTGACTGACATGATCTCTGGCTAGAGATCTGTTCAGCTTTGAAGTGCCCAGCTGCGAGTGGCTACTCTCTGAGTAGAAATAGAGACTGTGTTAAACCTGCAGTTAAAGGTACCGGAGTTCTTCACCCGTGCCCTCTGTTCCCTAAAGAGACTGTGTTTGTGAAACTTCTACTGCAAAATAAACCTTTGAAAAAGGACTTCATCTGTGTCAGTGTACAAATCGTTGGGTATCAACCCTGGGAACCCCTAGACGTGGAGGAGCAGGCCAGGAGAAGGTCATCAGTAAGCCCATTCAGTCAAGGCCACCCTTCAATGGGTTATGGCCGCTACATATGGAGCTAATGAAGGAAACAGAGTCTTATAATATTGAGCCATCCGGCCATCCGGGCCCGGGGGCCTTACCTAATTTAGTGATCCTTATTGCTCCCTGGAGTTCTTCCATTGTTATAAAATTTTCCAGGTTATCCCTGTCTGCGTCTGAGGCATTAATGATCATGAAAGATACAGGTCTATTTGGGCTTGAGTGGGGGGTTTAGTCTGCAGATTATACAATGACTTATAAAATTCTTGAAACTCCCTATGTCATATGGTTTTATGACTTTAAGCTTTTTAGATGAAACCAGATGCAGTATATAATTCATTTGTTTCTGTTCTCGTAATGTTCTGGCCAAGAAACTTCCACACTTGTCGCCTGACTCATATGAAAATTTCCTTCAAATCTGTAAAGCTGCCTTGGTCTTATATTAGAGAAGATCTGAAATTTGTGTTCTCTTAGCATGAAGAGCTTTCTCTAAGGATGGAGATAAAGTCTGTTTATGACTAGTTTCCATCGTAGCTAATTCTTCCAGCAGTAGCTTTAATTGTTCTGTATGTTTTCATTTTATCCTGGCCCCATGTTTAATTAATACCCCTCTAATAACCGCTTTGTGTGCTTCCCACACAATTATGGGGTCGCATTCTGGGGTATCGTTAGTAGTGGAATAAAAGTCTAATTCCTTTATTACGTCTTCGAGGACATCTTTATCCTGTAAGTTACTTTCATTCAGTCTCCACTGTGTTGGTCTATTATTCCTAGTGTCCTGTAATTTGTATGTCATAAAAATAGGTGCGTGGTCAGACCAGGTGGTAGAGCCTATGTTGGCCTCTTGTACTGAGTGAAGTTGAGCATGTGAAACGAGGAAGTAATCTATATGAGAGTAAGACTTGTGAGGAGAGGAAAAACAAGTGTAATCTTTCGCTGTAGGGTGAAGTAAGCACCATATATCAATCAATTGGTTTTTATGTAAAATTTTTGCTATATGGTTACGTGCTCTACCAAAGATAGATGATAGTCCAAAGGATGATAGATAGACCATGGCGTGCAAAACACACCCAAAAAACTTCCACCCGGTGCATAAAAAAAAGTGCACACACATAAAGAGTGAACACTAAAAAGTGCAGACGGGTGTCTGATGTCCTCCCTAAAGAAGGACCATACCCTGATCCCCCGGGGCGTTAGGCTCCAGACAGGGACTGAGGTACCAGACTCAACAGTGGTCTTCCAGCCGAAACCGGAAGACCTCCTTTCCCCGGGAGGACTGCCGAAAACAGAACCTCCTAGGTACTTGGTACTATGGGGGCTTCCCTGAAGGTAGCCCCCCCCCCAATGGAGGTTGGACCAAGCCAAAAGGCCTATGTCCGCCCTCCCAAAGATGTTCAGGATAGGTCCGAGGACCGACACCCTACTAATCAAACGTGAAAGTGACAAACGTGACTCACACAACACAAATAAAATAAATAAAAAGTGAGGAAAGGGATAGTGAAGAGGAGAGTGAAAAGGTTGCCATTGTGCAATACAATGACCAGGCCCTCTGGCCAGGAATCAAAAATTCCTCTGGTCATAGCCAAAAGGCCGGGCCCTAGAGGCAGGTGTAAAAAAGCGTGTATCTGGTGACGTGACCTAGGTGCCGAATATCAGCGTGCAGAGCACAGTGAAATAAGGCACCCCTGGACTGCCACTCCAGGGGCACATCACCATGGGCTTTTCAACAGAAGCATCCCCGACGATCCAGCCCAGACCGCGACAGCCCCCACCCCAGCCAGAAAGGCATGAAGATCAAGGAGCTTGGTGAGACCCTTTGCCATCAGGTCACACCCTCACTCCCGTCACTCCTACCTAATTACATTCGAAAGGTACTGGCCGCCCCCCTGCTGGAACAGGAGAGCTAAACGTTCCCTCCCGAAAAACTGACTGGAGCTAAAGCTGCCACAATCCAAGCCAGAAGGCCAGGGTCCCCTCCCCTGGCGCCGACCAGTGGTTCTCCGCCTCCATCAGAAGGCTTCCCTTTCGGCTACGAACCGCTCCGGGTCACCTTTACACCAACAGGCTTTGCATAGCAACTGCCACCCCTGCTCCACCTCGCCGTAGAACAGGGATGGAAGCAAGCGCCACCTATTGGTAACTGATAAGAACAGATACTACACTTGATCTTAGCCAAAAGGCCGGGACCAGTGGGACATTTAAATCTCCCCCAATAATCAACTTGCCTTCTGTGAATTCAATCAATTGTTTAAGAACTTTACCCAGAAAGGTCTCTTGGTAGTCATTGGGAGCATACAACATTGCCAGTGTAATGCCATCATCTCCTATTTTGCCCTTTACAAACAGAAAATGTCCTCCAGGGTCGCTGACCAGGTCTGTAAAGAACCATGGTACCCTCTTTGAAAGAAGGATAGATACCCCTTTTGATTTTGCATTTTGATTTGTTAAAACGTCGGCAATACCCTGCTTTTTAGGATAGGTAATTTGTCATTTCTGAAATGTGTCTCTTGTATAAATGCCACGTCTGATCCATAATGCTGCAGGTCATGTAAAAGTATGTGCCTTTTTTCCGGTGTATTTAGACCCTTAGTATTTAATGATATGATTCTGAGGGTCTCCATGGAGTGACTCTACAAGGGGAGAAGGAGAAAGGAGAAAAAAAAAGAAGAAAAATAGCAATATATTTTGCTAGTAAGACGCTCACCGTTTAAGCCCGGTATCTGAGTGTCCCTCTATTTAGGGTTATGGATGGAGATAGTCGGATGTAGAGCTCCGGGATTATCTGCTTTTTATAGTCTTCTAACATTTTAAGGACCAATACTAACTAGGCAGTTAAAGGAGGGGGAGGGGGGTCTGGCTTTCTAGATCCAAATTAGACCGTTCTGCTGACTTTACTGCCTATTCTATTATGACCTAATTATTTACTAATCATGAGAACGTTACTCTAGAAGGAGCACCTTATAATCTGAATGTATATATATATATATATATATATAAAAAAGAAAGGATAAAAATTGTAAAAAATAATGTTTTATAATTAAATTATACTAATAAAAAGGACCCGGGAACCCCTCCCCTACCAGATCAATTAACTTTACATAGTACTATACATATATACAGCTCCTAAAGAGGAAGAAGGGAGGAGAAAAAAAAAAAGAGAAAAACCAGAGGGGGGACAAAAGAGTATTTATTATAAAATTCAAAGTGAAAGTGACAGTGAAATAGTGATTTAATCAACATTATAAAAAAAAAAAAGTGAGTGATTATTATATCATTATAATACCATAAAAGTGATAAGTGTCTGAGGGTGGGAAGGGAAGGAGAAGAAAAAAAAAGGAGAAATGAAGCCCCTACTCCTCCCCCTCTTCCTCCTCCTTCTCTTGCCACAAGTACACCACCAGAGGCATGGCCTCCAAGGGAGGCTGCAGAGAAGCATGGAGGGAAGGCTGCAGAGCAACATGGAGTGAAGGCTGCATGGAAGAGTCAGAAGTGATTTCCTGGCTTCAGTCTGGTCTGATAAGACGCAGGCTGTGGTAGTACCACAGCCTGGGGACATAGATGTCATCTGCTGCTGTTCCTGATCTCTGGGAGTCCTGGACCAGATTGTGCTCCCTAGTATATTGACTCCGCAAGATCCCAATTTTGTTGGCCACTGACTTGATGTGTGCCCTGGGGGACAAAAGGCTTCACAAGTTACAAAAGTGTCTCCAGTGTTGCCTTCCTCATTATTTTGTTTAAATAAATTACTGTGTTTTTATTCAAAAAGGACAGTTTGTGAGTAGGCAGGTACATGTCAAAAAGACTATGGGGGTTATTTACAAAAGGCAAATTCATTTCGCACTACAAGTGCAAAGTTCACTTGGAAGTGCAGTCACTGTAAATCTGAGGGGTAGATCTGAAATGAGGGGAAGCTGCTGATTTTATCATCCAATCATGTGCAAGCTAAAATTTTTAAATTATTTTGTTTCCTTGCATGTGCCCATCAGATCTACTGCGAATGCACTTCCAAGTGCTCTTTCAGTGCAATTTCGAGTGCACTTTGCACTTGTAGTGCTAAATGAATTTTCCTTTTGTAAATACCCCCCTATATCAAATTAACAAGGGACAAAAACCTCATTAAGGTTCATAAAAAATAGAAGATAATGATGTTATTGTGGTAACTTGAAACTCCCAAAAAATATGAAAATGGAAATTCCTAGAATTTTTTTTTTTTTTTTTTGAAAAATTGGAAAATATATATTGTTGAAATCTAAAATTATAAAAGCAGCAAAACAACTTCATTCTTCTAGCATTATAAAGAAGAAAAGAATGCGCTATATTAAAAGATTACAGAATTAGCAGCATGAGGAATGTGCTAGCTTCAATACAAACGCTAGTTTTACCAGACCGAGCGCTTCCATCTTGTACTTGCTTCAGAGCATGCGTCATTTTTGGTCCGCCAGACTAGCACACAAATGGTTTGCACACTAGAAAGCCTGTCCGTCAGACAGATTTGAAACATCTTTAATTTCTAGGTCCATCTGACTTTTGGGAAGAAAAAGTCTGCTGGAGCACACACACGATCGAATTGTCCGGCAGATTCAGGTCCGCTGGAAAGTCCGAACGTGTGTACGTGGCATAACTCTCACCATTTGGGTGGGAATCTGTATGCTGCCACGAAGATGCACCATGAAAGAAAAATGACAGAAAGGTGAGTATACAATTTTCCATTCTCCTGGTGCATCATGGCAGCATACAATGGGAACTATGGGAGGGTGCAAGAAAATTTTTGTAATCATCAATACCATGAGTTTACACAAATTTTATAAGTTTTACTGTCATAAACCGAGTTCACCTATTAAAGTGTAATGAAGGTGTCCTGGGAAGACCATATTGCTGACTTGCAAATAGCCTCAGCAGATCCACCACTGAGCTGTCCAAAGAGCAGACACTGCCCCGGTTGAATGTGCTCTTAAGACCTCAGAAACAGGAAGGCCTTGTGAAGAGTAGGCTATTTTAATTGTCTTAACAATCTGGAGGTGACTGTACATGTTGATGCTGACTGACCCTGTCTTAAGCCACTCTGGAACCAAGTAGAGATTTCAGCTTTCCTGAATGAAAGGGTAGCTGCCAAGCAGGTCACCAGAGTTAGATCAACATCCAGGGGATGTGGTTCTCTCACTTAACCAAGAAAGACAGTAAATGTACTTCCTGGTTAAAGTGGAAGGAGAAAGACACCCTATGGATAAAAGCAGTCTGGAATTTTAGGACTAGTCTGTCCGGGTAGAACATTAGGTGAGGATCCTTGCGTACAAAGCCTGCAACTCTGACACCCTTTACAAAGATTTTGTAGCAAACAGAAACATGGTCTTCAGGGTTAGATTGCAGAGTGTAGCCAATTCTGTAGGATAGAAATTAAGCCTTGATAGAGATAAGGGCCATAAGCAAGTCCCACATAGGGAACAATGGTTTCCTGGCAGGTCTATAACTTCATGCAAGCCACTTAAGAATTTCGTCACAAAGGTTTAATTGTATTACAAGGGTTTAAGGACTCCTTAAACCCTTGTAAGTGCAGACAAGGCTGAACTTTTAACTTTAAACAGAATTTAACCTAGGCCCCTCTTCACCCCCAGTTGTAAGAACTGTAGAACCTTGGCTGGTTTAGGTGATAAAGGACTCCAGGCTTTTGCTGTGTGAGATCTGAATAATTTTCCCATATTCTTTGGTAAGTCTTTTTCACGAAGAATAAGACGCAAGGTAGGCACTACCTGCACTGAGCACCCTTGACTTGGTAGCCTCCGCCTCTCAACTTCCATGCCATCAAAAGTAGTCTCTTGGAACTGGATGGCAAAACTGTCCATAAGAGAGCAAATCCATCATCACTGGAAGAGGCAGTGATGACTCAATGCTTAATAGACATGTGCAGAGTAAAATATTTAACGGAAACCTGCCTGTGTTACATCAGAGGGGTGCGGGGTCACCCATACGTCACAGGGAACCCCGGGTTTCCCCTTGCATCAGAGGGGGGTGGGGTCAGGTGACGGGTGGCCCCGCCCTCCGTATATAAGAAACGTCAGCCGCCGGAATGCCTGCAGTGTCTCCTCCACGGAGACAGAAGAAGGATGGATTCGCTGCGCTGGATGTGATGAGACATCGCTGGAGAGATGACCGTCCGTCGCTGGATAGCAAGAGTGGATTACCGAATCTTTTTTTTATTTTTTTATTTTTAATAAAGGAATTTTTCAAAAGTGTGTTTGTTTTATTTAACCATTTTGTACACTTTCTTTGTGAAATGGTAGGGGTACTTTTGTACTCCTTTACCATTTCAAACAGGGGGGGACCGGGATCTGGGGGTCCCCTTGTTAAAGGGGGCTTCCAGATTCTGATAAGCCCCCTGCCCGCAGACCTCCACAACCACCGGCCAGGGTTGTGGGGATGAGGCCCTTGTCCTCATCAACATGGGGACAAGGTGCTTTGAGGGGGTCACAGACCCCCAAAGCATCCTCCCAATGTTGAGGGCATGTGGCCTGGTACGGTTCAGGAGGGAGGGGGGGCCGCTCTCTCGTCCCCCCCTCTTTTCCTGCAGCCTGCAAGGTTGCGTGCTCGGATAAAGGGTCTGGTATTGATTTTTAGGGGGAACCCCACGTCAATTTTTTTTTTAATTTGATGCGGGTTCCCCTTAATATCCATACCAGACCTGAAGGGTCTGGTTATGGATATTTAGGGGGAACCCCACATCAAATTTTTTCTTAAATTTGAGGCAGGGTTCCCCTTAATATCCATACCAGACCTGAAGGGCCTGGTAATTGAATTTGGGGGACCCCCACGCTTTTTTTTTTATTTATTTATTTTATCAATGACTTTCAATGAGTGTTCTCTGTATTACGGAGCCGACAATTCATAATAGCTGCGAGTGATTTTAAAGGACTTTTTTTCCTGCATAAATGACACTTTGTGCAGGGACAGTTCTAAGCACGGAAAACATGCGCCCCTTCACAGGCATACTATAGACAACCCCCCCCCCCCCCTACGAAATTTAAAGGAATATTACACTTTTATTGTTTCACTTTAATCATTATTAAAATCACTGCTCCCGAAAAAACGGCCGTTTTTAAAACTTTTTTTTGCATTGATACATGTCCTCTGGGGCAGGACCCGGGTCCCCAAACACTTTTTAGGACAGTAACTTGCAGAATCTTTTCTCTCTGTCAAATCTTTTTTCTCTGTCGAATATTTTCTCTATATAATCTTGGACTAATAGAGGTAAGGTTAGGCACATTCGACCACAGGTTCTATAGACACAGATTGTTGTCAGAGTCATGTCGAATCTCCTATTCTATATCGAACTGTTGTAACAATGAAAATGAAAATAAAGCATTTATTTATGTCGGATCTTTCGTTTTTCGGATTTTGTGCTTTCGTTATCGTTTGTCAAAACGAAAACGAAAATAGCTGAAATTCGGACGAAAATGCATTCGGACGAAAACGAATGCACATGTCTAATGCTTAAGTGTAAGAGAGGCAGACACTAGAGCCTCTTAAAATGGTATATTTGCAATTATTGATACAGGAAGTTCCACTGACAGCCTAAGAATTCTACCCTTCCACTGCTGTCTAGGCACAGTACAAATCTTTCTCCTCTTCTATAAGCAGTGAATGACAGAAGTGCTTTGAACACTACTCTAAGTTCAAGAGCATTCAATACTATGCCTCATAACCTAAACACCACATGACTTTGAGCAGCCTGCTCTTTGAAATTAGTCCCTCAACCTTTCTAGCTGGGGTCTGATGTGATAATGTTCCATTCGAAAACAATTGGTCAGTTTCCAAGAACCAAGGATACTCTGGCACTATTCTGCTGGAAGAGACTTCACTCCCAAAGAACCTTTGACTTTCTTTATCAGAGGACAGATATTCCCTGTGAAAAATGTATTTTCCCATTGCTGTTGCAGACAGTAAGACCTTTATGAATGCCCTGGGGGAGATGCACAGGCCAAAGGGGAGACACAGAAATCAGCAGAGGAATTGAGGATGAATTGGGACAAGTAGGTGTCTGATAAACCTACAGAGCTTCCAGTCTCCCAGATTTATCAATAATATAACTGATTGGAGGTTTTCTATCTTGCACAACTCCAACTTCCTCTGCTTGTTGAGTCTTTTTATTTATTTTTTGTTCAACTTTAGCACTGAACACAGATTACCTAATTTTTATTTCAGCTAGGAACAGAGGTGAACCAAATTCTAATCTCCTCTGGACAACTGGAACCTTCACGATTGCTCGTTTTTTATTTGATCCGAAAAACTGCTACCGAAAAAAATCTACAAACTGGACCAGAAGTTTTTACTTTTCCATCAACTCTGGTAGCCTGGCTGACTGGAAGAGATTGAAAGTTGGCCTTCCCACCTATCAATGTTATATGATAGTTATGCTCATTGAATTATGCTACTGCATGGGTGAACGTTTGTCATGAAGTTATACTTTTTCTAGAAAAAATGATTATACCAGAAAGGTGGACATCCTTTAAATTTCCACCAATGTCATGCCAATATAGCTGATATGCCCACTGATTTTGAATATTTTCCATCCAGGTGTGTGCACAAAGCTTCACACAAGCACCCCCTAGATGAGTGCCCCCTTAAAAGGACTTCCACTGTTCTCCCAAGACAGGCGCCTTCGATTTTTAAGGCTTCAATAATGAAGATTGGCTACTTCTCCAGTTCCTTTACTAATCTTTTCCCTGGTCCTTAAGATTTTGTATCTCCTTGCATCTACTTGGGAGCTGCTGCCTGTATGCTGGACCTTTCTGAATTTTCTGTTTTTTGTCAGATGATATTCGCCCTGACTTGCTAGTGGTCATCCTTGAGATGGCTGTATCCAGTCCACTCCCAAATAGATTGGATCCATTGTCTGGTATCTTGCACCAGTTTTTTTTTTTTTTTTAAGGGGGGA
Source organism: Lithobates pipiens (assembly GCF_037356315.1). Taxonomy (NCBI): domain Eukaryota; kingdom Metazoa; phylum Chordata; class Amphibia; order Anura; family Ranidae; genus Lithobates; species Lithobates pipiens. The sequence goes on along the minus strand of NW_027507903.1, from coordinate 96,692,949 downwards.
TCCAACAACCATGGCTTCAGCCATAATGCCCTCCTTGCCGTGACTGCGGGGAACACCGCTCTTGAAAAACATCATTTGACATCTACTGACACATCCACCACAGAGTCTGCTGCCAATTTCAACTCTTACATAGCTGTTACCACCTTGTCTCTTCACTTCTTCCAGAAGGGCTTCTTTAACCACTTCAGCCCCGAAAGGATTTACCCCCTTCCTGACCAAGGGGGTGCGATAAGGCACTGCGTCGTTTTAACTGAGAATTGCACCGTCATGCGACGTTGTATCCAAATAAAATTGATGTCCTTTTTTTGCCACAAATAGAGCTTTCTTTTTGTGGTATTTGATCACCTCTGAGGTTTTTATTTTTTGTGCTATAAACAAAAAAAAAGAGCGTACATTTTGAAAAAAAAAAGCTACATTTTTTACTTTTTGCTATGATAAATATCCCCCCAAAAATATAAAAAAAACAAATTTACAAATTTTGTTAAAAAAATTGCAATAAGCATATTGGTTTGCACAAAATTTATTGCGTCTACAAAATAGGTGATTGATTTTATGGCATTTTTATCATAAATATTTATTTTATTAGTAATGGTGGCGATCTGTGATTTTTATCGTGACTGCAACATTGCAGCGGACAGATCAGACACTTTTGACACTATTTTGGGACCACTGACATTTATACAGTGATCAGTGCTATAAAAATGTACTGATTACTGTGTAAATGTTACAGGCTGGGAAGGCGTTAAACACTAGGGAGCGATCAAGGGGTTAACTGTGTTCCCTCAGACTTTTATAACTGTAGGGGGAATGGGCTCACTAGTACATGAAAGAGATCGATGCTCCCGATCATTGGGAGTGGTAGATCCCTGTCTTGTTGCTAGGCAGAACAGGGAAATGCCTTTATTTACATAGGCATCTCCCCGTTCTGCCTCTCTGGCACACTCCCGCGGCAGGCACGCCTGCTAGCCTCCCATGACGGAGTGACATACGGGTATGTGGTTTTTCGCACCTGTGCCACTTTGCCAACATATATCGGTGTGAGCCGATATAGTGGCAGGTGGTTAAAAGGTTACTCCACTTTTTATTTTTTTATTTTATTTCAATCTGTAGGGCTGTAATGTTCTGTAAAATGCAATGCAGTATGACTATCTGCAGGAGTTCTGTACACAGAATGTGTACAGAACACCCCCCCTGAAACATCATTTCCTGCTTGTGTGACTGGCTCACTGATTTTCCCATAAGTCTGCACCAAGATACAAGTCATTTGTGGCATCCACTGCAACAAAAATTTAATTTTTGGTGAGATACTATCAATAGTCTAACGCCTAAAGGGATGCAGACCCTGCCACTTTCCTCAGAGTCCTGCAGGTGCAGCAGCTGGTTGATAAATTATGAAACCAATCCCATTAGACTCACTCAGAACATGGGCTGATTATTGCTGGTCTGCCGGCACCTGCAGAAGCTACAGTATGTAGGAGCACTTCAGATCTAGATCTAATTTTTAGACTACCTCCTTGAATGTGACAGCAAGGTAACATGTCTTGCCAGCTACATTAATGATGCATGCACCATCGGAGGAGAGTGCAGCAGATTGACCTTTAGCTTTTTAAGGGTATACAGTTTTGACAACCTGTTTATAGGCCATATTTCTCTGACCCCTTCCATTCTTCCTGGATTAACTCCTCCAGTTGTTCAGTGAGGATAATGAGTACTTTCTAACCTTGTGGAGAGTTTCCTCCACTTCACCCCAGGCAATTGCATCCTTAACTGCCCTTGCAAAAAGGCTCAATTGGGCAATCTTCAAAGCTTGTGGCCCCTTTAACACTTTCTTCCCATGGCAAGCTTTCCAATTTGGACACCACCTACTGGCTCTGGTTGGAAGTACTAGGCTATTCAGCCATCGACTGGGAAGTACAGGCTTCATGTATAAACTCCTTGGCCAATTCTTTAATCAAGGCGGCTACGTTTCAGACATCCCCTTCTTTGTCAGTTGTCGTTTCCTCCAAGCAGGCTTGACTAGCTTGTCAAGCAATGTCTTTGTACCACAAATGCTGGTAACTTGTGATATTTGTAAAACGGGGAGCAACAATAATGAGAGGTGAGATGATGACATTGATCAATGTTGCCTGGATGCCTTTGCCTGAATGGTGACTGTTCTGGCTTTTAGAAGGCGCATGCCATCTTGAGGTGCTTGCAGGGCTATATCCTTCTTGTTCCAGGCAGATTTGACATATTAGCATATTTAGCAGGCAGTGACTTTCCACTTTAAATGCAGCGATTATTAGGGCTGGTAACCTGTGATGTATGTAAAGAATATCTGGCAAGTACTGGCTGTGTGGTACATGTGACAGCAATCTTCCATATTCTTCATATGTGTGTGCTATGGGGTAGAGTGGCAAGACGGAAGCATTTTCTTACAAAGGAAAACATCCAAGCCTGGGTAAATTTTGCAAAAACACATCTGAAGTCTCACAAAAGCATGTGGGAAGATATGTTTGGCGCATAAACAACAACACAACACATCACCAAAAGAACACCATGCCTACAGTGAAGCATGGTGGTGGAAGCATCATGCTTTGGGGCTGTTTTTCTTTAGCTGAAACAGGGGCCTTAGTCAAGGTAGAGGGCATTATGAACAGTTCCAAATACCAGTCAATATTTGCACAAAACTTTCAGTCTTCTGCTAGAAAGCTGAATATGAAGAGGAACCTCATATTCCAGCATGGCAACGACCCAATGCATACATCCAAATCAACAAAGGAATGGCTTCACCAGAAGAAGATTAAAATCAGTGGCGTCTGGTGGTTTTTTGTTTGGGGGGATGGCAAACAACCACCCCCCGCGGCACCTCAAACCTCCTCACCCACCTCGATGACTGCCGGTCCACTGGCAGTTACCCACATCGGGCAGCAGAGGGGTATGGGCACATCAGGCAACATCGGGCAGCATCGGGGATCACCATCAGTGGACACATCGGGCATCTGCGGGGATCGGGGCATCGGTGGACATCAGGCTGTGGTGGGCATCAGGCAGCACCTCCTGTGTCTTCTCTCCACTTCTGCTGTGCGTCTCCTCCCGTCCTCCTTGGTGTCCAATAAGATCGCCTTTCCTTTCAGCCAATCTGGTGACAGGTATCAGACCCGCTTTTCAATTGGCCAAGAGGAGGATCTGTGTTGCAACAGCAAATATTCATTCACTGTTTCAACACACCTGCGTGGGCTCCAGATGCAATGCTCTGCGCCCTGAGCCTACCCTATTTTGAAGCCTATTAGGGCATCCAGCTCTAATCAGGTGCTTAAAAAAAAACACACCCTGCCCACCCCGCCATAGGAATTCATGCACCCAGCATCCTGCAGGGGGCTGGGCGCATGGATAGGGAGAGCGGCAGTGGTGCATAGGGGAGGCGGCACTCGTGCGCCCACAATGGATGGGCCGCCCCGGAATCCAATTGAAAATTTGTGGGGAGATATGAAGAGGGCTGTGCACAGGAGATCCCCTCGTAATCTGACAGATTCGTTGTGTTTTTGCATAGAAAAGTGGGCAAATATTGCCAAGTCAAGATGTGCCATGCTAATAGACTCATACCCAAAAAGATTGAGTGCTGTAATAAAATTAAAAGGTGCTTTAAAAAAGTATTAGTTTAAGGGAGTGCACACTTATGCAACCATATTATTTTAGTTTTTTAGTTTTACTTCCCTATACCTAAAAGGGTACAGAGTTGTACAGTTTATAGGTCACATTAAAGGTGGAATAAGTTCTGAAACGATCTTTGTCTAATTTTTTTACATCACAGAAACCTGATATTTTAACAAGGTTGTGTAGACTTTTTATATACAGTTGTGCTCATAAGTTTACATACCCTGGCCGAATTTATGATTTCTTGGCCGTTTTTCAGAGAATATGAATGATAAAAAAAAAACATTTCTTGATCATACATCACGGGACACGGGAGCTTCATTACATAGTGGGTTATATAGGCACCTCTGGTGATTGGACACTGGTTGACCCTAATTAAGGAGAATTCCTCCCCTATATAACCCCTCCCATTTGGGAGGCAACTCAGTTTTTTCGCCAGTGTCTAGGTGATGGTCACGTAAAACTTTAGCTCTATGCAGGTCCCTGCGAGGGCCGAAGGGCTACAACAAACCGGATCCATACCTCAGGCCGATATTTGACTCCCAAGATGGTATGGTACCCGGGCATCGTCTGCCGAAGAAGCGAGGTTTTGCCTGTAAGTCCTCTCCATTGGAAGACTGGGCTCTGGGAAAACCAGACTTGGTGTACTGTTTATACAGAGCGCACGAAAGTTTCTGGCAGAGCTTTCTACATGGCCCAGGTGGGAGGTTATTCCGAGTAAGAGCCCCAGATATACCTGAAGGTTGGCTAACAATACCCGCCGTGATGGGTGAAGGCTGGAATTTGTCTGGTTCAGCAATTCCTGCGGCGGGGACAGGTAAGGGAAGTTATCCTGTATATTTAATATATGAATGGATTTCTTCATTGTGAGTAGTTGTATGTCTTACCTGGTTTCCACCACTAGAGGGAGTAAGAGCAGCCTGATGCATACTTACATGCCTTTCAATACACACGCTCAGTGAAAGCCTGTTTCTCCAGCTAACTCACGTCTCCATTGCAGTCCCTGCCACAAATAAGGTAAACAGGGGTCCCACGCAGTTCGGGGGTCCCACGCAGCTCCGTTTTGGGTTCTCCTCCCCCCCCTGGATTCCGCGGTCCTCATGCACGCGCGCGGGTGCGTGTACGTGCGCCGGGCACGCTCCCCGCCTAATGGAGGAGGGGGGTGTGGTTGCGAGCCGTGCACGTTAGTGTGCACGGCGCTGTACTGCGCAGGCGCCAGGCGGCAGTTTTTAAAAGCCCAGAGCGTCAGGGGGCTGTAATTGGAGACACAGGAGCTGTGGGCAGTAAGCATCCGTGGGGATTGGATCCAGGCAAACCTTAAGACACCTACTCAGCGTCAGGTTGTGCAATTTAAGCATATATATATTATTGTGAGACTTTAAGCGCAACAGTGATCGCACTTGTACTAGTACCTCTGCTTTGTAGCCTAGTACTATGTCTCCTCGTAAGAGGGTCTCAGGGGGAGGTAATAAGGGCACTGGTAAATCACCGCCTAGGTCCAGGGGTTCGAAAAAGAGTGCCTGTAAGTTACCATCCCCCCCCTGCAAGACTGGAGCCAGCCTTTCAAGACGAGTCAGTGCACCTGTCAGGTTTGCAGCCTCTCCTAATGTGTCAGCCCCGGTTTATGTCACTGAGATACTCCCTTAGGGCTACATTGGAGGGTTTTGAAGAGAAAATAATGAATTTTATTACTGCTTCCCTGAAATATAGCATGAAAAGGGGTAGATCCCCTCCCTCTGCTGAAATCCCTCTCTCAGATGAATCTTCTGAAAATGAGGAGAGATCCCTATCTTAGGATGGGGATCATGAGCAATCGGATGAATCAGAGGAAGAGGAGATAGTCCCCTCCTCCCAAGCACTCAGAAAGCAGGTGCAGTATTATACTGAATTGGTGCGTACCACATTCAGAATGCCTGCCGCTGAAGTCGCTACATCCTCTGTTTCTTCCCTGGGAGTCAGGAAAGCCCCACAGACTGCCTATTCCTTTCCAATCAATCCCTTAATGGATGAATTGTGTATAAGGATTGGGGACATCCCAATAAACTGTTTGCTCCTCCTAAAAAGGTTTTCTTTGCATTATCCTCTGGAGGAAAGTTTCACCAAGAAGTGGGGGGTCCCATCTGTTGATGCGGTTGTTTCTTGCGTGAATGAAATCTGACTTGTCCTTTGGATATTGCGCAGGTATTTAAAGGATCCAACTGATAAAAAGCTGGAAACCTTATTAAAAGCCTCCTTTTCCATGACTGGCGCTGTGGTGCAACCTACAGTCGCAGCCGTGGGGTTGTGTCGGTTCCTCAAGGAACAGGTTAAGCAGATGCTTGGGATCCTTCCCAGTGAGGAAGTAAAAAATTATGCAGAACTGCCTCATATTCTGTGCTTTATGGTTGATGCGATTTTGGATTCTGTCCAACAAGCATCACGTTTGTCCCTCTTGTTGGTACACATGCGAAGGGCCCTATGGCTAAAAAATTGGGCAGCTGAGCTGTCAGGCAAGAAGCATTTGATTGGGTTCCCGTTTAAAGGGGAACGTTTTGTTTGGAGAAAAATTTGTCCAAAATATCAGGGGGTAAAATCTACTCTCCTTCCAATCAAAAAGAGCCAACGTCCGTCATTCAGGTGTGCTCTCTCTCCCAAAGCATCAAGCTCTAAACAGTGGCAATGGCCTTCTCAGCCCTCCTCTACTAGAAAGGCTCAAGGCTGAGCCCAGGGGCAGGAAGAGACTTGGGGGCGAAAGCCTGCCAAGCAAAAGCCCAAGAACTTCCTTGTGAAGGGGCGCCCCCGCTCGGCAGAGTGGGGGGAAGGCTCCTGCAGTTTGCAGGAGTCTGGCGGAAAGAGATCCAGGACAAGTGGGTGATCTCTTCAGTATCTCTGAGCTATAAGCTAGAGTTTTCAGGAGATTCCACCTTCTCGTTTCCTAAGGTCAAGGATCCCCAGGGGTCCAGTAAAGCAAAAACCGCTATTTCTGGCCTTAGATCAGTTACTATCCCAGGGTGTGATAGTAGAGGTGAACCCGAAAGATCAGGGTTTGGGGTTTTACTCAAATCTCTTCACCGTTCCAAAACCAAATGGAAGTGTCAGACCTATCCTGGATCTGAAGGATCTGAACCGTTTTTTTACACATCCGGTCCTTCCGAATACAGTCAATCCGCACTGTGGTCTCCTCCCTGCAAGGGGGAGAATTCATGGCATCAATAGATATCAAGGATGCATATCTCCATGTGCCAATTTTTCCCGCACACCAAAAATTTCTAAGGTTCGCGGTAGAGCGGCGCCATTTTCAATTCATGGCCTTACCGTTCGGGCTTGCTACAGCCCCTCGAGTCTTCACAAAGATTCTGGACCCTCTCTTAGCAAACTTAAGAGCTCAGGGCATAGCCGTCATGGCTTATCTAGACGACTTGCTTCTCATGAAGAAAAATGCAGCGCTCCTAAGTCGCAGCGTCCCCAAAACGCTAGAACATCTAGAACGCCTAGGTTGGATCATAAACCTAGAAAAGTCGTCCCCACAACCGACTACCAGGTTGGAATACCTAGGTATGATCATCGACACCGCTCAGGGCAGGGTGTTTCTCCAAGGCTAAAAGCCTTGGCCATTGGGGATCTGGTATGCCTGATTCTGGGCAGGAGATCTTCCCCCATTCGGTTGTGCATGAGACTGTTAGGGAAGATGGTCGCCTCCTTCGAGGCCGTCCCATTCACCCAGTTCCACTCAAGGCCTCTGCAAGGATGCATCCTTGCGGCTTGGAACAGGAAGCCCCAATCTCTGGATCTTCCTATGCGTCTACCCCCAGGGACACGCAAGAGTCTTGTCTGGTGGTTACAAACCAAGAATTTGCTGAAGGGCAAAACTTTTCTTCCTCTCTCATGGAAGATTATCACAGCAGATGCCAGCCTGACAGGCTGGGGAGCTGTATTGGAGGAAACATGCTCGCAGGGGAAATGGTCTGCGACCGAGAATCTACTGCCCATAAACATCTTGGAGATCCGGGCAGTTTACACGGCACTCATAGAGTGGTCTTACAGACTGCGAGGTTTCCCGGTTCGGGTTCAGTCCGACATTGCCACCGCAGTGGCCTATATCAATCACCAGGGCGGTACCAGAAGTCTGGTGGCCCAAAAAGAAGTGAATCGCATACTTGTCTGGGCAGAAAAGCATGTTCCGTGTCTTTCTGCAGTCTTCATCCCAGGAGTGGAGAATTGGCAGGCGGATTTCCTCAGCCGCCGGCAGTTGTGCCCAGGAGAATGGGCTCTGCACCCCGACGTGTTTCAGAACATATGTCACAAATGGGGTACTCCAGACGTAGATCTGTTTGCATCCAGGTTCAACAGGAAACTGGACAAGTTTGTATCTAGGACAAGAGATGCACTTGCTCAGGGGTCAGATGCTCTGACAGTTCCCTGGGATCAGTACAATCTGATCTATGCCTTCCCCCCGAACCCGCTTCTGTCGCGGTTCCTGGGAAGAGTCAAGAGGGAGACAAAGTCGGTCCTTTTGGTGGCCTCGGCTTGACCCAGGCGACCATGGTATGCAGAAATCATGAAGTTGGCAGTAGGCAGGCCATGGACCCTCCCTCTCCGGCCAGATCTGCTCTCACAGGGTCCAATCTACCATCCTGCTTTACGCAGTCTGAATTTGGCGGTTTGGCTGCTGAGACCCACATTTCGGGGCCAATCCTTTATACTCTGGTCAATACCAGAAAGCCAGCCTCCAGCCTTATTTATTACAAGATCTGGAGGACATATGTCTCCTGGTGTGAACTCAGGAAATGGCATCCTAGAAAATATATCATTAACAGAATCTTGGCCTTTCTCCAGTCAGGCCTAGAAATGAATTTGGCCATAAGCACTATCAAAGTGCAGATTTAGGCCCTGTCAGTATTTTTTCAAAAGCCACGTGCATCACAATCCCTAGTACGGACTTTATCCAGGGGGCTATGCGGACAAAACCGCCAGTTAAACCTCCGGTATGCCCATGGGATCTGAATTTGGTTCTCTCGGCCTTACAGGGGCAACCAGTTGAACCTTTGCATCTGGCTTCTTTAGTTCTCCTGACTAAAAAGCTGGTCTTCTTAGTAGCCATATCTATGGCTAGAAGAGTATCAGAGTTGGCAGCTCTTTCCAGTAAGGAGCCGTATTTAATTATCCATAAGGATCGGGTGGTCATGCGTCCCAACAGGTCCTTTCTACCTAAAGTGGTTTCGGGTTTCCATTTGAATCAGGATGTAATCCTTTTTTCCGGACCCTCAGTCCACAGAGGAAGAATCTTTACACACTTTGGATGTGGTTAGAGCAATCAGTGTTTATCTTCAAGCAACTTCTCAGATAAGGAAAACTGATTGTTTATTTATTCTGCCGGAAGGCCCTATAAAGGGCCAGGCGGCGTCAAGATCCACTCTCTCAAGGTGGATCAGACAAGTTATTTCTCAGGCCTATGGTTTAAAGGGGAAGATTCCTCCTTTTCTGGTGAAAGCGCACTCTACTAGGGCTGTTAGTGCTTCTTGGGCAGTGCATCACCAGGCCTCCCTGGCTCAGATCTGTAAGGCTGCGACTTGGTCATCAGTCCACACATTCACCAGATTCTATCAGGTGGATGTCAGAGGGCAAGAGGATATTGCCTTCGGGCGCAGTGTACTGCAGGTGCAGTTTAGGTCCTCCGGTCCCTGGCGGTCTATATTTATGATCTGTGTCTCCCTCCCCTCAATCTGAGCATTGCTATGGGACATCCCACTATGTAATGAAGCTCCTGTGTCCCGTGATGTATGATCAAGAAAATAGGATTTTTATATACAGCTTACCTGTAAAATCCTTTTCTTGAGAGTACATCACGGGACACAGGGCTCCCGCCCCTCTTGGGTTTTACGTGGTTCCTTATTGCTTTGCTACAAAACTGAGTTGCCTCCCAAATGGGAGGGGTTATATAGGGGAGGAATTCTCCTTAATTAGGGTCAACCAGTGTCCAATCACCAGAGGTGCCTATATAACCCACTATGTAATGAAGCTCCTGTGTCCCGTGATGTACTCTCAAGAAAAGGATTTTACAGGTAAGCTGTATATAAAAATCCTATTTTCTTTCATTCATGGTTAGTGTTTGGCTGAAGCCATTTATTATCAATCAACTGTGTTTACTCTTTTAAAATCATAATGGCAACAGAAATTACCCAACTGACCCTGTTTAAAAGTTTACATACCCCAGTTCTTTTTTTTTTTTTTTTATAAAATTTTATTTAAAAAAAGTATATAACAAATAATACAAAAATACAAAGACGAAAATTTTTCTCATTGAAATAGAAAGATCGAGTGAAAGCAGTCATACAACCCAGGGTTTGGTAGTAACTAAGCATTGTGTACATTGCTTAAGGGAAGACTTACCATTCTCCCCAAAGAAGGGAGAAGGGGAAGCTTCAACTGGATGGATCTGGAGGTCATAAGGTAACCTGGTATGTTTTATAAAAGCGAGCTACAGGGTAAAATAAAACATATAATGAATATGAAATAAAATAACCGTGGGGGGGGGAAGGGTCAGTAGCAGATGCAGCTTATTGCATATTGGGGGGGGGGGGGAGAGGTGCTGCACAGATCCCGGCTGTCAATGAAGGATGATGAGTCCCCGTGTGAGGGGGAGAGAGAGTCAGGAGCACAGAGACCCGCTTGGTACGGTTTTAGGTTGCAGTGATTATCGCCGTTGGCGCGTGTCCCTTATGGATGAAGGAGTGGTCCTCAAGGTGGGCTCGTTCCTGTGGGGTGAGTTTAGATGCCATATACAAGCCCCATCTGTTGTGAAAGCGTAGTTTGGCTTTTGCGTGAAGAAGGCTAGTATTCAATTTGTCCCGAAAGAGAAGGTGCATAAGTTCCCTGTTGACTTGTGGGACAGAGGGTGTAGTCGTGGTTGTCCAGTTGGCTAGGATGGTTCTCCTAGCGAGTAACAAGCAGAGCAAGGCCCACTCCTTGCCCAGAGATGTGGGGGTAGCCGACCAAGGGAGCAGTTTGGGGTCCCAATACCCAAAGATGAGGAGTAACGGGTCCTTGGGGAGTTTCAGGAGTGTTATCTCGAAGATAAAAGCCAAAATTCCATCCCAGAATGAGGAGATGACCAGGCAAGACCAATAGCGGTGAGTGAGGGAGGGTCTAGGATGCTGGCATAGAGGGCACAAAGAAGCAGCGGATTGACTCGAAGGTGAGGAAGGTAGAAAAGGTATGTGCGCTCGATGTGCAATTTTTAGTTGGGTTTCCCTCCAAGTTTCATTTGGGACCAGATTATAAACTGATTGGAGTCCGTGTAGGATCTTATCCACAATATCGGTACTTGGGAAATCTTTGGCCCAGTTAGAGACTCGAGGATGATTCTAGAGAGGGTGTAGTATTCAGTAGTAGAGGTTTGTAGATATCAGAGATGCCATAGGAGTCTTTGTGGAGAAGTACTTCGATGAAAGAGGATTGGAATCTTGCATGTTCCGCCCTGCAAGTTTTCTGCAAGAAGCTGAGGCATTGGCCATGGTGGAAGGCGGATGAATCCGGCAAGGAGAACTTGACAGCCAGCCGGCGGAAGGGGAGTGCTCGACCAGAGTCCGGGTCACATAAGGAGTAGAAGGTGTCGAGGCCCTTTTGACGCCATGTTTCATAGGGTTGGCGGTCCAACCCCGGGGTGAAGTTCGGGTTACCCTGTATCGGGAGATGTCTAGAGATGAAGGGAGACAGCTTAAGGCTCTTCCGTGTTTCTCTCCAGGCAATAGCCGTGTCTCTCAGTAAAAGGTTGTGTTGTAGTGACGGATCCAATTGTTTCCATTTGCAGTGGAGAAGAGCAGCTAGGGAGTAAGGATGGGTCATTGCAGCTTCCAGTGGGTAATTTGAGCAGCGGGATTTTTGGGTTATCCAGTCCAGACCTACCCTCAAAAGACATGCTAGGTTATACATTCTAAGATTGGGAAGGTTAATACCCCCTTCGCTCCTGGGAAGGTGAAGTTTAGAGAAGGCTATGCGGGGTCTCTTGCCTCGCCACAAGAATTTAGAGATTGCTGAGTTTAAAAGTTTTGTATCCTTATGCCTAAGGAGTAAGGGTATCGTCTGAAGGGCATACAGGAGGCGTGCAAAGCTGACCATTTTTACCAGGTGGCACCTTCCCAAGAGCGAAAGAGGCAGATCCATCCAGTTGTCCAATTCCTGTATAAGTTTGGCAAAGAGGGGGGGGTAGTTCAGGTGGTAGAGAGACGAGGGGAGCCTCCCTATCTTAATGCCCAAGTATGTGATATGAGTTCCAGCTACCTTGAAAATGGAGTGGTTTGCCCATGTCGGAGGTGGAAGGGATCCCAAGGGGAGTATTTCGCTCTTGGAGTAGTTGATACGTAGTCCCGAGCACTGTCTAAAACGGTCAAATAAGGATTTAATCGTGGGCATGTCTGCTGAAGGGTTGGCGGAAAATATCAAGACGTCGTCAGCAAAGAGGGAGGTTCTTAATTCGTGCGACCCGATTTCGATCCCGTGTAGCGGTGCTTTATATGTCAGGTATCTGGAAAGCGGCTCCAAGGCCAGGTTAAAAAGGAGTGGGGACAGGGGGCAGCCTTGTCTGGTTCCCTTATGTAGCCGGAACTCATCCGAGAGGAGGCCAGCGGCCACCAGTCTGGCTGCAGGGGAGGTGTACATGGAGCTGATCAGGTGTAGAAAGGGTCCGGTGAAACCCATATCCCCCAGTACCATGGAAAGCCATTCAAAATTAACATTGTCAAAAGCCTTTTCGGCATCTAGAGTATTAATAGCTAGATCGCTGGTAGGGTTACATCTAGCATGTTCTAGTGCCATCATCACCATCCTGATATTAATAGTTGCCGTTCTGCCCTTGACAAAACCTGACTGGGCAGAGTGGATCAGGGAGGGGATGATGTCAGCCAGCCTATTAGCTATTATTTTGGAAAGAATTTTGACATCAAGATTTAGAAGCGAGATGGGTCTATATGACCCAGGCTCTTGTGGGTCTTTCCCCTTTTTTTTCTAACAACTTAATAATTGCTTGATTACCGGACGGGAGATAGGGGCCACCAGACCATATATGTTGGTAGACATCGGCCAGGGTCGGGGTTAGAAGTGAGTTTAAAGATTTATAGAACTCGCCTGATAGGCCATCCGGGCCTGGGGCTTTGGAGGAAGCTAGCTTACGAATCGTATCGGATATCTCCGAGGGGGAAATGGGGGCGTTTAGCGAATCGAGTTGAGAGGGAGATACTCGGGTCAATTGTACTTCGTCGAGGAAGCCACGAGCCGTGGGTCGGTCAACAGGGTCCGCCGCATAGAGGGTGGAATAAAAGCGGAGCATCGCCGCATTGATGCCCTTCTGAGTGGTCGTGACTGTGCCATCGGGGTCGCGTAGCGACGATATAACCGTGGGGCGGTAGGGTCCCTTGCATAATCTGGCAAGAAGCTTGCCAGCCTTATTGCCAAATTTGTGTAGAGTGGCATCGAAGTGGGCTTGTTTAGTGGTTTCCAAGGTTTCGGCCCAAGTGTCAAATGACTGCTTGGCTGTATGCCAGGCCTCATGATTTTTGGGGGAGTTTAAGGCATAGAGTGCTCGCTGGGCCTGATGTAATCTGGAACTGGAGGCTTTGTATTGGAACAGGGCGTGTTTCTTGAACGAGGATGCATAAGAGATAATGCGTCCCCTAAGGAACGCCTTACCTGCGTCCCAGAACAAGTGTGGGTTATCAGCATGTATTGCGTTCGTCTGCGAATAGGATGCCCATTCTTTCGTCATGTAAGCTTGAAAGTCTGCGTTGTGTTGCAAATAGGAGGGGAAACGCCATATTTTGGGATTAGGGTGTATGTCGGGGGTCTCTAGAGTCACCGAGATCGGAGCATGGCCTGATATAGCTATGTCATGAATTTCCGCTTTCGGAAGGAAGGGGATTAGGTCATTAGAGCTAAAAAAATAGTCAATCCTAGAAAAGACATTGTGGGGATAAGAGTAAAAGGAAAATTCTCGGTCGGTTGGGTGGTGGAGTCGCCAAATGTCATGCAGGTGAAGGGATTCCATAGTCATTGCCAGGCTCGTGGGAATAGTAACGGTCGAGTAAGATACGGGGCGCAATGATGAGGATTTGTCATCTACCGGGTGGGCAACAGAATTGAAGTCGCCCCCCACCAGGTGTGGGAGGTGGGGGAAGCGCAGTAGCCAACTAGTCAATGCGCTGAAAAAGGGTTTTGTGGGGCTATTGCGGGCATAGACTTTGGTAATGGCAAGTTCCTTGGTCCCTATGAGGGCCCTAATCGTAAGGAGTCTGCCCTGTTGATCTGTGTCTGTAGATAGGATCTTACAAGGAAGATTCTTATTGATAAGAATAAGAACCCCTGCTTTCCGGCCTACAGCCTCAGAACCTACCACCTCACCCACCCAGAGCTTCCTCATCCGAACAAAGTCTGATGAGGAGAGATGGGTTTCTTGTAACAGCGCTACGTCTGTTTTGAGTCTCTTGAGGTGTCGCAGTATCTTCAGACGTTTGTTGGGGGAACGAAGCCCTTTAACGTTCCACCAGTGTCGGCTGGTGAAGTTTTAAGATGGGGGGGGCGCTAGACCACGCCCACCCTTTTGACCCATCCCACTTCTCATAAGCCCCACCCATTATAGAATCCACCAACTCCGTCCCCTGTAGTACATCATATACAAGGCTCTACAGTATACACAGGGCCCTATACTTCATATACCAGGCTCTACGTTATAGACAGGGCTCTGTACATCATATACCAGGCTCTACATTATACACAGGGCCCTATACTTCATATACCAGGCTCTACATTATAGACAGGGCTCTGTACATCATATACCAGGCTCTACATTATAGACAGGGCTCTGTACATCATATACCAGGCTCTACATTATACACCAGGTTCTAATGACACATCAATATGTCTGACAGCCCAGCCACACTCCTCGTTCACCAGAGAAAAAAAAACAGGAAACACAAAAAAGGTGCTCGGGAAACAGCAATAGGCAGAGGTCACCGCAGACAATGAAGTACAAGAAAGCCTAATAAAATAAAACAAATACAGTCATCACATTTAGTGACTGCAATAATGCAATATCTTACATGTTTTCCTTTGGTGGTGGGATCAGAGGGATGGTGATGATCAGAGACAGAAGGATGGAGGTGGGGTGGGGAGTTGGATCAGTGGTGGGTGGGATGGGATCAGGGACAGAGGGATGGATCAGGGACAGAGGGATGGATCAGGGACAGAGGGGTGGATCAGGGACAGAGGGGTGGATCAGGGACAGAGAGATGGTGGGTGGGATGGACCAGGGACAGGGAGATGGTAGGTGTGATGGATCAGGGACAGAAGGACGGTGGGATGGATCAGGGACAGAGAGATGGTGGGTGGGATGGATCAGGGACAGAGAGATGGTGGGTGGGATGGATCAGGGACAGAGAGATGGTAGGTGGGATGGATCAGGGACAGAAGGACGGTGGGATGGATCAGGGACAGAGAGATGCTGGGTGGGATGGATCAGGGACAGAGGGATGGTGGGTGGGTGGGATGGATCAGGGATCAGGGACAGAGAGCTGGTGGGTGGGATGAATCAGGGACAGAGGGATGGTGGGTGGGATGGATCAGGGATCAGGGACAGAGAGATGGTGGTTGGGATGAATCAGGGACAGAGGGATGGGTGGGTGGGATGGATCAGGGACAGAGGGATGGTGGGTGGGATGGATCAGGGATCAGGGACAGAGAGATGGTGGTTGGGATGAATCAGGGACAGAGGGATGGGTGGGTGGGATGGATCAGGGACAGAGGGATGGTGGGTGGGATGGATCAGGGATCAGGGACAGAGAGATGGTGGTTGGGATGAATCAGGGACAGAGGGATGGTGGGTGGGATGGATCAGGGATCAGGGACAGAGAGATGGTGGTTGGGATGAATCAGGGACAGAGGGATGGTGGGTGGGATGGATCAGGGATCAGGGACAGAGAGATGGTGGTTGGGATGAATCAGGGACAGAGGGATGGGTGGGTGGGGGTAGGCTTCATATGGGCTGTGTGTTTCACAAGAGCCTCCACTGGTTATAACTGGTTAACCAGTGGCCAGCGTAAGTGTTGCTGCCTGCATTATCTACTTCTGTAGACATGCATGTGAGAATTACTATATATTAGAGAGGATCATTTCACTTCTTCATCTTTTATCAATCCACAAGCACAAGGTTATCCACAGAGGAAAATCCATTGTTAACTTTCATAGCTGAGCTTATTAAATAAGTGAGTGCAAAAGGCAATCATTATGTGCGGTAGCTTGAAACTGCCAGTTAGAGTTCATCTTCCAATGATGCTGATCGTCAGTGCTGCCCGTGTAAAGCCTCCCCCTCCATCCATCCTGTAGCTCTGCCCCCCTCCTGTGGATTTCCAGCAATTCTAACCTTGTTTTTTCATAGTGCAGCAGGCCAGCAGCAGTTCACATTCCTCTGCTCCTCCGCTCGGCGCGCTGATCCGACAGGGGAAGACCGGAAGTGACGGCTAACTAGTCTGTCACTCAAACCCATAGCATTGTAAACCTATGGGCGCCGGGCGGATGCAGATCGGCATTTGTACTAGCGCCAAAAGGCGGGTTAAAACCCCGCAAATGAAGCGCCGCGTCTGCAATCTTGTGATTGCGTTGACGTGGCGTCTTCACATAGTGCACTGTGTCCAGCGCTGCACTGTATCCGGCGCTCGTACACAGTGCACTTAAGGACTTTTTTTCATTTTTTTTTTTTTAAAGGGCCATTTCCAAAAAAAAAAATATTTTTTTTTTCATTTTTTTTTTTTTTTTTTTTGTGACTGCCTGGAGGGGGGGGCGGCGCCCGGGCGCCCCCTATGGACGGGCCGCCACTGCGTTCCACGAGACTACTTGTAGCATGGTGAAGCGTTAAGTGAAGTAACAGTGGGGATTAATACCATGTGGTAGGGAGAACCCGGGTCATGTAACAACAGGAGCCGTGCTCCAGATAGGGCCCCTGGTAAGGTAGCAGCAAGGGAGGGTAGATTGGGGATAAGTGCAGCTGGGGGAATAAGTATAAGGAAGAGGTGGGGAAGGGAACGGCAAATGTGCCAGGCATAGTAACCAAGAAAGTAAAAACAACTCACTATTAACTTCACTTTTTTCCGCATGGGGGTCACTGTGTAGACCAGCTCCCAGAACCAGGCCTCCGGATTGACATAGAAATGGCTGCCCTAGAAAGAAGGAGCATGGCACGCCGTCAACCCAGGCAAGGATCAGAACGAAGTGAGATGGTCTGCACAGAAGAATCCACAGGGGGAACAAGTGGGTGCAACCTGAAAAAAAATACAAAAATTGAGAAAAAATAGTTATAATAGAACAGCCAGAAGCCAATGGCTTATGGGACATGGTAAAAGACATAAGTTCAGTCAATGCAGCACACGGGGCCAGTCACGGCCCTTGGTCAAATATTACCTGAGGAACGCATGCATAGCGCAAATGGCCCAGGAGGAAATTATTCAAACAGAAGCCACTTCTACCATGAAAGAACGGGTGGTAGGCAAAGCTTCGTCCCTGGGAGGGAGGGAGGACAAGAAAGGTCACAAGGTCCTGGGGTCCATCAGCGTGGGTTCAGAGCGTGTGGAGCTGGACCTGAGGCCCTGAAGCGCTTGGGGGAATCCTTCCGTGGGCTCCTCTGGTCTAGAGCCCTATTGACTGGAGCCGCTTTAGGTGACGGGCTGAGTGGAGGGCCCGAGCGTAGCGATTTCAGAAAACGCGATGCATTGTCCGGGTCTTGAAAAGAGAGCTGTTCTCCGTTGGGTGCTTTAATCCGTAAGGCCGCGTACACACGCGGGGACTGTTCGCTCAACTTTGTCCGTCAAACAGTTTCAGCGGACAGTCCGCTCAAAATTAGCGTGGACGGACTTGCCCACACACGACGAACGAACAGTCCGCTGAAACAGTGCGCGATGACGTGAACGGCACGTACGACGGGACTAGAAAACGACGTCCTATACACTGCAATGCAACCTTCGGCGTGTAAATTCTTTCTGAGCATGCGCGAGACTTAGTTTGACGAACAAGCCTACACACGGGCGGACTGTCCGCTCAAACCAAGTTTCAGCGGACAGTTTTTCGGAATTTCCGAAAAACTTTGTTCGTCAGACTGTCCGCTGAAACTGTCCGCTGAAAGCCCACACACGAGAGGACTGTCCGCCGAAACACTGTTCAGCGGACAAAGTTGAGCGTGTGTACGCGGCCTGAGATTGCCGGAAATGCCAGAGTAAATTTCAGCTGCCGTTGGAATAGTTCCGTGCAGATATGTTGAAAGGCCTTCCGTTTCTTGGAAACATCCACTGAGTAGTCAGCAAAGATCAGGATTTTGACCCCGTCAATCTGAAGTGATCTGGACTGGCGATACTGCTGCAGAATGGAGGCTTTGTCTGAATAATTCAGGTATTTGGCAATTATCGGGCGCGGGGATTTGCGATCCGAGTTGGGCGGCCCCACACGATGTGCTCGTTCCACGTGAAGGGTCCCCCCAGACCCAGAGCCTCCGGGATGCGGCTTGCACACAGGTCTGACAGAGCGGATTGGTGAAGCGACTCGGGGATACCTACAAAGCGCAGGTTGCTCCTCCTGGACCTATTCTCGAGGTCATCAAGCTTTTCCAAAATATATTTGTTAGTTCTGTCCTGAGCTTGTTCCAGGGACTGCGTTTGGTACAATTCTTCCTCTAAAGTAGAGATGCGATTTTCAGCCTCATTGAGTCTGGATGCATGTTCCCCGAGCTGGGCTTGAAATTTATGCATGCCTTGGGTGACAGCTTTCTCAACAGAGGCAGCTATCATAGGGGAGAGGAGAGCAGCAACAGCTTGTGCCAGAAGCTCTGTCTGTTGATCCTGCAGCGGTGGGGATGGCAGAGAGTGCAGCATGGCAACAGGCGCCACAGGCCCAGGTACATGTGTGGAGGCTGGAGGTTGTAGGGAAGAGGGTGCCTTGGAGGTTGTCTGGCCTTGTGCTGGGTCTCCTACCTCCATGGCTGGCGCTGTCTCCTCCGGATAGGCCGCGCAGGCCGGAGCGGTGACCGGAGCGGTGTAGGCCGAAGCCGGGGCCTCGATTTGCGGTGCGGCCTGCCGCGCGGTGGCGGCCGCGTACGAACACGGCCCGTTTTTTTCCACGAACCGGTCCATCCTGGAGCTGGTAGCGTGGGGAAGTCAGCTGGCCGGTGGAGCGGGCGAAATCGCAGGATTTGTAGCCGATTTAGAGGCTGGTTTGCGGGAGCTGTGAGAGAGGACAGCTACTCCATGCGGCGCCGGAACCAGAAGTACCCCAGTTCTTAATACCGTGTATTGCCCCCTTTAACATCAATTACAGCTTGAAGTCTTTTGTGGTATTTGTGGGTGAGACTAGTTAGCTTCTCAGATGGTAAAGCTGCCCATTCCTCTTGGCAAAAACCCTCCAGTTCCTGTAAATTCTTGGGTTGTCTTGCATGAACTGCACGGTTGAGATTTCCCCAGAGTGGCTCAATGATATTGAGGTCAGGAGACTGAGATGGCCACTCCAGAGCCTTCACTTTATTCTGCTGTAGCCAATGACAGGTCAACTTGGCCTTGTGTTTTAGATCATTGTCATGTTGGAATATGCAAGTATGTCCCATGCAAAGCTTCCTGGCTGATGAATGCAAATGTTCCTCCAGTATTTTTTGATAACATTGCATTCATCTTGCCAACAATTTTGACCAAATTTCCTGTGTCTTTGTAGCTCACACATCCCCAAAACATCAGCGATCCACCTCCGTACCTTTCATCATAAACCTTGTTGACCCCTATCCAAATGCAGCGTTTATGGTTGTGCCCAAGAAGCTCAATTTTGGTCTCATCACTCCAAATGACTTGGTGCCAGAAGGTTTCAGGCTTGTCTCCGTGCTTTTTGGTGTGTTGTAAGCAGAATACTTTGTGGCATTTGCATAGTAATGTCTTTCTTCTGGTGACTCGACCACGCAGCCCATCTTTCTTCAAGTGTCTCCTTATTGTGCATCTTGAAACAGCCACACCACATGTTTTCAGAGAGTCCTGTATTTCACCTGAAGTTATTTGTGGGTTTTTCTTTGCATTCCAAACAATTTTCCTGGCAGTTGTGACTGAACAGGTAGTTGGTCTAGGTGACCGTGGTTTGGTTTCAACGGAACCTCTAATTTTCCACTTCTTGATTAGAGTTTGAACACTGCTGATTGGCATTCTCAATTTCTTGGATATCTTTTTATATCCCTTTCCTTTTTTATACAGTTCAACTACCTTTTCCCACAGATCCTTTGACAATTCCTTTGCTTTTCCCATGACTCAGAATCCAGAAACGTCAGTACAGGACTGGATGAAAGATGCAAGGGTCTGTCAGTAGTCCAGAAACTCATTGGCCTTTTATACACACACACACACACTAATTACAAGCAAACAGATCACATGTAAGGATGGTTACCTTTAATAGCCATTCAAACAACCCTTTGTGTCAACTTGTGTGCATGTTATCAGACCAAAATCACCAGGGTATGTAAACTTTTGATCAGGGTCATTTGGATAGTTTCTGTTGTCATTATGATTTAAAAAGAGTAAACACAGTGGATTGATAATAAATGGCTTCAGCCAAACACTACCCATGAGTGAAAGAAATGTTTTTGTGATATCATTCATATTTTCTGAAAAATGGCCAAGAAATCATAGATTCTGCCAGGGTATGTAAACTTATGAGCACAACTATATATATATATATATATATATATATATATATATATATATTTACTGCAGAGAATAAGGGCAGTACTGCAGGACTAGGGATGAGCTTCGAGTTCGACTGCGAACAGTGAACAATTTGGGCTGTTCGCAGCAAATTCAAAAAGCCGGAACACCCTGTACAAGTCTATGGGAGAAATCTAAAGTGCTCGTTTTAAAGGCTAATATGCAAGTTACTGTCCTAAAAAGTGTTTGGGGACCTGGGTCCTGCCCCAGGGGACATGGATCAATGCAAAAAAAAGTTTTAAAAAGGCCAGTTTTTTCAGGAGCAGTGATTTTAATAATGATTAAAGTGAAACAATAAAAGTGTAATATTCCTTTAAATTTCGTACCTGGGGGGTGTCTATCATATGCCTGTGAAGGGGCGCATGTTTCCCGTGCTTAGAACTGTCCCTGCACAAAGTGTCATTTCTGCAGGAAAAAAAAAGTCTTTCAAAATCACTTACGGGAGCCGACAATTCATTCATTGATAATAAAAAAAAAAGCGTGGGGTTCCCCTAAATTCAATTACCAGGCCCTTCAGGTCTGGTATGGATATTTCGGGGAACCCCGCGTCAAATAAAAAAAAATAAAAAATTGACGTGGGGACGGCAGGTTTCCGTTACATCAGAGGGGGCGGAGTCACCCATACGTCATTGGGGAACCCCTCGCTTCCCTGGCTAGTGTCAGAGGGGGCGGGGTCAGGTGACGGGTGGCCCTGCCCTCCTAATATAAGAAACGTCAGGCGCTGGGGTCCCTGCAGTGTCCCATAGACTTTAATAGGGTTCTAAAGTTCACACGAAGTTTAGGTCTGTTCGCAGGTTCTGGTGCGAACCGAACAGGGGGGTGTTCGGCTCATCCTTGTGCAGGACATATGAGCTGGCAGAAACCTGGAGGAGGATCTGCACATTCCCGGTCCTTTGGCCAGGTATTTTTTTTTATTATAATACAAACTGTGCTAAAAATATTAAAAGACAGTGATATTTTAAAAACTGATTGGCATTAGAAGCATTTAAAGTAAATTGGTCATGTAGTAGATTTTTAATAGTTTGTTTATCTGTAATTGGGGCATAATTGCTCTGCTAAAGATGATGAGCTTAAAGCTTATATGCTTTATTCCCCCTCTGGTGTCATATTTGGCACCTTTCGGGGGGGGGGGGGGGGTTGTGGGGAATGGGGACCTGTTTATGACAGGTCCCCTTCCCCACTTTCTGGAGATGGGGCCACTGCCCGATCTCCCAGAAGTTTGGCCCCCCTCCTCCTTCCCCCGCTGCCGGGCAAATTAGAAAGTGCAGCGCTCTTTGCGTATGCACAGTAGGGAACCAGCAGTGACGTGAAACTGTCTGGTTCCCTTACCAGGAATGGTGGCGGCAGCGCCCGGGAGTCAATCCAAAGATCGGCTGGGGTGCCGATCATGGGCTGCCTGGACCCATAAATGCCCTAATATTAAAAGTCAACAGTTACAGTATTTGTAGCTGCTGACTTTAACCCTTTCATGACTAAGCCTATTTTTGGAATTTGGTGTTTACAAGTTAAAATCCATATTTTTTGCTAGAAAATTACTTGGAACCCCCAAACATTATATATATTTTTTTAGCAGAGGCTCTAGAGAATAAAACGGCGATTGTTGCAATATTTTATGTCACACGGTATTTGCGCAGTGGTGTTTTAAACGCAACTTTTTGGGAAAAGGGACACTTTCATGAATAAAAAAAAAAAAAAACAGTAAAATTAGCCCAATTTTTTTGCGAAATGTGAAAGATAATGTTACGCCGAGTAAATAGATACCAAACATGTCACACTTTATAATTGCGCGCACTTGTAGATTGACGACAAAGTACGGTACCTAAAAATCTCAATAGGCGACGCTTTAAAATTTTTTTACGGTTACCAGGTTAGCGTTACAGAGGAGGTCTACTGCTAGAATTATTGCTCTCGCTCTGATGATCGCGGTGATACCTCACATGTGCGATTTGAACACCGTTTACATACGCGGGCGCGACTTCCGTATGCGTTTTCTTTGCTTCGCGAGCTCGCGGGGACGGTGGGCGCTTTGAAAATTTATTTTTTTTTTTTTATTTATTTTATTTATTTTTAAATGACTAAATTGTTTAAAAAAAAAAAAAAAAAAAAGATCACTTTTATTGCTGTCACAAGGAATGTAAACATCCCTTGTGACAGTAATAGGTGGTGACAGGTACTCTTTATGGAGGGATCGGGGGTCTAAAAGACCCCCCACCCCTCCTTTACACTTCAATGTATTCAGATCGCCGAAAACTGCGATTCTGAATACCGGATATTTTTTTAAAACCGGCGCCATTGGCAGCCGAGTAAACGGGAAGTGACGTCATGACGTCGCTTCCGTGTTTACGATGAGGAGACTGGAACGAAGCCGATTACGGCTTCGTTCCAGTTCCTCCCCAGCAGCCAGAGCCGACGGATCTCTAATCGGTGCTCCCGATCGAGCGGGAGCACCGGTAACAGCGGCGAGAGGCGGCGGGAGGGGGGGACGTCCCCTCCCGCTCCTCCGGCATAACAGCCGAACGGCTTTTAGCCGCATCGGTTGTTATGCCTGGATAGCCAATCGCCTGCTGTAAAAAACGGTACTGGGATGATGCCTGCAGGTGCGGGCATCATCCCGGTATAACCCCCGGAAGCCGAGTACGCAGATGTGCGTACGCTCGGCGGGAAAGGGTTAAAGAAAAAAAAAAATGGCTGGACCGCCTCTTTAAATGGAATGTTATCTTTATCCAAGCAAATGTTTTATTGATCAAACTGTGAATGTTTATGTTGTTTCTGAAATAGCATTAATTAAAGCACAACTAAACCTATCACTTTAACAGTTTAAAAAAACTGTTACATTCCCAACGCATAGTGGCAATGTAACTGTCATATTGGTTGTGCTCTCAACCAAACTGTCAAACCATCAAATAGCTGGTGTCATAACTGATCACATGTGCAGCATCATGGCAGTTGAAGATCAAACAGAGGCCAAGATGCCATCTTCCTTTGCTGAAACCGATAGGAGGGCTGTTTTGCTGCTACTGCTCGCTTGGTATTTGAGCCCTTGCACACTACGCCACCTAAGGCATCAGCGGTAAAGTGGTGCTATTTTTTGCGCCTCTTTACCGTTGTTGTAGCGGCGATATTTGGCTGCTAGCAGGGCAGTTTTAACCCCCCCGTTAGTGGCCGAAAAGGGGTTACATTCGCCCGCAAAATGCTGCCAAAGCGCGTTTTGCCGGCGGTATTGCAGTGCTGCCCCATTGATTTCAATGGGGAGCTGCGGTGGAGGAGCAGTGAGTTTGCCGCTCCTTCACCGCTCCAAAGACGCTGCTGGCAGGATTTTTTCTGATGTCCTGCCAGCGCACCTCTCCAGTCTGAAAGCCCTCGGGCTTTCACACTGGAGTGCATGGAGCAGCTGTTTTAAGGCATTATGCAGGCGCTATTTTTAATGCTTTAGTGCCTGCAAAACGCCCTCGGTGTGAAAGGGGTCTAAAAGTGGTTGTAAACCTCAGACGTGCAATATGAACAAAGCCTATCTCTCTACAGAAGGGGTGTCAAACTGGTGGCCCTCCAGTTGTTTTTTGCGGAACTACAAGACCCATTATGCCTCTGCCTGTAGGAGTCATGCTTGTAACTGTCAGCCTTGCAATGCCTCATGGGATTTGTATTCCGCAACATCTGGAAGGCCGCTCTACAGTGTGACTTGTCTCAGCATGAATCACTTCTGACAAGTTTTCCTGACACCAAAAGAAAAAAAGCGACAGAGTGTAATTTCAGCTCTCTGCCCCCTTATTTATGACAGCTCAGACAAGCTTTAGAAATTCTGGTCTTTGAATAGATGTAGAGAAGACTGCAGATAAACAGATACAGCTTATGTAGGAGAATTTGTTTAATCTCTGTGGTATCACCTGAGGATAGTAACCTCACTGGGTATACGGAAGTGTTTACAAACACTTTAAGGGAAGATCCAAGCTCTGGAGCTCTAATCCTTATCCTTAGTTCCCTACTTAGTAAGTCACAGATTTGGGAGAAACAAGTGCATGTCAAGTGTCTCTACACCTGATTGGGAAATGCTTGTTTTAGGTCAGTGATATTTTAAGTAGGGAAGAAATGGGCACGCCACCAGATTTATTCCCATGTCTTCCCTAACTGGAAGGAGAAGATAAATTCCCAATGGGCTTACACTACCGCCCGATGACAAAGGGTAGTAAAGACCCTAGTATCTGTCAGAATGGAGCACTTTAGAAGGGCTAGTCTTTTTTTGATCCTCATAACTCATTTGAGCTCATAACTTATGTAAAACATAAAAAAAAAAACTTCCCTGCTAAACTCTGATGGTCTTTCCGACAGAGCTCCACTGAAACTGACTTTCCCACACACGATCACTCCAAAAGTCCAACCGTTTAGAATGCAGTGACGTACCGCACATACGATGGAACTAAAAAAAGGAAGTTCAAGACCCAGTACGCCACCCTTTGGGCTCCTGTTGATCGCATGTTTATCTCATGTTAGTAGAAGTTTGGTTAGAGGCGATTCGCGCTTTTCAGACTCCAGCTTATTCTGATGGTTTTACTGCAGTTCAGTTTGTACTTGTGGGGTTTGTATCTAGTTTTCAGTGCATGTTGGTCAGTTTGTACCTGTATATCAGGGCATTCTGGTCCGCTAGTTCCTGTTCTTCATCTTGTCGGATGGAGTTATACCAGCGTCTCCAGACTGGTGGCGTGGCATTGCCACCTGATGCGGATAACCTGGAAGGACTCCCCTTCGTCTTTATTGCAGATGAAGGCCTCAGTCTGGGCGAGCACCTGATGAGGCCATTCCCCTAAAGGACCCTCACTCCGGAGAGGAGGGTTTTTAACTACCGGCTGGCCAGAGCGAGAACAGTTGTTGAGAATACCTTCGGGATAATGGCCAACCAGTTCCGCCTGTTTCTGACAGCAATCCATATGACGGATTACAAAATAAACCACATCATCTTGTGCTGTTGCAGCCTACATAATTTTTTAAGGAAACATTCTCTGAATTATCTATCCTCAGTTGGGCCTGAGGCCGGACTTATTCCAGAATCTTCCCTGACAGGCCTGGATACTGGCCGTACTGGCTTGGCACCCCAAACCGCCCGTCGAGTTCGGGAGAGATATGTCAATTATTCTATGGGTAGGGGGGCCATTGCAATGGCAGAAAATGTTTAAAATTTATATTAATTAAAAAAAAAAAAAATTCTGATAAAATCTAGAGTTTGATTTATTGCTTGCTTTTCTTTTTGGCTGTCTCCTAGGTTCTCCTAGTGCACTTTCCCTTTAGTAAATAAGCCCCATTGTCACTGTAGACACAAAATGACTTCTAAAACTGGTATTAAAGTATTGAAAGAAGCCACACATTGTTGTCTTTTAAAATGTTTACTCTGTGCACATTCACACATTTGCATTTCTAAAATCTGGTTAAACGTTATTTTTGCTTTTTCACAATATTTTTTTTGGGGGGGGGGGTTTGTATTTTTTACTCAATATATATTTTTTTTGTTTTGTTTTCACAATATTTTTTTTCATCATTATATATTTATTTTTTTATTTTTTTTTAGAAACAGGCATGTTTTAAAACATAACATACACAACTCTGGAACTTACAAAGTTCAACGTATAAAAACTGAAGGCAATATCAGACATTATAGTGTCAAAAATGCCTTGATATTCCCTTCATCAGATGGGGTGGAAAAGCCAAATTTTGAAGATGCACACAAATTGGAAGTCCAAATGGGTAATGTCAGCATGTTCTAGCTCCCATCGTGGGGGATCAATGGATGTGTTTTGGGGGTGCAATCCCTTCCTCTCACCTGCTAGCGTTACGAGGAAGGGGTTGCACCCACAAAACACGTACATTGAGATCCCCTGATGGCAGATAGCATATGTTGACACACCGTATGCATCTTCAAAATTTGGCGTGGACTATTTTAAAAACTTTAAAACCAAGAATGTGGTCATCTCCAAAGGAAATAAAGAACATGATCAATTTAGTTTTAGGGAAAAAAGGATTATATTCTCCCTTAAACATCGATCATGTTCTTCATTTCCTGCTGCATGATGTCCAGACGATTGCGCATTGCATCGATCTCCCCATTCCAGGCCATGATCTTGGCAATGAGGGTTTGGGCGCTGGCGCTTGTAAATGGTTTGGCCGATTCCCCTTCCACAACCAGTACATCACCTTTGATGAAAAAATATGTTTTTAGAAATATGCAGGCATACATAGATAACCTGAAGCTGGGGTGTCAGACCTTCACCTGGTGGGGTGCCCATGTTGCCCACTTACTCCACCTCTCCTTCCTCCACATCCTCGTGGAGGCTGGGGCTAAATTCCCATTCACGCTGGCGAGGTCGGGGGTCCCTGGTATCCTGTTGTCTGAGGCCACGTACACACGCGGGGACTGTTCGCTGAAACTTTGTTCGTCAAACAGTTGCCGCAACAGTCCGCTCAAAATTTGCATGAGCGGACTTGCCCACACACGAGCGGACTGTTTCAGCTAACTGTTTGCCAAACAGTTCGCTCAACTTTTGAAATGAACGGACTCGCCCACGTAAGGCGGAGGCAAGTCCGCCCATTTCGAGCGCGTGTACAGGTAGGCGGGGCCCGCGAAGGAGACGTCGCTGGCCCCGCCGCCTGGAATGGACTTAAAGGGACACCCAACGCCGAAAAAAAATCGGCGTGGGGGTTCCCCCAAAGTCCACAACAGACCCTTGTCCGAGCACGCTACCCGGCCGGCCAGGAAAGGGGGGGCGAGCGAGCGCGCCCCCCCCTCCTGAGCCGTACC
This sequence comes from Lithobates pipiens, assembly GCF_037356315.1. Taxonomy (NCBI): domain Eukaryota; kingdom Metazoa; phylum Chordata; class Amphibia; order Anura; family Ranidae; genus Lithobates; species Lithobates pipiens. Next base: position 96,665,787 of record NW_027507903.1, on the reverse strand, counting down.
AGGCCGCGTGCCCTCAACATGGGGGGTGCCTTGGGGAAGGGGGGGCCGCGCGGCCCCCCCCACCCCAAAGCACCTTGTCCCCATGTTGATGAGGACAAGGGCCTCTTCCCGACAACCCTGGCCGTTGGTTGTCGGGGTCTGCGGGCGGGGGGCTTATCGGAATCCGGGAGCCCCCTTTAAGAAGGGGGCCCCCGGATACCGGCCCCCCACCCTATGTGAATGAGTATGGGGTACAATGTACCCCTACCCATTCACCTGTAAAATAAAAGTACCCAAAAAAAAAACACAACACACGAGAAAAAATGTTTTATTGCACAGCTCCGGGGGTCTTCCGTCTTCGGGGGTCTTCTCGCCGGACTCCTCCGCTATCTTCTTGTAGCTCTTTTACTAGCGGAGGAGTCCGGCTTTCTTCCTCCCCGCCGCCGGCCTCTTCTCCCGACTTCGGGGGTCTTGTCCCCCTCTTCGGTTCTTCTGCCGGGCCACCGCGCCTTCTTGTAGCTCTTTTGCAGGCGGTGGCCCGGTCTTCTGTCGCCGCCGCCTTCCGTTCTTCTGCCGGGCCACCGCGCCTTCTTATAGCTCTTTTGCAGGCGGTGGCCCGGTCTTCTGTCGCCGCTGTCGCCGTCGCCGCCTTCCGTTCTTCTTCTTCTTCTTGTTCTTCTTCTTCTTCTCCAGGAGATGTTGACACGACGCTCTCTCCGGCCGGAATGCCAGAGCCGCCCTGCGCTGCCACTTATATAGTGCCAATGGGGCGGTGTCACATGGTATATGTCACATGGGTCGGTCACATGGGTTGATGTCACATGGGGACTATGACATCGTAAGGGGGCGGGGTCACCATGTGACATCAACCCAGGCCGCGCAGCCCCCCCTTCCCCAAGGCACCCCCCATGTTGAGGGCACGCGGCCTGGTACGGCTCAGGAGGGGGGGCGCGCTCGCTCGCCCCCCTTTCCTGGCCGGCCGGGTAGCGTGCTCGGACAAGGGTCTGTTGTGGACTTTGGGGGGAACCCCACGCCGATTTTTTTCGGCGTTGGGGTTCCCCTTTAAGTCCATTCCAGGCGGCGGAGCCCGCGACGTCTCCGTCGCGGGCCCCGCCTACCTTCACACGCGCTCGAAATGAGCAGACTTTCCTCCGAGCGGGAACAGTTTGCTCATTTCGAAAGTAGCCTACACACGGGCGGACTGTTCGCTCAAACCAAGTTTCAGCGGACAGTTTTTCGGAATTTCCGAAAGACTTTGTCCGTCAAACTGTCCGCTGAAACTGTCCGCTGAAAGCCCACACACGAGCGGACTGTCCGCTGAAACACTGTTCAGCGGACAAAGTTGGGCGAACAGTCCGCCCGTGTGTACGCGGCCTGAGTCTTTTCTCCCCTATGAGAATTAAACAAAAAGCTGTACTTAGCACACAGATATTGGAGTCCAGAAATAGGAATATGAAACATTGCTTAGAAGTGGTGTACAGTTGTCTGTTTGGGAAGATATCCAAATTACCTTTTAAACAAACTGCAATACTTTACTTTTTTGGCCAAGTTTCACAGATGGAGACACCCCAAGTATCCCCTTCAGCAACTGCGTGGGTTACCCTAAAAAATGTTCTCTGGTGTCCCACACTAGTGAGTCCAGATGTGTAAACAGCTGCTGAGTGTCCTCTCCTTACATTCCACTGAATCAAGTTTGCAATTAATTCTAGTTTCCAAGACATCTACACAACAATATCCTTAACTTCTTTTAATAGGACAAATTAGCATGACCAAAATGTAGGTATAACCCTGTACCAGAACGATGTTTCCTACAAACGATGTTTTCTATGAATGTCTGCCCACAAATATGAACGTAGCCATTTCAAACTGTACAATAGTAAAGAAAAGCACATGGAGCAGCATGCAAGTTAATTATCATAATAGGAACACACGACAAGTACTTACTTTTTTGAAGCTCCTTCTTGATGTTTTGCAATACTGATTCAGCTCTATCAGTTTTATGTCGGACTATTGCTTCCTCAACTGCTCTTTTGACCGGCGTACCCCAAACTTCTGCTCCAGGGCGCTGACCACAGTTGACATGATGTCAGCCTTTCTTCTATTCGGATGGGTGTATGGACCCTGTTTCCCATCATAATCCTCCCTCCCTTAAAATCCCCACCATCTCTACCATTTCCTCAAAGGCCACATTAGTGGCCTTCAATCTCCTCCTGGATCCAGATGTTTGTGGCTCCGGGCTTTCCTCCACGCTACTTCCACAATGTGTCTCCGCCATTTTTATCAATTCACTCCTACTGTGCACGAAGAGAGAAGGGGCGGGGAATAATTGTCAAAAAGAACGTCAGGGGCGGGCAACGCAGGTAAAGTTTGACACATGCGCAGTGTATATAAAGCTAACACGCAGACGAACGGCAGTGACGAGTGTCCTAAACGAAGGTAACATTTGAACTAGGCCCAGATTGAGGCCTATATTGGGCTAGGATAATAATGAGAGTTTAGATTGACATTGTTGTTTTTGTCATATCAAGCTAACACGCATCATACGTGTGATGTACGTGTGTGTGTGTGTGTGTGTGTGTGTGTGTGTGTGTGTGTGTGTGTGTCCTATATTGGGATGAGATAATAATGAGAGTTTGGACTGACATTAGTGTTTTTGTCTTGTGTATTGCCTTACAGAAAAAAAATAGTCTGTTTAAAGAACATGATTTTTTGAGCATTTTTATTGACAAGTATAGGGGGATGAGGAATCTGTGGGAGGTCAAATTATTATATTATAGTATTATAACAAGCAAGCAAGGAAGGCAATACTGGAGACATTTCTGGAATTTGTCAAGACTCAGGTCCCTGAAGCAAACATTACGTTTTTGGAAAATAAAATTGGGATCTTGAGGAACATGTATAGGACGGGAGCACAAGAAGATCCAGGCTTCCCTCATATCGGGAGAAGCAGATAATGTTTATGTCACTAGGCTGTGGTACTTCCACAAACTGCTGTTTCTGGATGACCAGACTGAAGCAAGGGAATGTCTATCAACCCTTCCCTGCAGCCTTCCATCCACCCTTCCCTCCATCCCAGCAGAGGCTTCCCAGGAACAACCGGGCCCTTCCATCCTTGAGGAAGTGGATACGCCAAGCTGGAGCCAGGTATATTAGTTTTTAAAAATATTGATTGTCCTAATATTAATGATTTTATCCCAAAAATTATGTATACATATCACTAGACATTAGTGGCCAAAAATGTTGGTGAACAGCTTGAAAAATGCTGGGGTCAGAATGATAGTCTTTTCTATTTATTAACATTCAATTTGCAAGTGATGAGCTGAAAATTGTGTGATTGATGAAGCAAAAACTACAACTATGTCCCTTTTTTATACACAGGATGAGCTCAGCCAGGAGGCGGGTCTGGAAAGCGTCAGCCAGGAGATCTGAAACGAGGGGAAGCTCTGCTGATCATGTGCAAGCTAAAATGCTGTTTTTTATTTTCCTGGCATGTCCCCCTCGGATCCACAGTGACTGCACTTCCAAGTGCACTTTCAGTGCAATTTCAAGTACACTTTGCACTTGTAGTTTGCACTTGCAGGGCAAAATTAATTTGCCTTTAGTAAATAACCCCCTATGTCAAATTACCAAGGGACACCAACCTCCTTAAGGTTAAGAAAAAATACAAGATAATAATGTTATTGGAGTAACCTGAAACTCCAAAAAATCGAATTATATGGAGATCACTAGAAAACAATTTTTAAGTCATTGTAAAATAAATATTGATGAAATAAAAAATGATAAAAGACGAGTATAAAAAATAATTGGAAACATTAATTATGGAGATCGGGCTTTTAAAAACTAGACTATTAGTCATGAGATGAGGATAAATAATGAAGAAAGAAGTTTGTGAGAACTCTGTATGAATATGAGCAGCAAAACAACTTCATTCTTCTAGCATTCTAAAGAAGAAAAGAATGCCCTGTATTAAAAGATCACAGAATTAGCAGCGTGAGGAATGTGCTAGCTTCAATATGAACGCTAGTTTTACCACACCGAGCGATTCCGTCTCATACTTGCTTTAGAGCTTATGTTGTTTTTGGTCCGTCGAACTACCACACAGACGAACGGTTTTCCCAATAGAATTTGATTCCGTCGGACAGATTTGAAACATGTTCTATTTATAGTGTCCGTCTGAGTTTTTGAAGAAAAAAGTCCGCTGGAGCCCACACACGATCGTAATATCCGACGGATTGATTCCGTCTGACCTTTTCTGCCGGAAAGTCCGGTCGAGTTACCAAAAGCTCCCTTCAGTTGTCAATGCTGGAGTACAGCAAAGTTGTAGGCCACATGGCCACTGTCAGGAATTGCACTCAGGCAGAACCAGCCAATCATTCACTGCCTAAATATACATACCTTTGGAATACTATTGATTTAGCTGTAATCAGAATACACTGGGGTTGATAGACTAAAGGAAAATTAACTGTGCATTTTGCAAAGGGCAATTGCACGCTGCAAGTGCAGTTGCTCCAGATCTTAGTAAATGAGGTACAGCTTCAATTTGCAAAGAATACCCAAGCACGTGCAAGGAAAATTTTAAAAACAGCCTTTTGCTTGCATATGATTGGATGATGGAATTCAGCAGAGCTTTTCCTTATTTACTAAGCCCTGGAGCAACTGCTCTTGAAGCATGCAACTGCACTTTGCAAAGAGCACAGTCTATTTTCCTTTAGTAAATCAACCCCACAGTGTCCATTGTGTATAGTGAAACAAGAGCATGAATAGTTGTAGCTAGTGATGGACGTACTTCCGACGGGACGTTTCGCAAACGCGGCTGATATTTTGCGAACCGTAACGTTCGCGGCGGGCCCCATTGACTTCAATGGGAGGCGAACTTTGCAAACCTACAGGTCAAATTTGCAGCCACAAAATAATTACTAGCTGTGCAAACATAGTCCCACCACATGGCCAATGACATAACACATGTATGAGGTGAATCTGGGATCGACAACGACAAGCATTCTTTTTTTATATGTGAAATTGTGACAATTCAGGACTGTGGAGCGCATGAAGGCAATGGAGGAGAGGGAAGGTCAGGGTAGGCAAAGAAGAGGGTGCAGGAGATGATCACCAGCAGCGTGACATACAGCAATGACACCTGCACCGTGATAGAGTGATCTGACACCAGCACTGTGATAGAGAGCACTGACATCAGCAGCGTGACATAAAGCACTGACACCAGCACTGTGATATACAGCACTGACACCAGCACCGTGATATACAGCACTGACACCAGCACCGTGACATACAGCAATGACACCTGCACCGTGATAGGGTGATCTGACACCAGCACCGTGATAGAGAACACTGACATCAGCAGCGTGACATGAAGCACTGACACCAGCACTGTGATATACAGCACTGACACCAGCACCGTGATATACAGCACTGACACCAGCACCGTGATATACAGCACTGACACCAGCACCGTGATATACAGCACTGACACCTGCACCGTGATAGAGTGATCTGACACCAGCACCGTGATAGAGAGCACTGACATCAGCAGCGTGACATAAAGCACTGACACCAGCACCGTGATATACAGCACTGACACCAGCACCATGATATACAGCACTGACACCAGCACCGTAAGCAGCCCCAGGAGGAAGTCAGCATAGCACAGGGATGGTGGGAGCCCCTCATAATGAGCATAGCACAGGGATGGTGGGAGCCCCTCATAATATGCACAGCAGAGGTACAGCCCCAGGAGGAAGTCAGCACAGCACAGGGATGGTGGGAGCCCCTCATAATAAGCAGCCCCAGGAGGATGTCAGCATAGCACAGGGATGGTGGGAGCCCCTCATAATAAGCAGCCCCAGGAGGAAGTCAGCACAGCACAGGGATGGTGGGAGCCCCTCATAATAAGCAGCCCCAGGAGGATGTCAGCTGTCACGATCAGGGGTCAGGCTCGAAGACCAATTGCTATAGCAGTTGCAGGACTACCACTAACCAGCAGGATAGGAACACAGGCAGTCACCCTGGCAGATGACACAGGCTCACCTGAGGTGCGGAGTCTAAGTACTAATCGGTTTTCACCAGAGCTCCAGATGGTAGAGATGGATTTAGCTGCGTGTTAGTACCAGGTCACGGTCCTCAGGATCGCCCCACCAGAAGGTGAGCAAGCCGGGGTTCAGTAGCGGATGAGCAGGTAAGGATCAAACAGAAGTGTGGTCAGTAAGCAAGCCAAAAGGTCGGTAACGAGTTGTTGCAGATTGGGATCAGGCAGAAGCGTAGTCGTGGAACAAGCCAAGGGTCGATAACGAGCAGTAGTAAATATAAGCGGCAGCAGAGAAGACGGGAGCGAGATACAGGCTGGAGATTGCACAATATTCTGGCAAGGAGGAAGTGCAGAGACATGGCTTATATCAGGAAGTCCATGGGAGGAGCAAAGAGTTCAAGGTTCAGCTGAAATCAAGGTACAAGGCAGGGTTGTCAAAAGGATCTGACAAGGAACAGTCCAGCATCTCAGATAGCTCAGAGAGAAGATTCACTGCCAGACACAGCTGAAGTCCCAGGTTCAAGTCCAGGTCCTGACAGTACTCCCCTCCTCCCAGGATGTCCACTGGATGTCCTAGGGCCCGGTTTGTGAGGGAACCTCTGGTGGAATTCTCTTGTTAATATAGGAGCATGAACATTCTGCTCAGGCTCCCAAGAATTTTCTTCTGGCCCATATCCTTCCCATTGAACCAGATATTGCAATTTGTTCCTATAGATCCTGGAATAAAGAATTTTCTCCACTACATATTCTTCTTTACCCTGTACCTTAACAGGTGGAGGGGGTGGAAGAATTCTTCCCGAAAAAGTATTTTTGTGAAAAGGTTTGAGTAGCGATATGTGAAACACAGGGTGAATCTTCATACTGGCTGGAAGTTTTAGGCGAAAGGCGACTGGGTTGATCTGGGCCAAGATCTGGAAAGGTCCCACAAACTTTTGTCCCAACTTTGCAGATGGAACATGAACCTTCAGATTTTTAGTAGATAACCAAACTTGATCACCCACATGAAAGGTAGGAAGTGCTCTGCGATGTCTATCTGCAGCCTTTTTGTAACTTTCCTGAGCTTCCCTCAAAGTCTTGATCAATTTATCCTGGATCTCCTGTAAAGCAGTTCATCTGTTGGTAACAGCAGGAATCGGAGTTGAGATAGGGAGATCAGGGATAAAAGCTGGATGATGCCCGGTATTTAGGAAAAAAGGGGTCTGAGAGGTGGAGCTATGTTTAGAATTGTTATAAGCAAACTCCGCTGTAGGAAGATAGTCCACCCAGTCATCCTGAAGATAACAAAACATCGAAGGTACTGCTCTAACGTTTGATTAGTCCGATCGGTCTGACCATTAGACTGAGGATGAAAAGCAGAAGATGGATTAATTGTTACTCATAGAGCTGAGCAAAAGCTTTTCCAAAATTTTGAAGTGAATTGCACTCCTCTGTCAGAAACTACATCTTATGGAATTCCATGTAGTCTAAAGATTTCTCGAACCATCAACTCCTAAGTTTGTTCTGCAGAGGGTACCCCTTTGACCGGTATAAAGTGAGTCATCTTCGTGAAGCGATCAATAACAACCAAGATGGTGGTCATTTCTTTAGAGGGGGGGGTAAATCGACTACAAAGTCCATAGAAATTGATCCCCATGGTCTTGATGGGACAGGGAGTGGCTGGAGCAACCCCAAAGGAGAAGCTCGGGGTGTCTTATTGCGAGCACAGACCAGGCACGAGTCTACATAACCTTTGACATCTCTTTTGTACCCAGGCCACCAAAAGATAAAAGTTCCTCTGTCTTAGAAACTCCAAAATGTCCAGCAAGTTTGGAGTCATGAACCAACTTGAGGACTTTAACCCGAGCAACTTCAGGTACATAGAGGCGATGTGCTTGAGTCCAGAAGCCATTTTTGTACTCAAGGATGATGTCCATAGGAGGATTTTTGAGGAGTGGGTCATTCTCATACCCTTCTTTGAGGAGACTCAAGAGTGCTTTAGAACTTGTGGCACCTAGAAAGTTCTTTTGAGGCAGGACTGTGTATTCAGAGTTGTTTTCCTGGAGAGGTCCAGACAACATTCGTGATAAGGCATCAGCCTTACCATTCCTTGACCCAGGTCGATATGAGATAATAAAATTGAACCTGGAAAAGAACAATGACCAACGTGCTTGTCTAGAAGACAATCTCTTGGCAGAACGAATGAATTCCAGATTCTTATGATCTGTGAGAACGGTCACAGGATGCTTTGCACCTTCCTGCAAATGCCTCCATTCAGAAAATGCTTCCTTAATTGCCAGTAAATCCTTATTCCCAATATCATAATTTCTTTCGGCTGAAGACATTAAACGAGAGAAGTAAGCGCAAGGATGAAGCTGCATCTTTTCACCACGTCGTTGAGAGAGGATAGCTCCCACGGCAGAGTCCGAAGCATCCACTTCCACTATAAACGGTAATTCAGGATTGGGATGTACCAATACTGGTGAAGAAGTAAAAAGAGTTTTTAACCTTACAAAAGCAGCCTGTGCCTCAGATGACCACACAAAGGGCACCCCTTTCTTTGTTAGTTGGGTAATTGGAGCTATCACCTTAGAGAAGTTCCTTATGAATTTTCTGTAAAAGTTGGCAAACCTGACAAATCGTTGGATTTCCTTAATGTTTCCAGGGGCAGGCCAATCTACCACTACTTTAATCTTCTCGGGGTCCATGCTCACTCCATCTGGAGAAATAATATACCCTAAGAACTGGATCTGGGCTTGTTCAAACTCACACTTCTCCAGTTTGATATAAAGTCGATTCTGCCTTAATCTTTCAAAGACAGTGCAAACATGCCTGCGGTGCTCTTCCAGGTTATCGGAAAAGATAAGGATATCATCCAGATAAGCAATGACAAATTGGTCCAACAGATCTCGAAAAACATCATTTATGAAGTGTTGAAATGTTGCAGGGGCATTGCAGAGACCAAAGGGCATGACCAAGGACTTGAAATGTCCATATCTGGTTCTAAAGGCGGTTTTCCATTCGTCTCCTGGAGGCATACGGACCAGGTTATATGCCCCCCCAGGTCAAGTTTTGTAAAAACTTTGGCAGAACAAAGTCTTTCCAACATTTCCGAGATCAAGGGGAGTGGATAACGGTTTTTAATAGTGACCTTATTTATGTGCCTGTAATCAATGCATGGACGCAAGGTGGAGTCTCTCTTTTCAACAAAGAATAGGGCTGCTCCTGCAGGAAATGTTGAGTGTCTAATAAAACCCTTCTCTAAATTTTCATCAAGCCACTCCCTGAGCACTTTTAATTCAGGTTCTGACAGATTAAAAAGGCGGCCGAAAGGTATTTCAGCCCCTGGGAGCAGTTCAATGGGGCAATCGTATGGGCGGTGAGGAGGTAATTTAGCTGCATTTTTCTTATCACAGACATCCCGGAACGCATGGTATTGTGGAGGCAAGTTGTGATATGACTGGGTAGTTACCACACCAACTTGCAATTCCTTGACCAGTGGAGAACTTGTTTGGTAAGATTCCCTACAGTGTTCCTTGCAGTGGGAAGATATGAAATCTATGGTCCGTGTTCCCCAGTTGATAGAGGGATTGTGAGTGGAGAACCAAGGAATGCCCAAAATGATGGGAAATTTGGGTGATGTAATCAACTGAAAGCTGATGGTCTCATGATGATCAGCCTCAAACTGGGTTACCAGAGGAACTGTTTTATGGGTAACAGGTCCTGAGGATAAGGGTGAACCATCAACCGTCTCCATCTCAATAGGAGCAGATGTATTTCTGGCTGGAATGTTATTGCGGTGGGCAAACTCTATGTCCATATAGTTTCCTCCAGCCCCAGAGTCCAGCATAGCAGAGCAGGCGATTTCACGGCCCTCAGAAATAGGTTTAATAGGGATGACAAAATGAGACAGTGGAGAATTTACTTTATTTTCTTCAAGAATCAATGGGGAGATAGACTGGGTAATAGAGTTGATTTTTTCAGGCAGGATCACATCAGTAGCCGCAATTGTTCTAACCTTGTTAGGACAGTTAACTGTGTAATGCCCAGAGTCTCCACAATATAGACAGAGATTCTCCGAATGTCTTCTTTCTTTCTCCTGAAAAGAAATGGATCTCTTAATTGCATCAACCTGCATAGGTTCAGCTGTGTCAGAATCTGGAGAAACTCTTGGATCCTTCTGAACAAATTGACTAGCAGGGAAATGCATGCCACCATTACTTCCAAACATTCCCAGCCTCTCCTTCCTCCTTTCTGTAAGCCTCTGATCAACTCTGATACATAGTTGGATGAAGGCTTCAAGATCATTAGGAGTCTCTACTCTGGCAAGCTCATCTTTTACCTGTTCAGAAAGGCCTTGGCGGAACTGACTTTTTTGCGCTGCTGGGTTCCAAGTGGTATCTGCCATCCAGCGTCTGAATTCAGCTGTGTATTCAGCAATAGAGCGTTTACCCTGCCGTAAACTATGCAACTTTGCTTCATCCGTAGCGCAGCGGTTGGGATCATCAAAAACTTGATTCATTGCATCCTTGAAAGTCTGGAAATTATTCAGCATGGCACTGTCTTGTTCGATATAGGGGGAGGCCCAGGCTAGAGCTTCCCCAGTCAGGAGGTTGATAACAAACATTACCTTCTGTCTTTCAGAAATGAATGCAGTGGGTCGCATTTGGAAATAGATGCGACACTGGTTAAGAAAACCTCTGTAATGGTGGCGGTCGCCATTAAACTTGGGTGGGTGAGGCATATGTGCGTTAGTATCATCTCGGGAACGTAGATCCAGCAATTGTTTTGTTAGAGCACGGATCTCTTCATGCTGTTCCTTAACCACACCTTCCAGTACGGAGAATTTTTCTTGGTAAGTGACACCGAACTCCTGCAGCTCTGCAATTTGCTGCCTGAACGGAGCCACGGCATTTGCTATAGCGGCCTCCATGTTTTGGGCCAGAATATTCTGTCAAGATCAGGGGTCAGGCTCGAAGACCACAGTTGCAGGACTACCACTAACCAGCAGGATAGGAACACAGGCAGTCCCCCCGGCAGATGACACAGGCTCACCTGAGGTGCGGAGTCTAAGTACTAATCGGTTTTCACCAGAGCTCCAGATGGTAGAGATGGATTTAGCTGCGTGTTAGTACCAGGTCGCGGTCCTCAGGATCGCCCCACCAGGAGGTGAGCAAGCCGGGGTTCAGTAGCGGATGAGCAGGTAAGGATCAAACAGAAGCGTGGTCAGTAAGCAAGCCAAAAGTTTGGTAACGAGTTGTTGCAGATTGGGATCAGGCAGAAGCGTAGTCGTGGAACAAGCCAAGGGTCGATAACGAGCAGTAGTAAATATAAGCGGCAGCAGAGAAGACGGGAGCGAGATACAGGCTGGAGATAGCACAATATTCTGGCAAGGAGGAAGTGCAGAGACATGGCTTATATCAGGAAGTTCATGGGAGGAGCAAAGAGTTCAAGGTTCAGCTGAAATCAAGGTACAAGGCAGGGTTGTCAAAAGGATCTGACAAGGAACAGTCCAGCATCTCAGATAGCTCACAGAGAAGATTCACTGCCAGACACAGCTGAAGTCCCAGGTTCAAGTCCAGGTCCTGACATCAGCATAGCACAGGGATGGTGGGAGCCACTCATAATAAGCAGCCCCAGGAGGAAGTCAGCACAGCACAGGGATGGTGGGAGACCCTCATAATGAGCATAGCACAGGGAATGGTGGGAGCCTCTCATAATATGCACAGCAGAGGTACAGCCCCAGGAGGAAGTCAGCACAGCACAGGGATTGGTGGGAGCCCCTCATAATAAGTAACCCCAGGAGGAAGTCAGCACAGCACAGGGATGGGGGGAGCCCCTCATAATGAGCATAGCACAGGGATGGTGGGAGCCCCTCATAATGAGCATAGCACAGGGAGGGTGGGAGCCCCTCATAATATGCACAGCAGAGGTACAGCCCCAGGAGGAAGTCAGCACAGGGATGGTGGGAGCCCCTCATAATGAGCAGCCCCAGAAGGAAGTCAGCACAGCACAGGGATGGTGGGAGGCCCTCATAATAAGCAGCCCCAGTAGAAATATGACACCACTCAACCTTTTTTAAACAGGAGGGTACAGGCATATAGTACGGTGTGCTTTTTTTGGACAAGGAAGTGAGCCAAATGAAGAAAGAAGGTCTGTGTGCTCGATTAAAAAAATTGTTTATAGACATATACATGGTCTACTGGTCACATGTATTGAATTCCTCCGAGATCCATGCCTCATTCATTAGGGTTCATTGAGGTAGTTAACACTGTCGTGAGCTAGGCGAGTACGCTTATCGGTCACGATCCCCCCTGCTGCGCTGAACGTCCTTTCGGACAGGACACTGGACGAGGGGCAAGCCAACAGTTCGATTGCAAATTGGGCAAGCTCTGGCCAGAGGTCAAGTCTGCCCACCCAGTAGTCCAGGAGTTCATCACTCCTCAGAGCGTCCACATCGGCCGTTAACCCGATGTAGTCGGACACCTGGCGGTCTAGGCGTTCCCTGATGCTGGATCTGGATGACACCTGTCGATGGGTCGGCTGAAAGAATTACCTCATATCAGAAGTCACCAACACATCTTCAAACCGGCCTCTTCTTGCAGGCGCTGTTGGATTGGTACCCGTAACTCCTTCTCTGGGAGTGGGAATTGCTCCTCTGCCAGCGCACACAAAAGCAGAATGCAGCATTTCTCGAAGCAAGGCCTGGAAGTGCTCCATTCTGACAGCCCTCTGTGACAGCGGTAACATTTCCGCCATTTTGTGTTTGTACCGGGGGTCTAAGTACGTTGCCACCCAGTACTGGTCCTTGACCCTTATGCTTTTTATACGGGGGTCCCTATTAAAACACTGGAGCATGAAGGCCCCCATTTGCACTAAACTGGAAGCGGTGTGGTGGCCTGGCTCCTGCTCATCATCCAGGATAATGTCGTCCTCTTCATTCTCCTCTCCCCATCCACGCACAACAACAGGGATCCCAGAAAGGTTTAAAGCATACTCTTCTTGCTCCTCCTCATCCGCCCTGGCACCATCCTCCTCTGACTCCTCTTCAGACTCTTGTTGTTCACTTGTCTCAGATAGAGTAGCCCCCCTGGGAATTCATCTAGTATTGCGACTTCCTCATCTTCCCGCTCCTGCTCCTCCACAGCTTGATCAATGACATGATGCAATGCACGCTCCATAAAGAAGGCATAAGGTACCATGTCACTGATGGCGCCATGGCTGCGACTGACCAGTTTGGTGATCTCCTCAAATGGCCGCAGAAGTCTGTATGCGTCGCGCATGAGCAGCAACTGGCGCGGTGAAAAAACCCCCAGCTCCCCAGAACCTGTTCTGCCGCAGAGTTCATACAGGTAGACGTTAACTGCACGTTTCTGCTGGAGCAGCCTATCAAGCATATAGAAGGTTGAGTTCCATCGCGTCGGGCAATCGCAAATAAGACGCCTGACCGGCAGATTGTGTCGCCGCTGAATATCAGCAAGGCGAGCCATGGCCGTGTAAGATCTTCTGAAATGGGCCGAGATTTTCCTTGCCTGCCGCAAGATGTCCTGGAACCCAGGGTATTTGACAACGAATCGCTGCACGACCAAGTTTAAGACGTGTGCCATGCATGGCACGTGCGTAATTTTGCCCTGTTTCAATGCGCTAAGCAGATTGGCACCGTTGTCACACACCACTTTACCAACTGTCAAATTGAGCAGTGTTAGCCACTGATCTGCCTGTGAACGCAAAGCTGAAAGGAGTTCCGGGCCAGTGTGGCTCTTGGCTTCCAGGCACAACAGACGCAGCACGGCATGGCAACATCTCACCTGGCATGTCGAATAGTTTCTGGGGAGCTTTGGCGGCGCAGCCGAAGAGACGCTAGCAGCGGAAAAGGAGGAGTCAGCCGAGGAGGAGAGGGAGGAGGATGGAGTAGGAGGAGGAAGAGAAGAAGAGACAGGCCTGCATGCAATCCATGGCAGTAAAACCAAATCTACACGGGTGCCACGGGTTACATGCTTGACGGCCATCAGAAGGTTCACCCAGTGGGCAGTAAAAGTGATATACCTTCCCTGCCCGTGTTTGCTAGACCACGTGTCTGTGGTCAGATGTATCTTGGCACCGACACTGTGTGCCAGAGATACATTCACTTGCCGCTGAACATGGCCATATAGCTCTGGGATGCCCTTCTCTCAGAAATACTTCCTTCCTGGGACCTTCCATTGTGGTGTTCCAATGGCCCCAAATTTTCGAAAAGGCCTCCGAGTCCACCTGTTTATATGGCAGTAGTTGGAGGACTATCAGTTCTGACAAGCCAGCCATCAGCCGTTGGGCAAGAGGATTATCCGGCATCATAATTTTTTTACGCTCAAACATTAGGCCCACGGAAGCCTGCCTTTTTGCAGAAAAACATGAGCTTGGCGTGATGGAAGGTGGAGTGGAGGACAATTGTGAGGAGAGAGGAGAAGGAGAAGTAGAAGACGAGGCTGGACGGTGAGAGCCTGGAGTGTGGCTTTGTGTGTTCCGTTGCTCCCACTGGGCTCGGTGATGGCTGCTCATGTGCCTTCTTAAGGCGGTCGTCCCTAGGTGAGTGTTTGGCTTACCGCGACTAATACGTTGACTGCAAAGATTGCAGATGGCAACACTATTGTCAGCAGCGGACACGTTAAAAAAAAAAACACACTGCGGAGCCATGTGCCGGCGTCCTGGGAGTGCCAGATGCGACCGTACATGGTCGATGCCTCGCTCCTGATACATTAGCAGTCTGCTTTGTCCCTCCTGTGCAATGTAAGTTATTCCTGCTTCTCCTCCCTATCTGCTGGTCCATAGCTCCCTCTGAACTCCCCTCCTCTTCCTCTCTTGTGGGCACCCACGTGACATCACTAGACACGTCATCATCAACGTCACCTTCCCCACCGCTATAAGTAGAGATCTCAGAGTAGGCAGCAACACCGGGGACCAACCTCCTCCTTGGGCTGATCTGGGTACTGTCGTCAGACTGCTGAGTGGCGGTTCTTGCTACCTCCTCTTCCTGATCCAATGCCAAGAGTGGCTGCGCATCAGAAATATCTTGATATGGATCGGAAAATAATTCCTGTGACTCAAGCGGAAGGTATGTGGTGGTGGTGGTGGTGGTGTTGTTGGTGGTAGTGTCTTTGGGGGTGCACATAGCAGAGAGTGAAGAAGAGGGTGCAGATCGAGAGGATGAGGAGGGTGCAGAAGAGTAAGGCCACGTACACACGCGCGGACTGTTTGCCCAACCTTGTTCGTCAAACAGTTTGGGCAAACAGTCCGCTCAAAATTTGCATGAGCGGACTTGCCCACACACGAGCGGACTGTTTGACGAACAAGGTTGGGCAAACAGTTCGCTCAACTTTTGAAATGAACGGACTCGCCCACGTAAGGAGGAGGCAAATCCGCCCATTTCGAGCGCGTGTACAGGTAGGCGGGGCCCGCGAAGGAGACGTCGCGGGCTCCGCCGCCTGGAATGGGCTTAAAGGGGAACCCCAACGCCGAAAAAAATCGGCGTGGGGGTTCCCCCAAAGTCCACACCAGACCCTTGTCCGAGCACGCTACCCGGCCGGCCAGGAAAGGGGGGCGAGCGAGCGCGCCCCCCCTCCTGAGCCGTACCAGGCCGCGTGCCCTCAACATGGGGGGTGCCTTGGGGAAGGGGGGGCCGCGCGGCCCCCCCACCCCAAAGCACCTTGTCCCCATGTTGATGAGGACAAGGGCCTCTTCCCGACAACCCTGGCCGTTGGTTGTCGGGGTCTGCGGGCGGGGGGCTTATCGGAATCCGGGAGCCCCCTTTAAGAAGGGGGCCCCCGGATACCGGCCCCCCACCCTATGTGAATGAGTATGGGGTACAATGTACCCCTACCCATTCACCTGTGAAATAAAGTACAAAAAAAAACACAACACAGGGGAAAAAATATTTTATTGCACAGCTCCGGGGGTCTTCCGTCTTCGGGGGTCTTCTCGCCGGACTCCTCCGCTATCTGTGTGTAGCTCTTTTACTAGCGGAGGAGTCCGGCTTTCTTCCTCCCCGCCGCCGGCCTCTTCTCCCGACTTCGGGGGTCTTGTCCCCCTCTTCGGTTCTTCTGCCGGGCCACCGCGCCTTCTTGTAGCTCTTTTACAGGCGGTGGCCCGGTCTTCTGTCGCCGCTGTCGTCCCCCCTTCCCCAAGGCACCCCCCCATGTTGAGGGCACGCGGCCTGGTACGGCTCAGGAGGGGGGGGCGCGCTCGCTCGCCCCCCTTTCCTGGCCGGCCGGGTAGCGTGCTCGGACAAGGGTCTGGTGTGGACTTTGGGGGAACCCCCACGCCGATTTTTTTCGGCGTTGGGGTTCCCCTTTAAGCCCATTCCAGGCGGCGGAGCCCGCGACGTCTCCTTCGCGGGCCCCGCCTACCTGTACATGCGCTCGAAATGGGCGGATTTGCCTCCTCCTTACGTGGGCGAGTCCGTTCATTTCAAAAGTTGAGCGAACTGTTTGCCCAACCTTGTTCGTCAAACAGTCCGCTCGTGTGTGGGCAAGTCCGCTCATGCAAATTTTGAGCGGACTGTTTGCCGAAACTGTTTGACGAACAAGGTTGGGCAAACAGTCCGCGCGTGTGTACGCGGCCTAAGGCTGAGTGAGCCACTCAACCAAGTCTGGTGCGTCCTTTAAAGTAATTGAACGCACCTTCTGCAACTTCCCACTTTGGCTCAAGCCTGTTGCTACCACCCCTGCGGACGGGCCTGCCTCTTCCTCTGCCTGTCATTTTTTAAATGACCCTGTGACAAAACTCTCAGTCCCTATACTGATAAAGGACTGCTGCAGTATAGGGCAGCAGTCAGCAGTAGTGCACCTCAACCCTATATATTGTGGACCTATACCAGTCCTTAAGGAATAACAGACTGTACCTCACTCAACCCCATGTACTGTAGTACCCTAGACCTTACCAGTCCTTATAAGGACCTTTGTGGAACTAGTAGGTTGTGAATGATTAGCAAACTGTACCTCAGTCCCTATACTGATAAAGGAATGCTGCAGTATAGGGCAGCAGTCAGCAGTAGTGCACCTCAACCCTATATATTGTGGACCTATACCAGTCCTTAAGGAACAGCAGACTGTACCTCACTCAACCCTATGTACTGTAGCACCCTATACCTTACCAGTCCTTTGTGGAACTAGTAGGTTGTGATTAGCAGACTGTACCTCAGTCCCTATACTCATAAAGGACTACTGCAGCAGAAGGGCAGCAGTCAAGTATAATATTCTTTCTATATTTGGAAGAAAGAATTTTATACGTGTACAAGCCTATTACCATACCAGTCCTGAAAAGAACCTTTGTGGACCTAATAGTAACAGCTACTGATTAAACTGACTGTCCCTCACTGCCACACACAGCTTCCTGCCTGTCCCTATTTAAACTGACAAAACACAGGCTGCTGGAACAATAACTTGAATAGCACTCAAAACTATATCCTGTACTACTTTACCATACCAGTCCTGAAAAGGACTTTTGTGGACCTAATAGTAACAGCTAATGATTAAACTGACTGTCCCTGCTGCACAGAGCGTCCTGTCCCTCTCTCTACACTGACAAAAGACAGGCTGCTGCAACAATCACTAGCACAGCAGTGCCTCAAACCTATATCCTGAACTACACCTAACACCTATACCATACCAGTCCTTAAAATAACTTTTGTGGACCTAATAGTTAGCGATTTGGGTCACTGCAGTCTCTCCCTGCTCCACACAGCAACCTCTCCCTATAGTGACATACGAAAGAATGTAAAATGGCCGCCGGATCGGGTCTATTTATAAGTTAGGGGGAATGTCCAAGTGTCCATGTGCTGTAATGTCTCAATTGGCCTGTACCCCATGATGGATGTGTCATCATAGGTCAAAGTTCTTTTACACAGTAAACACAGAAGTCCGCCGGGCGAACGGCGCCAATAGTCCGCCGATCTGGCGGACCGCGAACAGCCGAAATTCGCTGCAAAACGACCGCCGGGCGAACCGTTCGGCCATCCCTGGTTGTAGCTTTAATATTGTTTTATATATTTTTTTTTAATAATATAGCATATGTGTAGCATAGCTGCCAGGATTATGTAAAATTATTTTATGTAGGGATATTGAATATCAATTTAGGGGTTTGTGTATAATAAGCAGTGCGTGTGTGATATACGGGACAGGCTTTTGCACTGTTTGAAAAATCTGTTAAACTTGTTAAAGAACAACCAGAATTGCTATAATAAGCTTCCTAAATCATATGTTAAACTATCCTATATTAGCACTTCTGGTCATCCTAATGTGTTAAATTATATAAGCAAGCTGTGCTCAACCTAATTAGTGTGTTCAATTACTCTATTTAAGTATTCAGCACTGCCCTAATTAAGTGTTAAATTATGTTAGTTCACTGTTACAGCAACGCACATTCAACAAACAATATGTTAAATTAGTGCGGCACAAAGAATTTATTTTGTTTTGCTGTTTAGCAAGGTTATACCAAATGTACCAGTTTACATGTCTACTATAAAAAGAAGTGTTGAGCTTGAACACTTCTTTTTAACATGAAGGGGAATAAGTATCTTTCACACATTTTTGAAAGGGGTATCATTTGCATACAACAATCATAGTTTAGGATATGAAAAAGTAGGTATAATATAATGAGGCCTTAAAGTGATACTAAAGTCTAATTTTTTTTAGTTTAAAAAATAACAAACATGCCATACTAACTTGCCCTGTGTAATGGTTTTGCACAGAGCTGCCCAGATCCTCCTCTTCTTGGGTCCCTCTTTGGTGCTCCTGGCCCCTCCCTCCTGTTGAGTGCTCCCACAGCACACAGCTTGCTATGGGGGCACCCAAACCGAGAAACAGCTCCATGTGTCCATTCAGGCCCCACCTCCTCTCTCTCCTCATTGGCTGACTCACTTTGACAGTTTTGGGAGCCAATGGCGCCAATGAGCCAATGAGGAGCGGAGTCCAGGGCAGCTGAGACACTCCTACAACATCGCTGGATCTAGATGGGGCTCCGGTAAGTATTAGAGGGGCTGAGAGGGCTGATGCACACAGAAGGCTTTTTATCTTAATGCATAAAATGCATTAAGATAAAAAATCTTCTGACTTCACTTTAATCACTTTAATATAACTACGTATTATACTATCCCATGCATACCTAAATACTGGTACCCTGTTTAATGCTCTGCCACTTATTTCATGTGATTTTTAGTGCAATAGGAATGAGCTTGGGTTTGGTCCAAACCTAGCCACGCCATATTAGTGATGTCACAAACATCCTTGCCCCATGTGGCAGGGAGAGTGGAGAACCTCTGGGGGAATCTAGAATGGAAAAGGACCTGGGGGTCCTAGTAGATGATAGGCTCAGCAATGGCATGCAATGCCAAGCTATTGCTAACAAAGCAAACAGAATATTGGCATGCATTAAAAATGGGATTAACTCCAGAGATAAAACAATAATTCTCCCGCTCTACAAGACTCTGGTCCGACTGCACCTAGAGTATGCTGTCCAGTTCTGGGCGCCGGTTCTCAGGAAGGATGTACTGGAAATGGAGTGAGTACAAAGAAGGGCAACAAAGCTAATAAAGGGTCTGGAGGACATTAGTTATGAGGAAAGGTTGTGAGCACTGAACATATTCTCTCTGAAGAAGAGAGGCTTGAGAGGGTTTCAATATACAAATATTATACTGGTGACCCCACAATAGGGATAAACTTTTTTCACAGAAGGGAGTTTAACAACACTCGTGGCCACTATAAGAAAAAAGGTTCAACCTTAAACTACGTAGAGGGTTCTTTATTTTAAGAGCGGCAAGGATGTGGAATTCCCTTCCACGTGCGGTGGTCTCAGTGGGAAGCATTGATAGTTTCAAGAAACTATTAGATAAGCACCTGAACAACCGCAACATACAGGGATATACAATGTAATACTGACATATAATCACACACATGGGTTGGACTTGATGGACGTGTCTTTTTTCAACCACACCTACTATGTAACTATGTGTATGTGCAGCTGTAGAGTGGAAAATTCCCCACCCACAGCTCATTGCCCCGGAACTAACAGATGCCTTCCGAGTTCAGGTCACACTCAATTAGGACCGGAGCCAAGCTCATACCTACTTTTCAACTGTACAAACCACCAAAAATAAGAAAAGAGAAATGGTTTCTTCTTTCATGAACCATGAAGAAGCAACTGACTTTTAGTCCCCTTTCCCCTGCGGTTCGCTTGCTAAATTAAGCAAATGTCCAGAAGTAATTAAAGGTAATTAAGAAGAGGTAATTAAGGTAACTTGAATCTTGGGGCTAACCTTACCCTTATCCTGCCTCCCCTGCCCACTTGTGCCTTATAATAAATAAAGTCCTCTGGTGAACTAAAACCTAATCCTTCTATAATGTGGCACATTGAAAACCCTGTAGACCACTAGGGACTTTTATAATGAAGCCTAGCGGCCCACTTAGTCTCACAGAAATCTTAGCAATGTAGCAGCCCTCTGACACTACAAAGGCAGGATAGCACCTCCAGAGACCAGGGGAAGGGCTAGCATTTCACCCCAGGGCTGAGTCTATGACTGAATTGGGGAGAATGAGAAAGCATAATGGGCGCCAGTCACTTTTGTCTTTTTAAAATCTTATTGCAAAATGGTTAAGAAGGTGAAGGTTACATATAATGTTTTTTTTTTCATAATTCTTATTTGTGCTACTCTTACATCTACTTGGTTTTTAAGATACTGTTTGTATGTGTAGCCCCCTCTAGTTAGGTAGGTGCTAGAGTGAGAATTTTTTCTGAAGAGTAGGAAAATTTAGGCAGGCCTAGCTGGTGGCTAGGCCTGTTTGTTTTCATTCTGGGCTGGAAGTGGCCTAGGGCAGGGCTGGGTGACTCACAGGTGGCATCATTGTCGCCTCCCTCTTCTTTATAGAAGATGCTGGAAGGAAGGGAAGAGGGGAGAGGTGGGGCTGCCTGGGGTACCTTGATGAGTCTTGACCAATCCCCAACTTGAATTGGAATGGGGGCAGTCCTCCTCAAATACCTGTGGTCAGCCCTGCTGGGGAGGAGTTTTCAGGTGGAAGAGCTGAAGTGAGAGAGTGTGGAGGTTATTGGGACCCACGGGGAGCTCCCCAGTCTGGGGTGGGGTGACCCTGGGTTGGGGTTCGGGTTCATCCAGGTGGAGTGAAGAGATCCTGGAAGGAGACGTGTATGAGAGAGCAAGTAGAGGACAGCAGGAGAGAACACTTCTAAGATTCTCTAAGATTCTCCAGGGGGGACAACTGGTATCAGCTAGGAGGGCTGGTGAGTGAGCACAGTCGGAAGGACTGAGGAGGCACGCCTGAGAAAACTGGGAGATTGCAGTTTAAGATGGGTGCAGAACCAGAAGAGAGGACTGTGGGAAGGGCAGTGGAGAGAGGTCATTGAAGTAGTGTCAGGCCTAACCATGTTGTGCTAGCTAGTCTAAAGGCGTAACAGTCTGCAACAAGGGAAGTGCTGGTTGAGTAACAGTCTACAACAAGTGAAGTGCTAGAGAAGTAACGGTGTGCAGCAAGTGCTGGAAGAGTGAAGGATAAGAGGTCTTAAGCAAGAGTTTGTGCTGGAGAGAAGACTGGAGTGGATAAAGAAATCCCAAGCAAGTTGCACTGAATTTCCTAGGGATCCCATCATTTCCCATCCAAGTTCTATCCCCTCAATAAAAAAACAAAAACAAAGTAAAGCTTTTGGACTGTTCTGTGCCTCTGAGTGTCTGTGAGACGGATGTCTGGCTGGGCAGGATGACAGATGAACCACTACATACAGCAACACCTACGGCGGCATGGCTACATTTGGGTCATCCAGGATCACCTGTTCACAGCTAACCCGACAGCCGTTGCCCCTAGAAACTGAGATTGATCGAGCCGGGGAGTTGAGGAAGTAAAACTTGGGAAAGGACTTATGCATTCTGCCTGCCATTCAGTGTTATTGTAGCAAGTGTTGTTGCCCATAGCAACCAGTGGAGTTGCCTTCAAGTTAGTTTGTGGCTGCTTGCTTACCCAGTTGCCCCAACCGCAACTGGGGCAGACACATGTGCTAATCTTTCAACTCAGGAACTGTTTACCATGTGTTGTTACCCATGGCAACCATGTCTGGTGACCGTGCCCATGGATTAAAAGTATGCCCAGCGTTCTGCTATGGCCGGGCGTCCTAACAAATATGTCCAGCGATCTGCTATTTTTAACTCTTGCTCCAAATTCCTGCTTTGAACAGTAAAGTGTGCCTGGAAGTGTCTACTGTTGCGTGGGGTGATCGGGATAAACCTGCGGGTGGGACTGTGCTAAATGTGTTCCCTTCAGTGAGGCATAGGTTACACACTTTATTGTTGCTACCAGCAACCACCTGCCTTTAGTTGCTTGGGCACAGTCACTGTCAAGCGACATGCCTTGACAAATCCTGTTAGATACAGCATGCCTGCAACCTCCAGCCTTGCTATAAAGGGGTTACAACAGTGTGCTCAGGGAGGCGCCTGCCTATCAGTTCTTCAGACGCCAGCACATCTGGAAGCAAGGGGGTGGTGCCACGTCCTAGAAAGAGACCCAGCATTCCCTGCTAGCAACAGACACCTCGCAGCAGAGGAGCAAGATGGCAGAGAGTGGATGTATGCTGCCCGCACTGTCTTGGTTGCCTGAACTGCAGGACACTGGTCGACTATCGGTGTCCGGTTGGAGCATCACTGAGGATTCGCCCTGGGGATGATTGAGGGAATGGAGCGGCTGTGCCCAAATTGCTGGATACCGATGGCGTTGGTCATAGCCTGGATCCGGTGTGGTAATTTTATTTTTTTTCTTTATCAGATAATTTTTATAAATTTTTAATATTGATACATTAAAAACAACAAACATAAATAACATCCCAAAAGGCCCCACAAAACCTTGGAGCATAAAGCATATAAATAATAAACAATGCTTACAAAATAGAATAGACTAAGTGTGACCAAGGGCCCACCTAAAGTAAAAAAGGATATGTACATACTTGGTCACTCATAGCCGTACATCATATAGAGCAATACTTATGGTGCAGAGTGATCTATACTTATAACATAGATTCAAGCCATTGAAACCAGATAATATCAAACTTCCTCATGAAGTTCTTTAAGAAATAGGTATGTTTTTCAAAGGAGATAGTCCTATTAAGATCAAAAATCCTATATGATAGAGTAGGGGGATAGGGGGAGATCCATTTAAGAGCAATCTGTTTGCACACCACAAGAAGGGTTCATCTATTAACAATAGGAGGCATATATATATACGAGAATCATGGTAGCCCAGTAGGCACACAATTGGTCCAACTGGGATATTAACATCCAGAAGCCCATTAAGAGTACCAACCACCTCCGCCCAATATCTCAGGAGTTTAGGGAAGAGCCACAAAAGATGTATCAGTGTACTTGTATTATCACATCTAGCACAACTTGGCTCAGATCTCAACCCTATATTATACAAAAATTGAGGAGTTCTATGGAGAAGAGAGAGAGAAACAAGAGGTGAGGACCGAAGCATATTATCCCAAACCTCATCAGAGATTGGGCCAATATCTTGTTCGCACCCAACTTTAGAGTGAATGGGAAAATTGAATATAAATTGATCCATTTTATCTTAACTATAACAAGAATGGGAGAGAATATTATCTTACCCATGGAAAATTGGACCCCTAGGGCATGACACAGTTGGAGAAATTGATAAAACCAAATCGAATGCAAAGGAAATTCTCCCCTCAGCTCCTTTTGAGGAGACCATTCCTATACAGTTGAGTTAGAGTGGTTAGTCCAGCTTTTTCCCATCTCTGAAAACCCTTCAGGATTAAAAGCTCCGGGATTCGATCATTACCCCATATAGGTGTATATCTAGTAGGATGAGAAATACCCATCTATTTTTTTACTGTATCCCATATTTTGCACATTAACTGAAGAGTGGGCATAGCAGTAAGCTAAACACCCCCCTTGCCCACTCAATTACATGCAATGGTAGGTGAGTGCGACCATCAAACACATATGAGAATAGACTTCGAGCAGGAGAATTTACCCACTCAGAATTCCATCCCGCATAGTGCTGTAATTGAGATGCAAGGAAATATATCCTTGGGTTAGGAACTGCTAGTCCCCCTGATTTTTTGGAATGTTGCAGTACTTCGAGTTTAATGCGAGGAGTTTTATTTTTCCATATTAAGCACATAAATATACTTTTAAACTTATTAAAAATCCATAGGGGTAGCCAAATAGGAGCATTATGTAAGAAATCTCTGCAACACCTCTGATCATACCAGTAACGTCAGAAGAAGCCCTTATAAGGCAAGCCAGATGCTCTATGGCAATAGAAAAAATCAGGGGAGACAATGGGCACCCCTGCCTGGTGTCCCTACAGAGTCTAAAATTAGAAGACTGTAGGCCATTAACCTTAATTGATGCCCTAGGAGCAGTATATAACAACTGGACCCATTGGCCGAAGATAGAGCCTAGACCAAACTTTTCAAAGATGGCCCACAAGTATGTCCACTCAACATTGTCGAAGGCCTTAATGGCATCCAGGGTTAAAAAAAACACGGTCTGAATATTGAGAGACCGGAACCTGCATATTTAATAGGCATGTCTAATATTCGTTGCCGTTGACATGTTTGACATAAATCCAGTGGGGTCTGAATAGATAATAAGCTTAATGACCTTATTTAGCCTAATAGAGAGTACTTTAGCAAGAATTTTAACATGTGTAGATATTAAAGAGATTGGTCTATAGGATTCAGGATATAGTGGATTTTTATCTTTCTTAGGTATGACTATTATAACGGCAGCATCGATCATAGAGTCTGGCAGCCGTCCCATGCCAAAGGCCTCATTTAGTGTGTTAAGAAGGGCTGGAAGCATCCCCTCATTATATTTTTTATAGATCTCAATAGGGAGACCATCAATCCCTGGAGCTTTAGAGTTAGAAAAACTAGCTACTGCATTTTCAAGTTCTTGTAAAGTGAGTGGAGCATTAAGAATTTCCTGATCTTCCACTGAGAGAACCGGGAGATTAAGAGTATTCAGATAAGTAGACAACTCATCCAGAGTATAGTCAACTCTAGAGGTATGTAGATCCTGATTGTACAACTGAAGGATGGGTAGAATGGAGCTAGTCTCATTAGTAATCTCTACCTCTCCATTCATCAAAGCTGAAACATGAGTAAGATTAGACTGAGATGGCACTATTTGAGCCAGAACCCTACCATTCGCCTCTCCCTCAGCCCAACTCAATCTCTTCTGAAAAAACTGTTTATTCCTTGCCCTTCGTTCCAACAATTCATTCAAGCTTCTTTGAGATGATAGCCACTCCTGTTGGCTATTCAAAGAAGCTTACTGAATATAGGTTGCTTCTGCTGCAGACGTTGCAGCCTTCGCACATTCCATCCCTCTATGAGAAGCAGTTTCGATACCACAAAATTTTTTTGATTAAGAGATCACGAACATAAGCCTTAAGGGAATCCTATACCACCCGTAAGGAAGCAGAGCCAACATTAACAGACAGAAAAGCCTCAATAAGCTTGTGAACGCTGTCTTCTCTGGGAAATAGCTCCAGCCAAAAAGGGTTCAGCCGCCAAGGAATATTGGATGCCCGATGCCCAGATGGTAGAGTAACTAGCAAAGGAGAATGCTCTGAAATTCCACGAGATTCTATATTAACTTCAACTAAACATGGAATTAGTTCTGTGGAACACAGAGCTAACTAAATTATTGATATGGAGTTGTGTGACTTAGAATAACATGTATAGGTAGATTCATCTGGGTGCAGCCTCCTCCACATATCATGCAGCCCTAGTTCCTTAAAAAATCGATCAAAGGGGAAAGGCATTCTGGGGCCATAGACCTCGGAGCTGGGCACCTATCCTTTTCTAGATCTATTACATTGTTAAAGTCCCCATCACAAAAATTGGTAATTGGGGTGAAACTCCTGCAAAAGAAAAAAAGCTGACATAGCACTTCTGCATTGTAGGGAGGAGGTATATATATAGCGGCAAATATTAACTCAAGATCATTCATCCTACATTGCAAGAAGACATATTTCCCATTCTCGTCCACCATAGTCCTACTACAGGAGAACAATATACTAGAGTAAATCAAAACAGAAACCCCCCTTGAATGGGAGTAATAAACTGAATGATAAGATTCTTGAACAAAGTGAAGTTTCAAAAACCCAGTCGTATTTCATGTAACATGTGTCTCCTGTAGACAGACAAGGGCAGGATGGAAAGAAGCAATATAATTAAAGACAGATTGTCTTTTTAAAGCATTATTTAGGCCCCTAACGTTCCATGAAAAAATACGGATAGGTTGATTTGTCATAGTTGCAAAAATAGAATTAATCTATTTACCAACCAATCGGCACCACTTAGGCATATCCTGATAAGTAGCAAGCAACAGTTGAAGAAAATAAACAGCAAAGCTCTTGACCAACAAACAACAAAAAAAAAAAAAAACACAAACAGTTCCATGTGGGAGAAAGCCACAAAAAAAAGAAAAAACAACATCTAGTGGCTGTCTGTGGACTAAGCCAGGAACTCGGCTTATATAGGATTATACACCATTGATTAAAGTGAAAGAGTCATATTAATCTTTTTCCTTTGTTCTTTATCTTCTTATCCCTTTTTCCTTCAGTTCTTCTCTTCCCCTTCTTTTCCTTTTTATTCTCTTTTTTTAACCCGTTTCCTTTTTCTTTCCTTTCCTTTCCCCATTTACTTGAT
The DNA here is from genome assembly GCF_037356315.1 of Lithobates pipiens. NCBI lineage: Eukaryota > Metazoa > Chordata > Amphibia > Anura > Ranidae > Lithobates > Lithobates pipiens. The sequence goes on along the minus strand of NW_027507903.1, from coordinate 96,639,077 downwards.
ATACATCATTTAAAAATGGGTCTAGGTTTTAAATTGGGCATCCATCCATTATTGAACATCCTGAGGAGAATCAAAAAATTGCACATGGCCTTCATGAACCACCTGTAAACGAGCAGGATACAAAATAGCATATTTTAAGCAGAAGATTTGCAAACATTTCTTGACCTCTTAAAAATTTGCCTTGTGCTTCTGCACCTCTGGCGAAAAATCAGGAAAGAACATAATTTTACATCCCTTATATATAAAACATCTTTCAGAGCCCTTGCCCTTCGCAAAATGTTCTCTTTATCTCTATAATTTAAAAGGCAAATTAAGAAAGGCCGTGGAGTATTTCCTGGTTTCTGTAACCAAGTAGAGATCCAATGGGCACGTTCTACTGCAAATAATGATGGAAAATGTTCTTTATCAAGTAAGTCCATGAGCCAGCACTCAGCAAACCTCATAGGATAATTTCCCTCAGTTTTTTCTGGAATGCCCACAACCCGAACATTATTTTTTAAATCAATAGTTTTTATTGGTATAACAGAAAGGGTATACAGAAAGAAAAATATACAAACCTGTATACAAGGATATACAAATGTATAAAAGGTTATACAAATATGGTACACAGGAATGCAAACATGAGGTATGCATATCGACCAATAGGTGATGGTACAAATTAATAGGTGGTAGAGCAGACTATTAGAAAAAACTATTAGAAATTGATACCAACTGTTAGACATTAGTGCAATTGTTGGGTATTCATATCTTCATTACCTATTGGTGCACGTCGGATCGTTGTTGGAAAACCGGAGTTATAAATATATTATACAGATTTCATCATTATGTCAATAGCGGAAGTATCTTCTATTAGGTCATGTTTTAGTTTTAGGTCGGATAGTCTAATTAAGCGAAGATGAGTTTGCTATCCTATTAGTCCATATTTCCCATTGTTTATTCAATTTTGCACTAGTTAGGGAGTTGATGGCTACAATGTTTGTTTTAATATATATAATTTTGTTGTACTAAGGAGGTCACCTCAGAAAGATTGGGAGATATGTTAGTTTTCCATTTTCTAAGAATGAGTGAGCGGGCTGTAAGCAAGATGTGTGTAACTACACTTCTATCTGAGCAGGGGTATAGATCTATACCGATATTAAGAAGTGGCAGGCTTGGATTAGGTGTTGTTAATATGCCAGTTACTGAGGAAAAAAGTTTAAATACTTGTTTCCAAAAGCTTGTTAGGCTGGGGCAGTCGCAAAGGGTGTGCAATAAGTGACCTATTTGGTCGCAGTTTCTCCAGCACTTGGGGGAGGAAGAGTTCGAGAATTTGGCCATCCGGTATGGTGTGTAGTACCATCTGTGTGTAATTTTAAGTGTCATTTCCCAATGCATAGTGCAATATGTTGCTTGATGAATTGTTCGAAAGGCTTTTTGCCATTGTGAGGGAGAAATCGTGGAGTACAGGTCTTTTTCCCATTTGATCATTGATGTGGTTTTTTGAAAGGTATGTTTTTGTTGGAGGATATTGTAAAAAGTAAAAATTCCTCTATTTATAATTTTTGGTGAGGTATAGAATTCTCGTGCTGTGGGGTGTATGTTAAATGTAGGGATGGGAGTTTTAGTTAGGAAGTGAACAATGCGAGCTCATGTGAAATTTTGCTCTCTTGGGAGATCATATTCTGATATTAGTGCTTCCACTGTTTTGGGTTTGTTATCCTGCATAAGATCTGTGATAGACTGTACACCCTGTTGTGATAGGAAGTTGGGGGATATTTTGGGATCTATAGCTTCTAGGATGTGTAGAGAGTAGTCATTTAGTTGTGGGTCTGTTTGTATATCCAATTGTCGGAGTAGGTGTCTCCAAGCTAGGATCGATGCTTGGGTAGGTGCAGTTAGTACAGAAATATCCCACGGCTTCCATAAGTCACAATCTAGTAGGGTTCTTACATTGGAGGTTGGGGCTAGTGCTGTTTCAATTTCCGTCCAAAGTGGAACGTCCTTGTCTCTGAGCCAAAACTTAAGTTGATCCAAATGGACCGCCCAAAAGTAGTCGTGTATGTCTACCACTCCTGCACCTCCAACTGATCTGTGTTTGATCAATTTGCTTTTTTGTTGTCCCATAGAAAATCATGAAAAAGACTCGACAGGGTTTTGAAGTAGTGGTTAAGTATGTGAACAGGCATGGCCCTAAACAGGTAAAGAATTTGGGGGAGTATGATCATCTTGAAAGCTGCCCAAGATAGTTCATCTTGTGATATGTGTCGTAGCTGTTCTTTTATCCTGGTTATGTGTGGGGTTAAGTTGGCTGCAACTAGGGAGGAAATAGTATGTGTCAAGGTAATGCCCAGATATGGGATTCCTTTTGAACTCCACTTGAAGGGAAATTTCTTTTGTAGGTCTCTTTTTGGTCACTGCGTTTAAACCAAGATCTAGAATCAGGGATTTCGTATAGTTAACCTTTTAGTAAGATATGGTGCTGAATTGTGATAATATTTGGTGGGCATGTGGGAGAGAGTTTTTTTGGGTCTGTCATCATGAGGATCACATCATCAGCAAAGAGAGTTATTACATGTCGGGAAGAATGAAATTTAAAGCCAGAGATGGAAGGATGTGTCCGAATCATTTCTGCTAGGGGTTCAATCATTAGATTGAAGATAGTCAGTGAAAGTGGGCAGCCCTGTCCAGTTCCATTAGAAATGTTGAATGATTTAGAGAAAAGGTCAGAGGTATATACTTGCGCTGATGGTTGTGAGTATAAGGCTAAAATAGCCGATAATATATTACCCTGGAATCCAAATTTATGTAACACGGATGACATGCATTGTCATTGTACTCTATCGAACGCCTTCTCTGCATCTATGGAGAGCAGCAGAGAAGGCGTTCGAGTATGTTCTGCATAGTGCAGAATATTAAGAACTCGGATAGCATCTCTTTGGGGGGGGGGGGGGGGTGACTCTAGGGCTGCTTTTGTATAGACTTGTAGTAAGTGAGGAGATAAAATGTTGTTGAAGATTTTAAAATATTAATTGGAGAAACCATCCAGGCCTGGAGATTTCCCATTGGGGAGTGATGTTATAGTGTGTTTGATTTCCTTGTTTGTAAACGGGACATTAAGCTTAAGCAGGTGTGCTTCTGAGATGGTTGGGAGGTTTAGTTTCATTAGGAAATCTTGGATGGTCTCTTCCGAGGGTTGGGGAGTGTTTAGGTCATCCTTCAGGTTGTATAAAGCCCCATAATAGTCAGCAAATTGGTCTGCTATATCCTGGGGGTTGGTTATTTTGTGCTTTAGGGTGGGATGAATTAAATGTGTAATTCTGGATTTAGCTTGGGCTATTTTATCCTATTGGCCAGGTGTTTGTCTGCTCTGTTCGTTTTTGCATTGGAATTAGGCTTTAGACAGCGGAGAATTTTATCATATTGCTGATTTAATAGGTTTCTTAAGTCCTCCCGTAATTTGCTAAGAGTTATAAACGTGTTCTGGTTGGTGTCACGTTTGTTCTGGGATTCTAATCTATGTATCTCAGCACCTATCTGAATCAAAATACCTTTCATGTATGCTTTATGAGCATTCCATAGGGTGTATGGGTTGTCCAAAGAAGGCATATTAGTGTGAAAGAAGTCATTAAGGTGTTGAGTGACAATTTTAGAGGTGGTGGGCTCTTGTAGTAAGCTAACGTTACAGTGCCAGATGGGAACAGAGGGGGAGGCATGCTATTGTTATGGTAATTGCAGCATGGTCAGACCAGGTTATATCGTGTATCCTGGATGAGGATATCTTTTGTAACAGGCACTTGTCAGACATGAACACATCAATACAGGAATATGTACAATGTCTTGGAGAGAAGTAAGTGTAATCTTTTTCACTGGCATGTTGGCATCTCCAGACATCGTACAGTTCCTCTGAATGAAGCAGTTGACGTAATGAGTTATTATGGCCTGTCACCTGAGAACTGGTGTCTAAGTGAGGATCTATTGTCAAGTTAAAGTCTCCACATATCAAAAGTTGTCCGTATCTCACAGAGGCGATGCGTTTAAAGAGTTTCCGTAAGAATCTAAGTCGGTGAGAGTCCGGTTCATATAATGCCACCAATGTATATGGTTGTGTGTTGGGGTCACATGTAACAATGATGAACCTGCCTTGTGAGTCCAAGATGGATTCCTTTAGGTGAAAAGCAAGGGAACTTCGAATGGCTAGGAGAACACCTTTCTTCTTTTCCTGGGCACATGCCATATACATGTAGGGGTAGTCTTTATGGGAGCATTTGGGAATGTTGGAGGCTTGAAAATGTGTTTCCTGGATGCTGAGTATGTCAGCTTTGTGCTTCCTTCCACGTAGAGAAACGTTTAGCGGGGTGGTTCAGGCCCCTAGCATTGAGTGACAGACAATTGATAGTCGTGTTGTAAGGTCATGGAAGTGTGCGATGATGTAGTGCTACTACTCACTGGGACCGCGGGATTGTAGTGTTCTCTGGTTGGCTCCTTCGTGCCCGTTTTCGTCTTTGGGTGGAGATTACATCCAGAAGCGATTAAAGGGTGTTTTCCATCATGCTGTATACTGTATAGGGGAAGAGAGAAACAAAACAGTACAAAAAAAAGTAACCTGAACATAGGTAACAGTAAAAAATAGGATCTTTTATTAGATTTGAGTGCAGTAAATGCAATTGATGTAGAGGGAAAAGGAAGGTATGGATAACTTTCCTCTAACCAGGGGGGTTGTGCTCGGTTGGATGAAATGCGGAAGAGTTATGTGTCACCACCATGTTTTTTAGTGTGCTTTCTGTATGATACCACCTGCCAATCTGGTTCCACGGTCATCGGCGGTATTGGTTGGGTAGGCGCAGAAGAGGATTCAGGAAGTATGCCTTATTGGCATAAGGTGGCCAGACCTGCTTCTAGAGTTGACACTGTGATTGTTATTCCATTATGGTAATGGAAAGTGTAGCAGGGTATTTCCATTTATGTAGAATCCAATGGTTTCTTAGTGCTTTGGTGATTGTTGCCAGGTTTCTGCGGCATTGAAGGGTGTGTCTGGATAAATCAGGTAGGAGTTGAATTGTAAAAGTGTAAAAGTGTACTCTTAAAAGAACATCCCTGGGCACATCAGCAGCCAGAAAAGATGGCTTAGGCAATCTGTGGATCCGATTGATCGTTAGATCCTGTGATGACAGTGTTGGCGCCAAGGTGGAAAATAGGCTCAGTACAAATTGTTGTAATTGGTTTGGTGGCACAGTCTCAGGGATGCCTCTGATTTTGATGTTATTTCTCCTGGATCTGTCTTCCAGGTCAGAAATCTTGTCTTTTAACCATGTAATATCTTCATTTTGTGCATTATGGGAATAGTAGCATTTATAATCGTACTCACAGCGGATGAAGGCAGAGGAGGCCATACAATATCTCTGGAATTTGGGACCATCTGGGAATCCATTTCGACTGCATACATAGTCCCTCTGCCTGACCAACAGTTCCTCGTCCTCCGCTGGAGTCTGGCACTGTAGTCGAGCCCTTTTCCCAGGCTTTCTCAGCAAGTGTAACCAGGACTGTAAAGCTAACTATTTTATTTAGTGACAGGAGGTTTGACCAGCGTTCAGAAAGCTTTAGCAAAGCCTGTCCAAAGCCTGTCAGAAGCCTTGTTGAAGCCTTGTTGAAGTCAAAGCAAGTGTAAATGAGCTCTAAAGCAATTAAAAGTTGACCACAGCCAGGGTTAAAAAAATAAAAAAAGGTTAGAGTCTTTCTAGAGATTGTAAGATACTACCAGAGGTTTATTCCTAACTTTGCTATCATAGCAGCTTGACTTATTGATCTCACCAAAGGTGCAATTCTATCATAGTGAAATAGAATGAAGAGGAAGAGAAAGCTTTTCAAGAGCTAAAGGCAGTATTGTGTAAGAGGCAAGTGTTAACCACCCCCAACTTCAGTTAAGAATTTCTTGTACTATGCCTCTGATGTTAGATTGGAGACAGTCGGGTTCCAGGAAATTAATAGGGAAGCAAATCCAGTGGCATACCTAAGCCAGAAAATAACCCCTGCAGAGAGCAACTATTCAGTAGTGGAATGGGAGTGTCTGGCAATAAAGTGGGCGCTAGAAATTTTTCTGCTAGAGTTATATTTTTGTGACATGCAAGAGACATGTGTTTGTAATTACTTTGCAAATTGTTTCAATAAATAGACTGACATATAGAGTGGGTGCTAGATTGAGGTATTACTTTTTGAGCAGACAGTTCTGATTGATTACAGATGATTCTCCACTATAGTGGGTAGACCAGAACAGAGGGGACAATGCAAGGGTTACAAGATGGTTTCTGGCTCTGCAAGACTTAAATATGTAATACATCGGTCAGGGTCCCAATAAGGGAATGCTGATGGACTGTCACATGCCCAATATATGTTGGCAAAATGTACCGTATATACTCGAGTATAGGCCGACCCGAATATAAGCCGAGGCCCCCAATTTACCCCCAAAAAAACTGGCAAACTTATTGACTCGTGTATAAGCCGAGGGTGAGACATGCCTGTCCATCCCTGTGTGTGTGTCCGTCCATCCCTGTGTGTCCGTCCATCCCTGTGTGTCCGTCCATCCCTGTGTGTCCGTCCATCCATCCCTGTGTGTGTGTGTGTCCATCCATCCATCCATCCCTGTGTGTGTGTGTCTCCATCCATCCATCCATCCATCCATCCCTGTGTGTGTGTGTCTCCATCCATCCATCCCTGTGTGTGTGTGTCTCCATCCATCCATCCATCCCTGTGTGTGTGTATCCATCCATCCCTGTGTGTGTGTGTGTCTCCATCTGTGTGTGTGTGTGTGTGTGTGTGTGTGTGTGTGTGTGTGTGTGTGTGTGTGTGTGTGTGTGTGTCCAGCCTACCTGTGTCCCGAGCCTTTGTCCCGAGCCTCCGTCCCGTGCCTTGCCTCCTTGCCTCCGTCCCGTGCCGTGCCTTGCCGCCGTGCCTTGCCTCCGTCCCGTCCCGTCCCGTCCCGTGCCGTGCCGTGCCTTGCCTTGCCTCCGTCCCGTGCCCTCTTCGTCGGCGCCTCGGCGGCCATTGTAAAATTCAAAAGCTGCGCCGCCGCCTTCGCCTGTGATAGGCGGAACACTGAATTTCCCAGCAGCCTGTGTTCCGCCTATCACGGACATCGTATCATCCTCGTCCGTAGTACGAGGATGATACGATGTCCGTGATAGGCGGAACACAGGCTGCTGGGAAATTCAGTGTTCCGCCTATCACAGGCGAAGGCGGAGCCGGAGGCGCGGCTTTTGAATTATAGAATGGCCGCTGTCTGTCTGCTCGACACGCTGATCGAGCGGGCAGACAGCGATGACTCGAGTATAAGCCGAGGGGGGCACTTTCAGCCTCAAAAAAGAGGCTGAAAATCTCGGCTTATACTCGAGTATATACGGTACTCCTTCTTAAGCAGAGGGATATGATATTTTAGGCACTGACTGGCAGAATTGTGGACAGTGTATATGTCTCACCTAGTTTTCTCACCTACACATAGTGAGAGGTGTGATGATAATGAGGTTTTATGAATTGTAAACTAAATGACTAAATGGGAACAATGGGCAAGTTGTACCAAACACTTTTTCACTTAAATTTCTCTAAAGTTCTCAAGTCAGTGACAAAAACATTTATACAGTATTTAAATCTTAGATCTGTGATGGAAAAGTGACAATTTTAACCACTTGACCTCTGGAAGATTTACCCCCATTCACGATAAGGCCCTTTTTTGTGATACAGCACCGTGTTATTTTAACTGAAAATTGCATGGTCATACAGTACCCAAATAAAATTGATATCCTTTTTTCCACAAATTGAGCTTTGTTTTGGTGGAAATGTATTACCTCTGAATTGTTTTATTTTTTGTGCTATAAACAAAAAAAGACAGGCAATTTTGAAAACAAAAACAATATTTTTTACTTTCTGCTATAAAACATATCCAATGAAAAAAAATGTAAAAAATCGAATTTCTGCATAAATTTAGGGCAATATGTATTCTGCTACAAATTTTGGTAAAAAAAAAAATCCCAATAAGCGTACATTGATTGGTTTGCACAAAAGTTATAGCATCTACAAACTATGGGATATTTTTATTGATTTTCATTAATTTAACTAGCAATGGTGATGCTCAGCGACTTATAGTGGGACTGCATAAGTGCGACAGACGTTTGGCGATTTTTATTGTGGCTGCGACATTATGACGGACCTGCCGAATAATTTTGACACATTTTTGGGACCATTGGCATTAATACAGCAATCAGTGCAATTAAAATTGCATTGATTACTGCAAAAAATGACACTAATACAGTGATCAGTGCTAGAAATATACACTGTCAGTTTACTAATGGCTGGGGTGATCAAAGTATAAACTGTGAGTCTAGCCTGTGATTTACTACAGTGTGGGAGGTACTTTTACTAGGGGAAGGCATGGATCCATGTCCCTGCTTTGCAGACACACAGGACACATGCCTTAACTCCTGTCAGAACAGCGATCATCCTTGTTTACTTAAGCAGACCACCTTTCTGCCTCTCTGCTGGATCATGGGTGGGTGCATAATCATCATCATGAAATCGAATCTACGGCATCCACCCCTGGCACTGGGCTCAGCGGGAGCAAGCCGCCAGTGCAGTACATGTGCCCCCCCTTCCCAGAAGAGCCGATCACATATATATATATATATATATATATATATATATATATATATATATATATATATATATATATATATATATATATGATCTGGCGGACAGGTGCCACCTTGTAGCGCTAAAACTGCTATGGGGAGGACCTGAAATACTTAAAAAAACACATACCAAATTGAAACAACCTTAAAGAAAACACATTTCAGTTTACAGCTCAATAGACAGAAACTAGACCAAAGTTAGATATACTTTATAGCAGATATACTCTATGCCAGGTAGGAGTCATAAAACGTTAAGCAGTGTAATAAACAGCACTTACCAGAATTTGGAAAACCTCCTAATTAATGTTGGGATTGTTCTGTCTAGAGGAATATAAATTTGTTAGACTGGAGTTGGTGATCTATTCTATTGCTATACAGATAAATACACTGGGGTTGATTTACTAAAACTGAAGAGTGCAAAATCTGGTGCAGCTCTGCATGGAAACCAATCAGCTTCCATTTTTTTTGTTGATTGGCCACCATGCACAGCTGTACCAAATTTTGCACTCTCCAGTTTTAGTAAATCAACCCCACAGCGTTAGAATGTCCAGAACTGTGGATGTAATGGAGATGGCTTCATAAAACATGGATACACTAATGCATGGGAGAAAAAAAACAGTTAGATACCTTATATGTCTATGCTATTTAGTCCAGCAGGTACATTCATTACTTTAGATCACCTATGTGATCTGATTTATATCAAGTTCGGTCTTTATCAAATTGTTACTTAATTTTGTTCAATATTACAGTACTTTGGTTGCCAGACTTGTGATTTGGAAATATATATTTCCAAAATCATATATATATATATATATATATATATATATATATATATATATATATATATATATATATATGTGTATATATATATATATATATATATATATATATGTGTGTCTATATGCAGCGTGTCCACAGCATTACAGCAGGAGAGAGCATTGTGTCAACATCGGAAGAACAGAACGAGGAAGAAGAAGAAGACGATGACAGCAACGACGAAGGAGAAGACCGGGCCAACGTTATCAAAAGAGCTGGAAGAAGATAGTGGAGGAGCCCAGCAGAAGAACCGGAGAGTGGGAGAAGAGGCCAGAGAGTGGGAGAAGAACCAGAAAGTGCAGAGAAGTCGAAAGAAGACCCCCGAAGCTGCCTAATAAACTAGGGTTGTCGGGAAGAGGCCCTTGTCCTCATCAACATGGGGACAAGGTGCTTTGGGGTGGGGGGCCCGCAGGGCGCCCCCCTTCCCCAAAGCACCCACGCCCATGTTGATGAGGACAAGGGCCTATTACAGGTTTTCTTGCCCTGTATTTGGCTCCATCCATTTTCCCATCAATTCTGACCAGCTTCCCTGTCCCTGCTGAAGAAAAGCATCCCCACAACATGATGCTACCACCACTATGTTTCACGGTGGGGATGGTGTGTTCAGGGTTATGTACAGTGTTCGTTTTCTGCCACACATAGTGGTTTGCTTTTAGGCCAAAAAGTTCAATTTTGGTCTGATTAACCAGAGCACCTTCTTCCACATGTTTTGCTACATTCATATGGCTTTTTGCAAACTGCAAACGGGAATTCTTATGGCTTTCTTGCAACAATGGCTTTCTTCTTGCCACTCATTCATAAAGGCCAGATTTGTGGAGTGCATGACAAATAGTTGTCCTGTAGACAATGGCGGAGGAGAGTGGCTAATGTTTGGAGCAGACTGAGTGGAATATCACAGGTTATCATTGTGTATATCAGGCGTGTCTGACCCCTATAATTTGGAGTCCATCTTGTCTGCTGAGGGGCCACCTGGCTTTATTTTTCTCCACTGGGATATAAAGCACCTATTAGCAATATTGCAGATATCAATGGCCCCACATCAGAAGTTAATATGAACATTTATCATCACCTGATTTAAAGCTTTGTCTTTGGGATTTCTAAATTATACAGCAAATGCAAGACAATTATTTGATTATTTTATTAATTGATTCCCACTGATTGATGGACCAATATCACTAATGCGGTTTCACGTGTGTATCAATAGGTTTACATCACTAACACTTACACATATTTTTTTTATCATATATATATATATATATATATATATATATATATATATATATATATATATATATTATGGTTGGAGCCCTCCGCTGTAAGAGATATGAAAGAACACATAAACACGTCACAAGACTAACAACATAAAATAGACCTGAATTGTGCCCTTGGTCTGCTGTAAGGTAAGCCCTGGTGAGCTGGGCGGTGAGCCCTGCTCTGCTGGGCGATATGCCAAGAGAAGGCCGCATACCTTAAGAAAGTAAATGGATGTTTCTGTAGAGAAACGTGTTTTAAGTGAAGTACTCTGAGAAGGGAAAAATGGGTGGGTGGGTACCTTGCACTGGAACCGACACAGACCGCTGTGGGTGGTCTGATTATATACCCTCCGGGCTCCTCCCATAATTACGGGCCACCATACTGGCCCTCTTATTTATGGTTGGAGCCCTCCGCTGTAAGAGATATGAAAGAACACATAAACACGTCACAAGACTAACAACATAAAATAGACCTGAATTGTGCCCTTGGTCTGCTGTAAGGTAAGCCCTGGTGAGCTGGGCGGTGAGCCCTGCTCTGCTGGGCGATATGCCAAGAGAAGGCCGCAAAAGATTTGGTGTAGGGAGGTAATTATTAATTTATGTACAACAAGACACTACGGGGCAAAGTTTCTGAAGGCTCAGGACATTTCCACTTGTGGATTGGAGATGTATCGAGTAAAGCAGGTGGATTCCCGCCTGCCCATCTTTGATCACGTGGACTGGGACCCCGTTTCGTGAGGCTGCTGATGCTGCTCCAATGCAAAAGAATGTCCAAGAAAATGACCAAGGTCCTGGCCTAATTTGCTCAAAAGGAACCTGACGTGACTAATGAACTGGTTGCTTCCTGGGGTACTAATCGAGAACGGTAGTAATGGGCTGTTCTGCGAGGGATCAAACATATGGGCCAAAAATTGATCTAGGATGGACACGGGGCACCAGGCTTTGAGAGTTTGGAAAGGTTCCTGCAAAAAATAACGAAGCAAAGTTAACGGGTAGTGCGTCGGCCAGATTATTGCGTTTGTCTGGGATGTGGATGCATAGGACGTTAGATTGGTGCTGTGGGGATAGTGGCACCAGCCTGCACAGGAAGGCCACGATGGCCAGCTACTAGGACCTCCTTTATTTATAATACTGGCTGTAGCTTGGTTGTCTGTGGCGAACGTCACTGTTTGTCCTGCCCAGTTGTTGCACCAGACTTGAGCTGCTGCGACAATAGGGTAGAGGTCGAACAAAGAGGAGGACTAACTGAACCCAGGAATCAAGAGGATTTCTGACGGCCATGGCCCTATAAACCCAATTTGGCCAAAATTGAGGCGAGGACCTGTGGAGGCTGCGGTGACCATGACTACCTGAGATGAAGAGAGAGATGCTGAGGGAATACACATTGGCATGCCATTCCAATTTGTGAGAAATTCGACTCTCATGGGCAGATCTGCTATAGCTGGCACATCTTAATTTAAGGATTTAGTCAGGGTCTTTGCCTGGAAGAGAAACACTAAAAGATGGGAGGTAAAAGATCCCCTTGAGTCTGGCTGCTGCCTTGGCTGAAAATGAGCAGTGATAGTCAAAGGATGGGCACCCTGCGTACTTGTGACCTGCTGTGTGCAGTTACGGGTCCAATTCTACCCTCCTGTTGGGGTTGCTCTGCCTAGCATGTCTCTGACTGTCCCCAAGGCCCGCACAAACTCTGTGACAGTGAGCTTGCGATTAAGTAAAGGGTCTCTGGCCTTCAGGATGACGGAGACATCTCCCTGCGAATATGATTTGTTCTAGACCAAGTTGTGTACTGCTATGAGGAGGGATGCTAAGTTAACGTCGTTGTCATCCAAGATGTCCTCCTAGATGCCCTGCTAGGACAAGGTGTGCATGGAAGACGATGGTGCAGAAGTTGGGTGTATCTGTAAGTGAAGGTACGGGAATGACGGTGGTGACTGGAGCTGGTAGGGGCATGGCTGGTCGTACCTCCAGGGCTGTCACTCTGCTTGGACTTCGGCGACTGCTGCTGACAGTGTGGTTACCCAGGAGTGCAGCTGAGTAGTCGCAAAGAAGATAGACTGAAGTGGTGCCTGGAAGGGCTGCCACTGGCGGTGGAAACAGTAGCCTAAAGGCTTGGTTTCCTGGCTGCAGCAGGGTAGGATTTACTCCTGCGACACCATTCTGCTATGAGTTTATTTTTTTTATTTTTTTTATTATTCTTTTTTTTGTTTTGTTTTTTTTGTTTTTTATTGGTCCAAGCTCTTGTGAGACTGTAAACCGCCGCTTGCTGAGCCCGTAAAGGGTGATGGCAGGGCTGAGGCAAAGACAGTGAGCTGTCTGCCTGCAACATGGCGTCAACTAAAAGCAAGTGGGGTGCGTATGTTTGAGGTAAGTTGCAAAGGTAGGAGGGGATAGTTGCGTTGGGTAGATAAGATGAAAGGCGGAAGGAAACAAGAAGAATAGGACAAGGAACGACAGCCATAGTGACAGATGGTTTGCGCTCGAGCGCTGTTGAGTGTGACTTTAGAAAACTCAAAAGAATGCATAACAACCGAGGTGAGCCAGGAGGTGACTGGCTAGGTAACCGATAGCTCGGGTGTCAGTCTGTGCTCGGCACAGACTAATGAACCAGAGCGCCCCAGGGCGGACTGGGGTGGGTAGCTGAAGTCTGGTATACTAAGTAGGAATGTTGCGATCTGTAGTTAATTGACGTGGGTTCGGTCTACTAATGCTTGCACTGCCAGCAAGTATGGAGATTAGGCGACCTTGTCTGTGTATTGAAGGCTTGTGCTTCGAAAACAGAGTGAAGTGCACAGAAGTATGTGACAGTTGCTAACGCCTCAGGAGCAGGTCAAATTCTGTATGTGAAGTAAAAATATGTAGTGAAAGAGTGTTTAAGAGAAAGGGGGAATCCCATTGAACTACACACCTGACTTTATGCCCTAGTTGTGAAGTCGACTGGTTGGTGGTCGAGAACGGAGTTGACCGGGAGCCTGTAGTAAGGTGACATGAGAATTTCGTTTTGACGATGGGGATTGCAAAGAGCTGTTTGGGGCAAAGCTGGCCCCCTGGTGAAGATGCAAGCCCTCGACAATGGGTTTTTTTTTTTTTTTTTTTTGGGAGATACTGTCCAAACCTGGTGCAGGGTGGACTAACTGGTGTTCTAACTGGCCTAAAAGGGGAAAGCGACAGAGAAAACGATGAGCAGCCGTGTTGCTACTGGAGACGATGAGTGGCAGTTTGAGCCATTTGCTGAAATGCTTGCAGCGATTGCAAGGAAGCGGCCTTATTTGAATTATAAATTGAATTATGAGGTGAGAATGAATGAATGAATGAATGAATGAGGTGAACAGCTGTGTTGCTACTGGAGACGATGAGTGGCCGTATTAAGCTATTGCAGAGATGCTTGCAGCGATTTGCAAGAAAGCAGCTTTATTTGAATCTATAAATTTAATTATAAGTGTGTAGGAATGAGGAGAGCAGCCGTTTTGCTACTAGAGATGAGTGGCCGTATTGAGCCATTGCATCGATGCTCGCAGCGATTGCAAGGAAGCAGCTTTATTTGAAAGGTGAAAGCAATGTTTTGCGGATTTATAAGTGTGTAGGTATGAGGTGAACAGCAGTGTTGCTACTGGAGACGATTGGCAGTTTTGAGCCAAATGCAGAAAGACTTGCAGCGATTGCAAGAACGCAGCTTTGTTGAAAGGCGAAAGAAAGGTTATAGAGGAAATGTGATTATGTAGGAATGACCGTGCGCAATACTGAGCAAATTGGTGGAGAGAATTGTGTACAATCATGTATGGATAGACTGAGAAGGTCAAATGTAAGTACCGCTGAATTCGTACAGTCGATGTGACTAGTTTGAACCGGGCTATAGCTATGGAATAGTCTGCGAAAGATTTGACTCATTTGAGTCGGTGATGCAACAGGATTCGGCTTGGTTGTTAGAGTTGAGTTTGGCAAGGACTGGAATCGTTGCGCCGACGCTGCGACTAGACTCGAATCCTCCGTAGATGCGACTGAGAGGCTCGTATATGGGATCCGACCGTATTGCTGAGGATATGGCTGGGTTCGGATTGATTGAATTGTGATGGTGGTTGAAGAGGCTGGTAATTGTCAATGATCCGAAACATAGAAGCGAAGTTGCGACTAGATTCGAAACAGCCGTAGATGCGAGGTGACTACAGGGCTCGTATGACAGATCTGCCCGTGTTGCAGATGATATGGCTGGGTTTGAATCGACTAAATGGTGATGGCGGTTGAAGGGGCTTGTGACTGCCAAGGATCCGAAACATAGAAGCGAAGTTGCGACTAGATTTCAAATCGGCCGTAGATACGAGGTGACTACGGGGCTCGTATGACAGATCTGACCGTAGTGCCGATGATATGGCTGGGTTCGAATCAACTAAATGGTGATGACGGTTGAAGGGGCTTGTGATTACCGAGGATCCGAAACATAGAAGCGAAGTTGCGACTAGATTTCGAATCGGCCGTAGATGCGAGGTGAGTAAGGGGCTTGAATGTCGGATTTGACCGCATCGACCATGAAGTGATCGGCTTGAGTAAACCCGCGTTGGGTAGAAAGGATGAAATACATGAAAGATGACATAGACTTACGGTGGCGTAAGTGCGACTTTGCAAAACGAACATGATAAACGAACATGATAAGGTAACTATTGGAGTTTAGAAGAGCGGTAACGACAAAGTCCTACCTGCGACAGCGAGTGTGTAGCGGTCCGAGCGTGGGACAATCGATGAAGATATACGACCGATCTCGAAGGTACAACTACGTGGACATGCAGTGAGTTGGCAGAGTCAGCCTCTGCAATGCATTTGACACGAATCAGCTCAAAAATGTATGAGATGAATCTGATATAAATTGGCAGTAAGGAGTATCTGATACGAATTGGTTGTAGAGTGTATGCCATTCCTTACTGTGAAACCAAACACCTATCAACTACCCATCCCCCCAGGCTAGTCAAGTGCAGGAAAGACATCAGGTGGGTTTAATTACACCTCAATCAGCCACAGAAACCCATACAAACAATACCTGTTTATCTCAAAAAAGGATGAGAACAGTGAATTTTATAACCAGTGAAGCCTATGGCGAGTGATATTGGAGAACAACCGACAGCGACTCGGCTGTGCCGAACAACGTCGGGACATGAGTGTCAACAACTCAGAGGTAGGTTTTGCGAAAGGGGTGCAGAATAGTAAGCATGATAAGCCGCAAGTTTGCACATGATATGAAAAGATTCGGATACTACTTATCTGCGACCATGAGCGGGAACCGCCGACGAAGATCACGAATGAAGAAGCCGAAGTGCACCTACGATTGGACACACAGATAGACGACCGTGAGGGAGCTGAGAAGAGTCAGCCCCTTGATGTGCAGTACCTTGCACTGGAACCGACACAGACCGCTGTGGGTGGTCTGATTATATACCCTCCGGGCTCCTCCCATAATTACGGGCCACCATACTGGCCCTCTTATATATATATATATATTTATTTTTATAAAATATTTTTCACACAATTTTTTTTACATTATTTATTTATATATATATATATATATATATATATATATATATATATATATATATATATATATATATATATAATTTCATAGTTTATATATTTTTTCTTCTTCACTTGTTATTATTATAATCACTTTCACATCACTACCTTGGTAAGTGAAAAATGTTTAAATTATATATCATATATAAGTCTATGTTTTTCAGTAAAAATACATTAAAACAAATATGGTGCACACAAACACAATTTTCTGATTATTTTATTATATTTGATTTTTTTTACACTTTTTTAATTTTACTTATTTTTCAATTCTTTGATATCACATAAGATCCCCCTACATGAGAGCATTGGGGCAGGTGACAGGCACTCTTTATGGAATCATCAGGGGCGCTTTAGACCTTGAGGCCGCGTACACACGCGGGGACTGTTCGCTCAACTTTGTCCGTCAAACAGTTTCAGCGGACAGTCCGCTCAAAATTAGCATGGACGGACTTGCCCACACACGACGAACGAACAGTCCGCTGAAACCGTGCGCGATGACGTGAAAGGCACGTACGACGGGACTAGAAAACGACGTCCTATACACTGCAATGCAAACCTCGGCGTGTAAATCCTTTCTGAGCATGCGCGGAACTTAGTTTGACGAACAAGCCTACACACGAGGGGACTGTTCGCTGAAACAAAGTTTCAGCGGACAGTTTTTCGGAATTTCCGAAAAACTTTGTTCAGCAGACTGTCCGCTGAAACTGTCCGCTGAAAGCCCACACACGAGCGGACTGTCCGCCGAAACACTGTTCAGCGGACAAAGTTGAGCGAACAGTCCCCGCGTGTGTACGTGGCCTTACTGCTTCCCCTGCCATCTGCAACAGCCAATCACAGACTGCCCTTGAACCACTGTGCACCCAGCTTTCTAGCTGGGATTCTGGCACCTTTGAAATCATAAATTCTCAAAGCTAAGCGATTTCAAATTCACAGTCTGCAGAGCAGCTCAGGGAACAGATCTTCCTGAATCTCCTCCTGCTCACCATTCTGACAGTGTTATTTGTGGTCCTAAAGAGACTTGGAACCACCATGTGGGGAATCTGCTGCATGGGGCGGGGCTTCACCTGTGAGTATAGTAAAAGGGTTCAGGTATAGTTATGCGCTTCTTTTAGCCTGTTCAGATTTTGAACATACTAGATAATAGGTTCTGGTTCATATCCTGTTACCCAGAAGCTTTATAGAGCTTCAAATAAGATAAAGTCTCCATTCCTAGGTCCACATCTTACCTGTTAACCAGAACTTATTCATTAATCTCATCTGTGCTCTGGCCTTTTTAGCTTTGAGTTGCATGATGTTCATAGCTCTCTCTGCTACAAACACACACCATAATTAAGGATGAGCCAAACATACCCCCCCCCCCTCGGTTCAGTTCGCATCAGAACATCCGAACAGCCCAAAAAAATTGGGATGAACAAATGAACACCGTTAAAGTCTATGGGACACGAACATGAAAAATCAAAAGTGCTCATATTAAAGGCTTATATGCAAGTTATTGTCATAAAAAGTGTTTGGGGACCCAGGTCTTGCCCCAGGGGACATATATCAATGCAAAAACAAGTTTTAAAAACATCCGTTTTTTCGGGAGCAGTGATTTTAATAATGCTTAAAGTGAAACAATAAAAATGAAATATTCCTTTAAATATCGTGCCTGGGGGTGTCTATAGTATGCCTGTAAAGTGGTGCATTTTTCCCGTGTTTATAACAGTACCACACAGAAAAATGACATTTCTAAAGGAAAAAAGTAATTTAAATCTGATCGCGGCTGTAATGAATTGTCATGTCTCAGCAAAATAGATAAAACACATTGAGAAAAAAATCCCATGGGTTCCCCCCCAGTCCAATACCAGAATACTAGAATATTAAGGAGAACCCCAAACCAAAAATGTAAAAAAATTGTGTAGGGGTCCCCACTAAAATCCATACCAGACCCCTTAGGTCTGGTATGGATTTTAAGGGGAACCCTGCACCAAAATGTTAAAAAAATTGCCTAGGGGTCCCCCCAAAATCCATACCAGACCCTTATCTGAGCACAGAACCTGGCAGGCTGCAGGAAAAGAGGGGCAGACAAGAGAGCGCCCCCTTCTGAACCGTACCAGGCCACATGCCCTCAACATGGGGAGGATGCTTTTGGAGTAGCCCCCCAAAGCACCTTGTATCCATGTTGTGATGGGGACAAGGGACTCATCCCCACAACCCTTGCCCGGTGGTTGTGGGGGTCTTATCGAAATCTGGAAGCCCCCTTGTACCCCTACCATTTCACAAAAGAAAGTGTCAAAAATAGTAAAAAATGACAGGAGACACTTTGGGATAAGTCCTATCTTAAAAAATAAAAATGTCCTGCGGTGTCCCATTCATCTACTATCACGCTGCGTGACGAACCGAAAAAAAAACCCACAACAGCTTCGCCTCCATGGGAGGCGCCCGCCGAGTGATGCTTCTTCTTGTTGACAGCTCTTATATAGCTGAGGGCGGGGCCACTCGGTAACATAAACAGGTGACATCGCCTTCCTCTGACATCACAAAGCGACAATTAATTATACCTGCAATCAATTTTAAATTACTTTTTTCCTTTAGAAATGTCATTTTGCTGTGGTACTGTTCTAAACACGGGAAAACTGTGCCACTTTACAGGCATACTATAGACACCCCCCAGGCAAGATATTTAAAGGAATATTAAATTTTTATTGTTTCACTTTAAGCATTATTAAAATCACTGCTCTCAAAAAAACGTCAGTTTTCAAAACTTTTTTTTTGCATTGATACATGTCCCCTGGGACAGGACCCAGGTCCCTAAACACTTTTTATGACAATAACTTGCATATAAGCCTTTAAAGTTAGCACTTGTGATTTTTCATGTTAGTGTTCCATAGACTTAAATTGTGTTCCACAGTTTTCGAATTTTGTTCGGTGTTCGCCAAATGTCCGAACAACCAATGTTCAGCCCAAACTTATGCTTGGGCCAAAACTGTTCGATTATCCCTAACCCTAATATAGTTTTAGGTGAGCTATAAGGATTACAATGTATGATGTGCTATGAACATTGAAGTATATCAGATATCAGCAAAGCAACGAGAAGGTTAACTGAGCTTCCATGTTTACCTCACACATCCATTAAGGTAGCCTATAAACGAGAGCAGAGTATACTGAACATCTCCAATGACATCACCAGCAGAAAGGATCAGTAATAGCACTACTGCCCTAATGGAATTCATCCATATTCATTTGTAAGTGCAATTAAACTGATTAGTAAATGTTTCCTCAACAAAAATTTCTTGTGGATCATTAAAAGCTAAGCTTCAGTGTGTAACCGCCAGAGAGGTCTATAGTGTCATTTAAAAGCATCAATGAATGAGCTGATGCAAGAAATAAATAGACATTGTTTCTGGCACACCAGAATGAGCCTATCAATGTATTAATGTTGCTCAAAAATTAGCTTGGATTTTGTCCCAACCTATAACACATATCTGTTAAATTGATATTGTGCATTGAACACAAGGCTCTACATGAAAGGAACTGATTTAAAATGAGATCATTGACTTATGTGAGCCATACAATCTGCAACTGGAAAAATGTATTTACATATGACAAGAGTCACATAAATTAATCTAGCCAAAGAAAACATGGTAAAAAGTATTCCTGGTCTAAATGTCCTTTAAATTACCACATTTGAGTATGTGATGAGTAGTTACTTAAAGTAAAACTGCACTTTCCCTTCATATTATGCATATTTACTGTATTACCATCTGTGTAGACTCAGTGCCATCTCATATATCAATGGGTTACATTTTCTTAAGGTAGAAACTGTTTCTAGCAACATGGCCTACTCCTTTGCTGTCATCCATTTGCGTCATCCATGTTTATAGTAAACAAGATGCTCTCTGCCACCACTAGAGGGTGCTGTTTGCAAGACCCGCTCTGCATAATGATTTCAGGTCAAGAAGGCCACAGGCAGTGTTGCTGGATGCAGAAAATCTTATCAAAAAAAGTAAGCCATTAGTTTGGTATTTTTCTTCTGAGACATATACAAATGTATAATTGTTTTGTCAATTACCGATGGTTGTATGTTGGAATCAATGAGTCTTCTGAGACATATACAAATGTATAATTGTTTTGTCAATTACTGATGGTTGTATGTAGGAATCAGTGGCATTGGCAATGGCAACCTGGATTAGGGGGCAAGTGAAGAAAAACAATTTAGCTCAGTTTAGCCTATTGAGAGAATATGGTCTGTTAGGCCACGTACACACAGTCAGATTTTCTGAAGGAAAATGTTCGATGGGAGCTTTTTGACGGAAATTCTGACTGTGTGTAGGCTCCATTGGACATTTTCCATCGGAATTTCCGACACACAAAATTTGAGATCTGGATCTCACATTTTCCGACAACAAAATCCGTTGTCAGAAATTCCGATCGTGTGTACACAATTTTGAAGCACAAAGTTCTACGCATGCTCGGAATCGAGCAGAAGAGCCGCACTGGCTATTGAACTCAATTTTCTCAGCTCATCGTACGTCACCGCATTCTTGACATTTAGAATTTCCGACAACAATGTGTGACCATGTGTATGCAAAAAAAGTTTGAACCAACATCCATCTGAAAAAAATCCCATGGATTTTGTTGTCGGAATGTCCGATCATGTGTACGCGGAATTAGAATTGTTGGCACATAAACTATAAAAGGCTTCAGTGTGACTTATTTACCTACAATACATAAAAGAGAGAGGAAACTATCATTAAGTGCAGCTATTTATTAGTAAATAAAAATGTAATTAAAACATGTATGCACTCATTGCATTAAGTAGGGTAATCAGCATATATATTTTATACATCCACCTTCTGTTCAGCAGAGTTTGTCAAGGAAGCTGCCAGTAACTGCAGAGTTTGCCAGGGAATTGACCAGGGTTGGCAGAGTAAAACAAGGAAGCTGCTGTATGACAGGCATGAGATGAATCTTTCTGGAATGCAAGCTGTTCAGTTCCAGACTCTGCTCAGCAGATGACATCACATGCTGATGTTGGGTGTGCATGGCTATGCATTTGCCCAAAGCTTGAAACTAGAAGGTGTGAGGGCCAATAGGGGGATGAGGACATGGATGGATGGCTGATATGTGGCAAATGTACTTGCAATAAAGATCACTCTATAGGCCAGGCCCCTATCTGCCCCACTTACAGTATTTGTCTAAACCCCAAACCTAACATCAATGAGGGCCACATAAAAACTAAAACAAAAACATGCTTTTCCCAAAAAGGTGCTCCATTCATAGTTCACAGCTCCACAAGAAAGACATTTCCAAATGTCCCACCTGTAGATTTGACAGATTAAACATTTTTTACTCATCACCTTTCTCCCTCTCTGAAGAAGACACATCCCTTTAGATTGTAAGCTCCATGAGCAGGGCCTTCTCATTCCTTCTATATTAAACTGTATCATAATTGTACTGTCCCCCCTTATATTGTAAAGCACTGCATAAACTGTTGGCACTATATAAATCCTGAATAATAAAAATAATAATAATACTAATAATAAGTTTACATCTTCCACCTCACTGAATTCCATTTACTCTTTTCAAAGATCATAAACCTAACTGTAAGGCCCATTTCACATGAACGGACCTGTCAGTTCTTTAGGTGGACCTGAACGGATGCTCCATACAGGTTTATGGAGCGACGGATGTCAGCGGTTGCCATGTCCGCTGACATCCGATCCGCTAAAATCAAACATATGGCGATACATTCGCATCCGTCCTGGCGGATCAGATGAGATCTGATGAAAACAGACATGCTGTCCGCTTTCGTCCGATCCCTCCATAGAATCGGCGGCGCTCTGACAGGCGCTTCCCCGCTCAGTGAGCAGAGATGGATCTGTCATCCGCCGGCTCAATGGAGATCAATGGAGAGATCTGCTGAGCTGGCGGACAGAGCTGAGCAGATCTGCCTCGTGGGAATGAGGCCTAAAAAAGTTGTACAACAATAGTTTACAAACTGCTATGGATACCACTCCTATGGAGCCCCCCCCCCTTTTTTTATTCACAAGAAATTGCCACCCTTTATTTTTACCCATCACATCCCTCCCATCCACCACACCCATTTTAGACCAAAGTCTATATTTAATCCCATTCATATTCCCTGCATCAATGCTGGGAACTTTCACCCCCTTGTAAAGTAATGAGCGGGCTATTTAAGCTCAGTTGCTGTGCCGTGCAGCCACCCCCTGTGATCAAGTCGGAAGTAATGAAACATGTTAGGGGCGAGGCTACAGAGCAACTGAATTTTGACGCTGAGAGTGTTATCTGTGAGCGTGAGTGAGGAGGGGTTGGAGACGCAGCATGCAGGCACTCGGCATGTATATAATATATACCAAAAGCGATTTGTGTTTACTTGTGATGTAGGCGCATTACTTTTTCATTAAAATTGGTACCCTAGAGGTTTTTACACTATTGGAGGCTTTGTGTTGATTTTATCTCTACATGTGGAGAGAGCTGTCATCTATTTGAATCTGAGGAGATCTGAGTGGAGATTGGGTTGATCATCTACATAAAGCTTAAAGTGATTAAATCACACATGCGATTGAAATCTACAATCTGATGAGCCTCATTCTATAGGCCAACATGACCATGGGCCTTTGGGATATTAATTACATTCATAATCATAATCCATACACCCATCAAATTGTATTTTGTGAAATGTATATAAATTACATCCTCATGAGGAGTGCGCATGCGCGGCGCCCTGTGATGGACGCTTGAACACAGGGCTCCGCACCGCCCCAGCCAGCCCGCACACTTAGCGGCCGAACACCGCAGCGGATCGGGACCAAAGTACCTGCGGAGGTGCCCGCTGACACGGGGGCACTTTTTAATGTACGGGGGGGCCGTCAGGAGGAGTTTAAACTCCCGTTTTGAGGGAATCCCGGGAGCGGCCGAAAAATCCAAGATGGCGGCGGAGCGGCCGCCTCACGAGGCTCACACAGGCTCCTCAGGCTCATCTCCCTGGCGTGACAGACTGCATGAGGAGGTATGCGGAGAGGGTCTCTCACACTTATCCCAGGGAGGGCCTTTATCCCCTGCTACCACTGTCTCCCTGCTTAATCAGACACTGGAGGAAATTCAGGGGCTTTCCCCTGGAGGGGAACACACAGGCAGGATTCAGAATACTTTATCTTACAAGGAGGCAGCCCTGCTCATCCCTCAGCCATCCCAGTCTCCTCAGGCACAGGACATGTCAGTGCTCTTCTCTAAATTTGCTGAAATGCTTGACATAGGGCTAGCACAGACTGCATCTGTAATCACTTCTGATATCAAAGCTGATCTTCATATGCTGGGGAACCGAATTGAACATATTGAACTCAAATTGGACGCCACAGTTGACCGGGTGAACCAGAATACTGATCGATTTCAAGAATTACATGAGCAACTCGAAGGGGCGTACGCCAAAATTGATGATTTGGAAAATAGATCGCGCAGACTGAACTTTTGCGTCAGAGGACTACCTGAGTCCGTCACTGATGTGCATGATGCAGTGCATTCTCTTATCAAGTCCCTTATACCTGACATAAGATCACACAGATTGGAATTAGACCGTGCACATAGAGCTCTGGGCCCTCCCCGCAAGGATGGACTCCCGCGCGATATTGTAGTCAAACCGCACTACTTCAGCGTTAAGGAAGAGGTTATGAAGAGGGCCCGGTCTTTGCCTCAAATTCAGTTAATGGGTCATCAAATACAAATTTACGCAGATATCTCTCCCTCCACCATTCAAAAGCGGCGTTCCCTCAAGCCTTTGCTAACGATCCTGACGCAGAAGAATATCAAATACTGGTGGATGTTCCTGGTCTGAAATTTGGTCTGAAATTTGACTTTAATGGTAAACCTTATCGCTTCTCTTCACTGCAGGACGGGGAACATTTGCTACGAAAGCTGGGTCTTATTCCCACGGATCCTCCTTCACCCATGCAGACCTCCTCTTCTGGGATGTCCAAGCGACCACCACCATCTAGCCCGCTCACCTCCCTCTGGGTCTCGCCCAAGCACAAGAAAGCAAAGGATGGACTTCCTCCATGATTTTGAGACTCTCCTCTTCCGGGTTCCTATTTTTGTCATACGATTTTTTGGGCAGAGTTCACTCTGACCATGGGCCTCAGGGCCAGTTGAAAACTTTTTGAAAAATTTATTTATTTATTTATTTATTTTTTTGGGGTTTTTGCCCATTGGACATTATTACACCTTAGTGCAGGCCTTATCTCAGGCCTTTAATTTGCATTATTTGGTCTTTAGTATTTAAAAAGTTGATTATTGGTGTTCGGTTTTTCTCTATTTTAATGCAAGCTTATTCATTGGTGTTGTGGGGGTTGGGGCGTACCTCCTGCGCACTCACTCTATCCTGGGTGAGAGATTCCCTAGTGGAGTGTTCTTACCTAGGATGGGACATTCCTCCTTTGGGGGGACTATGTGGTTGGTGGCTTCGGGCGGAGGGATTCTGTCCTTTCCTCCGTCTCGGATCCACTGTTTTTCTTTTATTTTTATCTCTTCTTTTTATTCTCTCTCTCTTTACCCCTTCTCTTCTTCCCTTTTTGCAGCTCTAGAAATGGACCCCCTCACCTGTGACACACGAAATGACGCTTGGTGGATCTCATGGATTCTCTGGAACTCGCATCTGGCATATAGCGCGAAGGTAGGCTTACAGAGATTTCCTGCCTTCGGTACCTCTCTGCTCCATGGCTAATCCCCCCAGTAATAGCACTTCACTACGCCTAGCTTCTCATAACGCCCAAGGCCTTAATTCCCCGGTCAAACGTAAAAAAAATTTCCAACAATATTACGGCCAAAAAATTGATATCTTATTCCTTCAAGAAACACACTTCCCTAAATCGTACCAACCATCTTTCATTCATGCCAAATTTCCCAAATTTTTCTTAGCCAACGCTGACAATAAAACGAAAGGGGTGGGTATTTTCTTTGCACGTGGGGTTCAGTTTTCGGAAGTCTCCATTTTTAGAGACCCTGGAGGCAGATTCCTACTTGTTAAGGTTCTCATAGATGATCAAATTTATTCTCTTATTTCCTACTATGCACCGAATAAAGGACAAGCGAAGTTTTTTCAATCCATGTTCAATACCCTAGCCCCAATAACAGAAGGTATTGTCATTTATGGTGGGGACTCTAACCTTGCGTTCGACTGTGGTGTTGACAAATCACGTCCCCCAGGAAAGGACAGGGTCCGTCCGACCAAGCAGAGTCTGAAAGTTGCTAGACAACTGTTTCATTATGGTCTAGTCGATATATGGAGGGAACTTAATCCTAGAACTCTGGACTATACTCATTATTCTAGTCCTCACCAAACCTTCGCTAGAATTGATCACTTTTTTGTCCTCCAACAACATATTCCGCTGGTTCAAAGGGCAATTATTAAAGACTCTGCTTTGTCGGATCACTCCGCAGTTCTTCTCTCTCTCCAGGGTGGCTCACTCCCGCGATCGGGATTTCATTGGCGACTGAATGCTTCCATACTTAGTAACCCGGTGCATGTGACTGAGATAGAGAAACACATACAGGATTATTTCCACCTCAATGACGTGGACGACATCTCCCCCTCGTCGCTCTGGGCGGCTCATAAGGCCACCATTAGGGGTACCTTTATTCAAATCTCCTCTAGACTTCGCAAGGCTCGCAAATTAGACATAGACAGGCTTGAGAGGGAATTCTCCTCCTTAAGCAAATTAAATAAAGCTCATCCCTCTAAACTCACTGCTGACCAGCTTAATGCTACCCGCACCAATCTAAACCTTGCACTAACAGCTGTAGCGGAAAAAGATCTCAGATGGGAAGGGGGACGCTTCTATCATCAAAGTAACAGATTAGGCACATTACTTGCTAAAAGACTAACCCCCAAAACCAGACTGTTTTCTCTTCCCAAGATAAGAATGAAAGACGGGTCTCCCTCTCAGAATCCCCGTAAAATTTTGGCCGCTTTCCACGACTTTTATCTCTCTCTTTACGGTAGCAAGGTTGACAGCTCATCTCCGGGTGATGTCCATTCTTTTCTACAATCGATACAAATACCTAATTTAAAAGGTCGCCATAGGGATGAAATGGATGCGCCAATTTCGGCTGAGGAAATAGAAGGGGTCATCAAAAATCTAAAGACCAACTCTGCTCCTGGGCCGGATGGGTTCTCTGTTCATTACTATAAACACTTTTCTCATGTCTTAGCCCCTTACTTAGCACGCTTCTTTAATCACCTCCGGTCTGGTTCTTCCCTGGATAAAGCCCTGAACTCAGCTTTCGTTACGGTCATACCTAAACCGGGAAAAGATCCCAGTTGTGTTGCTAATTATAGACCGATATCCTTGATAAATAATGATCTTAAAATCCTAACGAAACTCCTAGCTAATCGACTCTCTAACTTCATCAGTCTTTATATTCACGCTGACCAAGTGGGCTTTATCCCGGGAAGACAGGGACCGGATCAGATTAGGAGGGCAGTGGACGTAATTTCGCTCCTGGGTTCGAAGTGGGATGGGGGACCCCCCCAACAGGGTTGTCTCCTTTCTCTTGATCTTATGAAAGCGTTTGACTCGGTTTCCTGGTCTTTCCTGTTTTCTACCCTGGAAAGATGGGGATTTGGTAAGTCATTTATGAATATCATTCACGCTCTCTACTCAAACCCAGAAGCCCAAATTAAGATGCAGGGTTACTATTCCAGCCCTTTCCCGATTCTCAGGGGCACGAGACAAGGATGCCCCTTATCGCCCCTGCTCTTTGCCATGATCATTGAGACTCTGGCAGTAGCGATTAGAGCGAACCCAGACATTACAGGTGTACGGTGTGGCCCTCAAACTCATAAATGTGCCTTGTTTGCGGATGACGTTCTGCTTTTTATTACTCATCCTACCACATCGCTCCCAGTTCTCTGCAGACTTCTCAATGATTTTGGTGAACTCTCGGGCCTTAAGGTCAATTATGCGAAATCCTCTGCGCTTAACATTAACCTTCCATTATCACTTGTCTCCCGACTAAAATCTAGCTTCAAGTTCACATGGTCAGACTCTTCCCTCCCTTACTTAGGAATACACCTGACGGCATCCATTGACAGATTATACAATGCTAACTTTCCCTCGACTTTTCGCAAATTGGAGGAAGATCTCGTCTTTTGGGACTCACTTAAATTATCTTGGTTAGGTAGGGTGAATTCAGTTAAAATGACTCTTCTCCCACGTATCCTGTATCTTTTTCGGTCTCTACCTATCCTGGTACCTAAGGATCGTATCCGTATCTTTCAGGCCAGAATTATGAAATTTATTTGGGGATCCAAAAGCCACAGACTATCGAAGGAAACTATGTTCCGTATGAAAAATCAAGGGGGTCTTGGAGTCCCCAACATTCTCTGGTATTATAAGGCGGCACAACTCTCCCAATTATCTACGGTTTATTTAAAAATCGCTCACCCGGATTGGGTAAATATGGAAAGACAGGCAGTTCCCAACTTTACACTTGACTATCTTCTTTGGTGTGCACCTAAGATCAGACCAGCCATACTAGCACCTACACTCTCACACTCAATTGCTCTCTGGGACTCCATGAAAGCAAATCCACATATTACCTCCAACTGGAAGCCCCTCTCTCACGTTTTTAGGAACCCTCTATTTCCTCCGGGCCAGGACATTAAGGCATTTCGTTGGTGGCTCGATAAGGGCATTTATAGGATTGGCCACCTAGTCTCCCCCTCAGGTCCTTTTTCTCTAAGTCATTGTCTAAGGAAACTGCACATGCCAGTCTCGGAAAAATTCAGATTCCAACAAATCTCTCATTTCCTCAAATCTCTAGGATTGTCCTCTCTCAATTACTGAATATGAACTTTGGGGTGGCCAGGCCATGGAGCAGAGAGGGGGGATTTCTGTGATTTATCGTGCGCTTGCCCAAACAGAATCTAAAACGCTTTTTATGCGGGAATGGGAAAATGATCTCCAGCAGCAATGGTCTTTAGGCGATTGGCACATGGCAACTCGTGCGGCAGCTAAAGGCTTACTCAATACAACTCTTATTGAAGCTAACTTAAAGGTTCTTATGAGGTGGTACAGTGGTGTGAAAAAGTGTTTGCCCCCTTCCTCATTTCCTGTTCCTTTGCATGTTTGTCACACTTAAGTGTTTCGGAACATCAAACCAATTTAAACAATAGTCAAGGACAACACAAGTAAACACAAAATGCAATTTGTAAATGAAGGTGTTTATTATTAAAGGTGAAAAAAAATCCAAACCATCATGGCCCTGTGTGAAAAAGTGATTGCCCCCTAAACCTAATAACTGGTTGGGCCACCCTTAGCAGCAACAACTGCAACCAAGCGTTTGCGATAACGTGCAATGAGGCTTTTACAGCGTCCTGGGGGAATTTTGGCCCACTCATCTTTGCAGAATTGTCCTAATTCAGTTACATTAGAGGGTTTTCGAGCATGAACGGCCTTTTTAAGGTCATACCACAACATCTCAATAGGATTCAGGTCAGGACTTTGGCTAGGCCACTCCAAAGTCTTCATTTTGTTTTTTTTCAGCCATTCGGTGGTGGACTTGCTGGTGTGTTTAGGATCATTGTCCTGCTGCAGAACCCAAGTTCGTTTCAGCTTGAGTACACGAACAGATGGTCGGACATTCTCCTTCAGGATCTCTTGGTAGACAGCAGAATTCATAGTTCCTTTTATCACGGCAAGTCTTCCAGGTCCTGAAGCAGCAAAACAGCCCCAGACCATCACACTACCACCACCATATTTTACTGTTGGTATAATGTTCTTTTTCTGAAATGCAGTGTTCCTTCTACGCCAGATATACTTGGACACACACCTTCCAAAGAGTTCCACTTTTGTCTCATCGGTCCACAAAATGTTGTCCCAAAAGTCTTGGGGATCATCAAGATGTGTTGTGGAGAAATTGAGACGAGCTTTGATGTTCTTTTTGCTCAGCAGTGGTTTTCTCCTTGGAACTCTGCCATGCAGGCCATTTTTGCCCAGTCTTTTCCTGATGGTGGAGGCATGAACGCTGACCTTAACTGAGGCAAGTGAGGCCTGCAGTTCCTTGGACGTTGTTGTGGGGTCTTTTGTGACCTCTTGGATGAGTCGTCGCTGCTCTCTTGGGGTAATTTTGGGCGGCCGGCCACTCCTGGGAAGGTTCACCACTGTTCCATGTCTTCGCCATTTGTGGATAATGGCTCTCACTGTGGTTCGCTGGATTCCCAAAGCTTTGGAAATGGCTTTATAACCCTTTCCAGACTGATAGATCTCAATTACTTTCTTTCTCAATTGTTCCTGAATTTCTTTGGGTCTCGGCATGATGTGTAGCTTTTAAGGATCTTCTGGTGGACCTTACTGTGTCAAGCAGCTCCTATTTAAGTGATGCCTTGATTGTGAACAGGTGTGGCAATAGTCAGGCCTGGGTGTGGCTAGAGAAATTGAACTCAGGTGTGGACAACCACAGTTATAGTATGTTTTAACAAGGGGGCCAATCACTTTTTCACACAGGGCCATGATGGTTTGGATTTTTTTTCACCTTTAATAATAAACACCTTCATTTACAAATTGCATTTTGTGTTTACTTGTGTTGTCCTTGACTATTGTTTAAATTGGTTTGATGTTCCGAAACACTTAAGTGTGACAAACATGCAAAGGAACAGGAAATGAGAACACTTTTTCACACCACTGTATATGGTTCCTCTGAGACTAGCCAAAATATACCCACACGCTTCTCCCCTCTGTTTCCGCGAATGTGGTCACATTGGCTCGATGGTACACATTTGGTGGGAGTGCCCCAAAATTAGAAATCTATGGAATAAGGTATTCCATATTATCCGGAAGATCACAACCTTGCCTATCCACAAAACGCCTCAAATAGCCCTTCTAAATTTCCCTCTACAGGGTGTTCCAAAATTAACACAACATCTCATTAGATTTATTCTCATTGGTACCAAACTTACCATTGCCAGGGCCTGGAAGCAGCCCACTGTTTCCTTGGGATTGGTAAAAAGGAAAATATCATGGATCATGGTTCAAGAAAAGATAGTGAGCATCTTCCTTGACAAGGTAGATAAACACTCAGCGACATGGGATCCGTGGATCAGATACACCACCAAATGTCTTCATTCTCCTGAGCAACGTTCGTGAGCCAGGTGAGAGCGGTCCATTTCGATAGTTTCTTCTATCTCAACTGTTCCTTACTATCTCTACTTTTCCTTTTCCTCTCTATTCTTCATCTTTTCTTTCTCTTTACTGTTTTTCTATATCTAGTGCTCTCTTTGCTACCGTATCTAGGTTCAACATTGGGTTTCTATACTCTATAAGAGTACAACATTACCATGCTAAATGTGTTACATGACTTTCTCAGGGCAATTGCCTTTCTTTAGCTCAAACAGCTCTTTAATTACCTGATACGAGTTATTTTCACTCGCTTTGGCAAAGGGTTTTTTTTTGTTTTTTTCCTACCTAGATCAGTTGATAGGTTATTTGCAGGCTTATGGTATTCTTTTTTCTTTGTTTTTTTTTGTTTTTTGGGTCTGAACCTTCAGGTGTCCGACACAGTGTGATCCCATTTGGGGTGTCGGACACGAGTGGTATTCCACTACGGTTTAGCTGCTAGTATTATGGGTTCTTAATCCCAAGTGTTGCTATGTACCCCTGCAGATATCTCTCGTGATACTCTTTGTATACCAGTTTGTATGCCTACCTTAGTCATCTCAACTATACTAGACTTGTTTTAGCAAACCTTATGCTTTGCTCTCTATCTATGTGAAACTCATTGTTGTCAGCTATCACTTTGAGCACAGATCTGCTGTTGTTATGTATTTCATTGTTATTTCAATAAAAATCTATTGAAAGTAAATTACATCCTCATCATCTGGGATGCCCCCTCCCCCACAGCAGATTTTATCACCTATTGTGATGGATTATCATTTACACATGTGGTAGATACCATGTCTTTGGTCTTCCTGGATTTAGAATTGTGTTTTTCAAGTTCTCAAATCATTTCCAAAAAACATTTTTAAATTACCGCAGGAAACATGTATGTCTATTCCAGAACATTCCTAGAAGTCAAATTAACTGACTTTACAGAAATTGCACCCTTAATATAGATTACATCGAACAGAGTAATGTCCTTAAGCTAAAAGTTGTAGAAAAAGGTTACCCACGGGAAGTCATTGATGAAGCTTTTGTCCCATATATACATACTCCTGTTATAACCAAATGCTCCAAACCTAGTTCAGACCTAATACCCATTAGATTCATTACCCAATTTCATTGCTAAAATTATGCTAAGGAGCTTTATCAGACACTGGGGTATCCTTCTACAGGACCCAACTCTGGGGCCATGTCATCTTAAAACACCTAAATTCACTTATCGGAGAGCTTTCAACATCAAGAGCCATGTAGCTCCAAGTAAACTTAAGAAACAGAAGAATACTAGCCCTGTTAGAATTCTTCTTCAGTAATTTGCTGGGTATGTTCCAGCTCCGGAAGTTGAAATGTCTCACATGACAATCTGTACAACACAGCAAATAATCTTTTATGGCCAATGGTAAAGTTTTCTAATTTCTACGTTCTACAATTGCTTGATCAAATTTGCTATATATTGTCTCATGTGCCTATGTGCCATATTGTAAGTAGCGCAAACAATTTAGAGCCCGGTTCAGTGTGCAACTCGGGGCTATTGAACAGAGAGGTTCAAGTTACAGTGTCCCGAGATATTTCAAAGAAACATGGGGGGGGGGGGGGGGCGGTCAACTATTGGCCTAAAGGTTGGATCATTGATAACATACCCAACAATTGCTCTAAAGCCAAATGTTTTAAAAAGCTTTGTGAGCTAGAAATTGAAAGAGTTTTCTCAAGACTCGGTTAAAGAGGAGCTGCAACCATCATCCATTGGCTGCACTGTTTTTACTCCATTGTATTAAGTCTTTAGGTCTCTTTTAGCCTCAGGGTCCCTTGCTTCCCATTTTCTATAGTAATTTTTTACAGAGTTATTACTTTGACTTATTAAACCTAGTATATCTCTAAAGGTTTGTCATTTTTCCAGTTCATGGTACAGCTAGACGTTGTTATTCATATTTAACTGGGCCTGTTCTGTAATGTTAAATACATTTTGCAGCTTATCCAAGCCACTTCTTCCATATGGTATGACACTCATTAGAACTTGAAGAAGCTACTTGGCTAAGCTGTAAAATGTTTTTAACATTGAAGAACCTGTTAAACCTGACTAACTACTACTAGCTAGCTATCTAGTACACTAAAATGCTATACTACTAAAGTAGTACTAAATACTAAATGCTATATATATATACATACCTATTTTTCTTTTAGTTTATTTTTTCACATTTTTTTTATCAAAATAATAATTAAACTTGTATGCAAACAATGTCATCTATGTCCCTTCCCAGAAGCTGCTTCTATGAAAGACGTCAAAGGAAATCCAGAGTTGCAGTAGACCAACCAACTGCTACTGGGCTGCCAATAGGAAGTTTCCACATCACCTGAGCAGTGACACGGACACTCAAAGAAGAAAAAAGACTCAACACTTTGGGCATCATGTGACATGGATTCAGATGAGTATCTTGGGCATTTTGAAGATTCAGATGAGTATCATGGGCATTTTGAAGATTCATTTTAAACTAACCTAGCAATTGGTTGGGATGGTGGGACAAGGTGCAGAGGAAAGAGAACAGTTTCTTTAATGAAATGTTCCCTAATAGTTAATTTGCATTCTGGAGCCTGCCTTTACTATTGCAGCCTATGGGTAGCATTTAGGGCCATGCAATAGCTCTGAAATGAATGATGTATTACAAGACATTCCACTCCTATGGCAGACCTGAGTATTAAATGATGGTGTCAGAGAACACCTCATACAAGAGGCTGTAAACAGTAAAGCATTTTACTGCTGCATTGTGAAACACATTTAGCGCAATAGGTGCACATGGCAGGGAAATAATTATGAAGGTTACATTCATGTAACCTTGTATAAGTATTTTTCTCATTTTCACCTTCATGTGCCTTTTCAAGCATTTTTCTTCCCGTTCTGACATGAAGCATGAAATTAAAGTGACAGCACCATGAATGAAGAATATGCTGTTAATAAGGGGATGTTTAAATGTAAATACTAAAGCTATACTTCAGAAAAGAATTAAAAAACACAAGTGAATGCAAATCTGTATTTATTGATACATAATGTATTTATTTAAATTCAAGTAGTGTAAGTACCTGAATTTAACCTGGTGTCAATAATATTTTCAGCTAGGCTCTGCTCGATCTCGTCATGAAGAGTCAGATGGGATGATAATTGAGATCGCAATCAAGAATCCCAATGCACTTACCAGATCCTTTGACTTCATCATTTTGATAAAGGCAGTAAGCACTTCTGAAACCAATACTCCGGTTCCCCTGAATTTTCATCAACAGGTGAGCCAATCCAAGTAATATTCTCGATTCTTTAGTGACCTCCAAGTAATCCACAAGGAATCCGCAGTGGAAATGTAAAAAAATAAAAGACTTGATAGTGCAACTAACATGTTTTTCTCCATAAAAACAGGAAATGTAAAAATGCCTAATAAAATTCCTCACACCTCCAACCGGGTATGGAATATGACATTACAGGCTTCAAGCTCTGTTCCACATGTTTTACCCAAAAGGTTGTTATGAGGGGCTGGAGCCACACTATTAACGATTCAAACTACAAAAAGTATTCCTTTCAGCTAATTAATAAACCTTACTTTTTTATTGGAACTTTATGTATTATCATTAAACCAATTACTATCCCATTCAACATTTAAACCATGAAAAACAAATCCAGTACATTTCACATTTGGAAACCTGTTTCTTTTTACAGCCCCAGTGTATTTTTTAATCGTGTGCTCATTTTAAAATACCCCGGGTTCTCACAAATTTTTATTTAAGTCCAAGTCCGTGGAAAATAAAAATCCTCCCTTGCGCTGGGACTACCCCCACATTGCAAAAGTTACATGCGCAATTAGGTCTAGGGGATGGGCAAAATAGTTTTACTTACCTGACCTGCCTCTCCCACAGCAGCCTTAGCTGCTACTCCAGCATCAGCCTATTTCTCAGACTATTCAGACTATTTCTTTTTACTCAAGCACATTGCAGGATAATGGACCCTGCATTGGTCTTGATGATGTCAGAGGACCTGCAACTGCAGGGGCATAGGGGAGAAGAGACTGCAGGAACTAGTCTTACAGTACAGAAGTAGCCTGTGGGAACAGGGGATCAGTAAGTAAAACTGTTTATTTTTTTCACTAGGTCTAAACACACATTAGAGCCGGTTCACACTGCGGGTGATGCGAGGCGAGGCGACACGACTCGCCTCGCTCTCGCAAGTCGCCCCCGTTCTGTACAATGGAACCGTTCTGAGAGGAGCGACTCGAGTCGCTCCGACTCAGAAAAAAGGTTCCTGTACTACTTCTGGGCGACCTCGGGGCGACTTGCATTGACTTCTATACAGAAGTCATCTGCAAGTTGCCGCTGAGGTCGCGGCAGGTCGCGGCAGGTCGCGGCGAGGCAAGTCGGTGTCGCCTCGCCTCGCCTGCAGTGTGAACCGGCCCTTAAACTCTTCCAGTGTAGAGGTAGCCCCAGTGCAAGGGAGAATTTTTTGTTTTTATTATGTGTTTGTTCTACTCATATTTCCATGGCTTGCACATGTCTTTAGACGTTATTGTGAGAGGAGTAACCATGGTCCATGGCCTTACTGCACATCATATTTTCCTGGCTCATCATGTCAGCATACAATAGGTTGTGGCTCTGCCCCCACAACCTGATAGGACTAGTTAACTATAAATTAAAGGCAGACCCCGCTCGCAGCATTCTCCTTTTCGTCCTCACCTGATCAGGACTGGAGTCGTAAGGTATTCCTTACCGCTTGTTGCCTCAGCCAGGTTCAACCTCTCCTGGGTGGAAGTCCTTCCTGTACAGCCTCTACATGAGCTATATGATTGGAGCCCCATTCTGGTCTGGAGGGCATGGTTCAGCTTCTCCTGGGCATTGATGGCAGGAAGTGATGCGGCCACTGTGGCCAGTTTCCTGGCTTGTCCTTTTCCTAGATGGTGCTGGGAGCCCATAGACTGTGATCTGAGCATGCTCAGGTGCTAATATCATCACTAATGGCCAAGGGTACCAGTTTTAAATTATTAAGGCACTTTTGGGCAACACAAGGTGGTGTTCTCTACTTATGCATTCTGGATGCTTATGTGGTCATTGTTTGCTGGTATGTTTTCCCTTTTTTATGGCATTCACCTGGGCTTTTCTTATATCTTTCTCAGTATTGCTCTGGGATCACTGTGTCATGCTGTTTTTCATTTCAGTCTGCTGCTTTGCTCTTTCTATAGGGAATGCTGCCCAGGTAGACCACCTATTGCTTGTAAGAAAAAGGGATTAGGTAAGTAGTGAAGATACTGAGAAAAAGAGAGCCAATATCTACAGCTTTGTAAAGACCTCAAGACTGAAGGTGTCCTCTAAAGGTCAAGACAAGTCGCTATCTAAGAGCAGACATCCAGGCAATGTGGATCAAGGTCATCATTTCACCTCTCATTATCATTGCTCTCTGTCTACAAACATCACAGGTTACCATGACTAGTATTTGCTGCGTTTGTGGTGGAAAGTCATTGCCTGACAACCTGGTATGTCAAGTCTGCCTGTAGCAAGTGGCATACAGCCCTGCAAGGACTTTAAGATGGAGGTAACCCTCTAAAGGCCAGAACAGTCATCATTTAGGTGCAGACATAGGGGCAATGTTGATGAAGTTCATCTTCTCACCTCTCACCTCTCTTTAATATTGCTCCCCATCTACAAACACCACAGGTTACCAGCCCTAATTGTTGCTGCGTTTGTGGTGGAAAGTCATTGCCTGACATGCTTGTCCACTTGGAGGAAGTGGCAACTAACAAAGAAGATGTCTGGGAAGTACCAGGTTTGATTAAAGAATTGGCCAAGGAGTCGATGCATGAAAACTCTGCTCCTTAGTCTGTGGCTGAATTGCTTTGCAGTTCCAACCAGAGCCAGCAGGTGGTGTCCGAATTGGAGAGCTTGTCAGAGGACAAAGACATTAAATGGGTTACAGGCTTTGACTTTTGCCTAATACAGCGTTTTGCAAGGGCAGTTAAGGATGCAATTGCCTGGAGTGAAGTGGAGGAAACTCTACAAGGTTAGAAAGTACTAATTTCCCTTCATTGAAGGACTGGATGAGGTAATCCAAGAAAAATGTCAGGGGCCAGAGAAAAAGGCCTGTATGAACAGTTGTCAAAACTGTATCCCCTGAAAGAGCCACAGGCCAATCTGCTGCTGTTGTCTCTGATGGTGGATGCAACTGGCAAGACACATCACCTTGTGGTTTTGTTCAAGGAAGCTCTAGTCCGAAAATAGGATCTAGATCTGAAGTGCCCTTACGTACTGTAGCATCTGCAGGTGCCTGCAGATCAACAATAACAATTGCAGAATTAGGCAGAGCAATATTGAGCTGGACAGTTAATATTAACGAAGCCCTTCTGGGCTTTGTAAAAGCTGAAATTGGCAGGAGACTCTGTAGCAGAGGCATCAGTAGACGTCACTTGAAGTTCTTCAAGAACGATGTTGCCTGGTCATGGCAAGCAGGGCATTATGGCTATAGCCATGGTCATCAAATCCCACCTTAAAATCCAACTGGTGCAAGACACTGGACGACAGATCCAATCTATTTGTGAGTAGTCTGGATACAGCCATCCCAAGGGTGACCACTGGCAGGTCAGGGCGGATATTCGCCCAACCTTGTTCGTCAAACAGTTTCATCAAACAGTCCGCTCAAAATTTGCATGAGCGGACTTGCCCACACACGAGCGGACTGTTTGACGAACAAGGTTGGGCAAACAGTTCGCTCAACTTTTGAAATGAACGGACTCGCCCACGTAAGGCGGAGGCAAATCCGCCCATTTCGAGCGCGTGTACAGGTAGGCTCCGCCGCCTGGAATGGGCTTAAAGGGGAACCCCAACGCCGAAAAAAATCGGCGTGGGGGTTCCCCCCAAGCCCACACCAGACCCTTGTCCGAGCACGCTACCCGGCCGGCCAGGAAAGGGGGGCGAGCGAGCGCGCCCCCCCTCCTGAGCCGTACCAGGCCGCGTGCCCTCAACATGGGGGGTGCCTTGGGGAAGGGGGGGCCGCGCGGCCCCCCCACCCCAAAGCACCTTGTCCCCATGTTGATGAGGACAAGGGCCTCTTCCCGACAACCCTGGCCGTTGGTTGTCGGGGTCTGCGGGCGGGGGGCTTATCGGAATCCGGGAGCCCCCTTTAAGAAGGGGGCCCCCGGATACCGGCCCCCCACCCTATGTGAATGAGTATGGGGTACAATGTACCCCTACCCATTCACCTGTGAACTAAAGTACAATAAAAAACACAACACAGAGAAAAAATATTTTATTGCACAGCTCCGGGGGTCTTCTCGCCGGACTCCTCCGCTATGTGTGTGTAGCTCTTTTGCTAGCGGAGGAGTCCGGCTTTCTTCCTCCCCGCCGCCGGCCTCTTCTCCCGACTTCGGGGGTCTTGTCCCCCTCTTCGGTTCTTCTGCCGGGCCACCGCGCCTGGTCCGGTGGCCCGGTCTTCTGTCGCCGTCTTCCGTTCTTCTGTCGCCGCCTTCGGTTCTTCTGCCGGGCCACCGCGCCTTCTTGTAGCTCTTTTACAGGCGGTGGCCCGGTCTTCTGTCGCCGCTGTCGTCGCCGTCGCCGCCGCCGCCTTCCGTTCTTGTTCTTCTTCTTGTTCTTCTTCTTCTTCTCCTGGAGATGTTGACTCGACGAGCTCTCCGGCCGGAATGCCAGGGACACGCTCCGCTGCCACTTATATAGTGACAATGGGGCGGTGTCACATGGTATATGTCACATGGGTTGGTCACATGGGTTGATGTCACATGGGGACTATGACATCGTAAGGGGGCGGGGTCACCATGTGACCAACCCATGTGACATATACCATGTGACACCGCCCCATTGTCACTATATAAGTGACCGCACAGCGCGGCTCTGGCATTCCGGCCGGAGAGATCGTCGAGTCAACATCTCCAGGAGAAGAAGAAGAAGAACAAGAAGAAGAACAAGAACGGAAGGCGGCGGCGGCGACGGCGACGACAGCGGCGACAGAAGACCGGGCCACCGCCTGTAAAAGAGCTACAAGAAGGCGCGGTGGCCCGGCAGAAGAACCGAAGGCGGCGACAGAAGAACGGAAGACGGCGACAGAAGACCGGGCCACCGGACCAGGCGCGGTGGCCCGGCAGAAGAACCGAAGAGGGGGACAAGACCCCCGAAGTCGGGAGAAGAGGCCGGCGGCGGGGAGGAAGAAAGCCGGACTCCTCCGCTAGCAAAAGAGCTACACACACATAGCGGAGGAGTCCGGCGAGAAGACCCCCGAAGACCCCCGGAGCTGTGCAATAAAATATTTTTTCTCTGTGTTGTGTTTTTTATTGTACTTTAGTTCACAGGTGAATGGGTAGGGGTACATTGTACCCCATACTCATTCACATAGGGTGGGGGGCCGGTATCCGGGGGCCCCCTTCTTAAAGGGGGCTCCCGGATTCCGATAAGCCCCCCGCCCGCAGACCCCGACAACCAACGGCCAGGGTTGTCGGGAAGAGGCCCTTGTCCTCATCAACATGGGGACAAGGTGCTTTGGGGTGGGGGGGCCGCGCGGCCCCCCCTTCCCCAAGGCACCCCCCATGTTGAGGGCACGCGGCCTGGTACGGCTCAGGAGGGGGGGCGCGCTCGCTCGCCCCCCTTTCCTGGCCGGCCGGGTAGCGTGCTCGGACAAGGGTCTGGTGTGGACTTGGGGGGAACCCCCACGCCGATTTTTTTCGGCGTTGGGGTTCCCCTTTAAGCCCATTCCAGGCGGCGGAGCCCGCGACGTCTCCTTCGCGGGCCCCGCCTACCTGTACACGCGCTCGAAATGGGCGGACTTTCCGAGCGGGAACAGTCCGCTCATTTCGAAAGTACAGCGGACAAGCCCACACACGGGCGGACTGTTCGCTCAAACACAGTTTCAGCGGACAGTTTTTCGGAATTTCCGAAAGACTTTGTCCGTCCAACTGTCCGCTGAAACTGTCCGCTGAAAGCCCACACACGAGCGGACTGTCCGCCCAAACACTGTTCAGCGGACAAGGTTGGGCGAACAGTCCGCCCGTGTGTACGCGGCCTGAGAAACACACACGAGGGAACACATTTAAACCCTCAATCGCCCCCTAGTGTTAACCCCTTCCCTGCCAGTGACATTTACTCAGTAATCAGTGCATTTTTACACTGATTGCTGTATAAATGTCAATGGTCCCAAAAATGTGTCAAAAATGTCCAATCTGTCCACCGCAATGCCTAGTAAAAAAAAAATATATAATAAAAATGCTATAAATATAGCATCTAATTTGTAGACATTATAACTTTTGTGCAACCACTCAATATACGCTTATTGCAATTTTTTTTATAAAAAAATATGTATTTTTTGGAGGGATATTTATTATAGCAAAAAGTTAAAAATTTAGCTTTTTTTCAAAATTGGCACTCTTTTTTTTTGTTTATAGCGCAAAAAATAAAAACCGCAGAGGTGATCAAATACCACCAAAAAAGCTTTATTTGTGGGGAAAAAAATTGTCAGTTAAAATGACGCAGTGCCATATCGCAAAGAATGGCCTGGTCATTAAGGGGGCAAATCCTTCCCGGGGCTCAGTAGTTAAAGTGAAACAATAAAAATGAAATATTCCTTTAAATATCAAGGGGGGCCCCAAGATCCCACCCCACTATGTGATTGGATATCGGTTACATTGTACTCCTACCCATTCACCAAAAAAGTGTCAACAAGTAAAAACCACAATAGACAGTTTAAAAAAAAAATCCTTTATTGAATTATTACAATATACCTAATACCCGTTTATATAGGGGGGTGGGATCTAGGGGCCCCTTTCCAGGTTCCGATAAGCCCCATGCCCGCAGACCCCGACAACCAATGCCCAAGGTCGTCGAGAAGAGGCTCTTGTGCCCATCAACATGGGGATAAGGTGCTTCACGGACTTAGCCCCCTGAGCTATGATTGGCCAAAGGCACCCTGCCTTTGACCAATCATGGCTTTTACAGCAGATCGTGCTGTGATTGGACAAAGCATGTAGGCCAGGTGCATGCTTTGGCCAATCAGCAGCCGTCAATGCACTACAATCACACAGTGCATTATGGGGCATTCAGCAGCGCTCGAATTTGCTGCAAACGCCCCATATGTTCGGTTAGTTTATGAACAAACGAACACCTGATGTTCCAGTCAAACTTTTGCTCGATTCGAACATCGGGACTATCCCTATTGTTGAAGCCCTGACATTGGTTTAAGAGATGTCCACCTTCTGATCCCTTTCAGCCAGCCAAGCTACCGGATTTGATGGAAAAGCAAAACATTCTGGTCCAGTTTGTAGCTGAATGAAATAAAAACAAGCGATCCTGAAGGTTCCCAGTGTCCAGAGGAGATGAGGATTCAGTTCGCCTCTGTTCCTGGTAAAAAAATAAAAATTTAAATCAGGCAATCTGTGCCCAGTGCTAAACTTGAAAAAACTCCACAAGCATAGAAAGTTGGAGTTGTGCAAGATAGAGAACCTCCAATCCATTTTATTATTGATAAATCTGGGAGATGCTCTCTGTAGGTTTATCAGACGCCTACTTGTCCCAATCCATCCTGCATTTCAGTTCCACTACCTGTTTCGGTGCCTCCACATTGGTCTGTCCACCTCCCCTAGGACATTCACACAGGTCCACATTTACAAAGGTCCTACTGTCTGCAATAGTGAGGGGGATAAGAATACACCACGTTGGAATTAATGACAGAATACATGGAAGGTGGAGGCTCCTTATGAAACAATTTTAATGAACTAGGCTACAAGTTGAAGGGAAGGACCTCCAAGGTGATATTCTCCGAAATATTGCCTGTGCCATGTGCAACACAGGAAAGGCAGGGGGAGGTTAGGGATCTGAATGCATGGCTAAAGACCTAGTGTAGGGGGGAGGGATTTGGGTTTCTAGAGCACTGGGCTGACTTTTCATTGGGGTGCAAATTATATGCTAAAGATGGTTTGCACCTGAATGGAAGGGGGTCTGCTGTGCTGGGGGAGAAGTTTATGGGAAGGCTGGAGGAGTATTCAAACTAGGATTAAGGGGGAAGGGTGAACTAGAATTCCATCGGGCAGACAGGTCAGTTAAGGGTCATACATTAATGGAGGGTGGAATGGGGATCGATGGGGGGAGGGTTATGGCAGGTGACAAGAAAGTTTCCATGTTGCAATAAACCATTGGAAATTATAGTGCCATTTGTACTACTAAACAAGATATGAAAAACACCAGAGCAAAATGTAATAATGCATTAAAGTGTTTGTTCACCAATGTCGGAAGTCTGCCAAGCAAAATAGGTGAGTTGGAAACTCTGTTGCATGAGGAGAGCAATGATGTAATCGGTATTGCTGAAACTTGGATTCATCCTTCACATGACTGGGCTATTAATATTCCTGCCTTTGCACTATTTCGGAGAGATAGGGTAAAAAGGAAAGGTGGCAGGGTCTGTCACTATGTGAGAAGTGATCTCAAAGCGAGTGTGAAAGAGGGCCTGGTTGATGGAGAGTGTGATGAGTCTGAAGCATTATGGGTGGAACTGCATATAGATGTGCGGAGTTCAAAGTTAATCATTGGAGTTTGTTATTAGTGATGGACGAACGTTTCGCCCGGCGGTCGTTTCGCGGCGAATTTCCGACATTCGCGGTCCGCACGTTCGAACGCCTTTTTCCGTCGTTCGCCGCGGCGGACTTACGTGTTTAATGTATACAAGAACTTTAACCTTTGGTGACACGTTTATCATGTGATACAGGACAGCCAATTGAGACATGACAGCACATGGACACTTGGACATTCCCCCTAACCTATAAATACACCCGATCCGGTGGCCATTTTACATTCTTTCTTCTGTTACGATAGGGACAGGTTCCTGTGTGGAGTAGGGAGAGATAAACCACTAGCTATTTGGTACACAAAAGTTCTTTTCAGGACTGGTATAGGTGTTAGGTGTTGATAGGTTTGCTGTGCTGCTGATTCTTGCAGCAGCCTGAGTGTCTTTTGTTAGTTTAGAGAAAGGGAAAGGACGGTGTATGCTACAGGGACAGCCAGATTAGTCTTTCATCATCATCATCATCATCATCATCATTAGCTGTTACTATCAAGGTCCACAAAAGAGCTGTTCCAGTAACCACTAATCGTTCTCTTTTTTTGCCAATTTGTATAGGGACAGGAAGGAAGCAGTGTTGTCAGGCAGTGAGGGTAATTTTAAAGACTTGCTGTTATTATTAGTTCCACAAAGGTTCTTTTCAGGACTGGTATCAGTGGTACAGTAATAGGCTTGTACATGTATAATATTCTTTCTTCCAAATATAGAAAGGATATTATACTTGACTGCTGCCCTTCTGCTGCAGTCTGCTAAACATTCACAACTCACTTGTTCCACAAAAGTTCTTATAAGGACTGGTAACTTGGTATAGGGTGCTACGGTACATAGGCTTGAGTGCGGTACAGTCTGCTGTTCTGTAAGGACCGCTATCGGTCCACAATAGATAGGGTTGACGTGCACCACTGCTGACCGCTGCCCTATACTGCAGCAGTCCTTCAGCGGTATAGGGACTGACGTACAGTCTGCTAATCACTAACACACAACCTGCTTGTTCCACAAAAGTTCTT
Organism: Lithobates pipiens; assembly: GCF_037356315.1. Classification (NCBI taxonomy): domain Eukaryota; kingdom Metazoa; phylum Chordata; class Amphibia; order Anura; family Ranidae; genus Lithobates; species Lithobates pipiens. Next base: position 96,596,072 of record NW_027507903.1, on the reverse strand, counting down.
ATAAGGACTGGTAACTTGGTATAGGGTGCTACGGTACATAGGCTTGAGTGCGGTACAGTCTGCTGTTCTGTAAGGACCGCTATCGGTCCACAATAGATAGGGTTGACGTGCACCACTGCTGACCGCTGCCCTATACTGCAGCAGTCCTTCAGCGGTATAGGGACTGACGTACAGTCTGCTAAACACTAATACACAACCTGCTTGGTCCACAAAAGTTCTTATAAGGACTGGTAACTTGGTATAGGGTGCTACGGTACATAGGCTTGAGTGCGGTACAGTCTGCTGTTCTGTAAGGACCGCTATCGGTCCACAATAGATAGGGTTGACGTGCACCACTGCTGACCGCTGCCCTATACTGCAGCAGTCCTTCAGCGGTATAGGGACTGACGTACAGTCTGCTAAACACTAATACACAACCTGCTTGGTCCACAAAAGTTCTTATAAGGACTGGTAACTTGGTATAGGGTGCTACGGTACATAGGCTTGAGTGCGGTACAGTCTGCTGTTCTGTAAGGACCGCTATCGGTCCACAATAGATAGGGTTGACGTGCACCACTGCTGACCGCTGCCCTATACTGCAGCAGTCCTTCAGCGGTATAGGGACTGACGTACAGTCTGCTAAACACTAATACACAACCTGCTTGGTCCACAAAAGTTCTTATAAGGACTGGTAACTTGGTATAGGGTGCTACGGTACATAGGCTTGAGTGCGGTACAGTCTGCTGTTCTGTAAGGACCGCTATAGGTCCACAATAGATAGGGTTGACGTGCACCACTGCTGACCGCTGCCCTATACTGCAGCAGTCCTTCAGCGGTATAGGGACTGACGTACAGTCTGCTCACTTCCTTGACCCAAAAAAGCACACCGTACTATATGCCCCTACCCTCCTCTTTGAAGAGGTTGAGCGGTGTCATATTTCTACTGGGGCTGCTTATGATATCCCTGTGCTGTGCTGACTTCCTCCTGGGGGTTCTTATTATGAAGGGATCACACTATCCCTGTGCTGTGCTGACTTCCTCCTGGGGGTTCTTATTATGAGGGGATCACACCATCCCTGTGCTGTGCTGACTTCCTCCTGGGGCTGCTTACGGTGCTGCTGTCAGTGCTGTATGTCACGGTGCTGCTGTCAGCGCTGTATGTCACGGTGCTGCTGTCAGCGCTGTATGTCACGGTGCTGCTGTCAGCGCTGTATGTCACGGTGCTGCTGTCAGCGCTGTATGTCACGGTGCTGCTGTCAGCGCTGTATGTCACGGTGCTGCTGTCAGCGCTGTATGTCACGGTGCTGCTGTCAGCGCTGTATGTCACGGTGCTGCTGTCAGTGCTCTGTATTACGGTGCTGCTGTCAGATGCCTCTATCACGGTGCATGTGTCATTCCGGTATGTCACGCTGCTGGTGATCATCTCCTGCACCCTCTTCTTTGCCTACCCTGGTCCCTGACCTTCCCTCTCCTCCATTGCCTTCATTAGCTCCATAGTCCTGAATTGTTAGAACAATTTCCCAAATAAAATAAAAATGCTTGTAGTTATCGATCCCAAATTCACCTCATACATGTATTATGTCATTGTCCAGATGGTGGGACTACGTTTTACCCCCTAATAATTACCACGTGGCCGCAAATTCGACATGAAGGTTTGCAAAGTTCGCCTCCCATTGAAGTCAATGGGGCCCGCGGCGAACGTTCGGTTTCGCGAACGTTTGGGTCCGTTCGCATTTCGCTTTCGCGAAACGTCCCGTCGGAAGTTCGTCCATCACTATTTGTTATAGACCACACAATGTTAATGAGGAGGTGGAGACTCAGCTCCTTGCACAGATGGAAAGGGCTGCAAGGGCTGGGACGGTGATAATAATGAGGAATTTTTAATTACACGTAAATTGACTGGAGTAATGGCACTGCTGGGACAGTTAAAGGGAAAACATGTATAAACTTATTATAGGACAATTTTATGGTCCAATTTATTGAGCCCCCAAATAGGAATGATACTCTGTTGGACCTGGCAATCTCAAACCATGCAAACTGAGCTTATTACCAATGTTCATATAAAGGAATATCTTGGTAGCAGTGACTATAACATAATTTAATTTGATGTTAGCTGTAAGCAAAAAACACATACGGGAAAGATAACAACACTTAAATTCAAGAGAACACATTTTCACAAGAATGAGGGCTACTCTCCAGGACTTGGACTGGGAGGGAATATTGGCATCAATGAGCACAGAACAGAAATGGGAATTCTTCGAAGTGACTGTGAACTCACTGCAAGGTATATTCCCATGGGCAATTAGTTTAAAATGCTAAAAATAAAACCTATGTGGCTCACAGCCAAAGTTAAAAAAGCTATAATCAATAAGAAAAGAGCTTTTAAAAAAATATAAAAATGAAGGAACACTAGTGTTGTTTAAATGTTACAAAGAACATAACAGAATATGTAAAAAGGAAATCAAGGATGCAAAAACTTGCAAAAAAGCGAAACGACAGATTGCAAAATATAGTAAGACAAACCCGTAAAAAATTCTTCAAATATATTAATAGTAAAAAGGTCAGGTCTGAGCATGTAGGCCCTTTACAAAATAATCTAGAATGGGTGACTGGGGACAAAGAGAAGGCAAATTTATTGAATACTTTCTTCAGCTTTGTGTATACAAAGGAGGATGGGGGGAGCTTATGTCCATAATGGGGGTTGTAGTGACACAGCCCCAAATGATCCACAATGGCTCAAAAGGGATGTGGTCCAGAAATATATAGACAGAATAAAGGTGGATAAAGCACCTGGACTAGATGGCATCCACCCACAGATCCTAAAAGAATTGAGCTCTGTAATTTCAAAGCCCTTGTATCTCATTTTCAGGGACACATTAATGATGGTAATAGTACCACTGGATTGGCATATGGCCAATGTGGTGCCTATATTTAAAAAGGGAACAAAGTCTTTACCAAGTAACTATAGACTTGTTAGTTTATCTTTTATAGTTGGGAAGATACTGGAGAGTTTAATAAAATACCACATAGATGAGTTCTTGCTGTAAAAAAATATTTTAAGCAACAGACAGCATGGATTCATGAAAGACAGAAGTTGTCAAACAAACCTGATTTCTTTTTTATGAGGAGGTAAGTAAAACCTTGCACAGAGGGGTGGTGGTGGACATGGTATACTTGGATTTTGCAAAAGCGTTTGACACATTTCCCCACACACGGCTCATGTGGTAAAGTCTACAGGCTTGGAAATATCAGTATGTAAATGGATAGAAAACTGTCTAAAAGACAGAATTCAGAGAGTAGCGGTTAATGATTCTTACTCTGAATGGTTTTAGGTTACTAGTGGTCAGTGGCGGCTGGTGCTCCAAATTTTGGGAGGGGGGGGCGCAAACAAACTGAAAAATTCTGAAAAAACACCAAAAAAACATCAATTGCAACCTCACTGTGCCATCAATTGCAGCCACTGTGCCCACCATATGCAACCACTGTGCCCATCATATGCAGCCATTGTGCCCATCATATGCAACCTCTGTGGCCATCAAATGCGGCCTCTATGCGCACCATATGCAGCTTCTGTGTCCACCATATGCAGCTTCTGTACGCATCATATGCAGCCTATGTGCCCATCATATGCAACTTCTGAGCCCACCCTATGCAGCCTCTGTGCCCATCATATGCAGCCTCTGTGCTCATTATATGCAGCTTCTATGCCCATCATATGCAGCCTCTGTCCCCATCATGTGCAGCTTCTGTGCCCACCATATGCAACTTCTGTGCCAATTATATGCAGCTTTTGTGCCCATCATATGCAGCTTCTGTGCCCACCATATGCAGCCACTGTGACCCCCCCAGTCACCCGCCATCAGTCCAGCACTTACCTCATCTGGGTGATGGCAGCGAGCTGTGGGATGGGCAGGCGACAGCTCCTGCATCCTCCATGGTTCCAGTGCATCTTCTCCTCCATTCCGCAGGGTGTAAGTAAAGCACACACCGGCAGTACCTTGCGGGAGGAAGCCCAGCACATCCAATAGCATGCCCTGCACTTTGGCCAATTGGGAAACAGGTCTCACTGGCCTGCCTCCTGATTGGCAGGAAGGCACTGTGGTGTTAAAAAAAGCAAAAATGTATTCACTATGATCAAACAACAGGGTGGGATCAGGGTGCACTCTCTGCCCCCCGAGCCCACCCTTTTTTGAAGCCTAGTTGAGCCTCAAGCTCTAATCAGGTGCTTAAAAAAAAAAACACCCCCTCCCATGCTGCCATAGGAGTCCATGCGTCCAGCGTCCTGAAAGGGGGTAGGCGCATGGATAGAGAGGTGGCAGCAGGGATTGGGGGGGCGGCGCCCGTGCACCCACAATGAACAGGCAGCCCCTGTCAGTGGTGTACCCCAAGGTTCAGTGGGACCATTACTTTTTAATATCTTTATAAATGATATTGGGTCTGGGATTAAAAGTAACATTTTTGTCCTTGCAGATGATACTAAGCTATGCAGTGGAATAACGACCTTACAGGATGTCTCAAATTTACAAGCCGACCTCAATGCACTGTCTAATTGGGCGACTATGTGGCAGACGAGGATTAAAGCGGTTCTTCACCCTAAAGGAGAAGTTCCGCTAATCTGTTCCCTCCCCCGCTCCGGTGCCATAATCGGCACATTTCAGGGGGGAGGGGGGTGCAGTTACCTGGATAATCCAGGTATCTGCACCCACTTCCGGGCAGGCCGCCGCAGACCCCTGCAGACGCCCCCCCCCCGTTGTGTTCTGGGAAACACACAGTTCCCAGGACACAGCGGGGGACCAGAAGAGACGTGCAGCGCGATTTGCGCACGTGCAGTAGGGAACCGGGCATTGAAGCCGCGATGCTTCACTTCCCGATTCCCTGACAGAGGATGGCGGCGTGGGCAGCAGCGAGACGAGCGATCGCTCGTCATCTGCCGCCAACATCGCTGGACCCTGGGACAGGTAAGTGTGATTTTATTAAAAGTCAGCAGCTGCAATATTAGTAGCTGCTGGCTTTTAGTATTTTTTTTTTTAGGTGCAGAACCACTTTAATGTTGATAAATGTAAAGTTATGCACTTGGAGGCTAAGAATATGCATGCATCATACATACCGGGGGGAGTACAACTGGGGGAATCAATGGTGGAGAAGGATCTAGGGGTTTTGGTAGATCATAAGCTCAATAATAGCATGCAATGCCAAGCTGCGGTTTCCAAAGCAAACAAAGTAATTTCTTGTATTAAGAGAAGTATGGTCTCCAGAGAGAGAGATATAATTTTACCCCTGTACAAATCATTAGTAAGACCTCATCTGGAATATGCAGTTCAGTTTTGGGCACCAGTTCTCAAAAAAAAAAATATCGTGAACTAGAGAAAGTGCAGAGAAGGGCAACCAAACTGATAAGAGGCATGGAGGCGCTCAGCTATGAGCAAAGATTAGAGGAACTGAATTTAGTCGCTCTTGAGAAGAGGAAATTAAGGGGGGATAAGATCACCATGTATAAATATATAAGGGGTCTATATAGTGAACCTGGTGTTGAGTTTTTCACTTTACGGTCAACACTGAGAACAAGAGGACATCTAGAAGAAAAGAGATTTCATCTCTAAATACGGAAAGGTTTCTTCACAGTAAGAGCTGTGAAAATATGGAATAGACTCCCTCCATAGATGGTTCTGGCCAGCTCAGTAGATTGCTTTAAGAAAGACCTGGATTCTTTCCTAAATATACATAATATAACTGGATACTAACATTTATAGGTAAAGTTGATCCAGGGAAAATTGGATTGCCTCTCTGGGATCAGGAAGGAATTTTTTCCCCTGCTGTAGCAAATTGGATCCTGCTTTTCTAGGTTTTTTTTCGCCTTTCTCTGGATCAACTGTAGGTATAGGATTGGGTGTATGGGATCGTATGATATTTTTATTAATTTTTTTATAAAAAAAATTATGGTTGAACTAGATGGACTTGTGTCTACCTGACTATGTAACTATATACTATAAGGACAGCATCCTTCCAGCCCAGTGTTTCTCAACTCCAGTCCTCAAGGCGCCCCAACAGGTCATGTTTTCAGGATTTCCCTCAGATGAAATGACTGAGGTAATTCCTAAGGCAGTGAAACTGATCAAATTACCTGTGCCAAATAATGGAAAGCCTGAAACATGACCTGTTGGGGTGCCTTGAGGACTGGAGTTGAGAAACACTGTTCTAGCAATTGGCAGATGCTTGCTTATCCAGCATTGGGATGCTCTGCTACACAATCTACAAAATCCTGATTGCTAATTAATTGGAATTAGAGCTTCCTCTGCCCAGCCCAAAGAATAAGATACTTGGGAGGGATGATCCATCCTCTGATAGTAAAATGTAAAAGGGGCTTTGGAAGCAAAGTCTCTTCCAGCAAAACAGTGCCTGAGTATCCTTGGTTCTTCCTAATTGACCATTTGTTGTTATTGAATGATCCATTATCACATCAGATTCCAGCCAGAAAGGTTGGGGGACGCATTTCAAAGAGCAGGCTGCTCAAGGTCATGAGATGGTTAGCTTACGAGGCTTAGTGTTGAATGCTCTCTAACTGAGAGCAGCCTTCAAAGCCCTTTTGCCATTCACTCCTTTTATTAGCGGGACAAGAGTTGTACTGTGCTTAGATACTTAGATTGCCAGTGGAACTTCCAGTATCGATAATTGTAATTAACCATTTTGGTTGAAGAGACTCTGGTGTCTATCAGTTAAGTATTAAGTCACTACTGCCTGTGCCAATGTCAACAGATCTGCTCTCTCATGGCCAGTTTTGCCATCCAGCCCCATGAGACTACATTTGATGGCATGGAAGTTGAGAGGTTGAGGCTACCAAGTCAAGGGTGCTCAGTGCAGGTAATGGCTAACTTGTGTCAAGCCAGAGAGCTCTCCATGAATAATTTTGTCCGACGGATCTTGTCCGAAACTGTTGCATACACACAGTTGGACAAAGTTGTCAGAAAATCCGATCTTTCAGAACGTGATGACGTAATTTCGTTACGATGGGACTACGTTCAGGCTAGTAGCCAATAGCTTTGATGTAGGAATTTGATCTGAGCATGCGTGGCACTTTGTTCAATCGGAATTCTCTACACATGATCGGAGTATGTCCGATCGGAGCATTTTGTCGGAAAATATTTCCGGCAAGTTGGAAAATTTGGTCCGACAGATATTCCGACGGAAACAGTCCGATGCAGACCACACACAGTCGGAATATCTGACAAAATGCTCCGATCTGACACATTCCCTCTGAATCTCCGATCGTGTGTACAAGGGCTTAGATTTACCAGAGAATATGGGAAATATTTGCAGATCTCACAGATTAAAAGCCTGGAGTCCTTTATCACCTAAACCAGCTGAGGTTCCACAGTTCTTACAACTGAGGCTGGACAGGGCCTAGGTTTAAATACATTTAAAAAGTTCAAAGTTCAGCCTTGTCCACACCTACAGGGGTTTAAGGAGCCCTTAACTATAGTGATACAATTCTTTTAAGGCTTTCATGAAGTAAAGGACCTGCCAGGAAATCATTGTTCCCTAATTGTGAGTTGCCTATGGTCTTCAACTCTATTAAGGCCTCATTTCTGTCCTACAGAATGGGCTGCACTCTGCAATCTAACCCGGAATATCGTATTTCTGGTTGCTACTACCTTTGTGAAAAAGGTGTCAGAGTTGCAGGCTTTGTATCGCGCGGCCCCCCCTTCCCCAAAGCACCCCCCCATGTTGAGGGCACGCGGCCTGATACGGCTCAGGAGAGGGGGCGCTCGCTTGTCCCCACCCCCTTTCCTGACCGGCCGGGTTGCGTGCTCGGATAAGGGTCTGATATGGACCAAGGGGGGACCCCCACACCGTTTTTTCGGCATAGGGCTTCCCCTTTAAGTCCATACCAGGTGACCTGGAGCCGCGCTCAAAATGAACGGACTTTTCTCTGTGCGCGGGAAAGTCCGTTCATTTCAAAAGTATAGCGGACTAGCACACATGGCCTGCGGACATATTTTGGTGCAAAACTACTTTCTTAGTCCGCCGGACTTTTGGGGAAAAAAAGTCAGCCGGAGCCCACACACCAGATTATTTGATCGTGTGTACGCTGCATTACAGAGAATGCTACGAGCTGGGTCTGTCTTTGATTTATAGTTATCCAGTCTTATCAGGTTGTGGGGGTAGAGCAACCACCCATTGTATGCTGCCATGAAGATGTACCAGGAAAGGAAAATTACGCAAAGGTGAGTATTCAATTTGATGAACCTGATTTATTAAATCTTCCAGTATGGGTAATCATGATTTTCTTTGTGGCAAATGTACTCTTCAGTATATGTGCTGCATGCACCTGGGAGTGTGACAAAATAATTATCTATAAACTTACAAAACGCTATTTAATTTATCACTATCTCCTTTATTAGAAATGTTACTTCAAAACGTTAAAATACATGCAGACAGAACAATATATATAGCAATTAATTCTTCAATTTTTATTAGCATTGAACATTTTCACAATATATAGTCTATAAAGTACAAAAAACATTAAAAATAATTACATTGGATGAAGGGTCACATCTGTACAACTGTAATACTCAACATTATTGATTCTAAAAAACAGACAGGAAGACTTACATAAATCTACCTTTACATTGTCTAGACAGTACATACATACAAAATATGCATATTGGGTGCACTGATATCGACCTAATAAACCGTGTAAGATTTGTCTTGCTGGATTTGATGGAGGACCCTGCATTTGACAATTGATGAATTCTGACTCAAGTTTAACCAGCCCATCTGTTATTTGGAAGCTTTCTAATGCCCCATACACACGGTCAGACATTCCGACAACAAAATCCATCAGATTTTTTCCGACGGGTGTTGGCCCAAACTTGTCTTGCATACACATGATCTCACAAATTTGTTTGGAAAATCTGATCCTTCAGAATGCGGTGACGTATAACACGTACGACGGGACTATAAAGCCAATAGCTTTCGTCTGCTATGAGCAGCATTCGTTTTCCTTTATATAGGCAAATTTCTATTTAATGCATGTTGTCATTTTCAAATCAAAAACGTAATTTTCTCTATAATACAAAATCCTGACTTGTGAAAAACAAGTTTGCTGAGGAAGCCATAAACTTTGGCCATTAATTAAATCATTGCTGATGAAAGCATAGGTTTCAACTATGGGCTGTAATGGGGTCAAATGTTATTACTAGAACAGTCATTTAGAAGCTCAGATCATTATTGGCAATAAAGGCTTTAGACTATCTTTATCTATGTAAGTCTTAAAAGGTATAGTCATGAGCTTTCCAAGTGATACTATTCCATAAAAATTTAATATATTATCTTTTATCTCTGTTCCTATTTGTTTGAAAATACCTTCACATGTACAGCTGGACTTATTATTACCGTATATACTCGAGTATAAGCCGAGATTTTCAGCCTCTTTTTTGAGGCTGAAAGTGCCCCCCTCGGCTTATACTCGAGTCATCGCTGTCTGCCCGCTCGATCAGCGTGTCGAGCAGACAGACAGCGGCCATTCTGATTCAAAAGCCGCACCTCCGGCTCCGCCTTCGCCTGTGATAGGCGGAACACTGAATTTCCCAGCAGCCTGTGTTCCGCCTATCACGGACGTCGTATCATCCTCGTACTACGGACGAGGATGATACGACGTCTGTGATAGGCGGAACACAGGCTGCTGGGAAATTCAGTGTTCCGCCTATCACAGGCGAAGGCGGCGGCGCAGCTTTTGAACTTTACAATGGCCGCCGACGAAGAGGGCACGGGACGGCACGGCACGGGACGGGACGGGACGGGGGCAAGGCAAGGCACGACACGGGACGGATGCAAGGAGGCAAGGCACGGCACGGGACGGAGGCAAGGAGGCAAGGCACGGGACGGAGGCTCGGGACAAAGGTAGGCTGGACACACACACACACACACACACACACACACACACACACACACACACACACACACACGGTTGGAGACACACACAGGGATGGATGGATGGATGGATGGAGACACACACACACAGGGATGGATGGATGGATGGATGGATGGAGACACACACACACAGGGATGGATGGATGGATGGATGGAGACACACACACACAGGGATGGATGGATGGATGGACACACACACACACAGGGATGGATGGACGGACACACAGGGATGGACGGACACACAGGGATGGACGGACACACACACAGGGATGTCTCACCCTCGGCTTATACACGAGTCAATAAGTTTGCCAGTTTTTTTGGGGGTAAATTGGGGGCCTCGGCTTATATTCGGGTCGGCCTATACTCGAGTATATACGGTAGTTATTAAAAGTTGTGAAAAGAGCAATAGCAACCCAAAGTATTTCAGAATACTGCAGTTTCTGTTTGGTTGTAGCAGATTACTATTTGCATATCATCTCATCATATCATGATCTGCTTGAAAATGTATACAGTGGAACCTTGGTTTACGAGTAACGTGGGTAACGAACGTTTTGAAAGACGAGCAACTTTCTTTTTTAAATTCTGACTTGGTTTGTGAGTGTTGTCTCGCAAAAAACGCAGATAACACCCAGAACAGTTCGGAGTCATTCGGAAATACTCAGAATCACTCGGAAATACGCTGTTCGAGTATTTCCAAGGCGCCCCCCACCTCTGGACACATGCGGTATTGCATGCAACAGAAGTCAAAGTGGAACAAATTATCTTTGTTTCTATTGACTTCTATGGGAAAACTTGCTTTGATATGTGAGTGCTTTGGATTACAAGCATTTCTCCTGGAATGGATTTTGCTTGTAATCCAAGGTTCCACTGTATTCTGAAAACGAATGCAAACATTTTAGCCAATTGCTGTAAAGTGTTGAAATATCATAGCAGCTTTATTGTCCTACATCTGAATCCACAATTCTATTATTTTTGCATATAATTATTTGTAGTAGGGACACCAGCATGGATTGGTTGGGAGGAGCAACTGATGGTCTCATTCATATTTTGTATTCTTTTATATAATTGAGTGTTTCCATGTCTACCATAGTAACAGTTGGGCATCCTTCATACAATATTTCCCCACCTGAGGACAATTATGACAGTAAATTTGACCATTTAGGTATGCGTGTTTAGGTAACAGGACCATTGGTCTTAGTAAGCTTCTTATTATCTATGATTAATTGTAGGATGCCTGAGATGGTACATGCACCTCTGTGGTAACCATATCTGAGTATGTGGGGTCAATATATTGTCTCATCTATTAAAGCTTGTGGAATGTGTGCATTCAATGCATGCCAGTTCTGCATCTTTCAGGTCTAACCATTCCAATGGATTTACAGGTATGTGCCACACCTTTCTTTATTTCTTTTCTTTCTGTTTCTGTGTATGCATATTTTGACCCATAGAATGTCTACTGCAGTGTGTAAAAAATGTGACCACTATTTTGTTTGTTTGCATGTACAGTTTGCAAAGATAATAATTCAATGTTCACCATCTGAACAATTCCATTGGTTCTGCCAACAAATAGTAGAATTACTTGGAAGATGCATGAGTCTTCTAAAGAACTGTACCTGATATTTGTAAAAAAAACAAAACAAAAAAAAATATAATAGAGGAAGACTAATTGTAGTTACTAGCCTTTTAATACCTTTTTAAAAGTTGCAAACACAATACCAAAATTTCCAACAATAATAGAAATCCAATAATATTAGAAATTCATGACATAAAAAAAATGGACAAATGAGTTTCATATCTGCTTGAAATTAGTTCCTGCATTTGGCCCATACAAAGCATGGAAACAGGCATCACAAATTTATATCACTAGCAGTCCTTTTTTCTATCTGTTTTAAGTAAATTGAAGTACCTAACTTAAAAGGTAACTCCCCCTTTGTGTGGAAAAAATAGCAAATAAATAAAAAATAATATAGCGTTTACAATTGCGACACAAGTCATATTTTAATTGAATGTTATTAAAGATTACCTTTCCTTTTCAATTTGCAGCTCTGTAATTTTCCTGAAAATGCAATGCAAAATGGCTACCTGGGGGTGTTCTGCACACACACAGAATGTGTACAGAACACCCCCCAGAAACATAATTTCCTGCTGGTGTGATTGGCTCACTGATTTTCCCAGAAGTCTGCACTAAGATACAAGTCAGATATCAGATATCCCTGCAACAAAAACGTAATTTGTGGTGAGATACTCCCAATAGGAACACGTCTAAAGGGATGCAGGCCCAGCAAATTTCCTCATTTGTGCTTTGCTGCAGCAGATTGATAATTATGAAACCACTCCCATTAGACTCATTGAGCACAGGGGGACAGAACAACAAACAGTGATTTCTTCAGAATAATATAAGGTAGGAATCTGCTACAAAGTTTGTTAAAATCCTTGTAATGTACATAGATCACCCAGAGGGCAATGTTTTTTTTCTCAACAAAAGTGGAGTTACGATTTAAGTTAAGTGATTTATGCCTTAGGGATATTAGCCACTAAAGTGCTAGTTCAGTAAGTGCTGCAGCGATCATAAATAAGGCCAGCTGCTTCGGGGTACTGTATATAATCTTTGTTTGTTGGAATGCAGTATATGACTTCACGTGCAACAATATGTACAAGATAAATCAATAATAACCATTGATTAGCTGCTTCCTAGTATGAACATATTGTTTAAGCATCACATTGTTATGACAAACCCTAGACCTTCATCTGTTCCAGTTTCTCTACAAGAGTTTTCCAATCTTCTCGAAAAACGCTTATGTTAAATTTAAAGCTTTATAGAAAATAGCTTCAAACGGACCTTATTGTAGAGTGCTATAGAAAGTTTTGCACAATATATTGTTAGAAAATAAATATTTCTTAAGCTTTGTTCTGCCAATTTATAGGTGAAGTAACGAGGGACATTATAGAAATGCTCCTCTCTTTTTGTGCTTTAATAAATGCACTTAAAAACACTTTTGCAGTTTATTTACCTGGTAAAATCTAAAAATATTCAAAAACTAATCATAGCTCAAAAATGGCCCTGTTTTTAGCTTGCATTGGTGTTATAAATGTCCCCATAGTCTTTTTGTGATTTTATGTGCCGCAAAATGTGTATGTGTAAAGAAAATAGGTAAATGTGTGATATATTTTTTTTATATTACCAACTGACATTTCCATCTTAGTAGAAATGAATGTGTTATACTGTATCCAACAGCAGCTATTTTTATCTCTTGTGAACTCACATGGAGAGATTTTTGCCCTAGTAGTCTCCTACAACGGGTCTGCATGCTTTGGATTTTCGATCTTTTTTTATATTAAGGGAATGGATCAATGTTTTTAGATAGCATATAAAATTAATCAGTTTGATGTAAATACAATTATCAATGTGTGGTAATGTTTTAAAATTAGTTGTTTCTATTTTAATAGAAATATTTCAATATTATTTTTATACTTTCTCCTTTTTAATAATATATGCATATAAAAGCCAACTTATTTCTTCATTACATAGACAAACTCTGCTTCCTATACATTGCTCCATAATAGTTAAATTTCTACTGTTCCTTCTTAGAATGCAATCTACAGTATGAGTCAGCTGAACAATACAACCCCTGTTTGGCTGATATCTCACCAGTTGTTAAGCAGATATGATAGAGGGATAGCTTTCTCTTGTTGCCAATGTAAAAATCTACTTTTAATACCATAACAAAATATGACCATATAATAATAAAATGAGAATAAGCAAGTACATTTTGTAAAAATTGTGTAATATATATTTGAAAGTAAGCACTTAAAATGATAATGCAACATCTAAAAATATTCCACACTTTCCTCTTTAATAAGAATGAAAAAGGAAGATAGATTTCCTCTGCCCCAGTATAAAGAGTGAGTGTCTTGGGAACTTGATTGAGAAAATCTTGCCTTTTTAATACTTAAAATATATATGTAAAAAAAAAAAAAAAAAAAAAAACAGTGGGCGATTAAAGTAGTACTATAGGCAAAACTTTTTTTTTTCATTTTGAATAGAACAAGCTATAGTTATAACCCCTCTCAGATTTTTCTTTTCGCCATCTGTGTCCCATTTTGGAGATTTCCCTTCACTTCCTGTCCCATAGCCAAACAGGAAGTGAGAGGAAATTCCTGTAAACTAAGAGAATTCCTTGGGAACCCCCAGGTCACCAGAACCTGTGTCCCTATTGGAAGAATTTCCTGCTATTACTTTTCTGGGGACAAAATGTGGTATTTTCTTTTACTTTCAAGGATAATGTTAACAGGACAGAGAGGTTGAATCTCCTAAACAGGGGCATGGATTTATATTAGAGGGTAGCTGATTGAGATAGAAGCTGGAGACCAATTGCCACATCCCATATAGCAAGACCAAAGCACACAAAGGGTTCCTCCGGGACTTATAGGCAAGGGTCACACCAGGCAAAAAGAGTAAAAAAAAGTATATATAAAAATACTGAATTTTATAACAAATTTTAAAGATAAAAGGTAAGCATAAACTTAAAAGTTCCAATAATAAAAAAATACACATTGGTAACCATACAATACAAAGCTGATGTCAGAGGTGTGTGGTTGATTTGAGTAGTGGGACACCAAACCGCAATCAACTGGAAGATCCCAACATGTTTCGGAATATATCAAATGATAAACAGGGTCACAGACAGGGAAAAAAAACAATCTAATCCCTCTCCCCTCTATCCAAAACTCCAAAACTAAAAAAAAATTGCCTCTAGTTATACTTTAAGCTCATCCAAATTGTTTAATAATGGAAATATCAGTTGAAGATGGCTTTTTTTTAAGGAAAACTCCACCACTGTGATCATCCTGTCAGAGGGGGTGGTGATTGGAGCACTTCTGCTCTAGTCCTCCTCCAGCACCTTCTGCTTTTATATTGTATAATTTCCCATTTACACCAATAAAAAATCTCAAAAACATGGTTCAAACAGAGTTCTGAAGGTACTACCTACCTCCATTGACAGCATGGAGGTAGGTAGTATTATATAATGTGCTTGGCCATCCCAAGCCCCCCTTGTAATATCTTTTTATGTCACATAGTGTCAAAGTTATATTTGGTTAATGTGTAACTTTATAAATAAAAAACACTTTGGATTAGATGGTAGTTAAAGTGGAATTGTGGACAGATATAGTCACAGTTGATACTGTCTTTCCCCCACATTCATGTATTTTTTTTATGGAACTTTACAAAGTTATAATTTTTCTGTACTATGCCTACATTTAGTGGTGGTTTTGGGCCACTACAACTTTTTACTAATTTGATTTTGATATCTTCTTCTGTCTTCCCCTCACTTCCCCTTTACAGCTAGATAGTTTAATCTTACCTAGACCCACCCTATGTCTTCCATGTTCCCTCTGCCAGTGTTAGTTATTTGCAGAGACAGGGCTCAGGAAAGTCATTGTTTTTTTTACACTTCAAAAGACCATAATTACTGAAATTGTGTTGAATTAAATTTCTGTGTGTTATTGAAGAGTTAAGCTACTGGTGGATGGTGCCAGGTCAGCAGGTGGCCATACTGTCTGGACAGACTGGGTCCAAGGGGGTATGTCAATACATAAAGTGGCATTTGAAGCAGAACAGATAAAAATGTATGAACTGTCTTATTGTCACACAAAAAATGTGTGTTTCAGTTTAGTCATGTTTCTAATCCATGCATCCCCGTCAGTGGGTATAGCCCGATTCTGACCTAATTTTTATCTACTAAAGCAACACAGCTTAGTCAAAGTCTGTCCCAGCCTGGGACTGAATAGTAAAGGAGCAGAAATACACCAATCAGGTCAACTATACTCCCTCCCCTCCTTCCAGCCAGTTCCCTGTGCACTGTGACCTGTAGTAAAGCCTGATTGATTTATGATTTACATTGCTGCTACTTCTTTTCCCAGCCTGAACCCTGCTGTGATGGGAAATATAGGAAGCTGAAATGAAGACAGATCAAGGTACTATTTAAAAATGCATGTATAGATATTTAATGAATTCATAATTAAGTTAATTGGGGGTATTAATATCTGCCTACAATTCCCCTGCAGTATAGCATATTTTATAATAGCCATTTAGCTAGAACTCGAGAAAGTATATCCATCAGTGCATATAACCCATTTATCACTGAATAGAAGGCTATGCCCTGTTGAATTGGGAATTCTAATGAAACACAGTAGCATTCAGGGCAGTGCCAGCCAGACTGCTTTGTTAACTGAGCTCACGTTCTGTTCTGTATCTCTTTTCAGTGTCTGGTTTTCAATAGACTGAAACCTGGAAAGTGTCTGAAAAGGATGACTTGTCAAAACTTGACTGTGCAGGTAAACTACGGAAGAGTGACACAAACCTGCTACTTGAGAAACAAGTGTGCCAAATCCCACTTACTAGTAGAGAATTTTTTTTTTTGTGTTTGTGTATTATATAGGGAAGATGGGGAAAAGCAAGCTTTCTTTGGCAAAATAGTATATAAGGAGCTAATTTTTGATTGTCAAATGGAAACAAAGGCAATTCTGAGCTACCC
The DNA here is from genome assembly GCF_037356315.1 of Lithobates pipiens. NCBI lineage: Eukaryota > Metazoa > Chordata > Amphibia > Anura > Ranidae > Lithobates > Lithobates pipiens. The sequence continues at coordinate 96,579,627 of NW_027507903.1, read as the reverse complement.
ATAATTTTTGGAGAATGTTTTTATAATGAAATTCACAGACATAGTTGATTTAAGGAACCATTTTAAATTACATATAAGTAAAAGTGAACTTTCAGAACTAAAATGTATTTATTTCCTTCTATACCACCCCATTTTTGTCCTTCCCTTTACCATTCTGCTTCCACCTAATTTAAAGCAAACCTGTCCTACATGACAGGTCATTAACCTGTTATAAAGGGGCCTATTTATAAAAAAAAGAATCAAAGGTGCAAATAGGTTTCTTAAACTTACATTTCAGAATAGTAAAATTGGAAAGTTTAAGCCTCACAAAAGATAGTTAATAGGGAGGTAGAGACCTATATAATATAGATCTTAAAGACCCAAGAGTTCAAGACGATCAGTCACCTTTTTAAGTTTTACAGAAGATGTGGATGAGATGGTGATGATGATTAAAGGTCTGGGGTGAGTTAATTAAAATGGAATTGCAGCAAAAACTTTTTTTTTCTACTTATGGATGCAATAGGGAAGGCTAAGAACCTCTCTCAAATGACTGACTTCTCAACATTATAAATAATGAGAATTCAGCAAAGTTTGCAATAAACTTTACTAAAGATGAGATTTCTGAAAGCTGCAAAGTTTAAAAAAAAAGAGAAAAAGTGAATATACGAAGTGTCAAATATACATAGTATAAACTTTGATGCCTTGAAAACGTAAAAGTTTTATTTTCCATAATTTGTTTATTAGGTTCCAGAAGTTAAAGCAAACATAATGAATTCCTTAGGTTCCAGAAGATAACAGCACTCAGTTTGGAAATGAGCTTACCCATCCGTGCATCCCTGAATGGTTTTTCATGAATCTTACAAACCAAACCAATAGAGAGGCTCACATTACAGGAAGTGTGCCACAGCGCCAACCTATATTATTCCTAAATTCCTGGGTTCTGGAGCTCCAAGGGCAGTCCATAAAATTAAAAAGGTACATCTAGGCACCTCTGCCCTTCTGGATTTTTGTCAGATTGGCTTCCTGATAGGCAGTTCAGTTTTTTAATTTGATTTATAATTATGGAAGACCAAATTGCTGCCTCTTCAAATCGCAATTTCCTTTTACTCATGGCAACTGTGCTTATTGCATTTTCTGCCAAAAATAAGAACAGATCTAGGACAGGGTTCAGCAGGGGTATATCATTGTTTCCTTGTTTTTGAATGTATGATATACTGGTAATTTTGTTTTTCAAGATAACCTATATTTTCTCTGACTTAGAGGCTAGCTATTACATTTATTTGTAAGATGTGACTTTAAAAAAAAAATGACCTAAAAGCCAAATTCTCACAGAGCCCCATGGTTCTTCATCTACACCCTTAAAGTAATCTTTCAACCAATACCTGTGTCATTCTAGAATTATACCAACCACTACAGGATATTTAGTGAAAGAGGTTTCTGAGCTATAGAATTATTTGTTTACTGCAGTACATATAGTACATGTATGTATTCTGTTTTCTGGACATGTCAACCTGCACCCACACAGTTCTGGGTCCTCTGTGCTGTTGAGTCTCAATGCAGTCACATGAAGCAACTATCTAACCATAACATCTAGAACAGGAGTCTCCTAACTGTGGCTCACTTGCCAAATGTGATCCTTTACTTGCCTTTACCTGGCCCTTGGAAAACTATTCTTCACCCCGATTTAAGGAACTATTCCTCCCACTGACACCAACAACGAGGCACCATTCTTTCCACTGACACCAACAGTGGGGCAGAATTCCTGCCATTGATACCAATGATGGGAATCCCTATTCCTTCCACTGACACCAGTGATGAGGCACTATTCCTCCCATTAATACCAATGATGAGGCACTACTCCTGCTACTGACCACAAATGCTATCTAATTTGTTTTACTCTCACTTACCACCAAGCCTGAGACATTGTCTACTCCTGCTGATGCTGGGGCATTTCCCACTCCCACTGGGCACAGTCCCCCCCCCCCCCATAATCTAAAGGACTGTAAACTGTGCCTTTGTTTGGAAAGTTTGGAGACCCCTGATCTAGAATTATACCCCACTGTTCAAGGTCTACGGGTACGCTTGCTGAGGAATTATGCTACTGAATAAAAATGTAATATATTTTAGTTACATGGTTTGTTTTTAGCAGGCTCCATGATAAATGAATGGTTATACTGCACCCTAACGCACATAATCAAACCACCAAACCCACATAGAAAGTGTAAAATGAGTCGAGCACATTTACTTTCAGAGCTGGAAGGCGAAGTTTATTTTAGGTCAAACTTTAGGAGGTGTTAATGCAGAACTGGATTTTGCAAAGGAAACGACATCTACTTTGCCATTACGTGCCAACTATAGCCAAGAAGCTAAAAAAGCTAATACTGCCAGGGATTAGGTCATGACACAGTTACTACACTTCACAATGCAGCAGTCTCTGCCAGTAATATACATATTTATGATTACAGAATGTGAAGCACAAGAAAAACGTCAGAATAGCAATAAAGATGTAATTTAATACAGCTGTGAACATTAAAATGCAATGATGTGAATAACTATTAACTTGCATAACCAAAAACTACAATTCTGCCTTTCCCTTAAATTTATATAATTCAGCATGCAGGGATTTGACAGAGCATAACTCTAGTTTTGTATTGTGTGCAGATTACTTCCCAATCTTAAATGTACATCACAGCCTCAATGTATGAAGCTGTACTGCGATAGCATTTCTTTTTTTGAATGCAGTTATCTACCTTTCAAATTGCTGGAGAGTGTATTTGGTAGACTAGAATTGGAGCTGCATTTCATACCAGTTGTTTCTATTGCTCCCCGATAACCAATTCAAACTATAAAGGCCCATTCACACACTGTAGCTTACAATGACATGCATTTTTTACTGTGATATCAAGTGCTAAATCTGCTCATTAATTTCCTACAAGTTTGCAATGAAAGTACACACACCAAAAAATGCACCTGACAATCTTTTTCCAACACACTGTAACATAGCATGCATATTTGGTGTGGTAATGGGACAGTTGCACCGTTTACTGTCTGTGTGTGCATATACGCCATAGAGCATATTTACACCACATTGTTAACAAACATTTATAGGTATAAAGCCAACTTAATTCTGCAATTGTTTTTTGTACCGCCGTTTGAATTGTTTTTTTCTACCGCAGACTGAACTCCAGACAAACGGCTTAATTGACAGTTGAAATATACATTAGTGAACTTATCTGGCAGGGAATTTGTGCTTTTGCCCATCCACTTTTGTGATAACTACTTTTTCTGTTACAATTAAGTAGTTGTTACCTCCCAGCCTTGCAGACTGGACAAAGGAGGAGTAACAACACACCGATACTCTATATTGCCAAAAGTATTGGCATGCCTGCCTTTACACGTATAGGAACTTTAATGGCTTCCCAGTCTTAGTCCGTAGGGTTCAATATTGAGTTAGCCCACCCTTTGCAGCTATAACAGCTTCAACTCTTCTGGGAAGGCTGTCCACAAGGTTTAGGAGTGTGCCTATGGGAATGCTTGACCATTCTTCCAGAAGTGCATTTGTGAGGTCAGGCATTGATGTGAACGAGAAGGCCAGTCAAGTTCCTCCACCCCAAACTCACTCATCCATGTCTTTTTGGACCTTGCTTTGTGCAATGATGCGCAGTCATGTTGGAACAGGAAGGGGCCATCCCCAAACTGTTCCCACAAAGTTGGGAGCATGAAATTGTCCAAAATGTCTTAGTATACTGAGGCCTTAAGAGTTCCCTTCACTGGAACTAAGGGGCCAAACCCAACAGCTAAAAAACAACTCCACAGCATAATTCCCCTTCGCCAAATGATTCGGAGGGGTGGCCCAATACTTTTGGCAATATAGTGTGGATGAGTGAGTTTGGGATGAAGGAACTTGACTGGCCTGCACAGAGTCCTAGAGGCAATTCAGTTCGCATTGTGCGCTATACAAGTATTTCATTCATTCATTCATTCAGTCCTGACCTCAACTCGATTGATCAGAAGAGCTGGGATGCCATTAAAGTTCATGTGCGTGTAAAGGCAGGCATCCCAATACTTTTGACAATTTAGTGTAAGTCATCAAATGCTTTATTAAAATTACTTCACCTAAAAAACTGATTGGTTAAAACATTTTGGTCAGTGCACAATAATATTTCTGCTCCATTCTCTGCTTGTTGACCAAGCACTGCAAAGGGTCTGTGAACCAATAGACAGTATTAACAAATGAAATAACTGACCTGTGTTTCCATATTTTACACCAATAACCTGACCACTAAACACTTTCCACGGATTACATTTCATTTCTGCGCACTGCAGCTAAACCTTCAACATCAACTCGTTCCTATTTCCGAATACACAGCTGAAGAGCTTACTTTCTACATTTAATAATATCAAAGTGATATGCATTATTCGTAACAAAGCCATTCTGAATTCATGTAACTATACTACATACAACTATACTCTACCGTGCAACACCAACAGAATACAGATTTTCCAAATCTGTAATATTTTCACTTCCATAAAAATTACAAATACTCGAACTTCACCATCATTATCCATCAAATGACTGCTTTTTCTCTATCTCCTTTGTATTATTGCCTTCTTTTAATCTTCAATATATAATGATCCCAATAGATCATAATCTGAAACTATTTTAGATCTGTTATTGACATGATCGGTACTGACTGTTTGAAGTGCTGATTGAGGTAGTCTGTGCTAAAGTGTAAATTGACTTCATCGGAGGTGTTAGTAGCAGCGTTCCATTTCCTACGGGGGACTGCTACGTACAGTATATATGTTACATGTAAAGTCATTGATTGTCTTAAATTTTATTATGAATATTTATATGAAATGATCACTCTGTAAATCTTAAATAACATATATGCCATGAAAAAATACAGACATTTTGTTTTATATGTTTTGCTTGTAATACTATTTAGGTGTAAATAAATTACTGTCTCTGAAGTTATCTATGTTGTATCAAAGTTTACCCTGTTTTGGAATTGAAAAGAACTGCACAGTAAGAAACTTGTAATTCATTTCATCATTGTAAAGAGTTTTGTAATGTTGTAAACAGGATGCATAAAGCTGGCCATTTACAGTTTTGGCTGTTTGTTAGGAAATGATCCAACTATTATCCTTTGTATATTTGAGATACATATATATTCACAATCACACGTATGCTAAGAGCCAACAAGCTATGTACAATGTGCAGTAACCCATAACAAATGATCAAGGGCCACCTTTTACTGAACAGATATCAAGTGCTTACTTTTCTCCTTGCCATGCTTTATTGAAAAAGACAGATATTTTATAGGCTCAATCACGCTGCCTCTGCCCCCCCCCCCCCATTTATTTTTTTGTATTTCAAAAAATAGGCAAAATGTATGGACAATCCAATATATATTTTTTCTCACTGGACCTACAGTATGTTCACCAAGCAGAGTATGGTAAGAAAATGCATTTTTACAGGCACTTTCACAACCTTTGTAGTAATGGGGAAAAAAAGCTTGTAAAATGTATGCACGTGTTTTTACAAAATGTATATGTATTTTCAAAGTTTATATCTTTCAAAATATTAGAAAAGGGTACTACGTAAAAAATGATAGTGTAAAAATGTCTACATAATGCATGTGAACATAGAGGAGGTGTAGAATCCAGAAGCACATTGAAAAGCTCAGACGTGTATCTATGAAAACAGATATCTTTTTGAACATGTGCAAAGTGTCAGAGAGCAGGACCCACTTCTCCTTCGTTATTGTTCAATAACCTTTTCTATAACAAGTTTAACGCCTTTGTTCATTCTAAACAGAACAAGGGTCATCATGTTTAGTAAGTGGGATTATAGAACTGGTACATAAATTCGTTTTGTCTTGTGTTCATTCGTAGTTTAACCAAAGACCATGTTTGTCAGTTCCCTAGTAAAATATTTGAATGTGTTGTATTACATGAACTGGAGTACAAAGTGAGGATCGTTCCAACATTATGAACTGTTTTACTACATGAGGTCCTCAATGCTGTTATGGAATTGATTGAAATTGGTGCTTTCACTGGCGAGTGGCTGAACACCAGCAAAGCTGCTAAAGGAACATTAATGGCTATAATCCACTGTATTTCACCTGCCAGTATGCATTACAGTGTGCAGTAATTTGAACAGTATATATATGTGCCAAGATGATGTGGTTAAACTCCCTAATGCAGTATAACTAGTCCATTTGGCTTATTGAATAAAGTGAAGCCGATTTCACGTCAACCATCCAATCATTCAAAATGTTGACAAGCAAAATATTTTTTTTAAGCTCTCCTGCACACGATTGGATATTCAAAGTGAACATACACTTTATTACCAAAAGTATTGATACACCTGCCTTTACATGCACATGAACTTTAATGCCATCTTAGTCTTAGTCCGTAGGGTTCAATATTGAGTCGGCCTACCCTGTAGGAGGTGTTTAGGACCATTCTTCAAGAAGTGCATTTGTAAGGTTAGGCACTGATGTGGAGGATAACACCTGGCTCGCAGTGTCTGCTCTAATTCATTCCAAAGGCGTTCTAACGGGTTGAGGGCAGTCAAGTTCCTACACCCCAAACTCACTCATCCATGTTTTTATGGACCTTGCTTTGTGCACTGATGTGCAGTAATTTTGGAACAGAATGGGGCCCTACCCAAACTGTTCCCACAAAGTTGGGAGCATGAAATAGTTTAAAATGTCTTGGTATGGTGACGCCTTAAGTGTTCCCTTCATTGGAACTATGGGGCCAAGCCCAGCCCCTGAAAAACAACCCCACACCATAATCTGCCCTCCACCAAATGACTGGAACAGTGCACAAAGCAAGGTCTATAAATACATGGATGAGCGAGTTTGGGATGGAGGAACTTGACTGGCCTTCGCAGAGTCCTGACCTCAACCCGATAGAACACCTTAGGGATGAATTAGAGCAGAGAATGCAAACTAGGCCTTCTTGTCCACATCAGTACATAACCTCACAAATGCACTTCTGAAAGAATGGTCATACATTCCCATAAACACACTCCTTATCCTTTTACAAACACAAATTAGGGGTGCACAACCAATAGTCTATAGCGATATAAGGTGCATATAAGGAAATGAATCAATCTTTAATGAGTATTCCATGTAACAAACAAATGATTTAAAATGATGTAAAACACTAAAAGTCCATACACTAAGGGCAGCCGTCTGGTAGAAACAGAAGCAGGTTCCGAAGAACAGCTGAAGAAAACAAAAAGAAGAGGCGCCTCTAAGTGTAAGAGTATGGGACAATTTAATAACTTAAGACAAATGGCAACTCACAGAGGTAGGATAAAAACAGGTACATCTGTAGGCAGAGGAAGATATCCCGATGAGTTCTCATCAGTAAGTGTCTCTCTCAGCCGCCGGCTCCCGCCGTGTGTATCATTCCCCGCTGGTAAGGAATTCAGCTGTAGATGGAATCAGTTCCAAAACAAGGCTTGGAGCACAGAGGAGAACAGTGTGCGGTGATGACGTCACTGGAATGCGACGCATTTCAGAGTGTGCATACTGCGAATGACCCCAAGTCACGCTCCTTTTTTAAGCCATCTAGCTAGCTTGAAAAAGGAGCATGACTGTGGGGCCATTCGCAGTACGCACACTCTGAAACATGTCCTCCTCTGTGCTCCAAGCCTCGTTTGGGAACGGATTCCATCTACAGCTGACTTCCTTACCAGGGAGGAACAATACACATGCAGCTGAGAGGATATCTTCCTCTGCCTACAGATGTGCCTGTTTTTATCCTACCTTTGTGAGTTACCATTTGTCTCAAGTCATTAAATTGTCCCATACTCCTACGCTTAGAGGCACCTCTTCTTTTTGTACACTCTAAAACCATGTGGACAGCCTTTCCAGAAGAGCTGAAGCTGTTATAGCTGCAGAGGGTGGGCCAACTCAAAATTGAACCCTATGGATGAAGACTGGGATGCCATTAAAGTTCATGTGTGTGTAAAGGCAAGTGTCCCAATACTTTTGGTAATATATTCACACCATAGCACATATATAAACATGCGTATATCATACACAAGCTTGCATGTATTTTTTACATTGCACTGCAATGTGTTATTAACAAGTGCTGAAGTGCATTCTTAACTTTTTTTTGGATCTATATGCTTTTACCATGTGCTGCAAATTACAGTATGTTGCAATGAGCTGCTCTGAGCGAAAAAACCACTTGTCCTATTTTATCCCAGCACACCATAGAAAAAAGGGCTATTTATTTTGGCCTTGCGCCATGATAAAAAATTGTCTGTGCCAACCAACCCAAATTATAGTCCTCATTTTATTTAAGATATATGATATAAAATCTCAGTATATTCAGTTTTATTATGTGCAAGCTGCTGATATTGTAAGAATCTATGGCCAGAAAAATAACCTGTATATATATATGCAAGGTATACACACTTTCTAAATCTACGTAAAGATTTTCTTTATTAATTGATAGTCACTTTTTTAACCATCTGTTCTTTTCCTACTATTTTGAAGAAAAAAAAATATTAAGCTGTAATTTGGTTAAAAAAAAATAATAATAATATTTTTTGTTTTAATTTAAGAAGAAAATTTTGCTCTTGCGGATTTTTGTTTTAAGCATTTGTTACTAGAGAGCATAACTAATTGCCAGCAACATACAAATAGTTTTGTGTGCCCTACATAATTGCTCCTCACCCACCACCCATTGCTACACACAAAAGGATGCTGTCAACACAATGCTATGCAGCCAGTGGTTTAAAAAGACACATACCACTGCTCATGCTTTTCCTTAAGAGAGTTGAATTCATAGTGGCATGTTTAGCCATACAAGATACAGTGCCTTGAAAAATGATTCACCCCGCCCCCCCCCCCCCCCCCCCCCGGCTTTTTACCTTTTTTGTTATATTATAGCCTTTAGTTCAATATTTTTTTTTTTATCTGAATTATATGATGGATCAGAACACAATAGTCTAAGTTGGTGAAGTGAAATTAGAAAATACATAAAACTATTTTTCAGAAAAAAATAAATAATTGGCATGTGCGTATGTATTCACCCCCTTTGTTATGAAGCCCATAAAAAGCTCCGGTGCAACCAATTACCTTCAGAAGTCACAAAATTAATGAAATGATGTCCACCTGTGTGCAATCTAAGTGTTACATGATCTGTCATGACATATACACATCTTTTTGAAAGGCCCCAGAGGCTGCAACACCTAACAAGAGGCACCACTAACCAAACACTGCCATGAAGACCAAGGAACTCTCCAAACAAGTAAGGGACAATGTTGTTGAGAAGTACAAGTCAGAATTAGGTTATAAAAAAAATATCCAAATCCTTGATGATCCCTAGGAGCACCATCAAATCTATCATAACCAAATGGAAAGAACATGGCACAACAGCAAACCTGCTAAGAGTCGCCCACACACCAAAACTCACGGATCGGACAAGGAGAGCATTAATCAGAGAGGCAGCACAGAGACCTAAGGTAACCCTGGAGGAGCTGCAGAGCTCCACAGCAGAGACTGGAGTATTTGCTGGTAAACTGACATTCAGAGACAGTTGGCTGCTTTTTTCAGCTGCCCCTGAACTCATCCAATGTTATCTTATCTGTACATGTACACAGATTTGTTTAATGTCGTTTTTAGGCAGAGTTTAGATGCCTTTTTTGGAAAGCAAAAAAATGAGTTCAGACGTTGAGTTTAGAGGCATTTCAAGCACCAAGCAGTTATAAACGCGGTAATTCGCGTTTAGCCACGTTTAGTTTGCAGACGTTTTCCATTTTTCAAGTGCTTCTAAACGCAAACGCGGCTAAACGTATCTAAATGCGGCTTGTAAACACGGCAAAATGGACGTTTTAAACGTGGTTACTATCTGTCAAGTTAAATCGTTCAGGAGAGACTGTAAAAAATGTCCCGTGCATTGGCGTGGCGTGGCACTTTGTCCATCAGAATTGTCTACACACAATTGGAATTTAAATGATCGGATTTTGTTGTCGGAAACTTTTAGATCCTGCTCTCAAACTTTGTCTGTTGGTAATTTTGACGGAAAAAGTTTGATGGAGCCCACACTTTTCCAACAACACGATCCGATCGCACATTTTTCGTCGGAAAGTCTGAATGTGTGTACGGGGCATAACAGGTTTTCTTCTAAGATTGCCCTGCATTTGGCTTCATCCACAACTTTGGCCAGCTTCCCTGTCCCTGCTGAAGAAAAGCATAACCCCCACAACATGATGCTGCCACCACCATGTTTCATGGTGGGGATGGTGTGTTCAGGATGATGTGCAGCGTTAGTTTTCCGCCACACATAGCATTTTGCTTTTAGGCCAAAAAGTTGAATTTTGGTCCCATCTCACCAGAGTACCTTCTTCCACATGTTTGCTGTGTCCCCCATATGGCTTCTCCCAAACTGCAAATTGGACTTATGGCTTTCTTCTTGCCACTCTCCCATAAAGGCCAGATTTGTGGAGTGCACGACTAATAGTTGTCCTGTGGACAGATTCTCCCACCTGAACTGTGGATCTCAGCAGCTCCTCCAATGTTACCATGGGCCTCTTGGCTGCTTTTCTGATTAAGGCTCTCCTTGCTCAGTTTAGGTTTCGTTTTTGGATCATGGATTAAACAGTGCATCCTCAGATGTTCAAAGCTTGGGTTTTTATTTTTTTATAACCTAACCCTGCTTTAAACTTCTCCACAACTTTATCCCTGGCCTGTCTGGTGAGTTCCTTGGTCTTCATGATCCTGTTTGTTCACTAAGGTTTCACAGAACAGCTGTATTTATATTGAGATTAAATTACACACAGGTCTATTTACTAATTAGGTGACTTCTGAAGGCAATTGGTTCCACCAGATTTTAGTTAGGGGTTTCAGAGTAATGGGGGCTGAATCAAATGCACGCCACACTTTTCAGATATTTATTTGTAAAACATTATGAAAATCATTTATCATTTTTCTTCCACTTCACAATTATGTGCCACTTGTGTTTTATTGGGATTTTTATGTGATAGACCAACACATTTACGTTTTTGATTGTAACATGACAAAATGTGGAACATTTCAAGGAGCATGAATACTTTTTCAAGGCACTGTATTCGAACAAGAATGCAGTGTGATTCCTGTCCGAATCACATGCGGTTTCCCTCAAGGCTTCTGTGTGGAACCAAGCTTGTCATAGTGACTTCAGCCTAGCTTCACACAGGAGCGGTGCCGGAAACTGCATATGATTCTAACAGAAATTGTACCACATTCCTTTTAAAATCACATGCCATTCTTTGCAGTGCCATTTAAAGCATGGGTTCAAACCACACTGCACCACACGGTATCAGTAATTGGCATTGGCAAGTACTTGAGCACAAGTAACAGTACTCGAGCACAAGTATCAGTACTCGCTCTTAAAAAACAAGTATTGGTGCATCCCTAACCATGGCATAACGTGCATCATGATGTACATTGACATGTGTCTTAACTGAATTAAACGGAAACATTTTCAAGCATAAGATGCAAAGGTGTAAATCCAGCTAAGAAATCCACCTAAAATAAATCATCTTTATTGGTATTTTATCCTTCTGACTGTTTAAAAAATGAAATTATGTCTTCATCCACCTGTTCCTTCTATTATGTGCTGGTTTCACGCTAAAGCCTCGTACACACGATCATATTGTTGGCAGTCTGTTGACAGACTGTTGGCCTAAAATCTGACCGTTAGTACGCTCCTTTTGACAATTGTTGTCCAATTTTTTGCCAACAAATGCTGGATGACATGCGAATAAATTTTTGGCGGACAACAGTCTGTTGTCAGATTGTCTGATGTCAGTACACAAGTCCATCACACAAAAGTCGAAAGTACAAACATGCATTCTCTCAACCAAAGCTCACCAAACATGAAATTAGCAGAAGGGGACCAAAGGGTGGCACTCAAGAGCTGAAATTCCTTGTAGTATGTCACTACGTTAGTGTTTGTTGGCCGATAATTGTGCACCATTAGTATGCAAGACGAGTTCTTGGCACACACCCTTTGGACAAAAATCAGACGCTTGGTTGCCCAACAATCTGATCGTGTGTATGAGGCTTAAGTTCAAATTTTATCTGTGTTGTATTACGGGTGCAAGCAGAATGCGAAACAATAGTCTCAATAGCAGATAAGGGGAATTAACCAATACTCCATAGAAGTAGAGTATGGGAATTGCCAGATACTGCTGTGAAGTCCTAGGAGATTTAAAAAGCCAGTGTAATTTAGAATCCAGCCACAAGTGAAATATCAGCTTCGGGTGGTACAGACTTTCATACATATCCTAGATAAAACAAGGGAAGTTGGCTTAATTACCACTATCAATGATACTCAACTGATTTCAAATGCATAAAACATATATTCCATAAAACGTACATGCCACAGTTTAGAAATGATATCACTGCATGATTAAAATGTGGAGAAATTCAATTGAATGATTGGTGAATGAATTAGGTGCAGAACATTGAAATGTACAAACCAGTGACATTATTGTGCATTGTATTTATAGAATCCCACAATGCTGCAGTAAGCCAGATACTATATTTCAGTACCTGTTAGAATCAATGTTATTCATATTAACCAAAAATTTATTTTTGTGAGGAGGTTGTATCTAATATGAGATATATATATATATATATATATATATAACAATACTCATTACTGAACTGGATATCATACTAGATACCACTTCTATTTTGTGAAATTAGATTACTGTATTTGCTGGCGTATAAGAGTACCTTTTACACTTAAAAAAAATGCCCAAAAATCGGGGGTCGTCTTATACGCCGGGTATACAGGTATACAATGCTGCCCGATGGATGTCAGCCCCCAAATGTCTGCTAATACTGTATGTGGCTGCAGCTACAAACAGTATACGCCGTTGAGCCAATCCCAGCGAGCGATGTATTCTATTAAGAGAGAGAGAGAGAGACAAGGGCTGACAATGCTACAGCCTCTGCCAATCCAAGCAGGAGTTGTATTCATTAAAATAATACACCGCTCACCATACTTCCCTGGGTAAATCCATTCACTGATCTCCTACTACTATACATCCTGCTGTTTGCCTTTGAGGTCCCAGGCACCCAAGAGGGACAGGTAAATCTGGGACATATGACAGGGGGGGTTATTAAATGCATTTTGGTAGACAATTCCCATAGAATGTAACCCAAAAGTGGTATAGGTTTGGTTAGTGAAAAATTCTACTTTCCAGTGTTGTGGCATTCAATAGATCTGTTTGTGCTATTATTGTTTGATTTACTTTATGACATAACACAGCAAGGCAGATGAGTAGTTGGCATTCTTGCTTTGTATTTTTTAATCATTCTAATGTTTTTTTTAAATGTTGTTGCCTCAGAAGGGGGGTAGTCTTATACCACGAGTATTGCCCAAAACCTATGTTTTCACTTGAAAAATAGGGGGTCGTCTTATACGCCCAGTTGTCTTATACGCCGGCAAATACGGTAGTTCATGTTATTTTTAAAGCTATCAATCAGATCTAATTTATGGGCCATTTTCTCATGTTAACTTATCTGTATAATATTGCTACATCATCTTTTGCATTGAAGAGAAATACATTAGGAGCCAGAACTCATTTTTCCAGTTTCCCATGGCCTTTGCAGCAAAAACACAATATAATGTTGGCGATTGTCATTGCCTGAGACTAGATCAGTAGTTATGAACCCTATCCAGTGCATATTGGTTTCCTAAGAATTGGGTGCATACTCTATGATGGACAGGCTAATCATGTGTCTGGCTCATAAGGAATAATGGCTAGTCTGTCAAGACCCTGTTTTCATATTGGTGCATATTTATTATTATATTTTATTATCTTATTATTATATTTGATTCCAATTAATTCCAGCAAAGCTGTTAAACTCTGCAGCAGCCCTGGGCTGGCAAGATGGGAAATGCCTTTGTACTGCAGATTACTGCTGGTTTCTTTAATTAAGTTGCTTCTACAGAGGTTAAAGGGAATGAATATTAAATGTTTGAGGAAAGTTAAACTTACCCTTTAAATGTTGTGTGGGGGGCACAGGTCTCTCTGTTAGAGCAATTTCTGAACAATTTGATGCCCTAGGCCAGACACTTCTTTTGCACTGCCTCCTTATGCCACTACCAAACAAGGACATCACCACCAGTAATATATTTTAGTGCAGTGGCTCTCATATACTATATGTCTACCCCTCTCATATAGATCCCTTCAGTCCTTCACATCCTTGGAATAGCATCAAAGACCCTTATATATCACTCTCCTATATCCATATTTTCTGACCTCCTATATGTTCTTCTATCATATCCCAAATATCATGTGTCCGCAATATTATACTGCAAAAGGTAGGGTGTTCGTACACTGTATGTTAATGACTAATCCACTCTACTTTGTGTCTGTTCATCCCTCTTCCATAGACCTTCCTTCCTTTTTAGTATATTCAGCTACTTTGCACTGAAGTCTTCCTCCCATACAAGTAATCACTATGGAGTTGATTTCTAAAACCTGAGAGTGCAAAATCTGGTGCAGATGTGTATGGCAGGCAATCAGCTTCTAACTTCAGTTTGTTCAATTATGCTTTGACAAAAAAGCTGGAAGCCGATTGGTTTCTATGCAGAACTGCACCAGATTTTGCACTCTCTAGTTTTAGTAAATCAACCTCACTGTGTGGAGGTTTAGGTATCATATCTGCATTTTTCAAACAACGTCAGACTTAAGTCAAATTAGCACACAGAGTGTGAAATTTCACAAATAAATATTTACAAATATTGTCTGCCCTCCAAATTTGAGACTACTATTTATCATTTCACCTGTGTGCCCTCTCTTCAGCTACTGGCACTTTAGGTGACCACCTAGTTTGCTGAATCCAAAAATGGTCCTGACCATACTATGGCTTGATTTGTATTCCAACACGTGCTTATCATATTTGAAAAACTCTAAACTTGACTTTGGATGTCTGCCAAGGCTTACATTTATATATAAGACTGGCCCAAAGCCAAAAGGGCACGTGTCCGTACTACGTATAATGTTTGCCTTTGGATATTTGAAATGTTTGCTATTAAGTTAAAGTAAAAATGCTTTATTGATCAGTATTATATACTGAGAATGGGTACAAATATTTTTATGTAATTAAATTGTAATTGACTCTGCTTGCAGCAAGTCTTCACATTAGCAAGCCGGTATAGGGCAAGGCACAGTCATATGTTTTCAGATGTATTCAAGGCCATGCTTTTATTAAAGACACATTTTCATTTTTTGCTGGCTTGGCAAACTCATGTTTACTACAAACTCTCCATCAAGTTAAGAGGCAATGAAATGGACTTTTATTTAGATCATGGCTGAGTAAAAGTGATCACTGTTTTTTTTTTTTTTTTGCTGTAAAATGAAATGCATTCCTTGACCAAATTAAATTATTGAATTTATAAACAAAACCAAACCCAGAGAATGTCAATGGTTCTTGTGAGACATACTCTAGGTTGAAAAAGTATAGTAAAAATTATTTTTTTTCTTGCTAATATTACAACTTATTTTAGATGACCCTTTTGCTAAACAAAAAAAACAAAAACCTAAAAATCCTGAAATGGAAACCAGGTAATACCAACCTGATCTGTTCATGGGATCTTAGCCATACTGCAATGCAAAATCACCTGAATAATCTTGATATTAAACACACACTCTTTTGCCTCTGACCCCCACCATGCTCCGTGGTTCATCCCGCCAGCCCCTACAGCTCTAGTAGAGCACAATGGGGAATGCCTACCTACAAGTGTGTCAGATTCGAAGATTCCTCAGGTAGCTCTGCAGCGCAGCAGTGAAGACTCCTTAAATGAATGCTGGACTAGGTACTGTAACTATTGCTTTGCTTTACAAGATCTCTTTTTTTTGTGACCGGGTCACTTTAACCTGCTCCTTACTTGCCTCACAATTTTATGTTCTCACAAGTTTCTATTCTCCTCCACTGCAGAACATTATGGGATATGCTATAAATAAAAAGATGGCATTTCTAAAATGTCAAAAAGGATGGATACTTTGTGAAGAATTTTAAAGGCTAATTCTACCCAAAACTGAATCAGATTTCAGAATATAAATATGACAAATTATTGAAAAATTCATAAGGAGGTGGAGCCTTGACTACCGCAATTAAATCTTGTCCAAATGGAATAACAGGAATAGCGCTTGTATTGTACAGCTTTGGTAGAACAGTTTGGCAGGAATTAGCCTTTTATGTGCCATGTTTTATAATAATAAATGAATAAAATGATAAACAAATGTCAAAGGATGAAAAAAAAAACAAGACCATTTGTGATAGTTTAGTCTGACTGGGTAAAAAAAGAATGCTTTATTAAATGGATAAACAGTTAAACTAAGAATGAAAACCACACATAAAATTGTTTACAAAAATGTATAATTTGTGAAAATCCTGTATATTTTTTTATATCAAATTAATAAAAAATATGAAAATTTAATAATACATGCAAAACATTGTAAGTTATTACTATACAAAAAACTCCTAACTTAGGATAACCTTTTTTTCTTTACAAATACATTTTTAAATGGCAGAATTATAAACTTAACTAATTGGAAGGCAGAAATTCAAGGATATATGTAAAAATTCAAGTTTAAACCATATCATGCAAGATGCACAGTGCTAAAAGGGGAGTTTTCATTGAGAGGAATTATGGCGTACATTACAGTTTTATCTATCTGGGCAAAACACTGAACCCTTTTTTTATGGTAGTAGTAAGGCCCAATCACTAATATGAACTTTCATGAAACTTTTATACTACAACCACAGCAACCAATCAAGTAATGCCTTTCATCCACCAAATGCAGTTAAGTTAACAGTGATTATTCTACAGTTCTCCTAGAGTGTTTATTAATAGAGTATTTTTAACTAATTGTTAGCATTAATGCCCATACAGCTGAGAAACCAGTCTCGATAGGAAAGCCTTTAGAAGTTAACTTAGGGGTATTAATATAATATCAACAGGTAGAAAGCATATTCACAGTCAAAACATAGTTATGACTGCAAACACCCACTCTTTGTTCCTTCAACTGTTCATTGTATGCATCAGAATGCATGACTTATTTCAGATTCAGATTGTTGAATAGCTGTGAAGATGCTGTGCTTCGGTTGTATACTTAGTAAAGCAAACAATTACTGTATATCCAAAACCAAACTGGTCACACTTAACATGCAAGGCACAAAAGGTCTTTTTTTTAATATGCAAAATGTGGCCCAAGTAGTAGAATTTTATACTATAAAAGGTACTGTCATGACCTAGTTAAACATAGTCCTGTTTCTTCAAATTTTTAGTGTAATAAAGCCCCATACACATGGGGTGAATGGAAGGTGACATCAACCAGTTTAATAAAAACCGTCCGACATTCGCCCCATGTGTATGCCAGCCGGTCTGACAGAAGCCGGGCATTAGGTCGGCTTTTTTGGAAAGAGCATGCTAAAAGCAGCCGAACAACCACCAAACAGCGCTCTCCATCCGGAGCTGACAGTTTTTTTTTTTAACCTGCTGGGTTGAATGGAAAATAAACCTCAGTGTGTACCAGGCTTTAAGTTAACTACTCAATGTTTATCAAGCAGGTAATATGGTATATTATCTTTGATAATAAAAATACTTTAATAGAAGTATCTCCAGCCAGCTAAGGACGTTCTCCAGGTAAACAGCTTTGTTAGGAATGAAATGAGGCACCAACTGCCTTTACTTACATAGACCCAACTCAAAGGAGCTTCTCAGTTTTTTGATTGGTTTTCTTTCCTGTAAGGGGCCAACCAATTCATTGATTGGTAATCAATCTAATTATACAGATAGGTAAGCACAAGTCAGATAGCAGCTACTGTGACATCAGACAGGGCCCTCTTGAGACTATTTCTCAGGTGGCAAGGTCGTTTGAGGACAAAACCAGCTTTTGAGCATTACATACAGAAGGGGCTATAAAACGAATAGTCCCTCAAAATTCAGGCAATGGATTGTGAACATTACTGCTATTTAATAGAAGGCAGTTAATGTTGCAACAAAATAAAAAAAGAATCACCTAAAAAAAAATATATATAAATGCCATAAATATATATGCCACATCCTCATTTACTTGAACTATTGGGATTATGTACCCAGAGAGCATAATTCTTCTAGTGCATCAAACCATGCCATGTAGACGATGCTTAAGTTTTGGCCCTCTTGTGGAACTAGGTAGATCGAAATGTTTTTATTTTGTAGTCAAAGGCAAACGGATATTATGTTTTGCAGCACAATAATAACGAACATTTTAAAGAGGCGCATTGTTAAGGGCGGAATGTATGGGCTAGTTAATTACAGTATAAGACATTCTTTCTGGAGAGTTAGAACTAGCCATTAACTAGACAAATTTATTTTGAAAACCTTTGTCGGGGACATTAATTTTATTTACTAATCATTAGTGGGGTCAAATCAATTTTCGATTTCAACTGTATTGATGAGAAAATTTGAAGGAAGAGGATTGAAAATGTTCTCAAACAAATGAATTTCTAACAGTGAATCTGATTTTTGTTTGGAAAATTACAATCCTTTCAAAATTAAATGTTAAAAACAATTACAATTGAATTAATTTAATTCCTTATGCTTGATTTTCACAATCTGTTCACTATGGCTTTTTATAAAAAAAAATATAGAAAACAAAATTGTGAGCAAAAGCAACTGTGTTGCCCATAGAGACTTTTATTTTCCCAAAGAATGAAAAAGACTCATCATTACGGGCAACAACTCTGCTCGTCCTAGTTTTTTTTTTCAGCTTGTTAAATTAATAACATATTTCTTTTTGAATTATTATTATTAAAAATCTTTAAAGAAATGTCAAACAAAAGTGGCAGCTGTGGCAAAAGGAAAAGCAATCAGTCTGCTAATCTTTATATCCAGGCCCTATATTGTTCGCCAATTCGCGAACGACCTGTAGATACTATAAATATCTGGGTATTTCTTCAACTAAAATATTTGGGATTTAAAAAAAAAACATAGTTTTTTTTTACGCTAAGGCCTCTTTCACACGGGGCGGATCAGTAATGATCCGCCCCGTGATGATCCGCTCGCTCAGCGGGGATCGCTCCGTTGTCCCCGCTGAGCCGGCTGCGGACAGGGCGGTCTCCGCACACTGTGCGGGGACCGCTCTGTCAGCTCTCCGCTCTCCTCTATGGGGATTGGATGAGCACGGACCGCGTGTCCGTGTTCATCCGATCCGCTCTGCAGACGGATAGAAAAATAGGATTTTCCTCCGTCTGCAGGATCGGACTGTTGCGGAGGCGGAGGAAATCGGGTGTCTGCGGATGTTCATCCCATAGGGTCGCTATCCCATAGGGATGAATGTATGCCCGTATTTCATCCGCAAACAGATGGATGAAATACGGACATATCATCAGCATGTGTGAAAGGGGCCTTATGGGCAATGGGTAAGTGAACTAAACATCTTCTACTAACTATAATTGTAATAATTACAAACAAATTACATTTTCGGTTACAACTTAGGCATACACTTTCCACAAATTCATAGCCTCTGGAAGCTATAGCCCTATATGAAATTGCACAGTTTCATGGAAAAGGATCCCTAAAACAGCCCTATTGAAAGTGTCTGAAATAAAAAAAACGATTATTGTAATCAGCAACCAATCACAATATTTTTTTCCAACTTTGCAGCACGGTATGAAACAATAAATGAATAGGATGTAATAATCATTTGTGTGTGTATACATATTATGAAATTTATGGAAACAAAATTTGCGATGCATCTTTGGTTCATAAATAACCCTCAGAAACCATTATCAGTTGAGCACTGTGACAACACACATGCTCTATATGTGGTGCCATTCATTGTGAATGGTACCTCAAGACCCTGTACAGCAGAGTACAATGCACAATGCACTGCACATACCTTGCATTGTGGTACACTGCATTGCTAAAAGAGCAATATGTGTTTTTGTTCCTTTGTGGTGCCTTGGAGGCCCCAATCATAATGAATAGGGTATCTTAATACAATGCACAATAAAGCGTGTTAACGCACTGCAACAAGATGCTAAAGTGTGAATCAGTCCTCAGAAAAATACCACTATACTAAATCCATGTGAGATTCTAGAAGATTTTACTTTAGCTATTACTACTTGCTGGCTGTTTTCTGAATTTTCTGAGTGATTTAACAAGAACGTAGAATTTTGTTGTTCCATGTGGTTGTTAAATAGAAGCCTGGTACTATTTCTCTAGAAACATGAAATTGTAATGTTTCCTAATTCACATAGGTGGGGAAATAGGAGACAAATGTAAATGTTTTAGTAAGTATACCTTAGTTTATTAATTTCTGTGGTGAAAAAAGAAAGGCTGATTGGTCAAACAGATTTTCCAGCATGGTGGAAAATCACTACAGGTAATTGTAAAAAAAATAATAACAGAGCACCCCTAATGCCGGCCATAGATGGTTCGAATCTCAGCCAGTTCAGCAGGGAACCCTGGGCATCCATGGGCAGGTTGTATGCAAGTCGATGCATCGCTCAACTTGGGTACAACCAGCATGTCGGATTTTCATGTGATAAACATCACATATAATCAATATATAGGGGGGGGGGGTCCACCAGGAGAGCACAATAGCTTCACGGGAGGAACTTCACAGTCAATGTGGATGGAGGAATCAAACGATTTTAGTTTCTGCAACCATCTATGGCCAAGTTAATCGCACTATCTATGGCCAGCTCAACACTTGCATGTGGTTGCTAAAGCTTGAAAGCTAAAACATATATCTGCTTGAATGTTGCAAATGATACTCAGTTTGGTTTCTTGATTTTTAGCACAAAGTAATAGATGGGTTGCCTTATTTATACAACCCCGATTTCTGTGTTGTCTCTCTTCAGTCATTACCATCCACCCAACAACACAATACGAATTTAGAGTTTGAAGAGCTGGATCCGCACAGAAGAAATCTGATTAATGAGAAAATATAATGACTAGCTTTTATGTTTGTTTTGTAGTTAAGTTAGTACCAAGGGAGTTAAAGATACAAAGTGACATGGAAATATCACATAAAGAAGTGTGATTTTTATGGATTTGTCATTTATGCGAGCAAAAACACGTTCTGAGAATTTCTTGCAACATGAAAGCACAAAAGATTTCTGAAGATCAATTAAAGGGTTTTTTTTGTCTTAAAAGCACATCTTTATGTTCTTTTAGACTTTAGTAAAGATTTGAACAATTGGTAATATTCGTACTGTTGTAACATTACTGTGAACCACAGATATACCCACAAATGTTGACTAGACTATTAATGGCAGATTACTCTAAGAATATATAGAGATAAAAAATTATCTTTGTTTTCAGTTACAATGCTTGCTCACATTTTTAACCTGTAATACAAAAACAATAGCTGGAATTTGACTTGAACTACAGGTAAATATGGGCACTTTTTTTTCTAGCTTTTCGATGCATTATTTACGGATACCCCAACAATGCTGCAAGAACCCCTCATTTTCTTGACTCTTATTGTTAATTTAAGTAGTCTATTAACTATTAAAGTAATTTATAAACCATACAAGTTTAACATTTTATGGTTTCTTATTAAAGTAATGTTTTTAGAAGAGGCAATAACAATTTCAAGCTTTTCCTTCTTTCACAATATTGGTCTTTCCATCTTTTCTGTCTTTATGTAAATGAGGGGATGCAATTAATTCAGATATTATTGCATATTAAAATAAACAGACCAGCTTTAAGACAAAATTTGACCTGCTAGCCTAGATCTAAAGGAAAAACAGTTTAAGGTTAATAGATATTCATGGATATCCATTGGTCTATGCTTAAATTCTTGATGCTCTCAAATGTGATCTCATGTGGTCAATGGTAAGGATATCCATGGCATTATAAGTTGAGGGGAGCAAATTATCTAATTCTACAATATGGAGATGTGGGGAATAAGTCTGTGATGGGATGCAACCTGCTAATTTGCATATGTTGAGTTGCTGTATGATAGTTAAATAATCAATAGCTATAGTAGGTTTTTATTCATTTTTGTAAGTAATTCAAAGTGCTTAAACCAGGTTTATTCTGTCTCTATCTTTGTATATCTGGTTACTTATTCTGTGTATTTTCTGTTGAATAATGGGACAGTGACCTAGTTGATACTACTTACTAATCTGCCCATGTTAAAATGCCCTTTAGTAAGATCTCGAGTTTTAAATGTTCATCAATTCCTGTATTTTTTGGATTAACAGATAAGAACAGTAGGAGGTCTTGGTTTACTTAGCAGTGCTGGAATCAATGTGTCAGGAATCTGATAAGTAAATGGATATGGGCAATATTGGCCATGCCAAAGATAACATCTGACAGGGTTTATTATAGTTAATGCATCTAATAAATGTGACATACAGTATACAGTATATGTACTGTGCTTTGGGAGTGGCTGTCTAGACATGTTTAAATATCTAAGCTGGCATCCTACTGTTAAAGGATAGATGTACCCTATATTTTTCCTATAATATAGAACTATTTATTTCTTGACATCTGCATGAACAAATGGATATATATTTGATAAAATCCTCTATACATTTCACATAAACTGCTCTAATCACCGTGCCTATTGCAACAACCTTTTTTTCCCCTTACAACTGTATACAATGTAAAAATACAAGTCTTGTGGAACAGCTACTGGCAGCTTCAGTAAAAAGAAAGGAATGAATTTTAATATATACAATATTGTAAAACAACCCCCAAAGAATTAGTTAAAAAATTAACCAATAAAACTCATAAAATGCTACACATGCTGCATCAATGCGTAACTAATCCAAAATGTTCGTAAAAAAAAAAAAATAATCTACTTAAAAATACACAAAATGCATACATATATTTATGCATTCAATATTCCCTGTCTGCTGGAATGTTATAGTTAGTTACACTTATTAGTGACTAACATGGTTCATTGCTTTTCACTAATACACCAAGTTCCCTTTTTTTTTTTTTTTTTTTTTAAAGAGACAAAACAAACTGAAACCTTAAGCAGGAGAATACTGCTGAAAAATAAGAATAAAAAAGGAAACAAAATTAATTTAAAACATATTCAATAGCATAAAAAACCAGCAACAAATTTTATAATAATAAAACAAAATCTGCATAACATAAAGAGAAACTTAAAAGTGAAATTGCACCAAAATGTCTAGATAAATAAAAATGGAACCAAAATGCCCAAAAAAGAAACTCTATGGAATGCAATGTATCAATGCCCGAGTGTTCGATATTTACTGTTACTATGTAAAATATCTCTCTGAAAATGCTCTAATTGTTTTCTTTTATTATTATTACCAGATAAAAATAATATATTGTCCACTCTGAAGAACAGTCATAACAAAACAATAAAGATATAGATAGTTTCTTTGCTCTACGGTCTTCCGACAACATACTGTGCAATGGTGCACCCAACAGGCAGATTGGGTCCTTACAACATCTCCTGCTGATCAAGAAATGCCAACCATACGACCATTTGCAGTTAGTCTAGCTAACTACACAAATCTTGGTGTCTGTGATACATACCCATTAACAGCCCTAGCATTGCACAATCTTTATTACAACAGCTTATGTAACTTGTACAGGTAATCTAGTATACTGCCCTAAATTGGAGAATGAAGGAAAAAGATTGCTTCTGGGGCACATATTAAGGTAATCAAGAATCACCCCCAAAGCATGGCCCTTCATATGCTGGAAGGTAAACACTTAAACCGTTCAAATGGTTCTTGTGGTACTTACATCTGTTTTCCTGTTCTTATCGTGCAGTGATGGAAATCGAATAGGCCCTATAAACAGGACAGCTGAGTTGTTTTAGGCCAAAATTACTAAATATCACTGCACAGTAAAATCTTGTGTCATTGGCAGCGGTTGAAACTTAGATTGAATTGGTTCATAAATATATTTACTGATCACTTTACACAATTATTTTGCTACTGTAGAACTAGTGACCCTAATATTCACTATAACCCCAAACACCACGGTTTTTACTGATCAAATTAAAGCGGTTGTAAACCCTATACTACCACTTTTACCTACAGGTAAGCCCATAATGAGGCTTACCTGTAGGCAACGTGAAAATCTCCTAAACTTGCACCGTTTAGGAGATATTTACTGTATCCACATGTGCCGACGTCATTGGCACAAGCGACCTGAACAAACAGCTCGCTTATACAGTTTCTTCAGTAGCTGTATTGTTACCAGCGGCTCCTGCATGCATGAAGTCAACGCGGGTCCGGCCAGTCACAACCCTGGAGCCCGTGAACCCGGAAATAACTCTGGGAGACATGTCGCCAGGTCACAGCGGTGTATGGGGACTGCTGCAACAGCTTCGATCTAAGGTAAGTATTTCATGATGAGATAGTATGTGATGCATACTAGCTTATTATGCCTTTGTCTTCCAGGTTGTTGTTTTTTTTGTTTTTTGAGGGTTTACAACCACTTTAAGTCAAATTTGGTCAGTCATTCCCTTTTCCTTACTTCTGCAATGTACTGGGGGTGGCGTGACACTTAGAGAGAGAGAGAGAGAGACAAACAGAATACTTGAAAGCTGTGTTGGCAGACAAGAGCTATCTTCAAAATTCATCATCTTTAAAAATATCATTTAAAAGAGAACTTCAAACAAAGTACTACTGAAAATATTCTCTAATGAACGCTGCCCTATGTAACTGTACCTGTGTCTATCTAACTGTGTGTGGATCCACTGTTTGGAATAGAAAGCTTCTCCAGGATTCTTTGGCCTGTAGCAAAAATGGAATCCTATCTACAAGACTACTTTACTAATGTGTGCTGTGGATAAAGATTTGACAATACATACATTGCAAGTCAATACAATAGCGTACGATAGCGCTCAATAAATGTTTTCATTTCAAAGCTGCAGTTGCTGTAAAAAGATTTATAGCCTTCAGTACCCAAGTTCCACAGTTCATAATAAACATGAATACCAAGTGCTTGAATCTGAAATGTGTATATGTGCTAGTAATTTGTAGCAAGACTGAAGTTCTCTTTTAAGTGAAAATCCTATTTGTAGGGGCAATTTTGTAGAGCAACTCTAAAAATGGGATATCATTGAACTTTTAATATTCCACAAATATTGCATCTATATCAAAATCAGAAGATCTAGTCAAATTAACGTAAAGTGCACCTGTGCCTAGCTTATGGACATTATAGTGTTTGCATATTTGTAACAAGCAATAAAAAGCATTAAACAATCCATCACTCATCTCCCCAGCTGCACGTTCTGTGAATTACAGGCAGTCTCCGAGTTAAGAACATTCGAGTTATGAACAACTTGAAATTAAGAACAGAGGGAGAAACAGGAAGTGAGAGGAAATCTACCCCTAGCAAGGGAAATTTACTCCCGTAAGGAGTTATCATGGGGAAAAGGAGTCTCCACTCAAGGTTTATCACCAAACTTTATTTCCATGACAACCCAAAATTTTCAAAATCCAATTGCCCCAGGAACAACATTACAGGCTTGTTATTCCTTCCCTATGCTATCCAAAAAATATAAAAAAAATTTTTTTTGGCTGGAGTTCCACTTAAAAAAATGTACCTGTTCAAACTTGCATACAAATTCAACTTAAGAACCAACCTACAGAATCTTGTTTCTAACCCGGGGACTGCCTGCAATTCATCCTCACAGATTCTTCAACGATGAAGGACAATAAAGGCTCTAAAGTCAGGTTTTAGTTGGTTTCTAGTAGCTTACAAATATCTGCTGTGTGTTTCCCTTAGAGGGCTGGTAGACTGCCATGGAACATAAATGGAGATAAGCTGTGGTATGTCTCTGAACTTTAATGATTCATTTCACTATAATGCCTATAGATACAGAGATAAATGAGGTCTTGTTTTAACGTGCTTTTGATGCTTATTTAGAATATGTAAATACCTAGACTTGGCACAGACACACTTTAAGTTTTATATAAGAAAAACGCAGCTATATTTTATGAAGCCCCCATGTGCTTCTGGGTGGGTCCGATGTTGTGTTGTTCAACTTTCCCTCTGTCTGCAACATGCATTTACATCTAAGTTACAACTAGTTCATATGCAGTCGATTATTTTAAAGCATTATACTTCAACATGAACCTTTTACTTGGAGAATAAAGTTGTGTATTGCACAGTGCCCTTTGTAGTTGACACCACAGAGCGTTTATTTAACGATGATGGGAAAATGCAATAACCTACAGCAACTAATCAGAGCCACAATTGACATGAATAATGTCTGACATCATAGGTTATTGTACTTTGCAAATCATCTCTGCCTTGTGCACTGATACATTAAACAAGACTGTATGTGCTTTGTACCCTGTAACACATGATACACACATACTGTACATTTCCAACACAGAAAGTAGTTAGAATCCCTTAAGAGCACTTCACATTAGGTATAGTTCTTAAAATGTTTCTATAATCTTCCAAACCTACCCTAATGTAAGATCCTGATGTAACACTACAGAGTGGTACAAAGCTGTACTTTAATGAAAACCAGAAAAATGAAAATTGTGGCTTTATAGATCCTGCTACAAAACCGTATTGCAGTTTACTGTTTCTTATATGTATAGATTTATATATTTATAGATATTATATAGAAATACACAAACACGCTCAAAAACCCAAAGTGCAATACCCTATTAGTAGTGAAGCTGATAGTTTTATGCATAAAAACATTTGATACAGATGTAGTTAGACTTCTGCTCCTCTTCATGAACGCAAAATACTGAATGCAGGCCATGCCCCACAATGCACCACTTACCATGGCAAGTTAGTCTGGCTGCATCAGTATGCAAACATACCATATAGTGAAGAAGTACCACCTTCCTAGACACATCTGAATAAATTGGTGAGCAAGCAGCACTATGTGACAAAGACAAATGTACTAATGGGATTTCGGTCAAATAATAAAGGATATGTTTAACAAAATGGTGCAATTAAAATTAGAACCTATGAATTACACAGGCTCACAGAGCAAATGTTTAATTATCAAACCCTTGAATAGGTGAGCTACAATGGAAATTGCCATTTTCAGTGGTTTAAAGGTTGTCAGTACTTTGACACATTTTCAGCGATTTTCAAGTCTAACAATTATTTGAATCAATGAAGTTATAAATACTTATGTCTACTGTGAAAATCTGCCATTGTGACCTTTCCCCATTGACCTTCTACCCGTTCTACTGCTGTGCCTGATGGTGTATCAGAAAGAGCTTAACTGATAACTCTGGCAATTTAACAGCAATAGGGGAAGGTTGATGGTGGAGGTTTACACAAATGGGTCTATAAATATATAAAATGACACAAGAAGCACCCTGTTCACCTTTCACACCAGGCTAAGCCAATATGTTTGAGTGAAGCTTTGGTTAAATTTGCATAAGTTAAGGCTGAACTCCAGGCAAATATAAAATACACAAATAAATGCAGCTAGGTAGTCAATAAAGTTTATTACATGTATTTGTTTAACTCCAACTAGTGTAAAATCCTTGTAATTGACTTGGTATCAGCCACTTACAATCCCCAGTACAGAAGACTGGGAATTGGAAGGGCAGGACTGGATAATAATTAGGCTAGCCGCATATAATCTGACAAAAAAAAACTGCGTTAAGCCCCATACACACAGGCCGAGTGTCCGGTGATAATGGCCGGTTCAATAAAAAATGACCAACATTTGGCCTGTGTGAAGCACTCAGTCCGACAGAAGCTGTCCGTTTAGCCATCTTTTGTCGGACGAGCATGGTGGAAAACCAACAGCTGACTGGCTCCCAATCAGCGCTCTCAGCCAACAGTGGAGGCGGCTAAATGGGAGTGTTCTGGCAGGAGGCTTCCCGCTGTCAGAACACAACAGCTCAGCGGGGGAGATTGCTATACTAACGTTGGATCGTCAGTAGCGGCTCCAACCAGAGCGGTCAGTTTTTTTTTGTTCAACCCGCTGGATTGATCAAAAAAAACAAAAAACAGGCATAAGTGAGTAAAGAGATAACCTAATCAGTCTGCTACTACTCTTTTACAGCCTGTCAGCAGGGTGGGGATGGAGAGAGGACACCATTGTATCCATTCTACAGAATATAACTGTAATAGAGAAAGTGGCCCAGCTATGCTGTGTGGTAGGGATGGGAAATATCTCAGTGCTGGATGGACAATAAATCCTTTGACATGTAAAACAGATACATATTTGTATTTTATCTGTGTACTTAGTTGTATGCTAAGAGTTCAGCTTTAAGCATTTTTACAGAAGCCATTTCTAAGGTACGTTAAATAGTGATATTCACACATGATAGCATGTAGACATAGCTGCCTAGAATTCAATTATAATCATACACGCCGTTCAGTAGTGTCAGCAAACAGGTATAGTAATTTGGTTTAAATTTTGTGACAGCCTGTTAACTTTCTGATCAATGGCAACCATAGTGGCTTGACCGCAGGTAGTGCTGCTTTCTCAGGCACTTATCAACAGTGACTCGGTAAGAGGCTCTTTAATTTCATGACCTGATACAAAGAAAGAAAGTGCACTGAATCCATCCTAAATTGAAATGAATAGAATGCTCATTGTAGAGTTTACAGTACAGCCCTTGAGCATTACGCGCAAGTATAATCAAAGAAAATACTAAACTTATACTGATACTTAAAATAGCCACAAAGCTGAACAACACCATTCACACAAGCTTATATGTATGTGTGTGCGCGTGTGTGTGTGTTTGTGTGCGTGCATGTGTTTGTTTTGCGCACGTGTGTACATATTTGACATGGCTAGGAATAATATATACATTGAAATCATTAAAAAAGAATTTTAAAAAAACGACCGCAACAAAACCAGAATTACCACAGCACTATACGGGCACCACGTTCCAAGACTTCGCATTGTGCCCATTACCAAAGCAAATTTTGAGTGCAAAGAAAAAAAATAAAAGAAAAATTGAGAGTAGAACCTCACAAAGGATAAGGCTGCAGTAAGAATTTGACTTCATTGTACTCTTATAACCTAAAAACCAATCCCTGAGAGAGGGGAGTATTGAAGAGGAGGTGAGATTCAACATTGTTGAACTGTAAGCTGTAGATAAATGCTTTTGTTGTGCAAGTTTTTTTTTTTTGTGTCCTGAGGTGAAGAAAGTAGTTTATTTGCTTGTTGTCCTTTTGGAAGTATATTTTATCTTTTGATGAACTGGAGACAAACATGATGTATAGCAATTGAGGAATATGACTGCAAGAGACGGGTTTAGGAGATTTTCCCAAATACACAAGAGATGAATTTAAGGAGGTCTGATCCAGGACAGACTTGTATAGTTCTGTGACATTTAGTGTAGGGGGGTTATGGTTTTATAGAGATATATGTATTTTCTATACAAAAGCAGAAGATTTCATGAAATCTGGAGGTAGAAAACGGAGGAAGTACTGAATTCTGAAGATCCAAGATAGAATCACCTGTAAAATTTTGGAAATCCAAAATAGATTTGTTAAGAGAATTCTGGAAATCCAAGCGAAAGGCAGCCAGGAAAAAGTAGAAAGGACGTGTTCCTTATATTGGTAACTGGTATTTGTTCTGTTAGTTTAAAATAAGTCGTCTTAAACCACTTACAAATCAAAAACATAAAATAAAAAAACGTTAAATGCAGGTAAGAAAAAGTTCATTTCCCAAAGTATTCCACATTAGCAGAGGAAAAGTGCTAATGTCCAGTGCAAGTAGACTTAAGGGGAGCTTGCTGGGCTAATAGCAGGACTAGATGCGTCGGAGCGGCTGTAGTCGCTGACAGATCCGTTTCTAGAGCTGGCACCCCCTCGCCCTTTAAGCATGCTGGGCTGGAAATTGGCATGGCGGCGGGCATGCTTGGTCAGGTGGTCACTGCGCATAAAGCGCTTTTCACAAATTGGACAGCAGAATTTCTTCTCTCCGGTATGAGTGCGGTAGTGTCTAGCAAGCTCGTCTGACCTAGCAAACTTCTTGTTGCATTCTTCCCAACTGCATTCGAAAGGCTTCTCACCTGTGAATAACAGAAAAAGAAAAAAGGTTAGTGAAGGCAAATGTACATGTTTTTGGGTAAGACAGGTGGGTTTGGAAAGACATACATTAAGTACAATGACAGTAGTATACAGGGCAATAAAGGTGTGCAATCTAATAGAACGTATTTTAAAAGCCTACATTTTTTCTGTAATTCAAATAACGCAAGCTACCCTGAACATAAAAAAAAACAAAAAAAAAAAAAACACTTGTTTTCCCAAAATCTTTACCAGTGTTCTTAAAGAGGAACTGCAGTCTGCTCATATAAATTTGTAATAAAAACATCTTTGCAATTCTGAAGCTTCCCTCCAACCACTTTGCATATTATTTTATATGTACTGTGATTCTGTACTTGCCAAATATTCTGCAGATATCAGACATCTCTCTCCACTAAGTCTGGCTGCAAGCATTTCAACTGTGGGCAGCTGAAGCTGCCGCCTGTTCACTTCCTGGATTTACACAGACACGCCTCCAGCCCTGCAACTCTCATTGGCCCTCTTATGACTCACCCCCCCCCCCCCTCCTTCCTGGCAAACTCTCATGAGAGTGAGAGAGCTGTGCATGATGTCATAAGCCTAGGCTTTTTACCAGACAAGAAATAGGAAGTGGGCTGTATAAGGTATTTACTGGCAGAAAAAAATGTTTCTACTAACCTAACCAAAGTTAAAACAACAAGGGCAGAAGATTTAATACATGGAAAGTTGGAAAAAATAGTGAAGGTATGCTTTAAGTTTAGCCAAATGCAAACTTTGGCCATTTTAGTTTAGGATGGTATTTTTACTGAAAAGAGAGAACATTTTTCTTTTTGAGCTTTTGAATATTGAGATACACATTCCATACTTGTACACTGAATAAGGCCCCCTTCACACTGCCCCACTGCAGTGTGCCCGCAGCGTGGGTGCAAGGCAGGCTACCTGCGATTTGCATGTGGGCTACCCATGCTACCCTTAGACTTCTATTAGAACAGGTGTTTTAGGTGCGTTTCTGAAAGCGCACCAAAGATGCAGTATGCAGGACTTTTGGTGTGCTATCAGAAAAGGCACCAAAATCGTCCAATCTAATTGAAGTCTATGGCAAAGCACGGGTAACCCGTGTAGTGTGAAAGTACCCAAAGTTTTTATTTTCAAGCCTGGATATGCTACCAGAACACGCAGGCCTGGGTTTAGGTGGACAGGACTGCTAGGGGCAGCAGCCATATTATCCTCCCAAACATACAAATCGCATGCTAGACTATAGCTTGCCTCAAGTTGGAGTAATATGACCTCACCTACAATGTACAGAAAGATAGCATATTTCTGAGCTCATGTTACTCCAATCCACAAATTATTTATTTTTTCACTTTCACATTGCAGGTCCCCTTAGGCCTACTGGCCACTGACACAGTATGGACAGACAGCTGTAACCCAACCTGATTACCTATGTTATGCTAAGACGCCATCAGGACATAACCTGATGAACCATTCCATAATACCTGGTCCGAGGAGGGTGGGGTGGCCCAATAAATAGGACTAAAGCTGGCTATAGACACAGTGTATTTCTTTCCTGCAGGATGGGTTGCAGGAAATAAATTTACTCGATTACCCCATCCACATAGACAGTGTTGACAGGGGAATCCCTCCCGAAGAGTCATTGTGTTCTAACAGCCTCTAGCAAGAATTGCATGTAAAATACGGCAGCCTGGTTGTACCTAAATTGATCGATCAACTTGGGTACATTCAGCCTGCCCCTACATTGTTTGAATCTCAGCCGGTTCATGCTGAGCCGGTCGAGATTCAAACGGTCTATGGCTGGCTTAAAGGAATACAGCAACTTTGGAACCTCTATAAACAAATCACTTCAAGATTGGCTTTAAATAAGAACAAGGTTATGTGCTACAGATGAACATTTAACAAATCATAGATGTTTAAGGTATCTAAGACAAAACGTATTCAGCCCTTTGCTTTCAGGAAGGTATTTAAAGACTTATATTGGCATTGCATTGATAACTTCTGAAATATTGCTAACAATTCATGAGTTATGCTTAATGTGGATACTGCAAGTTAAAGCGGGGTTCCACCTTAAAGTGGCACTTCCGCTCATCGGAACCCTCCCCCCCTCCGGTGTCACAGTTGGCACCTTTCAGGGGGGTGCAGATACCTGTCTATGACAGGTATTTGCACCCACTTCCGGGCATAGACTCCCACGGGAGTCTATGCCTTTTCCTGTCCCGCCGCGCTGTCTGCTGGGACACACATGGGTCCCAGAGACAGCGCGGACCATTATCGATTGCGCTGCGCGACTCGTACATTCAGATTAGGGAACCGGGAAGTGAAGCCACAATGCTTCTCTTCCTGATTCCCTAATCTGAATGCAAAAAAACACTAACATGGAAAAACGCTAAAAAACACTATTGCAAAAATGATGAAAAACTCACTTATAAGCCTCATGCACACTGGACTGGAAAAAACGCTATAAAAAAGGGTAATAGCTTTGCTGTGAGTTTTTCAAAAAAAATTTCCAATAGCGTTTTTTTCAATGGATGAAAAACATTTAAAAAAAACACTGGTGAGCCACGTTTATCAGCGTTTTTTGATGTTAGAGCGTTTTTACAGGTGAGAATAGCTGAAAAACTCCTCTCTGAACCCACTGGTTTTGTTTTTTATGGCTAGCTGCCATAACCCCGGTATACTCTTCTTCAGTGCATGGTCCGCTTTAAGGTAAAAGTGGTCTCTGCGGCGGATTAGCCACAAGATCACTTTTATCGGTGGCGGGAGAGGGGCCCCCCCTCCCGCCGCTTACCAGAGCCGTCAGCAGCGGCGGAGGCGATTGGGTCCTGTCCCTGGTTTGGCATAGAGACGAGTGAGGGGAAGATGGCCCTCACCCATCTCCATAGCACTGCAGAGCTCTTAAAGGGACGTTTTTTATTTTTTTTCTTCAAATTACCGTATATACTCGAGTATAAGCCGAGATTTTCAGCCTCTTTTTTGAGGCTGAAAGTGCCCCCCTCGGCTTATACTCGAGTCATCGCTGTCTGTCTGCCCGATCAGCGTGTCGAGCAGACAGACAGCGGCCATTCTAGGATTCAAAGGCCGCGCCTCCGTCGGTGATAGGCGGAACACTGAATTTCCCAGCAGTCTGTGTTCCGCCTATCATGGACATCCTCTCATCCTCGTCCGTAGTATGAGGATGAGCGGACGTCCATGATAGGCGGACCACTGACTGCTGGGAAATTGAGTGTTCCGCCTATCACGGACATCCGATAGGCGGAACACTCAATTTCCCAGCAGTCAGTGGGAAATTGAGTGTTCCGCCTATCACCGACGGAGGCGCGGCTTTTGAATCCTAGAATGGCCGCCGACGAAGAGCTGAAGGACGGAGACTCGGCTCGGGACGGGACGGGCCGGGACGGGACGCAGGCTGGACGGGACGCAGGCTGGACGGGACGCAGGCTGGACGGACGCAGGCTGGACGGACACAGGCAGGCTGGACACAGGTAGGCTGCACGGACACACACACACACACACACACACACAGATGCATGCACACACACACACACACACACACACACAGGGATGGATGGACACACACACACACGGATGCATGGACACACACACACACACACACACACACACACACACACAGGGATGCATGGACACACACACACACACACACGGATGCATGGACACACACACACACACGGATGCATGGACACACACACACACACACACGGATGCATGGACACACACACACACACACACACACACACACACACACGGATGCATGGACACACACAGGGATGGATGGACCCACAGGGATGGACGGACACACAGGGATGGACAGGCATGTCTCACCCTCGGCTTATACACGAGTCAATAATTTTTTCCAGTTTTTTGGGGGTAAATTGGGGGCCTCGGCTTATATTCGGGTCGGCCTATACTCGAGTATATACGGTACATTAAAAAACTATTTTTATTATTATTGCATTTTTGTGTAAATATGAGATCTGAGGTCTTTTTGACCTCAGATTTCATATTTAAGAGGTCCTGTCATGCTTTTTTTTATTACAAGGGATGTTTACATTCCTTGTAATAGGAATAAAATTGACACAATTTTTTTTGTAAAAGAACAGTGTAAAAAATAAAATAAAATGTAAAATAAATAAGAAAAAAATGAAAAATGTTTTAAACAAGCTCACTTGCAGAAGCGAATGCATACGTGTGCAGCGTCTGCATATGAAAACGGTGTTCAAACCACACATGTGAGGTATCGCCGTGATCAATAGAGCGAGAGCAATAGTTCTAGCCCTAGACCTCCTCTGTAAGTCTAAACTATAGAATTTTTTTTTGGACTATAGAATTTTTTTAAACATCGCCTATGTTTTCTTATTTTTTAACTCAAAAAAAGTGTATTTTTCCCCCCAAAAAAGTGTGCTTGTAAGATCTCTGCGCAAATACGGTGTGACAAAGTATTGCAACAACCTCCATTTTATTCTTTAGGGTGTTGGAAAAAAATATATATAATGTTTGGGGGTTCTAAGTAATTTTCTAGCAAAAAAAAACCAAAAACCTGTTTTAAACTTGCAAACACCAAATCTCAGAAAGAAGCTCGGTCCTTAAGTGGTTAAAGCCAAAAAAAAAAAAACGCCCCGGCCAAAAACTGCTGATAACAGCCTATGTGTGCATGGACACATAGGATAACATGATGGGGATTTTATTGACAATAGAAAAAAAACATCTTAAGCTAAAAACAGCTGCTATAAAAACGTCCAGTGTGCAAGATGGACAGTAATAAAAATCTGACCGAAGTTTTACCTCTCTGTGCTCTTTGGCTGAAATTCCACTTTAAACTCTCAGAACATATTTTCCTACCTGACATTATTTATAAAATGTAGAATTTCCTCATTTAAAATAATACATTTTGTTATTTCAGACATATTTTTGGAACACTTCAAAAGTTTTAAGTGACTACACCTTTAGCAAACATTGTGATTTGCTGACTGCACATTTTGTACTTTATGACGTTGATTAAGCCCTTAATTATAAAACCTAAGCAAACACTTGACACAGTCTTGGGTAACAGCTATCCGGTTCTTTTTAGTTATACATGTAAACAGGGTGAAATGCCAGGAAAGCAGAGTTTGTGGCATGGCAGGTATACGCCAGCTGTTCTAAATTCATACTACCCGTTTGATTTTGTGTAGCGTCAGACACTGCCGCTGCCTAGAGAAGGATGTGGTTTCAGTTTATCGGAGCTGTATTTCTCTATTTCCCCACTTCACTAAATGTAACTGTAACTGACTCCACTTAAAAGTGCAAAGCCATCATGGGGGTCATGAGGGTCATGTTGCTTTTCATGTGGGCCCATGAAGCTACAGCTCGGTATGACCTTGGCCTTTTCTGCAAACCTTTTAGGCCAGATAGGTCTGGACTTTTGCTGTTGACTTGAGCATGGTTCCTTGTTTTTGCAGTAGGTGTGTCTTTGGATCACACTTTCTGCGTTTGCTGCTCTACACTGCACCGCACACTGTACTGTACCTTGCTCTAATTGTGGAATATTGATTGTGTACTCTCTGCACATTTGACAAGTCTATTCTTCTCTAATAAAAGAAAAAGCACAGAGACATCTATAAGCATCTTCGTATATACCCATAAATCTGTATTGAAAGAAATAAGGAGGTTAGCCTTGCTGACCACTTTCTGAAAATGTTTGTTTTCTGGCTGTCGCTGGGCCTGGGCTGGCCAAAGGGCACACCAGGCGCCACTAGGTCACAAGATCTAGATAATGCAGGGGTCTCCAACCCACGGGCCACAGACCAGTACTGGTCCATGTCCTGTTCACCAAGCCGGCACAGCGGGAGGTAAGTAGCGGCCACAGTCTGGAGAGGGCTAACACAGACCACGGTCACTGCTCACCACCCGCTAAGCGGCCATGCCTGCGTTTCCTCTCCCTGCTATCCCACCCCACCAATGATGTCATTCTAACAGCAGAGCAATGGAGTGAGAGGAGCTGGAGAGCTACACAGAGATCAGGAGTCTTTTCATAACAACAAGTGGGTAATCGCCCACTTATTGGTATGATCCAGATCGGCAGCGACCCTGGAGAAGACACACGGGCTAAATCCTGCCTCTGCCCTGCCAAAGGTAGGACTGTTTATGGGAAGCATAAATGTAAAAGAGGGCACTGTGATTAGAGAAAAAAGGAAGGGGGTGACTGCAAGGGGCACCTTGATTACTAGGGGCACTATAATGTAAAGGAGCACTGATATATAGGGCACTGCACTGTAATTATATCATCATTATACTGTAAACATTGCCCTTGTACAGTGCAATCCCCTTTATATCATAGTGTCCCTCTACGTTACAGTGTGGAGGACTGACCACATGAATATCCCGCCACTGACCGCCATCATAGCGGTTTAACAATGCTTTTCCAAAAAACAAACATCTTTCCTTTCTTAGGGTATTCCAGTGCTCACTAAAGTCTCTTCCAAGAGGTCCCTCCTAACCCGTTTTTCCCTGGAATATCTAGCTATCAAATGGAACCCATTTCTAACTAGGGTTCCTGTAACCCATTCACTGGAACCCATCTGCTCACTCCATGGGCCAACCTCTCCTGCCTTCACTCCACCGCCTATCTATTTAAAAGCTAAACTCAAGGGTCTATAATTACAGGGCTGTTACCTGCTAACAAAAAGGCAAGACCTTTCCGTTAAGGGGCTCTAACACCTCGCATATTCATAGCACTGCTGAAACGCTGTGCTGGTGAAGTGCCTGACTGAGGCCAGGCCAGAGGAGGATTTGTCAGATTTAACATCTAATTTTCATAGGAGAGCACTGGGGGAAGGGGGTTTTATGCTCAAGCAGGTGTGGCTCTCAGTAGACCATATGTGACCCCCTGGGGTATTATTCTACTCAGTTTATCTTTCTCTATCATTTGAGTCTAACATGGCTGGACAAGTGTCATACAAAGGATTTGCATGCCTGTGGTCGTGCCAGATAAGAGGATCTTCTCACACATAATACTTTATATCTGAAGGGATAAGAGTATTGCCATATACAGACATAATGCAGTGATTATCAGCTCAATGAATATTGTGTATACTGAGATTTTTAATAAAAAAAAAAAAAAAAAAAAAAAAAAAAAAATGGAATCTGTTAAAAAATAGCAATTGGCACAAAGAGACACTTACATTACTTAGAGGCATCAAGTCTCATAAATATAAAAATGGTAATGGACACGTGAGTATGGTTAGGAGGAAAATTTACACACCGGATACAATTACATGAAATAAATCACAAATCCAATTTCTGTTTTCTATTCCACTGTGTCTATGAACAAGACTCACTCACCATATTGTGCACCCCAGACTGATTGTCCTCCCTCCACCAAGTACAATGCATACAAATGGCACATTATGCTAGATTCAGAATACAGCTTACAGTATGTCCTAGGGACAAAGCCTGCAGCAGCTTCAACAATAAGAAAACACACGGAAGGCTTTCACAGAACTAAAGGACGGCTGCTAGCAATAAAATTTTGGCAATGTGATTAATTAAAAAATAATGAGCGCTACTGATGACTAGAGCTTTCAGCTGTTTCTCTAATCAGCTGCAGTATCCATAATGAGGTCATCAAATGTTTCTGTATTACTGGAGACTTCATCAGCCAGGTGATATAATGATGTCATAACTGCAAAGAGCAATTTTATTCTTGGATGAGCAAATGGCAGAAACACTAAGCCGATCGCAGACCTAGACCTTCATTTGCTGAGGCTGATTCTGGAGGCTGTATGGCAGACATAAGGGGTCAGAACTTCCATTACTTCTTGCCATAGCTCCAGGGAACATAAGTAGCTTTTTTGGATGATTATGGCATGGCTATAGCTATTCACCTGTTGGTCTGTGATATTCAAAAAGCAATGCTGCTGCAAAAAATGTATCAGCAAAACACACTGGCTCATTTCCATAATGATGTTAATGCTATGTTCAATGTTATAAACCATCTGTATATATATACACTTTTTATTTGTCTGTGTGAGACAAGCTATACCAGGCAGTTACTATAACAGCGAAGGTATCATAGTTGTCAACATTTTTTTGCTGTACGTCCAGCCAGCCACTGAACAAACCAGGACGAACCGCAGGACGCAACTAAGGCGGGACATTTAGATAAAACGCGGGACTGTCCCGGGAAATTCAGGACAGTTGGCAAGTATGAGGTACCTGACCAAAGACTATCATTACATTACGTAAATGATCATACATCTGTTTTAACTCAAAGCGATAGTAAACACCACTTGCTCACTTGTACCTACAGGTAAACTTATAATGAAGCTTACCTTTGGGTACAAGGAATATCTCCTAAACATGCACTGTTTTGGAGATATTTACTACTTCCGCAGCCAGTGGCATCACTGACGCATGCATCAGCCCTGTGCTACGGCCGTGGTTTCTGTGAGCATACATGGGAGTGACTTCATCGTGGCTCGATCAAACCCAGAAGGAAGACTGGGTGAAGATGGAAGCCCTGTCAGCGGTGAAAGTGGAGGGATCAGTTTTTGGCTAAGTCTCTCATAATGTGCTAGTATGCAGCATAGAAGCCATCCTTGCTGGAAGGAGACAGTGATTATCGGTAGCAGCCGCTTGCGATAGTCGCAAGTGAATTCAGCAGGCTGGTTGTACCCAAGTTGATTGATCAAACTTGCTACATTTAGCCTGCCCAGTAATGGTTTGAATCTATGGCAGGCCTTAAAGGGGTTGTAAAGCTTTGTTTTTTATTTTCTAAATAGGTTCCTTTAAGCTAGTGCATTGTTGGTTCACTTCCCTTTTCCTTCGATTTCCCTTCTAAATGTTTTTTTTCTTTTTCTGAATTTCTCACTTCCTGTTTCTCCTCTGTAAACTTTACACCATTATCCGAGTGGTGTTTAGTCAGCTAGAACAGCTAACTGAGGAGGAACCGGAAGTGAGAAATTCAGACAAAGAAAAAAAAACATTTAGAAAGGAAGGAAAAGATAAGTGAACCAATAATGCACTAGCTTAAAAAAACCTATTTAGAAAATAAAAAACAAACCTTTACAACCCCTTTAAACCTGGAACACACTACAAGTTGGGTTGGACGAAAAAAAACCTGATCTATGGGAGCCGCTGTACTCACTATGCGAAAGTTAGTACAGCGATCTCCCCCGCTGAGCTGATTGGGAGTCATTCAGCTGCTGGTTTTCCAGCATGCTTGTCCAACAAATGCCGGCCAAATGGCCAGCTTTGGTCAGACAGACCTTGACATACACTCCCGACATTGGCCCACTGGTGTATGGGGCTTTAGTCTGGCCACACTGACAAAGAGGGACACACTGAGCTTTCTTTCATTAACATCTAATGCAGCTACCAGATCTTTAACCCTTTGTTAGGATAGACAGTGTTCAATCTAGTTTACAACTGATAATGAGATCTGTCAGCACAATACAGACTGGGTTAATTATAGCATAGCAGGGAAAAATGGGGATGTTTCATAAAAGAGCAAAAGTGCATTCAGCATTTTTTTTTTAATTATGCTATGTGAATAAGATAATGTAACAAATAAAAAGAAAGTAAATGTAATTCCAATTTGGCTGTCTAAGTGGAAATTTGCTTTCCTTTCATCTTTATGTGAGCTTTAGAAAAACACAATGAGACATATTAAATAAGTCAGTGGTTAGAGCACTGATGATGTGTAATGTGAAGTAAGTCGTAGCAGCATGTTTCAGTTTAATCAGATCAGTGTAACAGTTTCTGATTGGCTACTGTGGTTTATCACACATTACCTTACTAAATGAAGCCAGAGGGCACGTGTGAAAAATACAGTGTGTTGGATGTTGATAAACCTTTATAAAATAGGGAGAGAGCAGTATTCTAGGGAATAATGGATGTAAGTATGCAAAAGAACTGCTAATGTTCTAAGCAATGGTCGAGGGAAAGACTATAATACTTTAATTTAAAATTGCTAGTGGGTAGATTTTTTTTTTAGTAGTAGACACTTGGTAAGTCTCTTCTGCAACATAAATTAATAAAAATAAAAAATAAAATCCCTTCTCCTTTTATTCTGGAAAAAAAAAATTGTATTCCAACCAATAGAATACACTAAAGCCAAATGCACGAACGTGCATAAACGCGTGTGTAAAACACGGCTTTTACCACATTTTAAGACGTTTTTCTCCAGCTAGGAGAAACGGCGTTTAGAGAAGCCGAGCAAATACTCGGTGTGCATGAGGCCTTAAACCCTTGGATAAAGGTACAACGTATTATTTACTGGCAAAAATCTGATGGGTAGGATGTGGATCTAAGCTGGGGTGCCTTACAGCAATGGAAAGCAGAGGCTAAAAAACACTCCCATATAAGACACGGATCTATGACCACAGAAGTGGCCTTAAATGTTTCTGGGAAATTGGCAGGCAGGATCTTTGACTTGCAGATGCAACACCTATTAGATTATGTGTTTAGATCATGGGTGCTCAACCTGTGGGCCTCTAGCTGTTGTGGAACTACAAGTCCCATCAGTCAGCCTTGCAATGCCTCATGGGACTTGTAGTTTTGCAATAGCTGGAGGGCCACAAGTGGAGCACCCACGAATTAGATACAATGCACTCAGACTAGAGTGTCATATACTCATTTGTGATCTGTTAGGTCTTAGATAGATATGGAGTGTCAAACGCAATTTCATTGTGGGCCGCATGAGCATTATGGTTGCCTTCAAAGGGCAAGTTGTATCAGTTGTATAAAGACTATTTATGCAGAGTTTAGGAGTGTAATACGTACAGGGTGCAGAGTCCAGGAGAGCAAGGTGTACAGAGTGCAGGGTTCAGGAGAGCAAGGTGTAGAGAGTGCAGGATTCAGGAGAGCAAGGTGTAGAGAGTGCAGGATTCAGGAGAGCAAGGTGTAGAGGGTGCAGGGTTTAGGGGTGCGCTGTGTGCAGGGTTGAGGAGTGCGCTAAATACGGGTGCAGGGTTAAGGGGTGTACTTAGGCACAAAGATGCAGGTTCAGCTCTCTTTCACAGTCTGTGCACATCTCCGTCCCCCCCCTCCTTTGAAGCTCTGACCTCTGCATCATTCTCCACCTCTGCACACATTTCTCTCCCCCCAAAAGCTTCCTCACGTCTCACCTACCTGACTGGGCTCTAGTACCTCCTGGCAGCATAGGCAGCTTTGCATCTCTCTCTTGCTTGCAGAGAGATCATTGGTGGGCATCTGTCCCTGCCATGCCCTGACACGAATGTGTGCAGGGTAGGCAAGGATCTGAGAGAGCGGTGAGCAGCTAATAGGAAAGTTGTCCTTGTAAAAACAGAAGGCTTCTGTGTTTACAAGTGACAATGGTGAGCAGGGAGCGGAGGGGAAGTTCCAGAATGGAGTTCTGCTATGTTTCGCTGAAAATTTTCTGGGTGCGAGGGCCACCTGAAATGCCCTGGTGGGTCAGATTCGGCCTTGTGTTTGACACATGTGCCATTTATGATTCATTTTTTTTTTTTGTTCAACCAGCAGGTTTACTGAAAATATAGACCAGCCTTTCTCAACCTTTTCAACACAGAGGAACCCTTGAAATAGTTCTCCAGTCTCGGGGAACCCCTGCTAAAAATTAGAAATCTACAACTCATGATACATTAGTGTGATGGTCGGTGGGAAGAATGGTCCTTACACTTGTGGTCATTGGGAAGAATTACCTCCTTACAGATAGCCAAAAAGATCAATGGTGTCAGTGGGAACTTATCTGAGAGGCAGAAATTGCCCAATGCTGAAGGAGCAACCTCTGGAAGAACCCTGGTTGAGAATCACCGATATAGACCCAATTCTCCCATCCACACATTCGAGGTGGATGGGGGAATCCTCCCCAGGCAGCCTTTGTATTCTGACGGCGGGGAGG
Source organism: Lithobates pipiens (assembly GCF_037356315.1). NCBI lineage: Eukaryota > Metazoa > Chordata > Amphibia > Anura > Ranidae > Lithobates > Lithobates pipiens. The sequence goes on along the minus strand of NW_027507903.1, from coordinate 96,537,773 downwards.
CTTCCCCACTGTCAAAATACACTGGTCAGTGCTATAGGGCAGGCTATAGCTTGAGCGCAGAAAATCTAAAAGGCTGGTTGATTGGTAGATCGACTTTTAGATGACCTCCCTGCCCATACATGGATGGAAATTTGTACGGTCTCTGCTGAAGTTTCCGAATTTCGGTGTATGGCCAGCTTTAGTAGGGTACTACCAAGTTCCAAACATCCCTATAATTGAGACAGCAGGTAACACTTTTGATTTTACGTTGTTTATCAACCGATTAAAAAAACAAAACAAAACAAAAAAAAACACAACATATAAAAAGGGCACCAGGTAAATAAATTGAGAAGAGCAAAAACAACTACGACAAGTACAATAAAAATATACTTTCAAAGCTTTGCAAGCTGTCAGACAATGAAAGTGTATAAAATAAATCAATATAATTTGAGCACATATTGGCAATAAGGACAAGAATCTTGCAGAAAAAACATAACCTGCTAAACTGGCTGTTCCCTACAATGGTGAATGTGTAACATCAACAAAACATTTCAATGTCTGTTCTCGCTCTACCCCCCCCATTCTATACAAGTATGTTTAGTTTTGCTTTTCTGCAGGGAAAGGACTAGACAGACAGATGGAACTGTTAGAATTACTGCAGTGTGTGGGGGAGGGTAATGCAGACAAGGGTGGGGCGCCTTTCCTCGCAGTGAAACGGTTCAATCAAGAATAAAAACAAAAAGAAAGCCTTAAATTGTGCTTTGCATGAGTCCATGGTCTGTCAACAAAGCCCTGGCTTCATCTTTTTTCAGTGGTTCTATAAATACTTCTAGAAGTACATGTGTCAAGGCGAACAAATGTTTATACTGTATTCTTATTATTACAGGCTGGAAAAGTGTACATAGATTTAAGCAGATGTTTGCACTGCTGAATAGTTCTTTTGCTTCATAATTAACCCTTAAAAAGGATAAAAAAAAATTAAAAAAATGATGTGTACCGCGCTGACCAAATTTTATTCCATGTTGTTAACTGTAGATAGCCAAATATCACGCCACTTTGTATTCAAGGGTTCGTCAAATCTCTATTTCATTAATAAACGCACCAAGAAATTATTTCCAAACAGGGGTCACCAAATTGAACCTACCTTACAGGAATTACAATAGAAGTCAAATACTTCTATTGTAGATACAGATACATTATAAAGATCTGTAGGTCAAAGTGATAACCCATTATTAATCCACGCCCATGATATATAATCAGGAACACAAGAAAAGCAGATACCTCAAGGCAAAAAGAGGAAGAATACAGAAGGGAATCAGTAAGAAACACTATCTAGCTATATAAAAATCTACCAAACAGACCGGGAACCATAATAATCATGATTGACTTATATTGTGTAGAGGAAGTAAATTCAATCCACAACACCCAAGACTTCTAGAATAGCTAATAGCAGTGCTGCACCTATTCCTCAGCCTCCATAGTGGTCTGAACTAGTGTTGCACTGATACCGATATCAGAGCCGATACTAACCATTTGCACCAGTACTTGCACTCATACAAATGCTCAGATACTAAAACCGATAGCTTGAGACTCAGTTCACATATGTGCGGACCGGTTTGCAGTGCGATTTTAAAGCCAGACTTGGTGCGATTTCGATCAGCGGTTCGGGTGCAATTCCAATGCGAGTTGTAATATACAATAAAACCTTGGATTGCGAGGATAATTCATTCCAAAAGCATGCTTGTAATCCAAAACACTTGTATATAGTTACATAGTCTAGTTGAAAAAGAGACACCATCCAGTTCAAACATAAAAAAATAAATAAATAAAAAATATCGTACAATCCAAAATTACCCAATTCTATACCCACAGCTGATCCAGAGGAAGGCAAAAAAAAAAACAGTAGAGCATGCTGCAATTTGCTACAGTAGGGGAAAAAATTCCTTCCTGATCCCCCGAGAGGCAATTGGATTTTCCCCGGATCAACTTTACCTATAAATGTCAGTACCCAGTTATATTATGTACACTTAGGAAAATATCCAGGCCTCTTAAAGCAATCCACTAAGCAGGCCAGAACCACCTCTGCAGGGAGTCTATTCCACATTTTCACAGCTCTTACTGTGAAGAAACCTTTTCGTATTTGGAGATGAAACCTCTTTTTCTCTAGATGTAAAGAGTGCCCCCTTGTCCTTTGTGTTGACCGTAAAGTAAACTCAACACCAAGTTCACTATATGGACCCTTAATATATTTGAACATGTTGATCATATCCCCCCTTATTCTTCTCTTCTCAAGAGAGAATAATATTTCCTCATAGCCGAGTTCCTCCATGCCTCTTAACAGTTTGGTTGCCCTTCTCTGCACTTTCTCCAGGTCCCCCGATAACCTTTTCGAGAAGAGGAACCCAAAACTGAACTGCATATTTAAGATGAGGTCTGACTAATGATTTGAATAGGGGAAAAAAAATCTCTCTTTCTCTGGAGTCCATACCTCTTTTAATACAAGAAAACAAAGCAAATTTCCCCATAAGAAATAATGGAAACTCAGATGATTCCTTCCACAACCATTTATTCATAGGTCTTTCAGTTTATAGTCCATATAAAAAGATCTAAAAAGATCATAGCAATGTGATAGGTTGTGTAACCATAAAATGTCCATCCACAAATGGAAGCCTCCACAAGAGGATTAGAAGCAAAATCCAGCAGGAGTTACAGAGTATAAAAGAGAAGAGAGGCGCTTCTAAGTGTAGCAATTTGGTTACATTTAATGAAGGTACAACATTTAGCAACTCACATGGTTGATGATTAAAAGAGGCACATTAAGTATGCAGGAATCCGGGGTAAAGCTGTCTGCAATCGTGATTGAGTAGACAACCCTGCAGTAGAGCGTTCCGGAAGCGAGGTTTGAACCTCTCGTGGAAGGGACGACATCAATGGCAGTGCGGAGGATGGTCTATGTGGACATATTTACCTTGGATGCCTGCATACTTAGATGTGCCTGTTATAATCATCCATGTTTCTAAACATTGTACCTTCATTAAATGCAACTGTATTGCTACACTTAGACGCCTCGCTTATCTTTTATACTTAGTTGTGACTTGACGCTACTTGTATATCAAGTCAAAACGTATTAAAATATTTTGCTTGACTTGCAAAATGATCTCAAACCAAGGTTTTACTGTATGAGATTTGAAATCACAACAGAACCAGACTGAAATCTCACAGGACTCTTTTTTTTATATGTGAACAGGTTGTAAAAACTCACTGAAACCCAAAACTGATGTGAAACTGATGTCTCTGCAAGTGAAATCTGTGTAGTTTTCTCATCAGTTTTCATGTATGTATGATGTGAATGAGCCCTTATAAAAATGTCACATGACACTAAAAATAGGTATCGGTAGGTACTTGAGAAAAAGTATTGGTACTCGTATTCGGTCTTAAAAAACTGGTATCGGTACGTCCCTGGTCTGAACCCTATCTGAGAAGCCAGTCTCTCAGTGCGGGGACCCTGCTTTGTAATTACAATAATGGTATCAGGCTCTTTTCACCTATTGTGGTGTGGAAGGGGGATCTTTTGAAGGCTCCAACAGACCCCTAGGGTGGCATAAAAAAGGCCACCAGGGAATTGTTTAGAAGAGAATATTGTGTGACCTGAATCATATACTTCACCTTTTTCCAAAATTACCTGACATGAGGGCATTTCCATCATGGATGAAGGAACATATCTTCTGATTGCATCCTTACCAGCACTCCACAGAGACCATTGGGTATATCAGGGACAGTTTCGCCAGGACCCTATACCATCATCCAGAGATGAATATATAATTAGAGGTCGACCGATATGGGTTTTTCTCTGGCCGATGCCGATGCCGATATTTAGAAATCATGGCGGCCGATAGCCGATATATGATGCCGATTTTTTTTGGGCCGATATGTTAGGCCGATTTTTTTTTATTTATTTATTTTTTTCCTTTTTTATTTTTTCTTTTATTTTTTAATCCCCCTTGATCCATTCCCACTGGGGCGTTTTTCAGGCGCTTTTGGGCTAAAAATAGCGCCTGTAAAATGGCTCCCCTGCAGTCTGTGTGAAAGACGGCCTGCTTTCACACTGAGGCAATGCGCTGGCAGGATCTTAAAAAAAAAAGTCCTGCAAGCAGCACGTTTGGAGTGGTGTATACCGCTCCTCCACCACTCCTGCCCATTGATATGAATGGGCACCACTGCCGAAGCACATGCAATGCGATTTGGCAGCAGTGCTTCATGGGCGCATTTAACCTCTTCCTTTGGCCGCTAGCTGGGTTATATGTGCCCCACTAGCCAAATAGCACCGCTAAAATGATGGTAAAGAGCCGCTAAAACTTACGTTTTACCATCAACGCCTCCCCGCTCCAGTGTGAAAGCAACTTCATAAGTGATACAGAAAATTTCTTACATTTAAACATTTATTAAACAAAACAAAACCCCCAATCAGTTTACTTGTATGTATGATTTAGATTAAAAAAAAAAACCTATATATTAAATAAAAACAGGTAGTCAAAACTTTTGGACGAAAAAAAAATGGGCTAACTTTACTGTTTTTATTTTATTTTTATTTTTTAAATAGTGTATTTTTTTCCTAAAAAAATGCATTTGAAAGACCTCTGTGCAAATGCCGTGTGACATAAAATATTGCAACAACCGCCATTTTATTCCCTAGGATCTCTGCTAAAAAAATATATATCATTTTTGGGGGGTCTAAGTGATTTTCTGGCAGAAAATACAAGATTTTTACTTGTAAGCAACAAGTGTCAGAAAAGATTTAGTCTTTAAATGGTTAAACTGAGAACTTCTACACACAGAGATGACTTCATTCATTCAAGTGTAAACATTGTATCATTTAGTTCTTTTCTTGGCAGCCTGCCCAGAGAGGAGGAAAGGGTTGCTATGACGACTCAGGCAACTCGCACTGACTGAAATGACTTCTGTAATAGAAAAGTCCCGCTGTAGTTCTAAATCGGCTTTTTATCAGCTCAAATCGGCCGATGCCGATTATTTAAAAAACGGCAAATATCGGCCGATATATCGGCCGGCCGATATATCGGTCGACCTCTATATATAATGCGATTCTTGTGTTCGAGGGTCCTTTAACACATGGCCACTCCATGCTATTGAGCAGATCCCCTACTGAATCAGAGCAGAACAGGACGGATGTCAGTTTTGTGACATCCGTGTCTTTTTAGAATTTGACAGTGGATTGTGGCTGACCCAAAATGGCCTTATATGAGTGGGTGCTGTAAATGGAATTGTGTCCGTTCACATCAGCCTACCTCCAATTCATCAAGTTTAGGTTCAGAAAATTGGTAACAGATGCTTTTGTCTTTATCACGATCTGGCAGATAAGTAAATGGACACAAGTACATTTACCGCCGCCTGCCCATATGGTAGCAGGTGCAGTTAGTTTGTCTGCCACTAGATGGCTCTGTTCCCATTATGTATACAAGGGAGAAAGTTATAGGCTGGTGAAAGCTCCCCTTTTACAGAGACTTCCCTCCCCAAGTGATGTCATGGGTGTGGTTAGTGCCCATATAAGTGTCAAGATGGGAGGGGCCTTGTGGGATGTGGGAGCCAAACACCCCATAGCTGTTAATAAGTAATTGGCTACTGCTCTAACTAACCCTCTGTATGGCTGAAGTCCCAGGCAAGCTGTAGCTAATTTTACAGTCTTCTGTTGGTCTAGAGCAGGGTGCAAGAGGACTTTTAGGCCAGGCTAGACTCCTCTGATGCGAGTACTGGTGACACCTAGAGGATGAGCGTGCCTGGCTAGGCAGAGCTATTGAAAGGACATTTGGAGAGTCTGATACACTCATGAGGGTCCCTTGATTCTACTTGGTGGAAGAAGCTGAATGCTGTGGACTTAGTATACATGGGGGAAAGTGGTCCCAACTCGGTGGTGCTTCCAAGGAAAGCAGGTGTTAAAAGGAAGGTGGCTTACAAAATGATGTGCTGCCATTCTGCGCCCAAAACAACAATTATAGAATGTCTTTTCCTGTGTATGGCGTTCAGCACTGAAGAATTCTGTGCAATTATTGTGACCTCAGATGTCACAAAAATGCATTCTGAGTGTGGACATTCCTTTACGCCTAAATATAAAGTCCTACGGCTGGGAATGTCGTGAGCAGGCCTACAGCCAGCAGCATGCACAATATAGCAGAGGGCATTAGCAGCAGTAGATGGGCATAAGTGGGGTGGGAACTTGCAGTTTGACACCAACATCTAAGGAACCATGAATCCCCTTACATATAGACCTACATGGAGCTTCCGAATTGATCAATATGATGAAATGGCAAGTTTTGCCTACACATATTCCATACACTATATATTCACAAATATTGTGTCTTATCTATCTGTCATATGTATGGAAGAAGAAAATGAGATTTAGAATCATCCTCTGCTTTGGACTTTTTCCACCCACAGAAGTTGTGATTTAAGGTCTATCCTACACTGCCACCTACTGGTGAAATCTTATATTATGGATTGCTCATTCAAATAATTATGTGGAAATACAATGTGTATTGAGTTGCTCTCAGAGTAAATGTAAACAGCAGCGGGAGACGGACCTATTGCTGCGTAAAGCAGAGTTACAGCTTGTATTAAAAAAATCTAAAAGTCATCAGCTACAAATACTGTAGCTGCTGGCTTTTACGATAGGGACACTTACCTGTCCAGCTATCCTCCTTACAGCTTCACAGCCTGTCTCCTACTGCACATTCGCAAGTCGTGCTGCACTTTCTGAATGGTCCCGCTGTCTTCTAGGACCTGTGTGTCTCCAGAAAGCAGTGGGAGAAAAGAGGAGGGGCCGGAAATATCATATAGATTGTCATATTATTGTGCAGTGATCTTAGACAGAAGTGGGAGCAGGTACCTGGCTTCGACAGGTTTCCGTCCCCCCCCCCCCCCCCCCAACAAAAGTGCCATATGTGGCAGTGGAGGGCGCGAACAAGCGGAGCTCCACTTTAAATATGCAGAAAGTAAGGGGGGTTCCCACCTAAGTATATTAAATCAAAAGCAGCAGCTGGATAAAAAAGGAACAAAACTCTAAAAGCTGTGACCAAAATAGATGAAGAGGGCAAAGGACTAGTCACCTGCATTCCCTGTAAATTTGCTGAAGCTAATTTTTGCCCCAATACTGACTTACATTGCTTTATTCTGCACCAGTGTATAGAGGCAGTCATCTTAATAGAGGCAAGGCTTTTCTTCCTAATGTTAGAGCCTCCAGCAAGGAGGATAATGAGCATCACTAAGTCTAACCTGTCTGAGGCAACAGTTCTTTTCATCTCACAGTGCAGATTAACAGCTATGAACCTGTAGACACAAGAGTGCCTGGGCACACTAATATGCCAGGAATGCACTGCTGTATTTCAGGAGTAATTCAAGACAAAAAAGGTACATCTTTAGGGCACTGTTTTTGTACAGTTAACATTTCTAGATGTTTTCTGTGACATAGCAAATGCTCAAGTTTTGAGTTCTGGCCCACTTTGATTCACACCTAAATATGTGCATTACCATATGACATGCATGTCCATGGGACCCCATCTTTATCGAAAGAAAACTAAGACTCCCATTTCTCATTCTGAATATTGTCTGGCTATTATGTTGATCATTTGGCTACAATATTTTGAGTCACTGAGGTTCATAATGGCTTAAAAATGTACCTTTATTTTCCCAATATGTATACTTGTTCCGGGCCAGTGATGGTTAGTATAACACCCTGACAACCTGCATTTTTAGAATGAAGTCAGAAATGTCAGCCCTTGTATTACTCTTAGAAAAGGTATACTTTAATACAGTGGTTATCAACCCTGTCCTCAGGGCCCACTAACAGGCCAGGTTTTATGTATTACCTTGGGGAGATGCAGACTAGAATACTGCAATCACTGAGCAGCAAATGATATCACCTGTGATGTATTTCAGTTATCTTGCAAACCTGGCCTGTTAGTGGGCCCTGAGGAAAGGGTTTATGACCACTGCTTTAACATATTATGGTTCATTGAATTGTTTTGTGAAAAACTTAAAGTGGAACTAAACCCTCCTATTATTTTTTGACCAAGGAAGCTGCCATCTTAGCATCTGTTTGACCTGAAACTGCCATGATGCTGCACATGTGATCAGTTACGACAGTGGTTCTCAACCTCAGTCCTCAAGTACCCCCAACGGGCCATGTTTTGGGAACTTCCCTTAAATAAAATAGCTCTTATCAATACCATGTCCTTGATTTAAAGCAGCTGTGAAAAGTAAAGGAAACCCTAAAAACATGGCCCGTTGGGGGTACCTGAGGACTGAGGTTGAGAACCACTGAGTTATGATACCAGCCATCTGATGGTTTGACAGTGTCGTTGACAACACAAAACTATTGTGATAACTATATACCAAATAGTGCGCTAAACTTCAAATGTAGAATTAATAATAACCTCCAGTAAATTAGTGAATAGAACAGTGACCAAATAGAAACATATGCAAAAGTTCACACACACGGAAATAATTCTTGAATGCTGATCTAACGTGAATAAAAATCACTCCATTATCCGTGATACTCTCTGCAGGATATATGTGCTAAAAATATTCACCACCACCTCAGTGTGCAATGCTTGCTCACCTCAAAGAAAGACCCCCTTAGGTCTATTGGCGATTTCAGTGATACTCCAAACAAGATCAGCCAGATCAGAAAAGGATTTGGGCTATTTATTCATCATCACGCAAGAAAAGCGCGGACCTCAATTTCCGGGAGGCCGTCATAGGACACCCTCCCCTTTGCACGCTCCCACAGCGTGTGCCGTCACTGAGACGGGTGATCCGCGTAAGGGGCTGGGACCGACCCCTTACCATGTGATCAGCTGTCAGCCAATGACAGTTGATCACATGATGTAAACAAAAGCTCGGTAATCTTTTTTTTCCTCACGCTAACAGGTTAAGTGTCCAGTAAGCAAGTGGTTAAAGTAGATTTACCAAGTAGGTCTATATTGGATTTTCAAAAATAACTATTGCATGTATTGCTATTAACAATGCTGCTGTTATAAAACGAAGGCGTATGCCCTGACCATAGTTTCCTTTAAATTCTTCAAAGTATATTTTATAAGAAAAAAAATGAATTGCGGTTGATAAATTAAAACTGGTTGCACCCAAATAGCAACCCACAAGGCAAGGCAAAAATGGCACGCACTGCATAGCCCATTCACAATGAACGGCGCTGCAATGGAGAAAGCACATTGCCATGTGTTATCAAATAGTGGAACTATTTTTACTACTTGCTGAATCACGGATCCAGAAGAAGCATGCCAGGGTAGTCTGAGCTCCCTACCTGCACATCTGTGGTGGATCTGTAAATGATTAAAGAGTGAAGCCAGAAAATGAGCATGACAGCCAGAGAACTCTCAACTCCTAAAATAAGCTGGCAATGGCAGAAAGAAGTATGTCATATCTCTTTCATGACAGATCCGCTCTTTTATTGAAGACAGATTTTCTTTTTAAAACTTGATTAGTACCATCTTCTCAGGCCTACAATACTAGAGGAGGACTCCTAATGTGACATCTGGTGATTCCACGTGAAGACGGCGAAGATCATACTGTAACCTTTTAATTTGTGGAATGCACATTTGGTTCTGGATAAACTGAAATCGGGAGACCATGCAGAAAAATTTTAGACACATGCCCCTCTTTGGCGAATTTGTATCCCGTTTCATATACAAATAAACTGGATGGTCAATTGACTCTCACTACATTTTAAATGAATACTAGTGCATCTGAATTGGTATTCAACTGACACCGTTCATTAAACTTTGACTGCTGCTAAAAAAGCGAATACAGTACTCATTTTTCAATGGGTAATGATTGCCAGCTGGCGGTCATACACTGACTATAGTGTTACAGAGAGAAGCTGGGGGAGGGGAAGTGTAGGGGGTAGTGTATCCTGGCTGCGTTACTGTATTCTTAATTCGTTTTTTACATGTCCTCATGACATGAACAAAACTCAAAAACAACAAGCTCAGTCTCCGCCTATGGGTAAGTGGGTGGGATCATACAAATAATTTTAATTAAATGTCTTTTGGGCATCCAGACCTGCTGATATATGGCACAGATATAGCCATAATTTCATACAGCCGTTTCAAGCTTAACACTAATCAGTGCAAGATATAGCTGTACTGGCTCTATGGTGTAGGGCTTGTCAAGGTTCAACCATTAAGGTTGTGGTGAGGCAGTACTATTCTTTTTGAACCGACTCACTAGGACCTTAATATGGTTCTAAAGCCAAAACATTTTTTACTTAAAAGGGGTTGTAAACCCTCGTGTTTTTTCACCTTAATGCATCCTATGCATTAAGGTGAAAAAACACCTGGCAGTGACCGGCCCCCCAGCCCCCTTATATTACTTACCTGAGCTCTGGAACTTGACCCGGCAAGGAAACACTGTCTCTTTGCCTGGGGTTCTCATCTTTGATTAGACAGATCGATACTAGCGCAGCCATTGGCTCCTGCTGCTGTCAATCAAATCCAATGACGTGGGGTCCAGGGCCGAGTCATACATTTGGTGGCTATGGAGGCTGAATGCTGGACACGGTGCACGCGCCCGCAAGGTAACCCCCTTCGGGAGAGAGCCTCGCCTAGGGGGTTATGTGATGTGAGGAGGAGCCATGAGAGCCGCCGGGGGACCCCAGAAAATGAGGTTCCGGGTTACTCTGTGCAAAACAAGCTGCACAGTGGAGGTAAGTATGATATGTCTGTTATTAAAAAAAAAAAAAAAAGGTACAAAAAATGTTTTTACACTTGCTGTCCCCCATCCTTCTTCACTTATCCCCAAAATCCTTCATTCTGGACATTGGCTCACACTGCTGCCAGTCAAATCCTGTGAGCAGATAGGAGGGGGGCAAGGCCGCATGTCTGCCCCCATAGCACGTGGCTTACTATGTGGGCAGACACAGAAGAGAAGGAGTGGGGAGAGCTGGCAGAGGACCCCAGAAGAGGAGGAAGGGGCTGCTCTGCGCAATACCATTGCATAGAGCAGGTACTGCAAGCATAACCTTTATTATTTTAATTTTAAAAAGTTGCATTTAGAAACACTTTAATAGTTTACGGTGCTTTTGTGCGTACTAATATATTTAGTGTATATAATATATATAAAGGTTTAAACCCATCTCTGGTGAAAAAAAAACAAATGCTCCCTTTCAGTGGGTCTGCCCCCTGCAAGAGATAAATGCTTGTTTATGTCTAGAGGGCCACAAAAAGCAGTTTTACTTACCCAATCCTCCACTTTCCCGTAGCCAGCTCTCTCCTCCAGCAGTGGATTGTCCCTTGGCGTCTTCACGTCCTATGCAGGGACTTCTGCATTGGATTTGATGACATCAGAGGATCTGTTACCGCTGGAGTATAGGGGAAAAGAGCCTGTGGAGACCAGCCTTAGGCCTCATGTACACTGCTGCTGGTAAATGGATGTTTAGGAGCAGTTGGGCATTTTTTTTCAACTGCTCCTGAACTCTCCGTGTAATCTTATCAGTACACAGGGTCGTTAAACTCAGTAGTTTCTGCACAGTTGAGTTTAGAGGCTCTTTTTGGAACGCAAAAAAAAGGGTTCAGAAGCCTCGTGTAGAGGCGCTTCAAGAGGCTTCTAAACGCGGCTAAACATGGTAACTCGCTTTTAGCCACATTTCGTTTACAGGCGTTTTTCAATTTTGAGAATTTTTTTACCGTATATACTCGAGTATAGGTCGATCCGAATATAAGCCGAGGCCCCTAATTTACCACAAAAAAAAATGGGAAAACGTATTGACTCGTGTATAAGCCGAGGGTGAGACATGCCTGTCCATCCCTGTGTGTCCATCCACCCCTGTGTGTCCGTCCACCCCTGTGTGTGTGTCCGTCCACCCCTGTGTGTGTGTCCGTCCACCCCTGTGTGTGTGTCCGTCCACCCCTGTGTGTGTGTCCGTCCACCCCTGTGTGTGTGTCCGTCCACCCCTGTGTGTGTGTCCGTCCATCCCTGTGTGTGTGTCCGTCCATCCCTGTGTGTGTGTCCGTCCATCCCTGTGTGTGTGTCCGTCCATCCCTGTGTGTGTGTCCATCCATACCTGTGCCTTTGTCCTGTGCCTTTGTCCTTCTGCAGCGATCTGCATGTAAAAACATGCCAGGATCGCCGCACCTCTTCTCGTCTGTGACAGACGGCGGCCATTCCACTGTTCAAAAGCCGCGCCTCCGTCTGCGATAGGCGGAACACTCAATTTCCCAGCAGTCAGTGTTCCGCCTATCACGGACATCCTCTCATCCTCGTCCGTAGTATGAGGATGAGCGGATGTCCGTGATAGGCGGACCACTGACTGCTGGGAAATTGAGTGTTCCGCCTATCACAGACAGGGAGGCGCGGCTTTTGAATAATGGAATGGCCGCCGTCTGTCTGCACGACACGCTGATCGTGTAGACAGACGGCGGTGACTCGAGTATAAGCCGAGGGGGGCACTTTCAGCCCTAAAAAAGGGGCTGAAAATCTCGGCTTATACTCGAGTATATACGGTAATTTTATTTTCAAATGCTTCTAAATGCAAATAACGCTAAACGCAGCATATAAAACGCAGCAAAACAGATGTTTTAAACGTGGGTTACAATCCGTCAAGTTAAATTGTTCAGGAGAGATTGTAAAAACATTCTGTGTACATGAAGCCTTACAGCCTAGAGAGAATCTCTGGAGAAAGGAGGAATGGGCGAGTAAAACTGCTTTTTGTGGTCCCCTATGCCGTGTACACACAACCGGACTTTCTGGCAGACTAGGTCCGTTGGTCTTCTCGATGGACTTTTCAGCAGAGTTCTGACAGTCTTTCCGAATGAACGGACTTGGCCACACAATATCCGACGGATTAGACCATGATGACGTACGACTGGACTAGAATAAGGAAGTTCATAGCCTGTAGACAATAGCTGCCCTAGCGTCGTTTTTTGCCCGTCGGACTAGCATACAAACAAACAGATGTTTCGACCAGACTTGAGTCCATCGGAAAGATTTGAAACATGTTCTAAATCTAAAGTCCGTCTGAATTTTAGACAGCAAAGGTCCGATGAAGCCCACACACGATCGAATTGTCCGGCGGATTTGTCCTGTCGGACCTTTGCTGACGAAAAGTCCGCTCGTGTGTACAAAATAAATGAGCATTTAACCCTTACAGTGTGCAGTTATTCCCATTGCAAATAAGCATTTCTCCTTTCCCTGGAGTTCAGCTTGAAGATGTTCATTGATGGTCCAATCAGCTCCTCTATAGTTATCTGTAGTTTGGTGGATGTCATGCTAGAGCTGTTGGACAAGTCCACTCATTTCTAGTAAAATGTCACAATGGGAACTGCAGGATGGCACTTCTACTGAAGTCTAAAAAGTAGTGTTGGCAAAGACAATTCAAGTTGTTTTGCAATGCCTAGTGTCCTCCTAACATAGCTACTACTTCCTCTTTTATCAAGTAAATTTGTCATATCAGAAACATGGACAATGCTATTGTTGGGCTCCTTTTGAAAGCAGTTTCCTGTCTCTGATTTGAATGCCAGGTCACACAGCATGTAACATGTGTGGGGTGAGAGTAAATCAGAATCCCTCATATGCATACTTACTACTGGGATGTGAATTAAGGTAGCCATAGATTACCTGTTAAAAAAATAATGTGGCCATAGATAGATGATTCCTGCTGACTTGGCTGACATTTGAGCCTTAGGTGACCCTGTAGACACAACTCTGATAATAAAAAGTCGATCTTTTGATCAGCTTCTGTTGGTAAACACTGCTTGCTTTTAATCTCATGTAGGCACTGTCTTGATATTCAGCAGCCACTGCATACAATAGCCGGAAACAGGGAATCCTCTATAGATGCCGTCAACCAATTTAGGGCGGCACAGTGGTGTAGTGGTTAGCACTCATGCCTAGCAGTAAAAAGGGTCGCTGGTTCAAATCCCAACCATGACACTACCTGCCTGGAGTTTGCATGTTCTGCCTGTGCCGGTTTCCTCCGGTTACCTCCCACACGCCAAAGACATGCAGGTAGGTCAATTGGCTTCTGTCCAAAATTGGCCCTAGTATATGAATGGGGACCTTGGATTGTGGGCTCCTTGAGGGTAGGGACCAATGTGAGTGTGCAATGTACAGGGATAGGGACAATTGTAGACACTCACTCAGGTTGGACTGGTGTCTTTATTCAACCTTACTAACTATGTAACCATGGACGGAGGAACCAATCAATTTACACATGTACGGTATCACAGCTTTAAAAAGTATTAATGCTAGAGGATAAGAAAGCAAGGCAAAGTGCATTTTTCGAGATTACTCCGTCCCTTGTATTTCCCTCATGACAGCTTTCCTTTAAAGTTTGAACTATATACGATAATAAGGTCATATGAAGGTAATACATGCCAGGAGGTGAAAGGGTCGTTTAATTCATCTTAAAATGTTACTAAACCCAGGACCCTGGATTTACTATATCTGGTCACCCACAGAATATGAAAATGCAATTATTTTAGTAAATATAAACTGCTAAATACCTTTTCTCATGAGAAGCATCAGTATCTGGTTAAAGCTTGTAGGAGGAGTTTTTATTTCCCCCTGATCCTCTGGACAGTGCGGATTGGCCGTGTGCTGATTACATGTACTCTCCCAAGAAAAAAAAAAAACTCTCTAGCAATACACACCAAACTGAGCATGTGCAGCTTGTCCCCTAATGCTCTGTTCTATCAGGAGATAGATTGAAGTTAAAGAAGAGGAGGATGCGAGAAGATAGGATCACACAGCCTTTATACACAATGCAGAGAATAAACCCCTTAGCTTCCACTTTGAGTATAACAAGCATGCTTTATGGCATATACACACTGATTTTACCGTTGTGGGTTTAGTAACACTTTAATGGATGATGGAACCAACACATAAGAACACAAGTGGTCGCACACGCGCCCAGATAATGCCTGGAACAATTCTAAACACATATTGGATTGGAGAAATGGATTAGAGAACAGAAAGATGAGAAATGCCCATGGGTTTTGGGCCTAGAAAATGGCTCAGATACAGTGAGAAGGATTGACATTGTATACCAATCATCAGCAACAAAGTATTCTTTATTTTATAGCAGATCATTTGTTATTCATTGAGAAGTTTAGCTCAACCACCCACTGTAACATTATGTATCCACCCTCCGAGCTCGCCCTCTCCAGCTGCACTGTCATGAATTCTGCTGTATTTTCCATCACAGGCAAAAAGCATGTGTTTTTATGAACAATATGGTTTTCAACTTCTGAAAATTATACGTGTATTAGTTGTGTATAAAAACACAGCTGTCCCGTTTTCACACCCACCTTTCATATCAACTTGCCAATACATAATTATACATAACCATCATTTAAACTACAGTCCTAAACATAGGCTTCCCATAGTTGAAGTGATTTTTTTTTGTCTTGAAATAGTTTTTTTTCTATTTTCTATTTAAACTTTATTTGGCTCTATGTATAGCAGACCAACATATATCAAACCTTTAAAACAAACAGTCTTAAAGAGGAATTAAACCCTGATGGTAAAGCATAATGGACTACTGCAAAGGTAAAGCATAATGGACTACTATGCATCATATAGTAGCCCATTATGTGTCACTTACCTGACACAGGAGCCAGCGATGTCACCTCTGTACAAAAAGTGTACAATAGCCGTTTTAATAAATGCCAAAGTACAGGGGTTGGACAAAAATATGGAAACTCTACATGATTTGCAGGTGTGAAAGTGACGACCTGTTTCCTGTTGAAAGCGGAAGTGATGTAACATTCTTTTCCTTCCGCCGTGTGATGAGACACCCAGCCAACAGGTGGGAAACCTCACTTTCGTCATTACTGCGTGCACTGCTAGTAATACAGAGTCGTGTCAGAGCCTACTGTGTTTCAAAGAGGGCAAATTGTTGGTGCCCGCTTAGCTGGCGCCTCTGTGACTGAAGTTGCCAATTTATTTGCGGTGTCACGAGGTACAGTATCAAAGTTTATGATGGCATGTGCAATTTCCGGGAAAACATCGTCTGATAAGCAAAAGCAACTTGGTTAAAACTCTGGTATAAACCAACCTGACGGATTTTAAATGCGATTATTGCCAGCGGCTGTTATAGCCGTTAGCAATAATTACTATGTTCTCCCAGCCGGGGACGGCTTCCCCCTGACCCCCCTTTCTGCTGGGAAAACACAATAGGCTCGGCAAGAGGAATTCCGCCAACTGTCTGTGGCTGCAGGAAAGAAATTTGCTCAGTCTATGGCTGGCCTTAGGGAAGAAGAGTGAAAGAACCAAAACACAACACAATGGGGCTGATTTACTAAGGGCAAATGGAATGTGCACTTTGCAGCTGCATTCTGCAAGAGCAGTTGCTCCAGAGTTTAATAAATGTACAGAAGCTCCATCATCCAATCACATGCAAGCAAAATTGGTTTTCTTCTTTACATTTTCTTGCATGCGATTGGGTATTTTCTGCAATGTAAAGCTTCACCTCATTTACTAAGCTGTGGACTTTGGAAGGTGCACAGTCTATTTGCCTTTAGTAAATCAACCCCATTATTTTTGCTGAACAGTTTATGTTAATCTAAATTGGTATTGCAGGAGGGGCTATGAAGAGGAGTTACAAGATGCTGGAGCTCATCATTTCAGTTACAGATTTGAATCTCTAATCTATTTCTCAACAGGCTGTCTACTGCTGGACAATACAGTGTTTTATGGAAATCATTTTAAAATGTTGTCAACTGTGTGTTTTAATCTATTATAGTCTAATAAAATGATGTAACGTAAGACTGTACAACTGTTATGGAACAGTAATTCCAAGTAAGCCAGTTTCTTCCATGGCAATGCTCTTATAAAAATTATGAGTCATTGAAACCAATGTAATAGAAATTAAAAGAGGGTGTTACAGTAACGTGCCTGGAGCAGCATACATGGAATTGTACAAAAGCTAAATGAAAGGTTGGCAGAATCAGTCTTTTTGGGCATAATTAAAGTGATACTATAGGTTTGTTTAAAAAAAAAAAAAAAAAAAAAAAAAACATGTCATGCTTATCTCCTCTGGGCAAGGGTTTTGCACAGAGTGGTCCTCTATCTTCGTCCTCTTCTGGGATCCCCCAGTGGTGCTCCTGGCTCCTCCTCTTCTCAAGTTCCCCCACAGAGAGCCGCATTCCATGGGGGCACTCGTATGGGCACGCTCCCAAGTCCTGCTGCTGTGTCCATTGACATAGACAGCAGGACTCAGCCAAGCCCCCCCCGCTCACACATCACTGCATTTGATTGACAGCAGCCGGAGCCATAGCACCGCTCGTCCCCACCCCGTTTCCTAACCTGCTGGGCTGCTTGCTCGGATAAGGGTCGGGTATGGATTTTGGGAGGACCTCACGCCGTGTGGATTCCCCTTAAAATACATACCAGATTGAAGGGTCTGGTATGGTCATGGAGGGGGAACCCTATGCTGTTTTCTTTTTTAATTTGGCATGGGACTTCCTCTAAAGATTCATACAAGACTCAAAGGGCCTCGTATTGTCAGGGTCAAAGTCAGATCCCGTTTATTGAAGTTGCATGGAAGTCGGACTTCAAGTTTCAGGGCAAAGTAGGATCCACAGTTGTATGACTGTTGTGTCATACCAGTGTGAACCCAGCCTTACCACTTTTGGGTAAATACATTTTGTTATAGACATCTATAAAAAAAAAGGAGGGACATTTAAAATAGAGACTGCTTTCAAACGGGCAGCCAGGTATGGTGATACAAAGCCTATGTTTTACCACCTACAGGGTCCATGATGCTTTGTGTTGCAGCAAATTTAAAATAACTTGTTGAGTTGACAGATGGCACCGCCTGCCAATCTCAGCCAAATTGATTTATTTCAGGTACCTAAATAGCCAGCCAATGTACGCAGCACTTACGTACATATTGTACATTCACACAAGTCCCTGCCCTCAAGGAGCTTACAATCTAAGGTCCCTAACTCACATTCATACATACACATATTAGTACCAATTTAGATAGGATACAAGTAACCTACCAGCATGTCTTTGGAGTGTGGGGGGATACAAGAGTACTCAGGGGAAACCCATGCAGGCACAGGGAGAATATACAAACTCCAGGCAGGTAATGTAGTGGTTGTAATTTGACAACCCTAGTGCTGCTAGACAGAAGTGCCAACCACTTAGCCACTGTGCTGCATGGAGCTGCAACTGCAACTATAAGCCAAACACTTGGGCTCAAGGTCGTGCCACATTAATCCCATTGTAAAAACACAATTTAAATAAAAGGGCATTCAAGAGGCATCAGGATCATCTCCTGAACGCCTGACAGCGGCTGCTTAGCCACACTCCGGATAATTTTTCAGGGAATGGACTAGTGTGAACTTAGTTGTAAAGAGAGAGAGATTTGTTTTCCGAAAGAGGGACAGTCCACACTCAAATGAAAAGCAGTTGGGGGCCAAGAATTGTATTCAGATTCAGGGGACAAAGAAATCTGACTCATGGCAGCACTCCTAAGGTTGTGCAATAAAGTCATCATGAACATACGTTATTACAAGCTCATCAGCAAAGTCATTTACTCGAGTTTCTTACAGATAATCCAAAGAAAAACGTCATAACAGCTTGAGCGAAACCAGGGCTGTAATGAGATATGCCAATAACTACAATCACAATTTCAGGATGACACATTTCTCGGTGTACTGTAAATTAGAACCCACAAGAAAGACTCCTGGCATGTCTCACTCTCTTACCCTTAGCAAAACATGACATTTGCAGCTTATGAGGAGAGCAGGACATGCCCAGACTACTCAGCTTTCCCCTCGCCAATACTTTGTTTTGTCTTCAGTTTCTTCATGTTTCAGTTACTCAGCAGCACACCACTTTCAGAAATAACAATATGACCTCTCCTTTCATTCTAAAGAAAACCACACAGGCAAGTATAATTAATTATATATATATATATATCTATATATATCTATATATATCTACACACACACACACACACACACAGTATAGTGTACGTAGCATCAAAAAATACATTGATTTTAATATTGTATTCCTTTACAGCATGTACAATCACTACATTGGGAGACTCTGGAATCTGCTTTATTGTTTTCAAAAATGTTAATATTCTTTAGCACATGTCACAGCTGAATGACTTTACTTGCCACAGCATTTGTAATTAAAGTAAATTTTCACCCACACATAGCACTTCCTCTCTTTTGCCTCCCTTACCTCCCACACCTCTTAAACAACTGGAACAAAAATCATTTTTTAAATCATAAATACCTTTTTTCACATGCCACAGGTCTTTGCCAGGTCTAAGGAAATGGGCAGGGACTCACCAGGTGACTCTGCACTCCTGAAAGCCACCTAGGCATGCACAGAAAGCCACCACAAAGCTTAAGACCCCTTTCGCACGGTGCTGCCACTAGCGTCAGCGGTAAAGCGGTGCTATTTTTAGCACCACTTTACCGTTGTTTTAGCAGCGCTATTCGGCCACCAGCAGGTTTTAACCCCCCCTGGCGGCCGAAAAGGGGTTAAATTCGCCCACAAAACGCAGCTGCAGTGGTGTTTTGACAGCGGTATGACAGCGCTGCCCCATTGATTTCAATGGGAAGGAGCGGTGAGTTCATAGCTCCTAAGAAGCTGCTGGCAGGACTTTTTCTGATGCCAGCGCACTGCTTCACAGAGAGATATCACCGCTCCAGGTAGGTCAAGCGACAGTAGATAACCTTCTCATCCAGCTTGGAAGCCCAGGTGCCGGCAATGCATATAGCAATCAAAAACAGGAAGAAGATCTGGACAGCCGCACTCAAAAAAACGTTTTGTCTGTTCCTGCTGTGGCTTGTATTTTTGTTCACAAGAATTTTTGAATAAAAGGCAAAAAAAAGTTTTTTTGAGTGCAGCTGTCCAGATCTTCCTCCTGTTTTTGATAGCACAACGCTCCAGTGTGAAAAACCTTGGGCTTTCACACTGAAGTGAATGGAGCATCTGTTTTAGGGCAGTTTGCAAACCCTATTTTTAACGCTATAGCGCCTGCAAAACACCCCAGTGTGAAAGGGGTCTAATTGTAGCTAGGTACAGGAGCGTGCACCTTTAGGTCCAGCCTTGTGATACAGTCAACACTGCAATACAGAACTGATTTGAATTGTGGTCGGTGTCCAAAATGACGAGATACGTAAAAGCTTCACCAGAACACGGATCTAGATAAATAGGAATTTTTTTGTTGTTGCACTGTCATAATGGGGCCTCAGAGTGTAAATCAATATTAATCTACAAACTGACTGCTTCTTTCACAAATAAACTCAATGGTTCCCAACCTCAGTCCTCAAATACCCCCAAAAGGTTATGTTTTCAGATTTCCTTTACCTTGCACAGGTGCTTTAAATCCATTTCAGTGACAGCTATTTTATCTAAGAGAAATTCCCAGAACATGACCTGTCGGGGTTACTTGAAGCGGAACTAAACCCATTGATTTTAACTGTATTCCAAAACTGTTACATTCAAGGCATGCCATGAATGAGAACGGTCACAGGTGCTTGTGCTCAACTGAGCTATCAAGCCATCAAATGTCTTGATAGCCGTAACTAACCACATGTACAGCACCATGGCAACTGTAGATCAAACCGAGGCTAAGATGGCCGCTTCCTTGGTTGTAAAGGACAGGAGGATTTAAGCCGGACATAGACAGTTTAAATCTCGGTCAGTTCAGCAGGCACCAGCTGAAATTCAAACCATATATGGGCACTCTGAATGTACCAAGTTGATCGATCAGTCAACTTGGGTGCAACCAGTCTGACAGATTTCACATGCGATTATTGCTAGTGGTTGTTATAGCCACTAGTAACGATCACTGTCTTCTCCCAGCTGGGACAGCTCGCCAGGAGGGATTCCCCTGTCAGCACTGTCTGTGCTGATGGTGAACTTGAGCAAAATTTGCTCTGTCTATGGCTGGCCTTAGTTCAGTTTTAAAATCTTGTCTTTTTTTGTTTTGTTTTTTATACAACAAGCATGTTATACTTACCTCCTATGTGCAGTTGTTTTTGCACACATCAGCCCAGATCCTCCTATTCTCAGTTCCCTCTTTGGCTCTCTTGGCCCCTCCCTCCTGTTGAGTGCCTACACAGCAAGCAGCTTCCTATGGGGGCACCCGAGCCAAGTCACAGCTCTGTGTGTCCATTTAGACACAGAGCCCCAGACCCATTTCCTTCCCCTCACTCCCTTGATTGGCTAACTGACTTTGATTGCCAGCCACGGGAACCAATGGTGCCACTGCTGTATCTCAGCCAATCAGGAGGAGAGTCCCGGGTGGCTAAGACACTTGTGGACACCGCTGGAGAGAGATGGGGCTCAGGTAAGTAATTAGGTGGTGCACACAGAAGGTTTTTTTATCTTAATGCATAGAATGCATTAGGATAAAAAAACCTTCTGCCTTTACAACTCCTTTAAGGGCTGAGGTTGGGAGCCACTGTAATAACTAATGAAGGTGCCATTCATTTTGATGTCGTTTTAGCACCCAGTGTCCCAAGGCTAATAGGCTGTTAGGAGGGTACTGGATTATACAATCTGAAATTGATTTTACAAAGGCCCCTTTCACACAGCTGTTCTGATCAGGTCCACCTCTCAGTTTTTCAGGGGGGCCCGATTAGGTCCATGCATTCCTATGGACAGGCGGGTGTAAATGGACCTGTGTCCTTTATCCATTTTGGCAGACTGGATCAGAGGCAGCTAGGTGTAAATGGACAGCGGAGTCTGTCTACCCCTGGCCACACATAGAGCAGAGTGAGGTCTCACCATGTCCTCTCTGCAAAAACTGGGTACACACAAATGTGTCATCTGTCCCGATTTGCTCCGATCTTCAGGGATCAGTTCATGGAGTCTGACTTGTCTGAAATGAGCCTTACTTCCTGTCCTAGTGACAGATAGAAAGGAAATATTGCCAACTACAGCAACATATATGTCAGAAATTCTAACCCACTATACTAAAATAAGTGCTTTTCATTGCGGTTTGTGTTCCAATTGGAGAGATTCTCTTCCTGTCCAGGAGACACAAGAGGAATCCACAGTATTGTGTAAAATGGCTGTTTAATCCCGTCTTCTATAATCCTCCCCTTTTTTACTGCCCCCAATCCATTTCCTAAAAGTATAGAACCTTGGGGGCACTCTGCACATGCCCAGTTTGGTGTGTATTGCTGCAGAGATTTTTTTGATTTTTTTTGGAGAGGGCGCATGTTGATCAGCACAGAGCCAATCAGAACTGTCCAGAGGGTCAGGGGTCATGCAGCCTCATAGAACAGTAAGAGAAGAATGAAAACTCCTCCTACAAACTTTAAACCAGTGCTTGACCAGACACTAATAGAAGTCACAAGACTGCTCTATACTGCTGATAATAAAATGTATCAGTTTATATTTACTAAAATGATTGCATTTCCATGTTCTGGTCTCCCACAGTACACAGATCAAGTGAATGCGGGGTCCTGGGTTTAGGACCACTTCAACTTCTACTTTATTGTCCATTGACAATTCATAACCATTTTATCTGTAGCAGTATCTATACAAATGTTTGTACAAAGTACGGTAAATCTGTATTTTCTTAAAGTGAATTAAGTTCATGCAACATGAAAATGTAGTTATACTAAAGTTTTGGGGATAGAATCAGGCTAGAATAAGTCATTCCTCCACTATACAATACATACGCTCATAGAGGGACACCATCCAGTAAGCTAATCTCCCTTACTGTAACTATGGAGAACTAATTCACAGCATATGTCCGTATGTGCCTGATACAATGCAGCTCATTATCTTCTTTTTTTTTTCCTTGTGCTTCTCCCTCTATCTCAGATGTTAAAAATATATAGCGATTTGTTCATTTTGGCTATTCGACACCAACATCTGTGGTGAAATTGTGGTTTTCCTTCCCAAAATCCACCGTTTGAGCTTAGCAGGTGTAAAGTGCCAACTTCCAGACAGCCCAGCTGTTTAAAT
The DNA here is from genome assembly GCF_037356315.1 of Lithobates pipiens. Lineage (NCBI taxonomy): Eukaryota > Metazoa > Chordata > Amphibia > Anura > Ranidae > Lithobates > Lithobates pipiens. The sequence goes on along the minus strand of NW_027507903.1, from coordinate 96,514,817 downwards.
AAAACGTTCGAATATTGGAACAGGGTGGAAAAGTGGGTTCATGTAAGGTAAACCTCTGGCTGCGTCTTTGATTTCCACAGCTTATTTCCTTTGGTTCAGAACATGAAATATTGGGGTCTTTACATTAAGGCAAATGTTGTTGCAGAGAACGATGCCAAATATGACTCGAGTCTTTCTCAATGGAGTCTGTGTATTTAAAAAGTATGCATTCCTAGGTAAAAATAAAAACCCCAAACAACTGCGAGAAATAAAAACAGACCTATAGGCACGCCTGGATTTTGTTGACACATTCCAGTTTATTTGCTAGAATAGAGTGTTCCTCAGTATTTGCAGAAGGATCCCAACCCACAAATACCTTCACATTTTCAAATATTACTTTCCCAAAGAATGTCCTTATTTGTCTAGACCAGCCTATTTCAACAAGAAACTTTTTTTTTTTTTCTTGGTCTTGGGAAACCACTTTTAAACTTTATTACATCTACAGTTTGCAGCACATTAGCGTGATCAGTAAGTTGGCGACCATTTCCATTTACATTGGTGGTCATTGCCCTCTTACATTGGCAGTCAGGAAGGAAGGGGACATCTCTGGTAATTTGGGAGGAACGTCAGGATATGAAAAGGGACATCTTTCTTCTACCATAACAATGGTGGCTCAAAGTCTTTTATAGGTCTTAAACTGCATGACTGTCACCAAATTCTGACAAAATCTCAGGTATTATCCACCAGCCATCTAAGGTAAAATTGTACCTTATGTAGGGCTTGAATAAACACCTTTGGTTCCATAATCACTGATGTAAAAAAATAAAAAATATATAGATACCATATCATCAGCAATGAGGCTCTTGCATCTACCACTACTTATGCCGCAGCTTCTGATAGGTACGGGAGCTGTGATTGAGAAGCTTGGGTCAGGTGCACTACATACAGTGCACTATGGGAATTACTACAATGGCGTCACTGTGGCTCCTACTAGAAGAACACAAATGTTGGTTCATCAGCATACACTAAATACGTTTTCATGGGGGGGGGGGGGGAATGTCAGGAACAGGCACCACTAGCCCTGGGATTGTAGCACCTATACCACCCCCAACCAAATGCATGATGTATCCCGTTTTGCTAAGCATCCATCCATCACATTTTTTTTCGTTGTGTTTTAAAAACCAAAACCAAGTTTTTAGAAGACCAGTGTATAAGGCTTGGACTTCCAACAAGAACTTTTGAGTATAACATACCGTATATACTCGAGTATAGGTCGATCCGAATATAAGCCGAGGCCCCTAATTTACCACAAAAAAAATGGGAAAACTTATTGACTCGTGTATAAGCCGAAGATGAGACATGCAGCAGCTACTGTTACAGCTTAAAAGAGTGGAAAAGAGGGTCAACAATGCCCATCTGCAGCTGCATACCTCCCTGTGTACCTACCTGTGTCCTGTGCATGCCTCCATGTGCCAATCTGCAGCCTCTGTGTCCTTCTGCAGCCTCTGTGTCCTTCTGCAGCCTCTGTGTCCTTCTGCAGCCTCTGTGTGCCATTTTGCACCGATCAGCATGTCATAAAAACATGCCAGGATTCAAAAGCCCCAATTCTCCTCCTCGTCTGTGACAGACGGCGGACATTCCACTGTTCAAAAGCTGCGCCTCCCTGTCTGTGATAGGCGGAACACTCAATTTTCCAGCAGTCAGTGTTCCGCCTATCACAGACATCCTCTCATCCTCGTCCGTAGTATGAGGATGAGTGGATGTCCGTGATAGGCGGAACACTGACTGCTGGGAAATTGAGTATTCCGCCTATCACAGACAGGGAGGCGCGGCTTTTGAACAGTGGAATGGCCGCCGTCTGTCTGCACGACACGCTGATCAGGTAGGCAGACGGCGGTGACTCGAGTATAAGCCGAGGGGGGCACTTTCAGCCTAAAAAAAGGGGCTGAAAATCTCGGCTTATACTCGAGTATATACGGTACGTATGAATGAAGCATGCACTGATCAAGCTACAGTTTTTGGACTGTATACAACATTTACATCCAGTCTCTGAATTAATTTGATTAGAAAAAAGTAGTCGCCTCCAGTGCTTGATCTCTCCATGAACTGCCAACTCTTTAAATTTTCTTCAAAGTAATCCGTTTCAGTAGTGACTGTGGATACTCAGAATCCCCGGCCTGCACTTGCTTGTAAAAACCCTCTGCTTAGCCAAAGAATTGAGCTCCAACTGGGAAATAGAATTCCTCTAGTGTGTTCTGGGTCTGTCTGGGGCATTCTCCCACTTTCTATAGTCTGTCTTCCAAACCAGATGGCCTGGTCATCGAAAAACAAATAGGCCGATTTTAATTTTAAAAAAGATAAGAAAGGAAGGCCAAAGCTACTTAATTTGTCTACTGTGGAGCCAGTTGAAAAAGTCGAAAAAAAGTCAAATTTTGTTACAAATTTCATCTGTCACATCATCAACATTTACCAACAATTGTATAGCTTGATAATCTACTTGAGTAGATATTACTTTAAATGGCTTGTTTAGGTAGGTCCTCACAATGCAAATTTGTTGATGAATTTTGTTGATCTGACAGATCTAATCTAAAGAAAAATCTCCATAAGGCTAACTTTTGATAGGAAAATATATAATTTTGTATGTTTTATGTTGTTTTTTTTAGACATGTGCACATCAAAATATTTTGTTTTCGGAATTTCGTCCAAAAAATAAATTTAGTTACTCCCGAAATTCGTTTTTATTTATTTTGTTAAAAAATGCATTCGTCCGAAAATCAGAAATAATTAAGGTCGAATCTGTCATTGGAGGCTTATGGTGTCTGTCGAATGTTCTAAGAAGATTAGACGGAGCAGCTAAACTGGACGCCGCGATCGTACATTTCCGGCCGATTGTTCCACCTACAAGCTATAGTAGAATTCTAATGTATGACACTAGTAATAATTATATTAAAGGGGTTGTAAAGTAAAAATTTTTATTTTTTTAAAATAACAAACATGTCATACTTACCTCCACTGTGCAGCTCGTTTTGCACAGAGTGGCCCCGAACCTGCTCTTCTGGGGTCCCTCGGCGGCTGTCTCTGCTTCCTCCCGCAGGTGCTTCTCACGTTAATGCGAGCTCCCTCGCATTGGTGAGAAGCACTGCGGGCGCGCTCCCGTGATACAGCCGGCGGCTATAGCCGCTCGCTGTATCACAAGGCCCCGCCCCCCGGCGCGCTGCGTCATTGGATGTGATTGACAGCAGCACGAGCCAATGGCTGCGCTGCTTTCAATCCATCCACTCCAGCCAATCAGCGGCCAGGCTGAGCGGCGAAGAGGACGGCGGGGGCGAGCGCGGGATTTTCGAGGGGTCAGGTAAGTAAAACGGGGGGACTGGGGGCGCCGGCAGTGTGAGATGTTTTTTCACCTTAATGCATAGAATGCATTAAGGTGAAAAAACATTTACCTTTACAACCCCTTTAATTATTATTAACCAACATTAGAATTCTTCTATAGCCTATGGGTGGAGCATTTGACCATAAATGTCCTCTCGAGGCGACTGCTTCGTCGAATCTTCATGTTGAATCTTTTCTCTCTATGTAGAATAATCCTGGACTAATAGAGCTAAGTTTAGGCACATTCAAACTTTTTTTGCTATTGTCTCTATAGTGTTGAATCTTTTCTCTCTATGTAGAATAATCTTGGACTAATAGAGCCAAGGTTAGGCACATTTGACCACAGGTTTGATGGACACAGATCCCTATTGTCAGCGTCATGTTGATTCTCCTATCTATATTGAATTGTTGTCGCAACGAAAAGGAAAATAAAGCATTTGTTTATGTCGGATCTTCCGGTTTTCGGATTCTGCATGTTCGTTATCGTTTGTTAAAACGATAACGAAAATACCCGAAATTCAGAGGAAAATGCATTCGGACGAAAACGAATGCACGTCTATTGTTTTTCATGTGGTCTCAGCCTTTATTTATTCCGTGTTTGCAGCTTTTTCAATAAAATCAAAATGTTAAAGTAGTCTTAGCAGTCTGCATTCTTGAGGCCTGCATATGACAGGCCCAGCAGCGCTTTTACCCCCTGCTGCCATTGGTTGCAGCAGCTGATCGAATCCTGGTTTTCCAGCAGGACCGTTATATAAAAGATGATCTAATGACTGGCTTCTGTTGAACAGAGGGGGCTACAAAGGGATCAATATTCAAACAGTTCCTGCTCAAGCATTCAAATTTTGATCTGCGTTTACCTAGCTTTAATCTCTAGTGGGGGTAGCAGGGGAGATATTAGAAGATCAGTATTTGCAGCTGGGATGGGGGGCAGTTTAATGAACCTGTTGAATTGCCCTGTATGAGAAAGCACAGGTTCACTTTAAAGGCTCATTCACATCATTGGCTGTGTTATACCACAGCCACCAGTGTGTGCTGGGAAGGAAGAGGTGCCAATGTGTTTTAATGATGCATCGTACTATAACTTTTTTGTTTCTTTTTTTCCCAACTTTTTTAAAATGAAAGAAAATTAAATTTTATTCATCTTTATGCACCGCAGACCTCAACATGCTGCGCTCGGAAAAAAAAATAAAAAAAAGTGGGAGCGAGCATGTTCTATTTTTTTTATTTCACAGTGCATATGGCTGCAGTGCCTTGTTGCGAACTGAAGTCATAGGACTCAAGGAAAATTACCTGTTCTAGGCGTTGGGACTACATTGGGCAGCCCAACTCATACAGTGTGAATGGGCCCTAAACCTGCAAGGGAAATGTGATGTGAGGAGTGAAACTCAAAATTATATTAGTAAAAGCTGATAAAAAAAAACACTTCATCTGAAAATTGAGGCTTGTGCTGAATTTCTATTACAGGGGTCATCTAGGGTCATGGATAAAGGAAGTCACTAGTGTAAAGGGACATAGTGTCAGTAGATATAAGGGCCGGTTCACACCAGAACTCAGTGCGAGAAAGGTGCATTCTGTGTGCATTTCCCATACAATGGGTAGACACGCTGTCCTTGCAATCTGCATGCAGGTGCCAATGTATTGCTAATGGTACCCCAAATGCAGATTGCAAACTCCCTGCATTTGTGGGTACTAAATTGCATGATACTGCATTGTACCATGCGGTTTGGTAAAGTGTGAATTTTAAAGGTTTTTAAAAGTAGCGCAGGCACTACTTTTTCCATGGTCAAGTGCATATTGCAGCCCGTTCAAATTAATGGGATGTTAAAACCCACTGCATGGGAATACGCAGGAATCTGGCCATTAAAACATCTTATTTTGGATAGTTTAAAATAAAAGATCTTTTTGACATTTATATGAAAGAGAACAAACACAACACTAATTAACTACAGATTTAAAAAAAAATGAAGTTTGCAATATTTTCAACAATGACTCTTCCTAAATTCATAATTTCCATTACTTCTTTCAACACGACATACAAAGAAAGTGTTGCTGCCATGATTTCACCCACATTTGAACCAGCGTGTCCTGTACTGAGCTTGCATGCAAGTATGATGGCACCTGCAAAGGCAGGCTCTCCCACATACAAATAAAACATTAGTCATATTGATAACACTGTACATGATGACAAGCGGTTTCAGTTTGGAGATCTGGAGACCACAACCATTTCATCTACCTTGCTCACACAGTTACAGGTAAAAGTTACTGATCAGGGTGTTATCGTTTTGCCATCTATGTGGGTATTACCTATTACGTTAGATTAGGCAGCCAGAGAGGATTGCATAATATCTGTACAGGTTATAGGTTACTATAGACTGTAGGAATTCAAAATACTTCTTACAAATGCTTAACAGAAGCCTAAGACACAGGAAATTTTTACAACCTCTCCTGAACGATTTAACTTGACAGGCCTATAAACTCAACTGCCTAGAAATGACTATAAGGCCCCTTTCACAGTTGGGCGGGACCGGCAACGGCGGTAAAACAGCGCTATTTTTAGCATCGCTTTATCGTCGTTTTAGTGGCGGTATTCGGCCACTAGTGGGACAGTTTTACCCCCCTAGCGGCTGAGAAAGGGTTAAAACCACAGTTTTGCCGGCGGCATAGCCAAGCTCGCCCATTGATTTCAATGGGCAGGAGCGTGAAGGAGCGTTGTATACATTGCTCCAAAGATGCTGCTAGCAGGACTTTTTTTTTTACTGACCTGCCAGCGCACCGCTCCAGTGGGAAAGCCCTCGGGGATTTCCAACTGGAGACACAGCAGCGGCTGTTTCAGCGCGCTTTGCAGGCGCTGTTTTTAGCATTGTAGCGCCTGCAAAGCTCCCCAGTGTGAAAGGGGTCTAATCGACCCTGTGATAACAGAGGAGAGTTCAGGAGCAGATGAAGCAGTCCATTTAGCGGCAGCAGTGTACATGAGGCCTAACCATTAAAGCAGATAAGCCAGAAAGAGCAGAAAACTAACATGCTTGTTTGATGAAGTACTTTATACTCTCAGACTTTATACAGAAACTTTTTGGTTTTAGTTATAGTAACTGCATAGCAACTGCAGTATATGATGCAAAGAAAAAATAGTGCCCGATTTTACAAATAACCATGTCCCAGGTCGTATCAAAAGTCAATAATATATAGTGGTATATCAACACACCAGCATGATATGCACTTCTACAAAAATACTGTAATAAAAAGAACAATCCTGTATATGCAACAGCAAATATACATTTATATGTGGTATAAAGTTTATATACACCAGTACAAAAAGGGGTACTCATTATGCACTTCCATGCCAACAGAGTAACACCTAATGGGTGCTATCTGCATGAAATAGCTGACAGCCTGGATGGAGGAATCTATTAGATCCTGAATAAGAGGAATCCATGCATATGTGGCTAGCACAAATATATGCACACAGGGAACAAATAATATGCACACGCAATAATTTTACAGCCAAATTGTGTATACACATACACCAGTACAAAAATGATATTCCATATGCATATCTCCCAACCATCCCAGATTCCGCGGGACCATCCCGAGATTTCAAGTAAGTCCCGGGGTCCCGTGGATCTGGGCTAGAGTCCCAGCACATGTTCCGGCAATGGGGTCCACTCGGTGCGAGTACCATCAGTGGGAGCAACGTGTGCTCTCACACATTGCACCCAGTGAGGATTCTGGTCAGCAGGGAATTCCTGCATGCTGAACTTCTACCCCCCACCCCCCAATCTTCTTTGCAATCATCACTAGGACCGCTGGTGTATTAGCGACCCATGACACCCTTTGTAAGTGCTCTCAGCAGGAGGAAACGACCTCCATACAGAGCGGCTCGTTACAGCGCCGCCCCTCAACTCGAGCTCTGCTTCCTGTCTCTAGTCAGCGTCCGCACTCGAAGGTAAGGAGGGCAGTGTATGGCACAGGGGTGGACTGACCAAGGCCAGTAGGGAGCCTGAACAGCTGACAGAGGCAAAGAAAGGCTGGAGGGAGATTAAGGATTGAATCAAGGAGGCGAGACACAGTCTGCCGTCAGGGAAGTTTTACCACCCCCCCGACCTCCCACCTTAACCTACCATGGCGTCAGATCCACCTGAACAGTAACTCATGGTACAAAAATGAGTGACTAAGCTGTGGTTTTACACCACCCACCTTAACCCAACATGGCAGGCAGAAGGCGCGAGGAATCATTCACTGAGACATGGAGACCGTAGCGTTATTTTGTGTATACTGAGGCTTAACTTAATGTATTTGCTCACTCTGACTGATCTACCCACTCTCCCCTCCCCCCCTTTCCACCTTTCTTCCCATCCCCCTCTCCTTACCATCCCTTTCCATCCTCCTTACCCCCTTTATCCCTCCCTCTCTTCCCATTCTTATTTGTGACTTTGCCTTCCTTTTCCCTTGAAGCTACCAATTTGTTTCAGCCTCATTTCACATTCTCTTGGGCAACGCCCCGTCTTATTGCATGGAACAACCTGTTTTGCAATTTCACCTTTTGCCCCGACATCTGCATAACTCCGAAGATGTCCCCATCACGGTTCTATATCGCAGTACTTTTGGATTTTGATGTACCGGTCTTCGCTATTTTCTATGGCTGCATCTCAGACATTATTGTGTTATGTGGAATTATCTTGAGCCTTATTTTTAGTCTATGCATCATAAACCAATATGATATAAAACTTAGCTAATTTCATTACTTACCTTTTGTAGCCTGACTTTTTCTGGAAAATAAAGGAACTACAAAAAAAAAAAAAAAATGCAATCCATTCAAGTAAATAGGGCCACGCCACAACCGCGTCTAATGCACATGGGTGCTGTGGGTTAAAAACAGGCATCCAGGAGGCAACATATGGCCTCCCAGAAATCTGTAAAATTCCCTCTGAACAGGTTTTCAGAATTTCTTTACAATCAAGCAAAATTTGATCGTTTTATGGTTAGCTTGAGTTTCAGACGCTGTACACACAGGTATCAAAGGGGGAAATGGGCAGCGAATACCGATCATCCACAATTGCTGCCTGGCACCTGGTATACAAAAACTTTATTGAGCTAAATGGCCACACACACACACACACACACACACAGTGGGGAAGCTTCTCTTCATGCTACACTCATTGCACAGATTGCAGTGTCTGTCAGTGCATGACTCTGCAATCCTGTTCATTTGTGTTGCTCCCCCCAGGGTGGGCCTCCTGCCAGGAGAATGTCTGACTCCAGGGATGACATTTTTACACTAACATGCAGTGCGTTTGCATTTTAGGGTCAAAAAACATTTTGGTCGTCAGCTCTGGAGGAGTGTAGTATAAAGTACGTCCCCCAGGCCCAGATGTTGGGATTGCTGTAGGCTCTCTATGTATGGGGGACCACGCTCCCATTCTCCCATGTTTGGAATATAGGGAGAGGCGCTTGTATATGTGGCAGGGGTTAATAATAAGGGACCAGCTGGAGTCTAGGTACAGCCCTGCCCTGTCTGGTGTAGGACAAAAATTCAGAAAGGCTTTAGAATCATTTCTTTCTGGTTCACATTCACAGTAATGTCGCTATTGTATTATTTTTTGAGACTATCCGATTTAAGAATATTGAAAATAACTTTTGACATTGACTTAAACATATTAAATCTGCTATGAGATTTCAGTTATTGTGTCTCCATATACATTATATTACCAAAAGTATTGGGACGCCTGCCTTTACACGCACATGAAATGTAATGGCATCCCAGTCTTATTCTGTAGGGTTCAATATTGAGTTGGCCCACCCTTTGCAGCTATAACAGCTTCAACTCTTCTGGGAAGGCTGTCCACAAGGTTTAGTGTGTCTATGGGAATGTTTGACCATTCTTCCAGAAGCACATTTGTGAGGTCAGGCACTGATGGGGATGAGAAGGCCTGGCACACAGTCTCCGCTCTAAGGCTGCTTTCACACTGCAGCGGGAGCGGCGTCGGCGGTAAAGTGCCGCTATTTTTAGCGGCGCTTTACCGTCGTTTTAGCGGCGGTCTGCGGGCGCTAGCGGGGTGGTTTTAACCCCCGCTAGCGGCCGCAAAAAGGGTTAAACCCGCCCGCAAAGCGCTTTGCCGGCGGTATTGCCGCGGTGTCCCATTGATTTCAATGGGTAGGAGCGGTTTAGGAGCGGTGAATACACCGCTCCTTCACCGCTCCAAAGATGCGGCTAGCAGGACCTTTTTCACCGTCCTGCCAGCGCATCGCTCCAGTGTGAAAGCCCTCCGGCTTTCACACTGGAGAGAAAGGGGCCGTTTTTTTTCAGGCGCTACACAGGCGCTATTTTTAGCGCTGTAACGCCTGAATACCACCCCAGTGTGAAAGCAGCCTAATTCATCCCAAAGGTGCTCTATGGTGTTCCCGGCCAGTCAAGTTTCTCCACCCCAAACGCACTCATCCATGTCTTTATGGACCTTGCTTTGTGCACTGGTGCTCAGTCATGTTGGAACAGGAAGGGGTCATCCCCAAACTGTTCCCACAAAGTTGGGAGCATTAAATTGTCCAAAATGTCTTGGTATGCTGAGGCCTTAAGAGTTCCGGTCTCAGCCAAAGAGGAAGGGGGTCCCGGATGGCCGAGACATCCCTCCAACATCGCTGGAGCCAGAGGGAGCTTAGGTAAGTATTAGGGGGTCTGCTGCACATATAATGCATTATGATAAGAAACCTTCTGACTTTACAATCCCTTTAAAATGTGTAGGAGGAGTTTTCATTCTCCTTTGATTGTTCTATGAGGCTGCATGGCCCCTAAACCTCTGCCTGGACATCACATGCTCCCTCACACAAAAAAAAACACTTTAGCAATGCACACCAAACTGAGCATGTGCAGAGTGCCTCCTAAGCTCTGTGCTATATCAGCAGATGGCTTGGGGACAGTGGAAGAAGGGGAAGATCAGAGAAGACAGGATCAAACAGCCTTTTTACACAATGCATAGGATTAACCCCATAGGTTCTACAGTGAGTAGAACAAGCATGCTTTACTGCATATAAAGACTGATTTTACTGTTGTGGGTTAAGTAAACACTTTAAAGAGGAACTGCAGTCTGCTCGCATCATTTGTAATAAAAACATCTTTGCCATTCTGAAGCTTCCCCCCAACCACTTTGCATATTTTATATATATTGTGAGTCTGTATTTGCCAAATATGCTGCAGAAATCTCCCTCCACTGAGTCTCGCTGCAATCATTTTAACTGTGGGCAGCTGAAGCTGCTGCCTGGTCACTTACTGTATTTACACAGACACACAGAGGCATGCCTCCAGCTCTGCAGCTTTCATTGGCCCTCTTATGACTCTTCCCCCCCTCCCTTCCTGGCAAACTCTCATGAGAGTGAGAGAGAGAGAGAGAGCGCTGTGCCTGTCATAAGCCTAGGCTAATGACCAGACAAGAAACAGGACTTGGGCTGTACAAGGTATTTACTGGCAGAATAAAAAAAAAAAAAAACGTTTTACTATCCAAAGTTAAAAAACAACAAGGGCAGAAGATTCAATAGATGGAAAGTTGAAAAAATACCGGAAGGTCCGCTTTAAGGCAGCTCTCAATCATTTACAGCATGAAACAAGTACTTTTTTTTTAGCGCACCATACCCCAATGTAGAACGTGTGCATTGGGGTGAGCTGGAGCGCCAGTACATTGGCACTGCACTGCAGTGGTGCATTAGAATCTCATTTACAATGAAGGGCACCCTAGTTTGTGCAGTAATGTTATCATAACACACCAGCAATATCCTTCATTCCTGTGTGTCTTCCTAATGCATGTTACTACAGGAAAATTCTACAGGAACATTTTCTTTCCTGACAGGCTCCATGGCAGCATACGTGTGGGTTAGCCCCGCCTCCATAATTACCCAATAGGACCTCTACTCCCATAAATCTTTGCTCCAAGCTGCTATCCGTGTTCCTTTTTTGTCCTCCTCCATAGGACAGGTGTTTCCTATCTGAAGAGATCTTCACTACGATCAAGTCGGCTGACTATCAAGCTTTTTGTTCCTCCGATAGGCCCTGTCTGTTAAGCATGGGTATGGAGTGTATGGCAGAGTAGCGCTGAAGACTTTGTTTATCCGAAGATAAGTGCGCACGGCTTATTACCTGCTATGTAAGGTGGCCATTATCTGCCCGGTGGATCGGTGGTGTGTGCTTGAACCTGTTCGGCCAGACGATCGTTGGTGGAGTGGTGAGCTGTAAAAATTCCGTTTTTCATGGCAGCAGTGTTTATGTGTTTTCTTTTCTACCTGTGTCTTTTCATATGCCAGCTGGTTCTTGTGTATAGGCGCTGACGCTTCCGCGTTCCAGCAGCCTTTCTCCCCCTGTTTCCGGGTCCAGCGCTGCGTTCTGCGCATGCGCAGACCCATATCCAAAGCGAGGCTTGGTTCCCGCGCATGCGCGCGGGCATCTCGCGTCTGACGCCGCTGATGACGTCATGGGCGCCATATTTAAAACACAGTGAGAGATGTCAGGATTTGGGAATGATTGCAGGAGATTCAGCAACTTCCCGGGGCCATTCTCTGGTTGGTGTAAGGTAGGTTATGATCTGCTCTGATGTATTGTTGCTCCTGTGTTTTGTATGGCTGCTTATGAGGGTTTATTGTTGTTACAGTCAGCGTTTTTAGTCATGGATGCCTCACTGCCTACCAGTGACCTGCCCGCTTGTAACAGGTATGTGCATGGCTGGATTGCTGTGTATTTGTGGAGTATTCCTTAGCATTTGATACCAGCCTGGTCTGTATCTCTCTCTTTTCTTGTATATTTCCTTATAGCCCTTCTAGGTCTGAACCGCATTACAGTGCGCATAGTCGCAGTGGATCGTCAAAATCGCACCACCGCAAATCATCATCAAAGTCTGGTTACCGTAGGTCTTCCAGATCTGAACAACGCAGTGGTCACTCGCACTCAAGCAGAGGACCAGTTAATTCATGTTGGGGCTGTAAGATGCCCATCCCATCAGACAAATCGCTCTGTGATCATTGCTTCTCTAAAGTCGCAGATGAAAGAGATGGTGCGGATCAACGCTTAGAATCTATGGTGAGAAGGGTGGTAAAGGAATCCCTGCAGCAGAGGGAAGCTCATCACGCTATGGAATCCCCCTCAGACCCATTATGTCCTTCAGGTGGTGAAGGGCTCTTACAAGAGACTGGGGAATCTTCTCAACCAAGCCACCACTCTGTGCTCTTGTCTGACAGCGAATCGGATCCAGAGGATCCAGGAGTAGGATTTGATTATGCTTTAGTACCTGCTCTTGTCAAGGCAGTGAAAGAAGCTTTAAAATGGGAAGAACCCACTACTTCTCCCCTCCCCAAACAAAGAAAGTTTTTCAAACAACTCAAAAAGGAACGGCAACATTTTCCTTTCCTATCTGAATTGGGAGAAATCATTACTGAAGAGTGGAGCAAGATTGATAGGAAGAGCTCCATGCAATCAAAGGTGTCTAAATTGTACCCCTTTAAGGAGGATGATGTGAAGCACCTTGAATCAGCTCCTCTGGTAGACGCAGCACTTATGCGTTTAGTAAAATACGTGACTCTCCCTTTGGAGGACACGGTATCTTTCAAAGATCCGTTAGAGAGAAGAATTGACTCAGATCTGAAAAGAATATATCTAACTTCAGGGATGGCTTGTAAACCAACTTTGGCTTTAGCCGCAGTCTCAAAGGCTATTGAAACATGGGCCGACAATGTTGAAGAGTTCTTGAGAGGTATCTCGGTGAATACGGCTAAAGACTCTCCCATTCAGGAGATCAGAATGGCATCAGCCTTTTTGGGGGAGGCATCTATTGACATTACCCGCCTTCTGTCTCGGGCTATGTTGGCAGCAGTCTCGGCACGCCGTGCTTTGTGGCTCCGTCCCTGGTTGGCGGATCCAACATCTAAGCAGGCATGGTGTCGTATACCATTTGAGGGAACCTCCTTGTTTGGTAATAAACTAGATAGCGCCATATCCCGGGCCACAGGTGGGAGGTCTGGGTTCCTCCCTCAAGACAGACGTCTTCAAAACCAAAAACGTATCTTTCCAAGAAGGCAGACCTCGGATCGCGCTAGAGAAGCGCGCAGTTATAGACCCGGCAGGGAGTTCTCTAGATCTTGGAGGTCCAGACAATCCTCCCTTAAGAAAACCTCAAAGGGGGCTTCCGCAGGTAATCAAGATTCTACCAAATCTTTTTGAAATTGGGCCCGCTCAATCATGTCAGGTGGGGGCTCGCCTTCTTCACTACCGACATGTTTGGGCGGCCTCAATTCAAGATTATTGGACCGTCAAGACGGTTTCCTCGGGTCACAAGTGGACTTTCATCAACACTCCGAGATTAAGGTTCATTCCCACAACGATTCCAGGCTCGGAGGAAAAGAAACAGGTCCTATTGACCTACGTAAGTTGTTTGCTGGATCAAGGCGCAGCCGTGCCAGTGCCAGAAGACGAACGTGGCGAAGGCATGTATTCTCCTCTATTTATGGTTCAGAAAAGAAATGGCGCATGGAGGCCAGTGATAGATTTGACCTTCCTCAATTCCTTCATTCGCAAGGAAAAGTTCAAAATGGAGTCTCTTCTTACAATCCAACAGTCGGTGCAGCTAGGGGGTTGGTTAATCTCAATCGATCTGAAGGACGCATACTTTCACGTGCCAGTAGCAAGGGATTTCCAGCAATTTCTCCGTTTCGCAGTTGGCGATCAACACCTCCAGTTTACCTGTCTCCCATTCGGGTTGACAACATCTCCTCGGGTCTTCTCCAAGGTCCTCCTAGCGATAGTAGCTCTTTTACGAGTCAAAGGAGTTCGTCTCCATCATTATCTGGACGATTTGCTCCTATTATCTCAAGACAGAGATCAAATTCTGGAACACAAGAGTTTAGTCATCTCCACTCTACAGACGTTTGGTTGGCTCCTGAACCTAGAGAAGAGCCATCTGGTTCCAACTCAAGTGATCGTGTTTCTAGGGGCTCAGTTCGACACATTAAAAGGCACTATCTCTCTGCCAGAGGAAAAAATCTGTGTTATCCGGGACAGGATTCACAAGGCTTGGGAATCATCTCATCTTTCGGCTCTACAATGCTTGAAAGTGATCGGCACAATGACGTCCACCATCCCTATGGTGAAGTGGGCCCAGTGGCACACTCGTCCCTTCCAGAAAGGGTTTCTGCAACAGTGGGACTCGTCCAATCAAACACAGCGCATACTCCTTACACCAGCGATGAGGATGTCTCTCCTCTGGTGGCTTCAAGGGAAGAATCTACGCAACCATCATTCGATAGTCCCCATTTCCTGGGTAATAATAACCTCAGATGCCAGCAACAAAGGTTGGGGCGCTCATTGCCTTACGGAAGTAGCTCAAGGAAGGTGGTCGTTCCCGTCGCTGTATGTAGTCTCCAACATCCTGGAGTTGAGAGCAGCCTTTCAAGCACTCATAGCATTTCGCCATCTGGTGGCAGGGTCATCAGTAATGTTAAGACTGGACAACACAACTGCGGTGGCCTATATAAAGAAACAAGGAGGGACTCGCAGTGGGTCTCTACTACGAGAAGTAGAACCGATAATGAACTGGGCTCAGAAGAATGTGGTCAACATTTCTGCTGTATACATCCCAGGGGTCCAGAATGTTCAAGCAGATTATCTGTCAAGGGTCAAAATAGACAACAACGAGTGGTCCCTTCACAGGGATGTCTTCGAGTGGCTTCTGACTCTGGGAGTATCTCCAGAGGTCGATCTGTTCGCTTCGCCGTACAATCGCAAGATGCACAGATACTACTCGAGGTTCAGGGATCCTCAGGCGTTCGGGATAGATGCTCTCACGGATTGTTGGAAGTTCCAGAGAGCCTACGCCTTCCCTCCAGTTCCTGTAATCCTACAGTTCCTTCGCAGGCTCAGAGGGGAGAAGGTGGAAATCATTGCGATAATACCATTCTGGCCCAACAGGCCTTGGTTTCCTCTGCTGTTGCTCCTCAGCTATCAGGACCCAGTTCCCCTGCCTCTCAGGCCAGATCTACTGTCTCAAGGCACACTGTTACACCCGTGCCCATCCTGTCTACACCTCAGGGCATGGTTCTTGAGAGGGGAAGGCTAGAAGCTCTAGGTTGCCCAGAAGAAGCGATTCCAACCCTTCTTAGTGCCAGACGGAAGAGTACCAATAAAGTGTACGAGCGTATATGGGCCAGATTTATGGGCCACATGTCTTCTAGGTCAAATTCATATAATTCTCCGGCAGTTCAAGATATCTTGTCTTTCCTTCAGTCAGGGTTAGACTTGTCTCTGGCAGTTAGTTCTCTTAGAGTACAAGTTTCAGCCATTTCAGCCTTTACAGGAGTTTCGTGGGCGAATCATACATTAATACAACAATTCTTTAAAGGAGCCATCAGGCTTAGGCCACAAAGAAGGCCCAGGTTTCCCAAATGGGACCTTCCATTAGTACTGGACTTTCTTTCTGATCTTGGGAAAAGTTTGGACGTTCCCCTGTCTTTAGGAGATCTCACTATCAAGACGGTGTTTTTGGTGGCAATAACTTCAGCCAAAAGAGTGTCGGAAATTAGGAATCTTGGGTCAGTTGAACCATTTCTAACTTTCTTTCCGGACAGAGTGGTCCTGATCCCTATGCTTGGGTCAAATCCAAAAGTCACATCAGTATTTCACGAAAATCAGGAGATCGTGCTACCTACGTTTAGAATGTCAGACAACCAAGAGATTCATCCCCTGGATGTTGGTCGCACCTTGAAACAATATCTGGACGCTACAGCCTCGTTCAGACGAACAGACTTTCTTTTTGTCCTTCTTCATGGAAAAAATAAAGGGATGCGAGCATCAGTTAGATCAATCTCATCTTGGGTGGTCCAAACGATTCAAAGGGCATACAAGGCAAAGGGCATGGTTCCTCCTGAGGCAGTGACGGCTCATTCAACTCGGGGCATGTCGACCTCTTGGGCAGCAGTTCGACATGTCGCACCAGAAGTGATCTGCAGAGCAGCTTCCTGGTCTTCAATTAATACCTTTGTTTCCCATTATTGTGTAGAGCCAGCTGCGCTCTCTTCTGTTAATTTTGGTTTACAAGTATTGTCAGTGGACAATGAAAAATAAAATTCTAGTTTCTTTGCTCAACATTTTTAGCCCACCCGGGTGTGTTTGGCGAGTTATTTCCCACACGTATGCTGCCATGGAGCCTGTCAGGAAAAAGGAAAATTTATATCAAATACTTACCGTAATTTTCCTTTCCTGATGGGCTCCATGGCAGCAGGAGTTCCCTCCCAAATGTTGGAGTAGGCTAGTTACGGAACACGGATAGCAGCTTGGAGCAAAGATTTATGGGAGTAGAGGTCCTATTGGGTAATTATGGAGGCGGGGCTAACCCACACGTATGCTGCCATGGAGCCCATCAGGAAAGGAAAATTACGGTAAGTATTTGATATAAATTTTCCTTTTTTTTCACAAGAGCTATAGAGATATCAATGGGCACCTGTGTGTCTTCCTGTGGCAGGCAAATGTGGGTTATACCACAGGCAGATGCCAAGACATGAATAGGCCCTTAGGATTCACTCACACCAGATGCATTCACCGATGCAAATGCAGTTAATGTGTAATAATGTGTAACAATTAGTGGGCTTTGTTCACACCATGTGTTGTACTCAAACACATTAGAATGAAGAGTAAATATAGCAATTTTTTACATTTCTTGTGACCTGCACATCAATTCAAGTCAATTGCAGCAAAGGTTTACATTATCTCTGAAATACATACAGCCTTAACAAACGAACTTCAGGCAAATAGCTAAAGATACACATAGTAAAACCTCGGATTGTGAATAGCGTGGTTTACGAGCGTTTTGCAATACGAGCTGTTTTTTTTTTTTCTTAAATCCTGACTTGGTGTCATCTTGCAAGACGAGCGGGATTCAAGCCTCTGGGGTGTGCAGTACCGCATTTGACCAGAGGTGCAGGGGCACCGGTGACGCTCGGAGACACTCCGTTCCCGAGTGTCTCTATGTAAACAAGGCATTTGCCCGTTCTGCCTTGTCGGGAGCAGTGATCACTGTCATGTGACTTGAAGCCCATCCCTCCCACAGTTAGAATCACTCCCTAAGACGCACTTAACCCCGTCATCTCCCCTTAGTGGTTAACCCCTTCACTGCCAGTGTCATTTACACAGTAATCAGTGCATTTTTATAGCACTGATCGCTGTATAAAGGACAATGGTCCCAAAATAGTGTCAAAAGTGTCCGATGTGTCCACCGCAATGTCGCAATCCTGATAAAATAAAAAAAAAACGCAGATCGCCACCATTACTAATAAAAACAAATTAAAAATGCCATAAAACTATCCCCTATTTTGTAGATGCTATAACATTTGTGCAAACCAATCAATGTATGCTTATTGCAATTTTATTTTATTTTTTTACCAAAAATATGTAGAAGAATACATATCGGCCTAAACTGATGAAAAAAAAAAAGTTTTTTTTATATATTTTTGGGGGATATTTATTAAAACCAAAAAGAAATAATGTGTTTTTTCAAAATTGACGCTTTTTTTTGTTTATAGCGCAAAAAAAACAAACAAACAAACACAGGGGTGATCAAATACCACCAAAAGAAAGCTCTATTTGTGGAGAAAAAAAAAGGACGCCAATTTCATTTGGGTGCAACGTTGCACGGACCACGCAATTGTCAGTTAAAGCGACACAGTCCCGAATCACAAAAAGTGTTCTGGTCAGGAAGAGGGTCAAATCTTCTGGGGCTGAAGCAGTTAAAAAAATAAAAACACATTATTTTCACATAGAACCAGTATGAATAATTTTTGCAATCCTTTGCATAACATACAAGGAGAGGAAGCTGCAGCACAAGCAGCCAATCAGGCTATACTGTAATGCACTGTGCTGTGTATCCAACAGAGTTTCCTGAGAGGACAAGGTAGTAAAGTAACAACAAACAAAAAAACTAAAATAAAAAAACACTGTTTTCATTTCACTCTCCATTTATAGAGTGGTATGGGTCAAGTGGGTCATGCTCAGTTGTAATGTAGTCTGCAGAAAGATTTTAAAGAATGCAGAACGGAGGTGTGCTGTCTGGCAGGGGTACCTCAATCTCAGGACTGGTTGAGCAGAATAACAAATCTACTGGCAGATAAAACCGTTTACATATACATATTTTAAGGGTGTATCTAGCTGTTTTCTGCTTTAAAATGCAGATCCAGTGTGCATTTAACATTAGTTTTAACATTAACAATACAGTAACATGTGCCAGGAAAAGCAACACAATATGTTGAAGAGTTTTGCCGTGTTTTCCACGTTATTGTTTGGTGATAGGCACAGTAGCAATTTTACTAAAAAACAAAACAAAAAGGTAAGCATAGTCCCGACCACCATATGAACTCTAGCAGCTTTGCAGAGAAAGCCTAAATAAATCAGCACGCAGCGATTTTACGGGTCTTTTACGGGTCACAAAGTGATGTCACACTAGGAATAAAAGTTATTTCAGCAACAAACACAATGGAATGTTTGCTAGGAACCAGAGCTCGGTGTGAGTAGCTTTCATTGTTTCCAAATAAGTTCTCTGGGGAAATTTGAAGTAAGCACTCGGCAAGGATTCATAAAAGGTGTCCTTGAATAACCTGCCTGTAGTAAAAACCTAGAATGCGCTAGAATTCCCTTCAATGCAAACACGGGATTTCCTCTGTGTAGGTTGCACAGGGTTCTCAATGTCTGGGATATCTACGCATTTGGCCATTTATTTGGGTGGATATTATTTTGTGTATTGAAGTGCACACGTTATATAAACTGCAACTGTATTTTCTTCACCTTTTTCACAAGGTTAAAAAGTAATTCCAGGCAAGAAATGAAACCAATCAGCGAGTTAGAAATGCCATCAAGGAAACCCTGCAGCAGCGCTCAAGTCATACATTTCAATTGATTTACCTTATGTCAGCTGTTTGTAAGCCAATGAATTTAGCCCACAAGCAGCTTCAGTGAGAATGTACATCCTGGGGGCCCTTCACACCAGATAGGTTGGGCTGCGACCAGCAAAAATCTTTATTCCCCATTATAACTGGTCACACCACACAACTGCAATGGTGTGCGCTGAAAAAAAGTACAGGATGCGGCATATTTTTAAGCACAATATGGTGAGAAGCAATCAACCGCCAATAGAATTTAAAGTAATATTAAAAGGGATTGTAAAGTCAGAAGGTTTTTTTTTTTGGTTTGCACAAAAGTTATAGCGTCTACTAACTCTGGGATATATACTGGAATTTATATTTATTAATCTTTTTTTTCTTAACTAGTAATGGTGGCAATCAGCGACTTCCAGCAGGACTGTGATATTGCAGCGGACATTCAGACACTAACTGACACTCTTTGGGAACCAGTGACATGAATACAGTGATCAGTGCTAAAAATATGCACTATTACAGAACTAATGACACTGACTGGGAAGGAGTTAAAGTGGTTGTAAACCCTTACAAAGCACTTTGACCTACAGGTAAGCCTAGATTAAGGCTTACCTGTAGGTCTAAGAAATATCTCCTAAACCGTATAGATTTGGGAGATATTTGCCCGAAGACGGGCACCGCTCTCTACGGCGCATGCGCCGTAGACAGCGGCGCGCAGGCGCACTGAGCGTGGCATCTTCGATAACGAAGATGCCGCGCAATGCCGCGCGTCTCGGCTCCCGTGCGCATGCGCGGGGGTGACGTCATCGCGGCTTCGCCGAATGACAGCGGCGGAGCTGCAAGACCCACCGAGAAGATTGATGCTTCGGACTACAGGGGACAGCGGTGACTTTGCTGGCTCCTGTGTCAGGTAAGTGACACATAATGGGCTACTATGCAATGCATAGTAGTCCATTATGCTTTACCTTTGCAGGGAATGAAAGAGGAAGTAAACCCATCAGGGTTTACTTCCTCTTTAAACATCTAAGGCAATCAAAGAGTTGAATGTGTGCCTAGCCAGTGGTGCTTTCACTAGGCATAGTAATAGGTCTTATTCCCTGCTTTGTGGGGAAAGAAAATGTTACTTCCTCGCCGACAGGCAAAGCCCTGTCCTGCATAAATTCATGGTGATCACCGGGTGCCCAGCAGTAATCCATTGGCCAGCACCTGGTGATCGACATTTGCTGTGTTTAATCACAGCACGACCGGATCGCCGGCAGCGCACACGCACCCTCTACCCAGATGTGTCAGGTCACTGGCTGACAGCGCCGATTGGGAGCTGGTTGGCAGACCTTTTTCGGTCATGCCCCTTTGTCGCACCAGCTGCCGTACACACGGGCTGATAGTCAGCTCATACTAGGCTTAAGGCCCCTTTCACACTGAGGCACTTGTAAACTGCCAGTAAAAACACTAAGCACATTTGAAGAGCTTTGCAGGCGCTTTTGAAGCGCTTTCCATTCATTTCAATGTGTTCTGACATATAGTATCTGTCCATCTAAAAGTGTCCGCCCCGTACTGCGCAGGCACAGCGCTTGCGCAGTACGGAGCAGAAGGAGATTCAGAAAATCTCTGAAGATGAACGGCGCCTGCGCCGTGAGTCGAGGTGCAAGCCCCACCATCCAAGTGGACATAGGGCTGCACATATTAGAGGGCCTCTCGCGGGCTCGCTGCGCTCGGCTCTTTTTATTCTAACTCTATGTCCACTTGGATGGTGGGGCTAGAACCTGGACTCACGGCGCAGGCGCCGTTCATCTTCTGCTATTTTCGGAATGTGGTTGTCCTGTGTACTGTGGTTGTCCTGTGTACTATTCGACAGGATAGGGGCATTTTTTTCACCACCCTGCCAGCGCACTGCCCCTGTGTGAAAGCATTCATCGATTTTAATGAAAATAGGTTTTCGTGAGCTTTTCAGGCGCTTTTTTTTTGTGTGAAAGTGCCTGAAAAGTGTGAAAGGAGTCTAAGTCACCCTGAAGTTTACCAGTTTACACATACAAAAGGGTCCTTCAAAGCTATATTCGTTTTGTGTGAATTTCTACCCAGCCAAAAACAAAATAAATTGCTCTTAACTCCATCACCATCATTGTGATGTAGGTTGTTTGATGGACAAGCCAAATGAAATGTTTTCCAACACTGTGCGCTATGTTTCTGTCCAAATAAATTCTGACCACTGCAAGAAATCTTTTTTGACCGCACCTTGGGTCATTATGACTAGAGTTCAGAGAATGAAGAGGAATGCATTGCTTTCATCTTCAACCTCAGGGACTGTTTGATGTTCAGACTCTTGGCGAATTTTTCATGTGATACACGACAGGTGCCAAGTCCAAAATAGTATAGATCATTTTTAACAATTCCTAAATGGGTCAGAAATCATTCTCTGTGACAAATATTATGGTCTCACAAGCACAATTGCGGTTTGTGGTTAACTCAGTACATTGATTTTGCCATAATGCCACATTGGATGCAAAGAAATTGATGATGACCCGACAGAACTGCACAAACCTTACTGCACTGAAGCCTATAAAAAGCGAATGTGATATAATGACTCCTCTCCGGGGGATTCTGCCAATTTATTTGGTCTTATTATATTCAGCACGTCAATCCAAAAATACAGACTGTCAAATCAATTTCTAATGCTAGCCATACATACAGTACATAGATTCCTAATAGACTATTAAGCTGGCCATACATTATACAATTTTCTTATTCAATTTCCTTTAGAGATTTACCTTCAACTATGTAGTGCAAGGGCCTGCTTGATTGTATACAAACTGAAAGTGTTTAGGTTTGACCTCATATTATATGGTTTGGTAAATCTAAAAAGGAAAGTTGTATAATGTATGGCCAGCCGCACATCCACACCAAACAATGAGAATGGAATGATCTGCCCTGCTTGCCATTGCCTTCAGACAGTTGCAGTGTCCATGGCCATCTGAATACCCACACAGTGCCAGCACCCGATAGTATGCAGTCACTGTTTGGCCACCGATTTTTTTACCCTGCCCCTTCAATCTGTGTGTAAATCCTCAGTGTGTACAGATTAAGGATTATGGTCATCAGAGGCTGCCTATGGTCTTTGCTCCAAACTCCCCCCCCATTCTCCAACCCTCTTCAGGTGCCAGCACAGGACTATGTGGACCCTAATGTAAGGGGGAATCTGATGAGACCCTGATGTAAGGGGGAATTCTGATTTGGATCCTGATATAAGTGGGGATTCTAATGATAACTCTGACGAAAGGGGGGTTCTGATAGGGACACAGATCATGTAAGGCCTCATGCACACAGGACGTCCCCGAAAAGCCTTTCCTCCTGGCATCACTGTTACAGGAGAAAAATTGCCTGACGCTTGTAAAGGTGTGTAACACATTTAGGGATGTTTAAAGCATTTTTAGGAGTCAAGCACTTCGGCTTTAATTCATTTAATTGGACGGAATAGAAGTTTATTATGGCCATCGTGCCCAGTCATTGTTGTGTGGCCCAAAGCAGCTGCCCCTTGAGCCTGCGTTGTTTTCCTGGTGCAGCCGACCCCCGAATTTCTTTTCCAGCTGGATTAATACAGCAGAAGCACAGCTGTGAGCTGCATGTGCTAGAGCCCGCTCATCTCGCTTCTCTCTGTCAGGAGTGGCAGGAACAAAGCGGATGTGACAGGGAGTGTAGCAGATTGGCTCTCTGTGTTCCCCTGCTCACCACCCTTCTCCAGTAAGCAGCAAGGAGATCAAAAACACAGAGCTGATGGATTCTTCTCCCTCCTCCTTCTCCTGTCAGCAGCTGCAGGGGGATTAATGAAGCAGCGGCAGGACCGGAGTGGCTTGCAGACGGGGACACGGAGTTGCAAGCAATCAGTGAACAATAAAAGTGTGTAGTTAGCAACCAATGACTGAGCAGTAATGATGCACCGTAACCTCTAGCAAACCAAATCGGTGAACGGTATTGGTGCACAGTAACCTCTAGCAACCAATCAGTGAGCGGCAATGATGTGCAGTAACCTCTATTAAAAAGGGAGCAGTAAGGATATGCAGTAACCTCTAGCAACCAATCTGTGAGCTGTAAGGATTGTGTAGTAACCTCTAGAAACAAATAGGTGAGCAGTAGGCATGTGCAGTAACCTCTAGTAACCAGTGAGCAGCAAGGATGGGCTGTAACCTCTTGCAACCAATGGGCGAGTGGCAAGGAAGTGCAGTAACCTCTGGCAATGGATCAGTGAGCAGTAAGGATGTGCAGTAACCTCTGAGAACCAATCAGTGAGTGTGGACAAGTTGTTTATCTTTACATTATTCAAGTTTTTTTAGTTAAGTCTATGTGTACCTTTGTTTTTTGGGATGTTGGGGTGAAGGGCAAAATTGCATGTGGGAAGGGGGCAAGAAAACCTTTGCCCAGGGTCCAATCAATATCAAAGATGGCCCCGTGTGGATAGAAAGGCTACCATGTGGGGGCAAGATGCCCCTAGAAAAACACAAGCTGCCCCTAGGAGTAGCTGAAAAAAACATCCAGTGTGCATGAGGCCCAAGGATGGCTATTATGGGTGATTTTTCATTCTATGAATTCATTTATAAAATATAAGGTGGGGCTCTTGTATTGAGGGGTTTGCAGACCCCTGGGTTATAGTTATATTTTCAAACAGGTGCTTACATAAGAGCTGGGAAGGAGGCCCCTATATGCCACAACTGATAAATCCTCACTCACTTTTTATCCTGCCTTTGGTATCCTTGTTATTTTCACATGCTCTAACCTGCACGAGGCCTACAACTCTTGTATCCTTTACACTCGTTTTTCTAAGTGAGGCCTCATTCTGTACAGACGGCATCTTTTGTTGATACATTGAAACAGGCCCCATGCTGTACTCAGTGTATAGCTTAACAAATACTGACGTGTATAAGGTTTCACATGCTTACCACATGTAACTGAAAACAGCTGTTTACTCCAGTTCTCCTCATATCACTGGGTGAAGGGTGTGGTTCACGGCTTAACCTCCAACAGCACAATACACCACTGAGATGGTACATACTGCCCAGATAAGAGTGTGTGCAAAGAAAACTGGCCTACATTGCTTTGAGAAAAAACCTCCTAACATTTCCTTTCTTTTTGACTTTGATTTTCTTTGTCTCCTTTGCATGGTTATAAGTCAGTGCTGTATGTATACTAAATAATAAGGATTCATCTACGTCTGGATTCCATAAACACTATACTATTCCATATAAATTGCTGAGGTGTTTACTGAATGGAATGTATATTCTTTTCAATGTTATTTTTATTTAAAAAATTAAGTAAATATAAAAATGATGTAATTACATAAGAATGTGCTAGGCCTCAATTATAGCCATCCATGCCCCCCTCCCTGAACTGCCTACATTAACTTTATATGCCATTACATGAGTTTTCACAAGGGTTTTCTGATCATTTTGAAAAGGTTTGCGTGCTTGGGCATTTATTTATTTTTTGAACAATGGAAAGCGGTTTCATCTGTGATATCATATGTTGTTGTTTTTTTTGTGGCGTCTTGTGCTATTGGAACTTTTGTGCCATGCCCATTATGCCAACTTCCAAACCCTCTATCGCTTGCTGTGGTTCTTTTAATAGGCATCACTGGGGTCATAAAGGTTCAATGGGCAGATAAAAGTCTCCACATCCCACACAGTCAGTCTTAAGGAGTAACTGCAGTCTGCTCATATAATTTGTAATAAAAACATCTTTGCCATTCTGAAGTTTCCCTCCAGCCACTTTGCATATTATTAATATATTATATATACACATACATACATACACACACACACACACAGGAATTCTGTGCTTGCCGAACCTGCTGCAGAAAGCTCACTTCATTGAGTCTGGCTGCAGCCATTTTATCTGTGGGCAGATGAAGCTGCTGCCTGTTCACTTCCTGGATTTACACAGAGACACACCTCCAGCTCTGCAGTCCTCATTGGCGCTCTTATGACTCCCCCTCCTGGAAAACTCTCACGAGTGAGAGAGCGAGCTGTGCATGACGTCATAAGCCTAGGCTTTTTACCAGACAAGAAATAAAGTGGGCCGTATAAAGTATTTACTGGCAGAAAAGATAAAGGTTTTACTATCTTAAGTTAAAACAACAAGGTCAGAGGAATTAATAGATGGAAAGATGAAAAATTACTGAAGGTTCGCTTTAAAAAGTGTTACTAAACCCACAATAGTAAAATCAGTGTGCATATGCAGCGAAGCATGCTTGTTATACTCACTGTAGAACATAAGGGGTTAGTCCTCTGCATTGTGTGAAATGGCTGTTTGATCCTGTCTTCTCTGATCCTCTTCTTCTGCAGTCCCCAAACCATCTCATGATTAAATAAAGCCTAGGGGACAAGCTGCACATGGTCAGTTTGGTGTGTATTACTACAGAGGTTTTTTCTTTTCTTGGGAGAGTGTGCATGTGATCAACACAGGGCCAATCAGCACTGTCCAGGCAGAGGGTCAGGGGTCCTGCAGCCTCATATGACAATCAGGGGATAATGAAAACATTGCATTTCCACATTCTGTGTACTGTGGAAGACCAGATATAGGAAATGCAGGGTCCTGGGTTTAGTAACACTTTAAATCCTCTATTGTTTTCAGAGGCCTGAGGTTACTGAGAGGAGGATGTTGTAAGGTACAAAAACATGCAAAAAAAAAAAAAGAAAAACACACGCAAAAGCCTGGTACACACATTAAGTTTTATTTTTTTCGTTCAACCCAGCATAATGTACTTTTTCATGCAACAAGAAGCAGCTCTACAGTCTTGGGTGCTCTGGTACATTGGAGATGTAAAGTGTTACTAAACTCAGGACCCTGCATTCACTATATCTGGTCTCCCACAGTACACAGAACATGTAAATGCAATTATTTTAGTAAATATAAACTGATAAATACCTTTTCATCAGCTGTACATAGCAGTCTTGTGACTTCTATGAGTGTTTGGTTAAAGCTTATAGGAGGAGTTTTCATTCGCCTCTGTCATATGAGGCTGCATGACCCCAGAAAAACTCTCTAGCAATACACACTAAACTCAGCATGTGCAGTTGCCTCCAAGGCACTGTTAAATCAGCAGATGGATTAGGGACAATAAAATAAGGGGAGGATCAGAGAAGACAGGATCAAACAGCCTTTTTACACAATGCAGAGGATTATCACCTTAGGTTCCACAGTGAGTATAACAAGCATGCTTTACTGCATATACTGACTGATTTTTACTGTTGTGGGTCTAGTAACACTGATAGCATGCAATGCCAAGCTGCAGTTTCTAAAGCTAGCAAAATCCTTTCCTGTATTAAGAGAGTTATAGACTCCAGACAGCGAGAGAGACCTCTTTTTGCCCCTCTACAAATCAATAAGACCTCCTCTATAATATGCAGTTCAGGTTTCGCACCTGTTTGCAAAAAGGATATCTGAGAACTGGAGAAAAGACAAGGGTAGAGAAGGGCAACCACACTGATAAGAGGCATGGAGGAGCTCAGCTATGAGGGAAGATTAGAGGAACTGGATTTATTCTCTCCAGTAGAGGTGATAAAGGGGGGATATGATATATGATCAAAATGTATAAATACATAAGTGGTCCATATAGTGGGTGTTGAGTTATTCACTTTCAGGTCATTACAGAGGACAAGGGGGCACTCTTTACGTCTAGAGGAAAAGAGATTTAAACTCTCCATATGGAAAGGCTTCTTCACAGTTAGGCTCCATGCACACTGGGCTTAAAAAAACGCCAGTTCCCTTGTCAGAAAAAAACACTCACTCATAGAGCGTTTCTGTACAGAGTTTAGGCAAGTTTAGGAGAATTTTGTGTTTGCTTTTGCCAGAAAGCTCCACTCAGAAACGCAAACCAGAAGGATTATTTTTGCTGCCCCTAAGGGCACTTTCACGCTGATACCCTGTTTCCCCGAAAATAAGACCTAGCGTGATTGTCGGTGCTGGCTGCAATATAAGCCCTATCTCCCAAATAAGCCCTAGTTAAAGTCCTTGTAGGTCTTATTTTTAGGGTAGAGCTTATTTTCGGAAAAACAAGGTAGGGCTTATTTGGGGGGTAGGGCTTATATTGCAGCCAACACCGTCAATCACGCTGGGTCTTATTTTCGGGGAAACTAGTAAAACGCCGCTAGTTTTAGTGGTGCTTTACTGTTTCAGAGGAGCTAGTGGGGAGCTTCTAACCCCCACTATTGCCTGAATAAAGGGTTAAAGCACCCGCAAAAGTGCCGCTGCCCACTGATTTCAATGGGCAGGGGTGCTTTAAAAGCGGTGTATACACCACTTTTAAAGCAACTCAAAGATGCTGCGTGCAGGACTTTAACTTTTTAACGTCTTGCCAGCGCAGCGCCCCAGTGTTAAAGCACTCAGGCTTTCACACTGGGATTGCAGATGAGGCATTTTTCAAACGCTTTACAGGCACCATTTTTAGTGCTAAAGTGCCTGAAAAACACCTCCAGTGTGAAAGGGGTCTTATCAGTGAGCCTAAAATATGCCTGTAATCCTCCTAATGTGTGTGGATACATAGAATAACATTGAGTTGCTTCCATAGTCAAAAAACACAAAGCTCCTGTAGAAGCAGTGATTTGTATCCGCTTCACGACCAGCACACGACGATGTACGTCGGCAGAATGGCATGGAGAGGCAAATTGGCATACAGGTACTTTCATTTAAAATTGCCGCCGTGCCATCGCGACCCCATGAGTCCGGTCGTGGGCCCCGCAGACTCGATCACCACGGGGATACCCGCGATCGTCTCACAGGAGGCTGAACGGGGAGATGTGGAAGTAAACAGCACCGCCCCGTTCTGCCTAGCAACAAGTGACACTGATCTCTGCTCCCTGTGATTGGAACAGAGATCAGTGTTCACTAACACACAGCCACGACCCCCAAAATTAGTAACACGCCCCTAGGACACACTTAACCCCTACACTGCCACCCCCTGGTTAACCCCTTCACTGCCAGTGTCATTTACACAGGAATCACTGCATTTGTATAGCACTGATTGCTGTATAACTGACAATGGTCCCAAAAAAGTGTCAAAAATGTCCGATGTGTCCGCCATAATGACGCAATCACAATAAAAATTGCTGATCGCCGCCATTACTAGAAAAAATAAATTAATAAAAATGCCATAAAACTATCCCCTATTTTGTAAACGCTATAAATTTTGTGCAAACCAATCAATAATCGCTTATTGCGATTTTTTTTACCAAAAATATGTAGAAGAATACGTATCGGCCTAAACTGAGGAAAAAAAAAAAAAATTTTTATATATTTTTGGGGGATATTATAGCAAAAAGTAAAAAATAATGCGTTTTTTTCAAAATGGTTGTTTTTTTTTGTTTATAGCGCAAAAAATAAAAACCCCAGGGGTGATCGAATACCACCAAAAGAAAGCTCTATTTGTGGGTGGAAAAGGACATCAATTTTGTTTGTGAGCCACAGCGCACGACCGTGCAATTGTCAGTTAAAGCGACGCAGTGCCGAATTGCAAAAAGTGGTCTGGTCTTAAGCCAGCAAAATGGTCCGGTCTGAAAGTGGTTAAGCTATGGAGCCTTAGACCTCTCTTTCACACTGAGGTGCTTTTCAGGCGCTTCCACGCAAAAAAAAAAAAAGCGCCTGAAAAGCTCACGAAAAACTATTTCAATTAAAATCAATGAATACTTTCACACTGGGGCAGTGCACTGAAATGAATGGAACGCTCTTCCAAAGCGCCTGAAAAGGGGCAGTTTAGAAGCACCTCAGTGTGAAAGGGGCCTAAGAGCTGTAAAAATGTAGAATAGACTGCTTTGAAATCTAGTTCTGGCCAGCTTAGTAGATGACTGAAAAAGAGCTGGATGCATTCCTGAATGCATTAAAAATATAATAGAATGCTAAAGGCACCATTCACACTGAGGCGCTTGTAAACTGCCAGTAAAACAAAGAGCGCTTCTAAAGAGCTTTTCAGGCACTTTTGAAGAGCTTTCAATTCATTTCAATGGAGAGGGGTGTTTTTTCACCGCCCTGCCAGCGCACTGCCACAATTTGAAAGTATTCATTGGTTTTAATGGAAATAGGTTTTCGCGAGCTCAGGCGCTTTTTTTCATGTGAAAGCGCCTGAAAAGCACCTCAGTGTGCAAGGGGTCTTACATTTAAAAAGGTATAAATACTAGGGGTAATTGATGCAGGTATATCCGATTGCCTCCTGGGGATCAGGAAGTTATTTTTTTTGCCCACTGGAGAAAATTGGATCATGCTTGAGTGCCTGTTTACACTGGGGCGACTTTAGCCGCCTGACAAGTCGCGTCCCATTTTGTACAATGGAACCGTTCTAATCAGAGCGACACAAGTTGCTCCGACTTAGAAAAAGGTTGCTGTACGACTTTGGGGGTGACTTGCATTGACTTCTATAGAGAAGTTGTTTTGCAAGTCGCCGCAGCTGTCGTGGCCAGGTCGCCTGAGGCAGTCGCGCTGCAAGTCGTACTGCCTCAGTGTGAATCGACACTTATTGTTTTTTTTTGCCTTCCTCTGGATCAGCTGTGGGTATAGGATTGTGGTCCCTTTAATGAGGGCTGAACATAATAATTAAGTTATTTACAGAGCCAGGTGGAGGCTTGAATTGAGATATGAATAGAGATGAAGGCATGCATGAGCAGGATGTGTAGAGTCTGAAGGCTTTGCAAATCCCAGTTGGCTGTGCTGGGAAGACCCCCTCAGGTCAGGTACAGGTAAATATGAGATTTGAAAAGGCTTATTGGGGAATGGGGGGAGGAGGGGATTTACAACCTTTATTAAAAGTTTTCTTCAAAGTACTGAAACCACAGACAGCCAGGTAAAGTAGCAATGGCAGTTTACTTTCAGTACATGTCCATTAAAGTACTCTGAATGGTATCTAAAAGATTGGTCAGCAAAAGAAATTGTGCAATAAGGATTGCGTAGGTTCTGACAGAAAAGTAGAACATTTGCAAACACTAGAAAGAGGAACCAACACGTGAGAACATTTGTGCCAGGAAATATTTTAGGAAGTCTCGTACATTTCAAAGTTGTGTCCCCTTTGTACAGTGTAACGGATGAAGAAAAATGAAACCCCTTAGAAATGTAAGACAATGTACAACGCATGCGATGTGGACAGTGTGCATGCTGTTCTATAGAAACCGGATAGTCATTTACCCCAGGAATTATTATTATTATATTATACAGGTTTTATATAGCGCCAACAGTTTGCTCAGCGCTTTACAACATGAGGGCAGACATTACAGTTACATTACAATTTGGTACAAGAGGAATCAGAGGGCCTTGCTCGTTAGAGCTTACAATCTAATGGTTTAACATGTATTTTACTGTGGTCCATCACCTGTATTACTAACCAACTGATGCCGCATCTTGCAAATGTCTCAATGTCCAAATCAAAGCTGCTGTGCCAATGACAGGTTATTAAGATCTTCAGCAATATCTATGCATCTAGCTGCTAATAACCCCCGTCTACTATGATAGTCAGTGTTTGCAAACCAGCTGTGTTCTACCAACCTTCTACGCCTTTTTTAATTGCATTCTAGGCTTCCTGCAGACATAAAGCAATTCTCAGTTCCTCTGTCAGAGCATTGTAAGAATAATTGTTTCTCAATTGCAAAAATCATATGCTTGCTGGATACACGTGCATAGATTCCAATATTTATCGCACAAGGTAAAAGTAAATAATTTTAAAGAGGGATTCCACCTAAAAAAAAAAAAAAAAATATTAAAAGCCAGCAGCTATAAATACTACAGCTGCTGACTTTTAATAAAATGGACACTCACCTGTCCCGGGTTCCAGCGATGCCGGCAGCCGAGGCCGATCGATCGCTCGGCTCTCGGCTGCTGCCGCCACCATTCTAGGTGAGGGAATCAGGAAGTGAAGCGAATCGGCCTCACTTCCTGGCTCCCTACTGCGCATGCGCGAGTCGCGCAGCGCAATAGGAATTGTCCGCGCTGTCACTGGGACCCGTGTGTGTCCCAGCAGACAGCGCGGCAGGACAGGAAATGGCATAGACTCCCACAGGAGTCTATGCCCGGAAGTGGATGTAAATACCTGTCTTTGACAGGTATCTCCACCCCCCTCCCCCCTGTAAGGTGCCAATTGTGACACCGGAGGGGGGGGGGGAGGGTTCCGATCAGCGGAAGTTCCACTTTAGGGTGGAACCCCGCTTTAAAGTGGCCTTGTCACCACAGAATCACTTGTGCCAATCTGCACACCTGTAAAAGAAGTATGAATATACTTACCTTTCCAGCTGCTGCTCCTCAGGCCGATGGAAGTATTTGAGTGTTGTATGAATTAGGTACTTGATCCCTACTGAAGCCACTGTACTGATGTACAAGACAGCAGGAAGAACCATAATGGTAGCAAACATTTTCAATACACAGGCTGGTGAACAGGAAAAGTATATAAATTCTTTTACAAGATGGCCATTTTGTAAACGTGACTGTGTTGTGATAGGGCCTACTTTCGGTTAACTCCTTCCAGGGTGTCAATAGATGTCACCCACTTTGCAAGCTGGCCGCCTGCAAGGGGCGCGCGCTGTGATCGCCTGAGTCCTGGCATGGCCTAGTCAGAGCCCAGACCTAAACCCCATTGAAAATCTGTGGAACGACTTGAAGACTGCAGTCCACAAACAGTCACCATCAAATTTAACTGAGCTTCAGCAGTTCTACAAAGAAGACTGGGCAAATATTGCAAAGTCTAGATGTGCAAAGTTAGTAGAGACATATCCCAACAGACTAAAGGCTGTCGTTAAAGCAAAGCACGGTTCAACGAAATACTGACATAAGGGAGGCGATCCTTTTTCCAACTCAGTGATTCTGTTTTTGATTTTTTTTTTAAGTTGGTGTCATATCTTTCACTAGGATGTTATAAGTTACAGTAGTAAATATAGCTGGGCAAAACAAAAACTGTCTTTATTTCAGACTGCAAAGCAAAAAATCTTTTTAAAGCGGGCGATTCTTTTCTGTACCCACTGTTTTTTCACTTCTTTACACTGAGAATGAGAGGATAGACCCCCCCACCCCTAATAAAAGTCCCCTTTACATTGGTCAGAGGAGAAAGGCCCCCTACATTCATGGTCACCGATGACATTCCCCCTTATGTTTTTGGTCAGGGCAGAAGACATACCGCTTATATTGGGGGTAAGTGGAGAAGACGAGCCCCTTTGTATTGGTGACCAACCGGTGGCAGAAGAAAAGCCATTCTGACATTAGTGGTTAGTGTAAGTGGACGGCTAACTTATGTTAATAGTCGGCAGGAGAAAAAATGGCCCGTTTACTTTGGTGGTATGTAGGAGAAGAATGTAAAAGGGGGGCACAATTATTTTGAGCACACCTTCATGGGGTTGCCTCTACCTTTCCTCGGGTGTTTAAACGGGTTAGAATTGATTGTAATATACAATGTAATTTAAGGGATGATGGCCCTTTAAATGTTCCTGCTCACCTGAGGGCAGGTAGGAATGGGTCAATGAGATTTGGATTTCTCTGGAAGCAGTGGGGCTCATTATATAAAGGACCCACTGTCCGAGAATTCTGGCACCCAGTCAAAGGTTCGGATTAAGAGGAGAACCCCCATACCCCCCGCCCCGATTGCGTGCAATTTATGTGGAATATCACCTAGCATCTAAGGGGGACTAGTTATTATAAAGTTGATGAAATGTAATTTGCTTGAGTCATTAAGGCTAAGCAATTTTGCGAATGATAATTTGATTTGGCCACAGCCAATTTATGGCAAGGGTACAGAGTGCAATCCCATGTCTTGTTTGTGTGTGGTTAGACATCCTTATACAGTGGTGTGAAAAAGTGTTTGCCCCCTTCCTCATTTCCTGTTCCTTTGCATGTTTGTCACACTTAAGTGTTTCGGAACATCAAACCAATTTAAACAATAGTCAAGGACAACACAAGTAAACACAAAATGCAATTTGTAAATGAAGGTGTTTATTATTAAAGGTGAAAAAAAATCCAAACCATCATGGCCCTGTGTGAAAAAGTGATTGCCCCCCTTGTTAAAACATACTATAACTGTGGTTGTCCACACCTGAGTTCAATCTCTCTAGCCACACCCAGGCCTGATTATTGCCACACCTGTTCACAATCAAGGCATCACTTAAATAGGAGCTGCTTGACACAGTAAGGTCCACCAGAAGATCCTTAAAAGCTACACATCATGCCGAGACCCAAAGAAATTCAGGAACAATTGAGAAAGAAAGTAATTGAGATCTATCAGTCTGGAAAGGGTTATAAAGCCATTTCCAAAGCTTTGGGAATCCAGCGAACCACAGTGAGAGCCATTATCCACAAATGGCGAAGACATGGAACAGTGGTGAACCTTCCCAGGAGTGGCCGGCCGCCCAAAATTACCCCAAGAGCGCAGCGACGACTCATCCAAGAGGTCACAAAAGACCCCACAACAACGTCCAAGGAACTGCAGGCCTCACTTGCCTCAGTTAAGGTCAGCGTTCATGCCTCCACCATCAGGAAAAGACTGGGCAAAAATGGCCTGCATGGCAGAGTTCCAAGGAGAAAACCACTGCTGAGCAAAAAGAACATCAAAGCTCGTCTCAATTTCTCCACAACACATCTTGATGATCCCCAAGACTTTTGGGACAACATTCTGTGGACCGATGAGACAAAAGTGGAACTCTTTGGAAGGTGTGTGTCCAAGTATATCTGGCGTAGAAGGAACACTGCATTTCATAAAAAGAACATTATACCAACAGTAAAATATGGTGGTGGTAGTGTGATGGTCTGGGGCTGTTTTGCTGCTTCAGGACCTGGAAGACTTGCCGTGATAAAAAGAACTATGAATTCTGCTGTCTACCAAGAGATCCTGAAGGAGAATGTCCGACCATCTGTTCGTGTACTCAAGCTGAAACGAACTTGGGTTCTGCAGCAGGACAATGATCCTAAACACACCAGCAAGTCCACCACCGAATGGCTGAAGAAAAACAAAATGAAGACTTTGGAGTGGCCTAGCCAAAGTCCTGACCTGAATCCTATTGAGATGTTGTGGTATGACCTTAAAAAGGCCGTTCATGCTCGAAAACCCTCTAATGTAACTGAATTAGGACAATTCTGCAAAGATGAGTGGGCCAAAATTCCTCCAGGACGCTGTAAAAGCCTCATTGCACGTTATCGCAAACGCTTGGTTGCAGTTGTTGCTGCTAAGGGTGGCCCAACCAGTTATTAGGTTTAGGGGGCAATCACTTTTTCACACAGGGCCATGATGGTTTGGATTTTTTTTCACCTTTAATAATAAACACCTTCATTTACAAATTGCATTTTGTGTTTACTTGTGTTGTCCTTGACTATTGTTTAAATTGGTTTGATGTTCCGAAACACTTAAGTGTGACAAACATGCAAAGGAACAGGAAATGAGGACGGGGGCAAACACTTTTTCACACCACTGTACGTAAATGTGACTGCACTAGAATGATGCCAACAGCAGAGTTCAAGCCCAGAGTCGAGCCCCTAAAACTCTGCCCCCAGGCCCCAAATCAACCACTAAAGTGTCCATGGCGGTAGTCGGATCCTGTAGTTGCAAAAACATCACTTTTACG
This sequence comes from Lithobates pipiens, assembly GCF_037356315.1. NCBI lineage: Eukaryota > Metazoa > Chordata > Amphibia > Anura > Ranidae > Lithobates > Lithobates pipiens. The sequence continues at coordinate 96,480,021 of NW_027507903.1, read as the reverse complement.
AAAGCAGACAACTCACGGTACTACACATTCATGTAAGTTGCGAGGAACACTTTTGTAACAGTTCACACAATTTCAAATTGTGGACATCTTAAAGTAGAACTATAGGCAAAACTTTATTTTGTTCATTTTGGATAGAGTAAGGGAGGTTTATGACCCTTCAGATTTTTTTCGCCATCTGTGTCCCATTGTGGCGATTTTCCATCGCTTCCTGTCCCATAGCCAAAACAGGAAAGAGGAAATTTCTGCAAATTAGGGGAATTCCTTGGGGACCCCCAGGCCACCAGAAGTAGTGGAAGACTTCCTCCTCTATTACTTTTCTGAGGGCAACCGAAAATTTTGTTTTCCTCTCACTTTTAACCACTTAACCCCCAGACCATTTTGCTGGCCAAAGACCAGCGCACTTTTTGCGTTTCGGCACTGCATCGCTTTAACTGACAATTGCGCAGTCGTGCGACGTGGCTCCCAAACAAAATTAGCGTCCTTTTTTCCCCCCAAATAGAGCTTTCTTTTGGTGGTATTTAATCAACTCTGTGTTTTTTATTTTTGCGCTATAAACAAAAAGAACTACAATTTTGAAAAAAAAAAAAAGCATTTTTTTTTATATTTTGCTATATGAAATATCCCCCAAAAATATATATATAAAAAAAAAAATTCTCAGTTAAGGCCGATCTGTATTCTTCTACATATCAATAAGCGTTTATTGATTGGTTTGCACAAATGTTATAGCGGTTAAAAAATAGAGGATCGTTGCATGGCATTTTTATAAAAAAAATTTTTTTTTACTAGTAATGGCGGCGATCAGCGATTTTTATCGTGACTGCAACATTATGGTGAACACATCGGCCATTTTTGGGACCATTGTCATTTATACACCAATCAGTGCTATACAAATGCACTGATTCCTGTGTAAATTACACTGGCAGTGGAGGGGTTAACCATGTCCTGGGGAGTGATTCTAACTGGGGGGGCGTGGCTATGTGTGATATGTCACTGATGTCTGCTCCCAGTCACAGGAAGCAGAGATCAGTGACACTGTCACTAGGCAGAACAGGGAGATGCTTGTTTACATTAGCATCTCCCTGTTCCTCCTCTCCATGAGGCAGTCCGGGGGACCCACGACTCGACTCACGGAGGTCCCGGCCGGCGACGTGCACATGATGGCACGGCGGCAAATTTAAAGGGATGTACAGGTACGCCCATTTGTCCAGCCGTGCCATTCTGCCAACGTACATCGGCGTGTGCCGGTCGAGAACCGGTTAAGGATAATGGTAAACAGGACAAATGGAGAGAGTAACGGACACACACAGCAATAAAAACTGACAGGTGTTCTAATCCCTCTCCACACTATCCAAAAAAGTTTTGTCTTTAGCTGTACTTTAAGACCCCTTTCATACCGAGGGCGTTTTTGCAGGCATTATAGCGTTAGAAATAGCACCTGCAATCCGCCCTTAAACTGCTGCTCCGTTGTCTCCAGTGTGAAAGCCTGAGGGCTTTCACACTGGAGCGGTGCGCTGGCAGGACAGCAGGAAAAGTCCTGCCAGCAGCTTCTTTGGAGCGGTGAAGGGGCGGTGCGTTTACCGCTGCTCCCCATTGAAATCAATGGGGCAGCACTGCAATACCACCGGCAAAACGCTGCTATTGTGGCATATTGCAGGTGGTTTTAACCCTTTCTCGGCCGCTAGCGGGGGGTAAAATCTCCCCGCTAGCGGCCGAAATGTGCTGCAAATCCGACGCTATGGGCGGCTTGGTGTGAAAGTATCCTATTGTGTGTATATATGGTTAGCCTTGGAGAGTCCATTCTGCACAGTGTAGCAATATATAAAATATAGAAAACTCAGGAATAGTTAGAAGGTTGCAAGATGGTCTCTAAACAGCTTGAAAAGTATGGGTGCAGAAGTAAGGACCCCATTCTTCTACTTCACCTTTGAAAAGTGGAAAGCACTTTATAATATTAGGAAAAAGATTTATTACCTCCAAGCATGTTAAAAGACCCTTTTACTTCAGTCTTTAATTCATTTGTAATCCTTTTTTCTTTCAAATAGCAGGAAAACTGCAATATCCTATTTTTGTTTGCATATCCACATGGACATTAGCATTATATTTTATTTCCTTTGTATTTTTTCATATTTAAAAAAGTGAAATATGTTGTAGTTTGCATCATACTTGTTCTAATTTTTTTACACAGCAGTAACAATCGAGCAGATGAATAATGAGGGTTGAACAGATTCATTTTTAATGCATTTTTTTGTGTGTATATATATATATATATCAATGAAAAAAGGAATTACAATGGAATACGCAATGGAATAAAGACTGAAAGAAAACGATTAATGTTTAATAGAAGGATTAAATATTGTTTCAGTTTCATTTAACAAAGATTCAAAAAAATCCTTGAATTGTAGTTGACGTGAACCAAGCATACTGTTGGTCATTTTTACACCTAAATTATAAGATGCAAAAATATCATAACAAGTTGACTCATAAAGGATTCTATTGGAAGAATTAATAGGCATAGGCCAGCAGATATACAAAATTGATCAAATATATTAATAAAATACGCTATATTGTCATAAGTATTGTGACACCTGCCTTTACACACACATGAACTCTACGGACTAAGACTGGGGTGTCATTAACGTTCAATATTGAGTTGGCCCACCCTGTGCAGCGATAACAGCTTCAACTCTTCTGGGAAGGCTGTCCACAAGGTTTAGGAGGGTGTCTATGGGAATGTTTGACCATTCTTCCAGAAGTGCATTTGTGAGCTCAGGTACTGCTATTGGCTGAGAAGGCCTGGCTCGCAGTGTGCGCTCTAATTTATCCCAAAAGGTGTTCTATTGGGTTGAGGTCAGGCCAGTCAAATTCCTCCACCCTAAACTTGCTCATCCATGTCTTTATGGACCTTGCTTCGTGCACTGGCCCAAATTATTTGGTGGAGGGGGGATTATAGTGTGGGGTTGTTTTTCCAGGGGTTGAGCTTGGCCCCATAGTTCCAGTGAAGGAAACTCTTGAGGTGTCAGCATACCAAAACATTTTGGACAATTTAATGCTCCCAACTTTGTGGGAACAGTTTGGGGATGGCACCTTCCTGTTCCAACATGAATGAGCACCAGTGCACAAAGCAAGGTCCATAAGGACATTGTCCAATCAGCAGGCTAGGGGTTTGTTCTTGACCAAGCTGTGCTGTCTAGCTGGATTACAAATCCTTTTACAGCTAAAAAAAAAAAAAATCCTATATATGTGTTTCAGCTACACATTAAGAGGTACAGTATGTAACCCAAAACCAAATATGTAATATTGTAATACTGTTTTAGCTTAGAGCAGGTGATTTACTAATAGGGAAATGGAAACTTAAAGTGGAAGTAAACCCTCCTATCATTTTCAGCCAAGGAAGCTGCCATCTTGACCTCTGTTTAATCTTCAACTGCCATGTTGTTGCACATGTGATCAGTTATGACACCAGCCATTGGATGGTTTAACAGTTTGGTTGAGAGCACAACCAATGTGACAGTTACATTCCTGGCATGCCGGGAATGTAACTGTTTATTTAATGCTGAGTTACAGTTAGGGATTTTATAGCATAGTTACATTGGTCCAGCTTGGACCAATGAAATTATGCATATACCATACCTGCGGGATCCCTTTGGAAGCTGGAAATCTCTGCTGTTTATTTACTACAGGGGATTGCCGGCTCAGCACAGGCACCATCCACAGAACGTCTTGAATTTTTCCTCTATGAATGCAGGGCATTCTCTGATTGGACAAGGTGCAGAGGCGAGGCGGTACTGTCGTGATCTCCACCCACTCCAGAGAATGCCTTGTGCTCATTGAGAAAAATGCAATTAGCCCGTGCTGAGCAAGAGACTACTCAAAATGCAGCAGAGCAGCCGTTTGGCATGGGACCTAAAAAATAGCAACAATGACTACAGTAGTGGAGGCTACTACAGTGATTTCCAGCTTTCCCGGAATCCCACAGGTGTGGCATATGTATATGTACAAGCTGGACCAGTGTAACTATACTATAAAATCCATATCTGGAATTCATCCAATTAAGCTTCATATATCAAACGCAGCAAATAATGCTGGGAATGTTATGGGCTGCCATTGGTAACCGCTCCAGCATTGCTCTACTTTGTTTAAAGTGGAACTTCACTTTTTCAATCAACACTGACTATTTTTAATCCTTAGGCCTCTTTCACACGGGGCGGATCAGTAAAGATCCGCCCCGTGATGATCCGCTCGCTCAGCGGGGATCGCTCCGTTGTCCCCGCTGAGCCGGCTGCGGACAGGGCGGTCTCCGCACACTGTGCAGGGACCGCCCTGTCAGCTCTCCGCTTTCCTCTATGGGGATCGGACGAGCACGGACCGTGTGTCCGTGTTCATCCGATCCGCTCTGCAGACGGACAGAAAAATAGGATTTTCCTCCGTCTGCAGAATCGGACCATAGCGGAGGCGGACAATAGCGGGTGTCTCCGGATGCTCATCCGCAGACACCCGCTATCCCATAGGGATGAATGTATGGCCCGTATTTCATCCGCAAACGGATGGATGAAATACGGACATACCATCCGCATGTGTGAAAGGGGCCTTACACTGCTAATATTAGTAAATAGCTAGGAAACTATATCATGTTTTAAAACTTTTTTTTTTACATGTTACTTTCTAGTTTCCGCCCTAGGCAAATGATGTCATATATCCCATCCCATCTTCAGGGGGAGAGGAGGGGCTTTATCAGCCAAGCACACTCTCCTGCCTCAGTTAAGTGCAGATGGATTCCAGGAAGTGCTGTAAATGCTACATGAATTATCTGCCATCTGAATCATCTTATTCAAGATGGCCACTGCCAGAAATGCTATGGAGGGTATTTTTCAAAGTGATTTCTCTGCAAATGAAAGCATAGAGACATGGATGGATGGGGGGTTTGCTCTGAATACTAAAAATTAATTGTATAAAAAGGTTTTGGTTTGTGATGCCGAGATGCACCGTAGTTCGGTTTTTTCAGTTTTAAAATTAGAAGGCTAATTTTACTGGGACTTGTAGTTCTAATACAGTTAGACAAAATTGCAGATTCTTTCTTCCCAGTGAGTACAGATGGTCAGAATTTTCTGGTTACTATATAGACCACCTCACATTAACACCATAGGCAGCACAGAGATGAAGAACTGAAAATATATTTACACTTTTGTATATGTGTCAAGGAAAAGAGCATTGTTGCAGTGCAATTATACAGACGTACTGTGGTAATAAGCATGTCCTGGGGTTGTCTGTTCTAATTATTCTCCAGAGAGAGAAGCTTTATAGCACAGGGACATGACTAAGGCCATTATAAGAGGATGTCCAATTAAGATGTTTGAATTATATAATTCTCACTTAAAGCAAAAACCCGGGGAGATAAAAGAACCACCCTTGAAGTGGGGCTCACTTCGCACAGCAAAGGTAAATGTTTGTTTTGGCCTAGGGTACCATTAGAAAGCACTTTTACTTACCTTATCCTTCGCTCCCACAGGCTCCTGCTCTCTGTGTACTTCGGTGCTCCGTCCGTTGGTTGTCCTCTGATGTCATCACATGCAATGCAGGGCCAGAAGCTCCACATTGTAGGCGAGGATGCCAAGGACCCACCTACAACCCACAATGCTGGAGAATAGAGAAGAGTGGTAGCTTGCAGGGAAGTGAGGGATAAGGTAAGTAACTGAGCATTTAAATCATGAAGTCAGTTAGTACCTGCCCCATTCCTAACCAGCCTTACTATCCGGCCTGCACCTTTCATATATTCAATTTCAGGTTTTTTTCAATCATGGAGGCTCAGCAGCACATGAGAGCATTACCTAGGGCAGTCTGCATGCAAATACTGCCTGCTTAGGAATGCCCACCCCTCCAGACTGGCATCCACCTATCAAGGCATGATTTTATATGTACAACTCCTCCCAAGAGCCAGTCCTTTGCATGTTATCAGCTCTTACTAAGGCAGGGAGCTGTGATGTTTTCAGAAACATACATACAGCACCCAGCCTCTCCCACCAGCCATCATCCGCCTGCATTGCACTGAGAAGTACATAGAACCAGTGATATCATTATGGGTTCAAAATAAATGTAATGAAAATGGAAAATGTATTTTTTTTTAAATGTATTAGTATGCTGATGAGGGGGAAAAGAAGGAACCAGGAAAGGTATAAGATAAGCAGGTTAACTTCAGCTTTTAACGCTTGCCGACCGCTGCACACCGATATACGTCGGCACAATGGCAGTGGTGGGCAAATGGGTGTACCTGTATGTCCCCTTTAATTGGCTGGGCTAGCATAAAGCGTGACTGGCGGACTCAATGTCCACCACTCTCACGGCAATCATTTCAAAGAGTCGCAGAACAGGGAGATGCCTATGTAAACAAGGCATTTCCCCGTTCTGCCTTGTGACATGACTGAGACCACTGCTCCCTGTCATCGGAAGCAGTGATCGCTGTCATGTGGGTTGTAACCCATCCCCCCCGCAGTTAGAATCACTCCCTAGGACACACTTAATCCCTTCATTGCCCCCTAGTGTTTAACCCCTTCTCTGCCAGTGTCAGTTACACACAGTATTCAGTGTATTTTTATAGCACTGATTGCTGTATGAATGACAATGGTCTATAAATAGTGTTAAAAGTGTCCGATGTGTCTGCCATAATGTCACAGTCACGATAAAAAAAAAAAAAAAAAAAAAAAACGCAGATCGGCGCCAAAAAAATTCTAATAAAAATTCCATAAAATCTCCTTATTTGTAGAAGATATATCTTTTGCGCAAACCAATCAATATGCGCTTATTGCGATTTATTTATTTTTTTTACCAAAAATATGTAGAAGAATACATATCGGCCTAAACTAAGGAAAAATGTGTTTTTTTGGGAGATATTTATTATAGCAAAAAGTAAAAAAAATAGCTTATTTTTCAAAATTTACGTTTTTTTTTATAGCGCAAAAAATAAAAAAAATGCAGAGGTGATCAAATACCACCAAAAGCTCTATTTGTGGGGGAAAAAAAAAGGACATCAATTTTGTTTGGGTGCAACGTTGCAAGACCGCGCAATTGTCAGTTAAAGCGATGCAGTGCAGCGCAAAAAGTGCTCTGGTTAAGAAGGGGGTAAAATCTTCTGGGGCTGAAGCAGTTAAAAGTAGTTCTAAAGGCTCACTTTTTTTTTTTTTTTACCTTCTATGCATGAAGGTAAGAAACCTTCCCCGTGTACAGCACCCCCCCCCCGTACTCATCTGAGCCCCCTCTTGATCCAGCGATGTGCACACGAGTCAACAGCAGGCAGTTATCTAATGAGGAGAGAGAGGGGGCAGGGCTGAGTAGCAGCTCTGTGTGTGAATAGACACGCAAAGCCACGGCTCGGGAACGAGCCTGCTTGGGTGCCCCCATTGCAAGCTTCTTGCTCTGGGGGCACTCGGCAGGAGGGATGGGCCAAGAACACCGACAAAGGACCTGAGAATAGGGGGGATCCCATTCCAAAACCACTGCACAGAGCAGATGAGTGACATGTTTATTAAGTGTTCTTGCATAGCAAGAGCACTTACTGTTATCTCACATATATATTATTATAGCCAAATTTACCACCCTAACTCCTCCCAGAGCTTTTACACTAAATAGACAGCAATATACCAAAATGTGCGAATTGTTCCCGATTGGTGTAGAATTACTTTGTGGAACGTTTCACCAAATGGTTCACGAAATATTGGCGTTTTTGCGGCAAAATTTGTCCTATAGGAATGAATGGCGAAATTTTCAAAACTAGAGTGGGAGGTGACAAAAGCGGACAACCCCATGACCAGCCAAAACATTATGACCCCCCCCAGTTACTCCGCCCACTCCAGTAGGTGGAGGCAACAACACTTCACACAAATTCCCCAGAAATTTTAGCTTTTCTAGTTATTATTATATTTTTTTCCAAAAAGAAAGCCTGTAATATCACTTTGAGGTTCAGTTTGTTCATAATTTTGTAATTTTTGGTCCATATTTGGATAAATGTCAAAGAGTTTAGAACTCCTCTTTATACAACAAATTCAATTGTTAATGTTGTTTTCTCATTTTGCAGAAAGATCTAACCGATGCAATATTTAATGTCAGAAGGATGGCATCTGCCCATTGCATCTGTCTATCACACCAGCTTGTCCGCCATGGGAGACTAGCAAATGGCAGAACTATTGTGTTGAATCTAGGGAGGATTTCTTCAAATTCCATTAAGACGCAATGCTGCCATTTTGCCTGAAACTGCCATTCATGTCAATAGGATTTAAGACCGCATTAACATGTAATGGGGGTTGATGAATCGCTCCCAATGGAACAGCATGCGATTTTCAGACTTGGCTGTGGTTTTCCTTTGGAAAGGAAGAAGCAGTTCTATTATGATCTGATTTATGAGTCAACCGATATACTGGCACTAAAAGGATTATGTCTCTGTGGTCCTTTATTCAAGAATAAATACAAAAAAGGAGCAGCATTAAAATGGCAAAGACCCTTCACACGTCCACCTGCTGAACATGGCGATCAGGAGGATGGAGACACAATGACGGCGTCTCCAGTATAATATATCTGGCAGACGACTTGATACTGCGCCAGGCTGGAGTAAAACCTAATCCTCCGTTTAATCTAAGATGAGGTCTGCTTTCAGTAAGACTCTACAAATAATAGGAACGGAGGAAGTAAAGTTGGCAGCGCCTAAACTTGGCAGAGAACAAGTGTCTTCACTTGACCCATATCACTGTCAATGGAGCTGGCAAAACAATTATGTGTAAAAGAAAGCAGCCATTTGTAGGTTTCCCTCCTTAGGGATCTTCCACATGATCAGAATTGTTCAGCTCATGAAGATGTACGATAATACCTTCACATTACCGTAGCTCACACGACATAATCATTTTGCCATATTCAAGGCCATCAGTAAGTGCAACCACGGACACTACTAAATACCGTCACACCACCATTTTAGCTTTCTCGAGGGAACGGGAAAATTGGTGTCAAATCTAAGAAGCCATAAAATGGAGGGAAAATTGTATTCATTGGGGACTGAAAACATATGAAGCTCAGGAAAATGTAAAATCAATTAGTTTAAAATGCGGTTTTGAATGTACAGTGAGATGGCGTTATAAAAGGGAATCATAATATTTCCAATTTCTAGTGGTGGGAGCAATATATATTATAAATGATCTACAAACCATTTGAGGTTCAATTATAATGCAAATATAACAGACTCCACTTAATTCAATTATATATTTATTACAAATACTGAAATATAGAATTAAAAACTACTTTGATCTGACTTTATACCATGCCTCTTTTAATCCCTGGAATTCACAATCTCCGACTCAGCCAGTCAAAGGAAGCTTTTTATTCACTGATGGAATACAAAGCTGCCTATGAATGGTTGAGTCCCTCTCAGACCAATGCTATTTCGTTCGGGGTATGAGGCAGGAAGGCCTCCTCTCGCACCTAGAACACAGTGCTGTATACTGTATGTAGCCTCAGCTACATACCGTTTTATACAGCACACCCAGCAGGCTCACATGTTAGTGATGGAAATAGTTTGTTTGGGCCAGTTATTTAAAGTGATTAGAAACCTGGATATCGGCTTTAAGGCTGGGTTCCCACTGCTGCGGTGACGAGATCAGATGTGATTCGCACCGCGCTGCAGTGCAAATCACATCCGATCCCTGTGCGATGCGAGTTCAGCCATACAGATAGTATGGCTGAATTTGCATCGCATCCGGCCCAAACTCGCACAGGACCCTATTTTTGGTCCGCAGCAGAATCGGATCACATGGGTGTTCACACCATGCATCCGATTCCTGTCCGAGTTTGCAGATCGCACTGCGATATGCGAACTGATCTGGGGGTGTCATTAACTTTTCACTGACACTCCCAGCAGTTTGCATAGGGCAGTGTGAACTGCTGCCGGGAGGCATGCGATGCGGGAACCCGCAGCGGATTTGCAGCGTTCCCGCATCGCAGCAGTGTGAACCCAGCCTAAAAGAACCTTCAAGGCAGATCACCAGATAAAGCTAGATATAAGAATAAGAATATTGAAATATATTTTTCATAATACATATGTTAAAGTGGTTGTAGAGCCTCATGTTTTCTAATGCTGCGTACACACGTAGCGGACTATCCGGCGGACTTAGTCCGGCGGACTGTCCAAACGGGCTACTTGCCCGCACACGGTACCTTTTCAGCGGACTAATACGGCACACTAAGTCCGCCGGACTATCCGCTGTACTTTTGAAATGAACGGACTCGCCCACACACGCGGAGGAAAGTCCGCTCATTTTGAGCGCGTCTCCAGGTAGGCGGGGCCCGTGAAGGAGACGCCGCTGGCCCCACCACCTGGTATGGACTTAAAGGGGAACCCCAACGCCGAAAAAAAATGGCGTGGGGGTCCCCCCCGGTCCACATCAGACCCTTGTCCGAGCACGCTACCCGGCCGGCCAGGAAAGGGGGAGACGAGCGAGCGCCCCCCTCCTGAGCCGTACCAGGCCGCGTGCCCTCAACATGGGGGGTGCCTTGGGGAAGGGGAGGCCGCGCGCCCCCCCCACCCCAAAGCACCTTGTCCCCATGTTGATGAGGACAAGGGCCTCTTCCCGACAACCCTGGCCGTTGGTTGTCGGAGTCTGCGGGCGGGGGGCTTATCGGAATCTGGGAGCCCCCTTTAAGAAGGGGGCCCCCGGATACCGGCCCCCCACCCTATGTGAATGAGTATGGGGTACAATGTACCCCTACCCATTCACCTGTGGAAAAAAGTAAAAATAAAACACAACACACAAGGGTTAAAATAGTTTAAAAAGTCGGAAGAAGAGGGCGGCGGCGAAGACCCCCGAAGACGGAAGACCCCCGGAGCTGTGCAATAAACTATTTTAACCCTTGTGTGTTGTGTTTTTTTTTTAACTTTTTTTTTTACAGGTGAATGGGTAGGGGTACATTGTACCCCATACTCATTCACATAGGGTGGGGGGCCGGTATCCAGGGGCCCCCTTATTAAAGGGGGTTCTTGGATTCCAATAAGCCCCCCACCCGCAGACCCCGACAACCAACGGCCAGGGTTGTTTTCGGGAAGAGGCCCTTGTCCTCATCAACATGGGGACAAGGTGCTTTGGGGTGGAGGGGGCCGCGCGGCCTGGTACGGCTCAGGAGGGGGGGCGCTCGCTCGTCCCCCCTTTCTTGGCCGGCTGGGTAGCGTGCTCAGACAAGGGTCTGATGTGGACCTGGGGGGGACCCCCACGCTGTTTTTTTCGGCGTTGGGGTTCCCCTTTAAGTCCATACCAGGTGGCGGGGTAAAAAAAGTCCTCCGGAGGCTACACACGGGGGGATTGTCCGGCGGACTTGAGTTTGCCGGACTTTTCCACCCGATTGTTATTTTATGCGGCGTACACACGATCAAACAAACATGTTACACTTACCTGCTCTGTGCAGTGGTATTGCACAGAGCACCCCAAACCTCCTCTTTTGTGGTCCTCCACTAGCTTTCCAAGTTCTTCCTCTTCTTGGTGCGCCACCATAGATAGCCTCTAAATGCAAACCTGTGTACTTGCTCCTGAGCTGGACTGTGTGCGTCTACACATGTCACTCAGCCGGTTCAGGCTCGGGCGAGATCCTGACCATATGGTCGGAATCCACCCAGATGCTTGGACTGGCACCCAGCTCAGACTATCAGCGATCCGCCGAAAGCCTGAGTCAGCCCCTCCACAGCCCAGAGCTCCATTGAGCGCTGGAGGGGCAGAGCAGAGAGATGCTGACTGACTGTCCCAGCTCTCTTCTCAGAGCAGAAAGAGAACTGAGCGATCAGTGGTGTTTGATCGCTCAGTTCTCATTGCAGAGCCGGTGGGGGACAGATTCCGAATCGGATCAATGCTGCATCCATCTAATTGATTATAAATGATTGGTTTATTTTAAATGCCTTACTTCTCTTTTAAAGCGGGAGTCCGCCGGGACTCCACGTTTTTTTTTTTTTTTAAAAGCCAGCAGCTACAAATACTGCAGCTGCTGACTTTTAAAATAGTGACACTTACCTGTCCAGCGCGCCCGCGATGTCGGCACCCGAAGCCGATCTCTAGATCGTCTCTCGGGTGCTGCCGCCGCCATCTTGGGTATGGGAATCAGGAAATGGAGCCTTTCGGCTTCATTTCCCGGTTCCCTACTGCGCATGCGCGAGTCGCGCTGCGCAATAAGGACGGTCCCCGCTGCCTCTGGGATCTGTGTGTTTCCCAGCAGGCAGCGAGGCACTTGCGGAAAGGGGCGGGCACTTGCGGAAAGGGGCGTAATCTACGCCCCTTTCCGCAGAGAGCTATCCCGGAAGTGGGTGCAGATACCTGTACTGTACAGGGTATCTGCACCCCCCTCCCCCCTGAAAGGTGCCAATTGTGGCGCCGGAGGGGCGGAGGGTTCCGATGAGCGGAAGGTCCACTTTAGGGTGGACCTCCGCTTTAAGATAAAATATCAGCCACACAGGGAGTACATTGTTTTCAGTATGTCTGTAGACTCAGTGGATTTGCACTGCAAGAAAGAGCATGACAGAACAACTATTGCATAGAACGGCAAGCAAGAAGCAAAGCCGATATATGCAATGAGCAAATATGGCTTCCTCCATGTTCATATGAATTACAGACTATACATGGAAACAGTATATATTAAATTAACACAAATTGATCTTGTTATATGCCTGATGATGATCTATTTTACACCTATTGGAAAGGCTATACAGTACATTCCTGTTAACTAGAAATGTACTTAATGTATATTACGCCTTCCATAGGTTGATAGTGAGGATGTGGCTGCTATTTTAGCCACGTGGCTATGTGCTGTAGAAAACATGCACTGCAGACATTTGGCTGCGTTTCTACTGAATTATACCACTTGTATAGATAGGCATGTAATCTATGCAAGGGTGACTGTGTGTGGAATTTCTTTGTGTCGTTCTGCACAATATATAACGTGCTTCTCATTAAAATACAAATAAAAAAAATAAGTAAATGTCAAGTTAGTAAATCAACATCAGTGAATCCTTCAGGAGTCTGATTGATCTTTCTTTTTTCTTTTCACAGAGTGCAAGCTGTCAACCTGTCAGTGATAATTTTATTGTCTAATTAAAAAAAAATGCATCATTGCTATAGAACAGCATACAGGAGCAGATAACATTGCATATGGTGAGCGATATGGATCAACCAGTATATGGTACAAAAACAAATGAAAAAGAAAACACTGTTGGCATCTGGAGCATTGGGCTAAGTGTGAGATATTGATATGGAGGGTAAAAGAGGTACAGTTGTGCTCATAAAAGTTTACATACCCTGGCAGAATTTATGATTTCTTGGCCATTTTTCAGAAAATATGAATGATAGCACAAAAACTTTTCTTTCACACTGGTTACCTTTAATAGCCAATCAAAACTCCTTTGTGTCAACGTGTGTGTATGTTATCAGGGCAAAATCACCAGGGTATGTAAACTTTTGATCAGGGTAATTTGGGTAGTTTCTGTTGTCATTAGGATTTAAAAAAAAATATAAAAAAAAGGGAGTATGCACAGTTGATTGATAATAAATGGCTTCAGCCAAACACTAACCATGAGTGAAAGAAAAGTTTTTGTGTTATCGTTCATATTCTCTGAAAAATGCCCAAGAAATCAAATTCTGCCAGGGTATGTAAACTTATGAGCACAACTGTAACGCTGATAGTGCCCCAGATATGGTGGATTGCAGTATACATAATACTTGTCTTTAAAAGGTTTTCACAATTGCAAGTGCAATGTGTGCCCTTATAGACAAAACGTAGTGTTTCTCCACCCTCCAGACAAAAATTTTAAAAATGAATTATAAAAACATTCTTTTGTAAGTGCTCAACCCCAATGTACAGTACTAAATTTTCTTAGTGCAAGTATTATTAAAGAAATTACATGGTAATCTTGCCTTTTTTCCCCCAATTCTATCAAGGTTTACTTGCCCCTTCTCTCATCCATTCACAGAATGCCTTGTATTCAATGAAACTAATACAAGACATTTTGTGAATGGACATAGTGAAGAGTGAGTGACCCACTATCATCACATAGCGGGAGCTGTAAGTCTAAGCAGCCGAAGCTCATGTCTAACGCTCGTATTGGGCAGAATACAGCTGACATTTTTAGCATTCCCAGCAACCATCTAGGCAAAGATGGCAAATCATTACACATAACTTCTCTGGACCAGTCAAAATCCTGTGCAATGTTTACTGGTGTTCCACTTAAAATCCTAACTCCAGCCATTTTCTCTTTTCAATATTGAATTATTGTTCTTTGCTGCTGTTGGGAAATTACCTTAATGGAATTTCACATGTGACAAGAAAGTGTATTCTAAACGACCCTGAGCTATCCGCCCCGCCCCCACCACAGCCCAGCACTCCAATGAGCGAGCAGCGGGCGGAGCAGACAGCGGTGACTGACAGTCAGCTGCTCTCTGCTCACGGAGCTGTGAAAACCGAGCCATCGGCCATGTTCGATCGCTAATTTCTCAGTGCAGAGGCGCGGGGGGGGGGGGGGGGGGGGGACAGATGCACCATTGAACCCATGATGCATCCATCTAGGCAAGTACTAATAGTCCTGCCAGCAGCTTCTTTGCAGCGGTGCTAAAAACACTGCTCCTCCACCACTCTTGCCCATTGAAAACAATGGGGCGGCGCCATTATACTGCCGGCAAAGCGCCGCTGCAGCAATGTTTTGCGGGCGGATTTAACCCCTTTTTTAGCCGCTAGTGGGGGGTTAAAACCACCCCACTAGTGGCTGAATAGCATCGCTAAAATGCCCGGGACGGCTCAGTTGAAAGAGGTCTTACTTCTCTTTAAAAATCATATGCATATAAAGCTAAAAAAAAATAAAAAAAAAAAAAAGTATTGGCTGTGGTTGTATTATACACTATATATATTATATATATATATATATTATATATATATATATATATATATATTTTTTTTTTTTTTATTTTTTTTTTATATTGAGTAGGTCTCCCCTTTCCTTTTGCTGCCATGACCCGTTGAGCCATGGATGCCACTAGACCACTGTGAATGTATGATGTGGTATTTGGCACCAAGCCGTTAGTAGCAGATACTTTAAGGCCTATATATTACAAGGTTAGGCCTCCATAGATCAGAACTGTTTTTCCAGCATATCCCACAGATTCTCCATTGGATTGACATCTGGAGAATTTAGAAGCTAAGTCAACACCTTGAACTAAATGCTGTGTTGCTCAAACCATTCTTAATTCCATCTGAGCAGGCCACCTTCTTCCATTGCTCCATAGACCAGTTTTGCCCATTGCAGGCACTTTTGGCTGTGGACCCGGGTCATCATGGACACCCTGGCTAATCTATGGCTGTGCAGCCCCATACAAAACAAACTGCAATGTACTCTGTGTTCTGACATCTATCGGAACCAGTATTTTCTTTCATTTTTTTTTTGTTAAGCTAATGTAGCTCTTATATTGGATTAGACTACATGGGCCAGCCTTGCCCCACCCCCCCCCCCCCCCCCATGTGCATCAATGAGCCTTGGACCACTTTTGGTCAGTTATCACCACTGCAGACTGTGAACATCCCACAAGAGATGCAATTTTGGTGTTGCTCTGACCCAGTCGTCTAGTCAATACAATACAAAATTATCAAAGTTGCTCAAATCCTTATGCTTGTACATTTTTTTCCGCTTTCAACACAATAAACTTTGGTGCCTTTTTCAGGAGCCGAACATTTGGCCAGCCACTGTTGGACAGGCTGCTGCATCTACGGGCCGAATGTCAGCCGGGTTTCTGTTTACCGTCCGATACTGCCCGATATTCGGCCCATGTGTATGGGGCTTAAAGTGGTTGTAAAAGCAGAAGGCTTTTTATCTTAATGCATTCTATGCATCAAGATAAAAAATAAAAATAACCTTCTGTGTGTAGCAGCCCCCCTAATACTTACCTGAGCCCCATCTCAATCAGCGATGGGCACCAATGCCTTGGCAGTCTGGGACTCTCCCTCCTGATTGTTTGAGAACCCAGCAGTAGCGCCATTGGCTCCCGCTGCTGTCAATGTCGGTTAGCCATTTAGGAAGGGGAGAGAGAGAGAGAGAGAGAGAGAGAGAGAGAGAGAGAGAGGAGAGAGAGAGAGAGAGAGAGAGAGAGAGAGAGAGAGAGAGAGAGAGAGAGAGAGAGAGAAGAGAGAGAGAGAGAGAGAGAGAGAGAGAGAGAGAGAGAGAGAGAGAGAGAGAGAGAGAGAGAGAGAGAGAGAGAGAGAGAGAGAGAGAGAGAGAGAGAGAGAGAGAGAGAGAGAGAATGGACACTGGGAGCAGTGGCTCGGCTCCGATGCCCCATAGCAAGCTGCTTGCTGTGGGGGCACTCGACAGGAGGAAGGGGCCAGGAGCACCGTAGTGGGACCTGAGAAGAGGAGGATCTGGGCTGCTCTGTGCAAACCAGGTAGGTATAGCATGTTTATTATTTTTAAAGATAAAAAAACAAGACTTTAGTATCACATTAAAGATTATTGGGCATAATCTTATGGCTGTATGATATATATAATGTTATTCTTATAAAAAAAAAAAAATATGTTATTTTCTGGTCACACCTGCATACAAGAAAGATATTTTTGCATGCTTGGGTTCAATAAGGATATTTAGCATTTCTGCACTACTATGTTCGCCCAACTGTCGATACACGTTTGTCTGTTACGTTTTGTGGCAGTAAATACATGAGATCACTTTTCCATTTCAGCTAGCATAGGAAGGACATTGAACTTTTTATGCTTTTACTCCTAATGGAGGCTCATGGGGACTTGCTGAGTCTGCAGAGCAGGATGTAAGTGTCTGCATACGATTTTGCACTCAAATGACCCTCATTGTATCCTAACAATACAAGATCTTTATCTGGAAAGTCACGTCATCGCATCAAACATAACACAACTGTTAAAAAAAAAAAAAGTGGTAATAATAGAGAGCAACCTATGATATTTTATTTTTAACACATGTATCTAAATGCGGAGAGGGATTTCATTTTTCTCCCGGCTCTGCCAGGCCTTTTCACTTTTCCAAAACAGCTGATGTAGAATTGGAAGAAATAAAACATATGATTTAATTCTAAAACAGAACAAAAACCACATGTCAAATATATTCAGCGTCCAAGTTTATTGTTTGAATCCTTGGACTTTCTTTGGATTTTCACCCAAGGCAAATAATAATATACTGTAATCCTCACTTTTTTATACAGCACATTGTGTGGTTCAAAAAAAAATAAAAATAAAATTAAAAAGAAATAACTCTTCTCTAGGTAATTGAAGGGTAAGTACGTAGGAATATGGTTCCTGAGCATTTTACATGTATCTGACTGTACTTCTAAAAATGCATCCAAACAGCAGACAGATCCAAACCCACTAGGCACAAGAAATAATTCATTTTCAATGCATTAAGTAGCTGTGGTTGCACTGGATCCCTCTTCAAGAGGGGCATTTTACTGGCATTATGTGTCCTCCCGTGTCCTCCCCACCACCTGAATCAACCCTGTAAATGTTGCACTACAGTGCCGCAATCACCTGCATTGCTCTCAGCTATGGGGTGGTTGTGGTGTGGTCCTGTAGATTTGCATTAGTTGCGCTTGGTAGCGGTAACGCCTGCCAAATGCAACATGCTGTTTCATTTTTACTGCACCCAGGAAGCACAGCATTGTGCCAATGGTATGTACAGCCCTGAGCGGCTGCATGCCCAGGTTAGGTTCAGGTGGCGTTTGGGGGGTAGGGGCAGTCAGGGCCCGTGCTACCACTTGGCAAACTAGACAGCTGCCCAGGACGCACTGCTGCCTAGGGGCACCCGGCTGCTGAATTTCCTCCACGTCTGCATGCTCTGCAGGCTGCAGCATGTGACTAACTCAGTCCCAGTCGGCTGCTCCGTCCCACTGGTGGTGTAATTAGAAGCGCATCACAGCAATGGAGTCCCAGCGCCAGAGGAAGCAGAGTCAAAGCTTCCTGTATAGCGCTGTCACATAGGCAGGGCAAAGGGGGTGGAGTCAGGGGTAGAGCCAATGGGGGCGGCAAAATTAGGTTTTGTCTAGGGTATCAAAAATCTTTGCACCAGCCCTGGGGGCAGTAAAACCACAGTTAAAGCATCTGGAAAACCGCTCCTACCTGTGTAAATGAAGCCTAAGAGGCATTTGGATCTCTATGAAGTGGCAGGTATTGCAAATAATAATAATAGATCTCAGCGAAAATGCATAGCAAAAAAAACAATGCATTTAGAAAAGCTGTGTACAATGGTGCTGCACTGGTAGGAAGGAGGAGCTGGAGGGGGGAGATAGAACTTTTCCCCACCATCTCTGGCTCTCTCCTCCTCTAGCACTCGCTTGTGTGGGTGATCTATCTCCCCCTCCTCTTTCCCACCAGAGCACGGATCCTGTATTCCAGTGGACACCACTGCTGCCTTCTGAATACAGAACAAAGCCCGCACCATCTCCCGGATCTCTCCTCCTCACTTTGCTGCTTCCAGTGCTGGGCTGACAGGAGCAATGAAGCCACTGTCACTACTCCCGTCAGTTCTGTGCCTGGGGCATCCTACCCTCTTGCCCACTCCTTGTCCCGACCCTGGACTCCACTCCACTCACCTATTGTGAATAAGCCCTTAACATAAGCCTGTCCATACCATAAACGCATTCGCATTAACCAGGCTCCTAAACTGTAATAAATGCAATGACCAGTGCCAACACATACCTTTGAACTAAGACTTTTGACACTCACTGGTACTTGAACTGGCCTGTCACCTCTTTCCTGTAGGCGTTTGCCATTGGCCTATCACTATGTTGGGTGGCCTTACTGGTCAGTAGCACTATATGGAAGGTGGAGGGGGCAGGCCACTACTAGAAAGTATTAAAACTTGCCCATTGTAGCACTTCTGGTTTTGGGGCACATCGGGCAGCAGGTAAACTTATGTAAAGGCACCTCTCAGTTCCTGCAACATAATTGTGGAGCCTGCCAAGTACCTTTTATCATAGTGACAGGTATACTTTCAGCACAGTTCACTAGAAGGCATTCATTGCTGACAGTAATCAATACCAGCACTCGCTAATTCATGAGTTTGAGAATGCATTTACAATAATCCCCGCCATTCAACAAGAAATCAGCATTTATTACTCTACGCTATTACTGACGGTTGCATCAAATTTAAATTGGTAGAAAGCATCAAGATTTATATTGCCGGCAGAAAAAAAGGACGAATACAATAAACGTATTTAACCTGCCACTCGTGCTGGAATTACTTAAGCCTGTTGTACTGTAATCCTGTTTATTTTTGTACAGCCGGGCGAATGGAATGTCACAAAAAGAATCAAATGAGGTTAAAGCTTCCAACAATGCGCGGCCCTGTTCTGCTTCATTTTGACTATGGTAGAAAGAAGTAATTTGAGAATAGAGAAGGTGGTGCCTGAACAATTCTAATGCCGGTGGGGCCAGCACCCTCAAGCGGGCCATGTGCCAAGTCGTATTTAGGCCAAATATAGAGCTATTTTCTTGTTGAGGTCACCTTTATTAACTACGCTACATTCAAAGTCTATTTTTGCACCACTTGGGAAGTCTGGCAGTTGGGTTTGGACAACAGTATTAACCAAGCAAACAGAATTCCTTTTAGTGAGGTTCCACCTAGGCATGCCAGTGCACGGTGTGAGGTCGCCGGGATGAACCAAGCCTGACATAATGTTAGTCGCGTTTTTATGTGATGACCCGACTATAAAAGATGTATTGATGCCACTGCACAGCAAAGCATAACTCCGCTACCACATAAAACTTTCACTCCATAAACCAAATATGCAAAGCAACACATAACAACCGCTTTCTAAACACATTGCATTGGTCGCAATACGTGAAGCCGGACAAAATGCTGTCTCGGCCCAACAAAGAAAGTTATATAAATATAGCAGTCAGCACATATAGTATGTTTAAGTATATTTAAGTCAGCACATGTATTTTTTTATTATTAATGTAGTGTTTACCACACGGGCATACTACAGCGTACACTAGTGCGATTAGGCATCATTCACACGGGCATACTACAGCGTACGCTAGTGCGAGTAGGCATCATTCACACGGGCATACTACAGCGTACGCTAGTGCGAGTAGGCATCATTCACACGGGCATACTACAGCGTACACTAGTGCGAGTAGGCATCATTCACACGGGCATACTACAGCGTACACTAGTGCGAGTAGGCATCATTCACACGGGCATACTACAGCGTACGCGAGTGCGAGTAGGCATCATTCACATGGGCATACTACAGCGTACACTAGTGCGAGTAGGCATCATTCACACGGGCATACTACAGCGTACGCTAGTGCGAGTAGGCATCATTCACATGGGCATACTACAGCGTACACTAGTGCGAGTAGGCATCATTCACACGGGCATACTACAGCGTACGCGAGTGCGAGTAGGCATCATTCACACGGGCATACTACAGCGTACACTAGTGCGAGTAGGCATCATTCACACGGGCATACTACAGCGTACACTAGTGCGAGTAGGCATCATTCACACGGGCATACTACAGCGTACACTAGTGCGAGTAGGCATCATTCACACGGGCATACTAGGTCAGACAGGTCACCGCTGACATTCGCCGCTCCATAGGAGTGAATGGAGCGTCCGATCATTTCCATCTGAAAAACTTACAGGCGGACCTGATCGAAAAGCCAATGTGAAAGGGGACCTTAAGAAGAAAACAAATGCAGCCATCACATTTAAGAATTGGTGAACTGCAATAAATGACATGATAGTTTTGGGGTTTATTACCACGTTAACACATTTTGATAAGGTCTGTTACATGAAGCGTAACGCTTTCATAAAAAAAAAAAAAGAAGATGATGCATTTTAACTTTTAAAGTGTATCTCCAGACAATGGGGGTTGTTTACTAAAGGCAAATCTACTTTGCACTGCAAGTGCAATTGCTGTAAATCTAAGGGGTAGATCTGACATGAGGGGAAGCTCTGCTGATTTTATCATCCAATCATGTGCAAGCTAAAATGCTGTTTTTTATTTTCCTTGCACTTCCCCCTCGGATCTACAGCGACTTTACTTCCAAGTGCACTTGCCTTTTGTAAATAACCCCCAATGTTTTCTTTTTTGTTTTTAGTGGGAAAGGTCTTTTTTTTCTATTTTTACTCTGTGGCCACGTTGGAGAGCTTTCCCTCACTTCCTGTCCCTGAGGACAATGAGGCCACTGGTAGAGTAAATGAAGGGAAATCTCCATAGGAAGGCTTTCTTTGGCAATTCGATCTGAAGGAGGTTCTTACCCTTCTCTATTAATTAGACAAGGCTGTTGTCAGAACTGTGCCCCCAATGGGACAAACTGAGGTGGCCCGTATGGTGGGTGAGGGCAATTAGGACACAGTGGGGTTTATTTACTAAAGGCAAATCCACCATGTACTACAAGTGCACTGCTAATGCACATGAAAGTGCAGCCGCTGTATATCTGATAGGGGCATGCAAGGAAATTAAAAAGCATTGTTGCTTGTACATGATTGGATAATAGAAATCAGCAGAGCTTCCCCTCATTTCAGATCTTCCCCTCAGATCTACAGTGACTGCACTGGTAGTGCAAAGTGGATTTTCTTTAGTAAATCAACCCCACTGTTCTCAGTGCACCTCAGTATCTCAGCTCTGCCTGGCCACTCCACCTATCAGACATCCCATCTTTGGCCCCAGGTGGGGGAGTTGCAATCATGACCACCTTAGGCAGCATTAAGGTTGTGGCAATGTAGTTGCAGAGTTGATGAAACTTGGCTGTGGGAGGGAGATAGGACAACAATTAGAGGGGTATGGTGGTAAGGGTAAGACGATGATATGGGTCCAAAGCATTGGCATGAATGAGGATGGAGGGAGTGTGAGATCACACTGTCATTGGAACGTAGCATGGTGCCCCTGCTTATAAGGTGTGGGTGGTTCACCCATAAAGCGTTCATATTAGTACAGTCTGTCTTCCTACGTTATCTTTGAACACACCAAAGACTCAGATCTTGTATAGAGCTCCCAATGTACTATGGCAATGTACTGAATGTAATAAATAAAAGTGCACAATGGCATCATGCTACAAGCTGAGGAAGACTTCAGCCGAAAACGCGTTAGATCTTTGTGGATTCGGCATCAACTATTTTGTCACCAATAAATTACTCATATGAAGAAGCATCTAGTATCTTTAGCCTAGGTTCACACTGACAGCAGGAATGAAATCATGTGAGTTCCGCTGAATTTGCACGATTTCATTCCCACATTTTAGTCGCGACTTCGGGGCGATTTCAGAGACATCTGTGCGGGTTTCAGCACAGATTTCTACTGAAATCGCATCCCGAAGTCTCCAAAAGTAGTACAGAAACTACTTTTGGGGATCGGTGCAGCGCCGCACTGATTCGGAGAGGGCCGTTGCCGGCAATAGCCGCCGATTTAACATGCCAAATCACTGCAAAGTGAACCAGGGTTCCAAGACTTCTGCTACACACTGGCTGTGATTTATACAAAGGCCAGTTGGATAAATCTGGATCTACACCAGTAGCAGAGCAGGCTGCTCCTCTGAAAAGTGATTCACCATAGACTGCTTTTCGGGGGCCTCTGACAGGCAGTGAGGAGGCAATGTGCCACTCGCTTTATCCTCAAAATGCCAACACTCTGTACTGCAACCACGTGCATTGCTTGCAGGACGGTTGCAGGGGTCATTTTTGGAAGCCTACTCCCCTGTCGTCCCCTGCAGCTAGAAGGGGGCAGTAAAAAATGTAAACAAGCCCTTAAAATGTAAGCTCATCCTTTTCACAAAAAATGAAAAGGTGAACTAACACGCTACACCTTCTCCAACCTCTCGGTTCTCGGTCATGTGCCAGCTCTGACCGATCACAATTGCTCTAAAATGCCCCGGCGTCCCTAAAGAAAGAAGGGGAAGAAGACCACAGCTTTCAAATCCTCTGACCCCTCCCCCAGGTGGTAGGGAAAGGCAATCATCCACAGAGTTAGGTGCAGCGGGGAGTGGGGTGATAGGGAGGGTGTATACCTTTATGAACTTACACTTTAAGGAATTCTGCATCTTACAAAATAAAAGAGCTGTTTTAGCAGAAAAATAAAAACCTCTTGACGTGTGTAAACGTGCATTAATGCTGGGCGAGTTTAGCTTTTGGACATCAGTTCAATTAATTGATCCCAAGCTGAGCTGTGTGTGTCTATAGAGACAGACAGCGTGGCTTGGCCCTGTATACACAAAGAGCCCTTTTACATTGGGGCCGTGGCCGCATTGGCCCTAAAGCGCTGCTTGTTTTAAGCGGCTCTTTTTGGCTGCTAGTGGGGTGCTCTTAACCCCAAATTGGAAGCACTACCCATTCATTTCAACAGTGCTAAATACAGTGATCCCAAACTGCCCCAAAGATGCTGCTTGCAAGACTTTTCCTAACGTCCGGAAAGTGCACAGCCCCAGTGTGAAAAGTCACACTGAAATGAATGGTAGGCGGTTTTCAGGGTGCTTTACAGGCGCCATTTCTAGCGCTAAAACACCTGATAACTACCTCAGTGTGAAAGGGGTCAAAGTCTTTACAGAACATAAGGCCTCATACACACAGGACATTGTTGTTGCTGCTCTTAGGGGAGTCTGGGAGGTTTTTTTTCTGCCTTTAACCTCCCTGGTGGTTTTCCCGAGTGCGGCTTGGGGTGAAATTTCAGTACCATTAGCGGTAATCCCGAGCCAGACTCAGGATTGCATTGCAGGATCCTGGTGCAGTGTACTTCAGGGAGGAGAGACACAGTGGTGTAGTGGTTAGCACTCTCACCTAGCAGTAAGAAGGGTCGCTGGTTCAAATCCCAACCATGACGCTACCTGCCTGGAGTTTGCATGTTCTCCCTGTGCCTGCGTGGGTTTCCTCCAGGTACTCTGGTTTCCTCCCACAATCCAAAGACATGCAGGTAGGTTAATTGGCTTCTGTCCAAAATTGGCCCTAGTATATGAATGGGGACCTTGGATTGTGGCTCCTTGAGGGTAGGGAGTGATGCGAGTGTGCAATGTACAGGGATAGGGACAATTGTAGACACTCACTCAGGTTGAACTGGATGGACTGGTGTCTTTATTCAACCGTACTAACTATGAAACTACTTACCTTGTCCCTGCTGTGTCTGCAGGATCTGTCCTCCGCCCAATGCCTCTGTGTGCCGGGCTCCGTTCCCTGCGAGTGTCATGAAACGTGAGGGCGGAGCCCAGCGGCAAATTCAATTTTTTTTTTTAAATCATAGCACATACAATACACTGTAATCTGCATTGCTAAATGAAATTATTTCACATCCCTTTTGTCCCTCATGCTTTGTCCAGTGCCCTGCATGTCGTTTTATATTATGAATAGTTGTTCTTTCTGCCTGGAAACTGGAGATTGTCCATAGCAACCAAAACCGTCCCTTTACATCAAAAGTGGTTTTATACCAGCTAGAAAACAGCGATAATAAATTAGAACACTTGCAGAACTGAGCGATAGCGATTTGTGGGGAAATTCATTTTATTATTTTTTTTATATCTATTATATTATCATTTATGATTTTGTGTTTCAAACTTTATCATACCAGGAATGTCTACTAGACTCTGTTTGGACAGATTTAAGTGTATTATTGCTATGAATTACAGGCCTACAATATAAAATGCCAAATTTCTATGCAAAATAATTGTACCGCTTTGAGACGCAAAAATCTGACATAATCATACCGCCAGGGAGGATAAACACCTTCATGTTAGCCTATGTGTCCTTACACTCATCTGTGTTTACTGGCAGAACCCACAGCCAGCGTGTACCCTCAGCAGGAACAGCGGCACTTGGCACAAACATGCTTAGACACGTGTAAACTCATGTTAACGGGTCTAAAGGTGTGTTTAGCACTTCATTAATTCATTTCAAATGGCCATAATAAATTATTATTTTGCCCAATCGCTCGATGTGCCTAAACGCATTACACGTTTATCCTGACAACACACAGCAGCCAGGAAGAAAGGCGTCTAGGAGAGTCAGAGAAAGGTCCGGTGTGCATGAGGCCTGAATCAGGATCTTGCTGTCATAACACTCCTGAGTATAGACATCAGTAAAGGATTGCGTTGCTGTACAAGACGCCATAATAAAGGCCACTTGTATTTTACTATGGAATGCCGGTCGGTTATTTAAGGTCCCCCATCCTGGATTTCGGTTCCTCGCTCGTTTTTCAGTGTCCTGGGACCTCCAGAAGTATTTATCTTAATTCAATTATTTTTAAGTGCTGTGAGTGAAATCTTTGTTATGTTTAGGTGTGTCGTCAGATCTGACAGTAATAACAAAACCACTTCCATATGTCCCCCTCCTATAGAAATGATTACATCATACAGGTCCTCTGAGATCATCAGACACATATTATTTCCAGTACAATGGAGTGCAGCTACACAATGACACAGGTAGGATTTCATTGATCACTGTAATATGTATTATCTGGCCATACACCATGCAATCTGATTGTACAATCTCCTTCAGAGTTACCAAGGCTATATATAAGGACACACCTGAAAAAAATGTATATCATGCATATTTAATTAAATCAGGTGTTACATTATAATTGATGGCCAATCTAAAGGAGGTTGTACAATCAGATTGTAATGTGTGTAGGTGAGCCTTACAAGCCAACAGAAGTACATATTATCTGTACTGATCAGTGTGAGAATTGCTGTAGTGCCTGTGAGCAGCACAGGTGACATGACCTGTGTACCTGGCCCTACCATGCTCTCTATTATGGGGGAGGCAGGGCAGCTGTCACACACAGATCAGTCTGCGATCCGTTAGTGATGTCTGTTGCTGGCCAGAAGAGTGGGCTGCCCTGCACAGGGCGAGGTCGTGTGACTGGGGGGGGTGTGAGCCTGTCTAGAGTGGAGTGGGCGTGTCGGTAAGGAGGAGCATGCCAGGGTGTGGGCGTGGCACAGAGGGGCGTGTCGGCTATAACAAAGAGCTCAGAAAAGGTTCTTGTGCAATGTTATGTGCTGTCATCCCCGGTGTGTCCATGTGTATGGGAGCCGGGGGGTCCTCCGCCAGCGGGACCCCCGCAATCCTCCCGCTACATACACCGAGCGGAGAGCACACACAGGGGTCATCTGAGGTGGGCTCGGGCCCCCACCCACCCGGGACCGCACGGCTCCTCCCACCGGCTCATCAACTTCTACAGCCAGCTATGTACTAATGTCACCGGACACGCCCACCGACACCCGATCAACCGCCCGTGACGCTCATCATCGGGGACCCCTCGCCCCCAAAAGACACTGCGCCCGGCCAGGTCACTGAATCCCTCAAGACGCCCACACACCTCCCCCCAGTGATTGCACACACACTGAGCCCCCGAATTCACCCAGCCAGGTCACTGAATCCCACTCATTGCACCCCCCCGTCACTGAATCCCCCATGGCTCTGCACACACCCCACTCACTGAGGCCCCCAGTCATTGCCCACCCAACACACCCCAATCATTGCACCCAGCCATGTCACCCCCAACAATCATTACACCCACCCGAGTCATCTGATCCCCCCCAAGCACTGCACCCACCCCACTCATTGCACCTACCTACATTAATCCCCCCCCCCGAATCATTGCACCCCTTGCTCGGAGGAGCCCGCAGTACAGCCCCCCCCCCCCCCATATCTGAGGGGTCCGCACTACATCCCCCGATCAGTGCCGGAGATCACACCTGCCTGGCAGAGGAGGGGGAGGGGTGTGATCAGTCTTGCTCTGGCTGATTCTTTGTCTATAGGAGGGAGGACGGTATACAGTCCATGCATTGATGATGAATGAGCAGAGCCCAGAGCACCGCATGGCTCCGTCTGTGTCATGTAATGGGAGAAAAACCTCGTGTGTGTAATGAGGACAGCCAGGTGTGCCGCATGGACGGGGGATACATCACTGGACTGTCTATAGAATGGGTGTGTGTATAGCCCTGAGGATAGCCCCGTGTGCGTATATAGCCCTGAGGATAGCCCCGTGTGCGTATATAGCGCTGAGGATAGCCCCGTGTGCGTATATAGCGCTGAGGATAGCCCCGTGTGCGTATATAGCGCTGAGGATAGCCCCGTGTGCGTATATATCGCTGAGGATAGCCCCGTGTGCGTATATAGCGCTGAGGATAGCCCCGTGTGCGTATATAGCGCTGAGGATAGCCCCGTGTGCGTATATAGCGAAGAGGATAGTCCCGTGTGTGCATATAGCGAATAGGATAGTCCTGTGTGCGTATATAGCGCTGAGGATAGCCCCGTGTGCGTATATAGCGCTGAGGATAGCCCCGTGTGCGTATATAGCGCTGAGGATAGCCCCGTGTGCGTATATAGCGCTGAGGATAGCCCCGTGTGCGTATATAGCGCTGAGGATAGCCCCGTGTGCGTATATAGCGCTGAGGATAGCCCCGTGTGCGTATATAGCGAAGAGGATAGCCCCGTGTGCGTATATAGCGAAGAGGATAGTCCCGTGTGTGCATATAGTGAATAGGATAGTCCTGTGTGCGTATATAGCGATGAGGATAGTCCCGTGTGCGTATATAGCGATGAGGATAGTCCTGTTTAGTGCCTGGCTCAGGAGACAGCACAAGGTGAGAATAGCCCCCTAAATATAATGATGAGGGCAGCCCCGGGGGTTGCATAGCTCAGAGGTATGTTCATTGTATGGAATGGGGAGCATATCCCAGGATAATCCTGTGTATAAACTCATGAGGATAGCCCTGTTTGGTGCCTGGCTCAGAGGACAGTATGGTCTACTAAATGAAGATAGTCCTAATAGTCCCATATATACAATGATGAGGATAGTCCTGTGTTTCATGGCTCAGAGGTATGTTCATTGTATGGAATGGGGAGCATATCCCTATATATATATATATATATATATATATATATATATATATATATATATATATATATATATATATATATTGATGAGGCTAGTCCTATAATATAATATATAAATGATGGGGAAAGTCCTGTATATAATAATGATGAGGATAGCCCTCTGTATATAATGACAGTTTATAATGATAGCCCCCCTGTATATAATAAAGATGAGGATAGCCCCCCTGTATACGGGATAGCACCCCCTGTATATATGGGGATAGCCCTCCCATATATACGGGGATAGCCCCCCCTCCCTGTATATATGGGGATAGCCATCCTCCTATATATATGGGGATAGCCTCCCTCCTGTATATATGGGGATAGCCTCCCTCCTATATATATGGGGATAGCCCCCCTCCTGTATATATGGGGATAGCCCCCCTCCTGTATATATGGGGATAGCCCCCCTCCTGTATATATGGGGATAGCCCCCCTCCTGTATATATGGGGATAGCCCCCCTCCTGTATATATGGGGATAGCCCCCCCCTGTATATATGGGGATAGCCCCCCTCCCTGTATATATGGGGATAGCCCCCCTCCCTGTATATATGGGGATAGCCCCCCTCCCTGTATATATGGGGATAGCCCCCCTCCCTGTATATACGGGGGCAGCCCCCCCCTGTATATACGGGGGCAGCCCCCCCCCCCTGTATATACGGGGCAGCCCCCCCCCTGTATATATGGGGATAGCCCCCCCCTGTATATATGGGGATAGCCCCCCCCTGTATATATGGGGATAGCCCCCCCTGTATATATGGGGATAGCCCCCCCCTGTATATATGGGGATAGCCCCCCCCTGTATATATGGGGATAGCCTCCCTCCCTGTATATATGGGGATAGCCCCCCTCCCTGTATATATGGGGATAGCCCCCCCCCTGTATATATGGGGATAGCCCCCCCCTGTATATACGGGGGCAGCCCCCCCTGTATATATGGGGATAGCCCCCCCTGTATATATGGGGATAGCCCCCCCCTGTATATATGGGGATAGCCCCCCCCCTGTATATATGGGGATAGCCCCCCCCTGTATATATGGGGATAGCCCCCCTCCCTGTATATATGGGGATAGCCCCCCCCCCTGTATATATGGGGATAGCCCCCCCCCTGTATATATGGGGATAGCCCCGTGTTTTGTGGGGGTGTCCCGGCACTGACCTGTGTGTGTCCTGAGATGAGCCTTGAGATGGGAGGACTTGCCATAGACCTTGTCACAGCCGGGATAAGGACATCGGTGCCTCTTGAGGGGTGATTCGGGGTCAGCTCTGCTCTTGCCCCGTCTCCCCCTTTGTCTGCTCTCCGGTTGTATTGGTGGGGTGTCGGTCTCCGGGCTCCCCTTCTCCTCGGTGGGCCCCCCGGGGACTTGTTGGTTGAGATCGGCCAGGATCCGGGCCACCACGAAGAGGGAGGCGTTCTCCTTGCCAGCCTTGTCCTCGGGTGGGGGGTCTCCGGGGGCGGGGGGCTCACTCCCGTGCCCCCCATGCCCAGCACTGTGGACAATGGCCCGGCTGGACATCGATACAAGGCACTCTGCTGCGAAGTGATCCACGAAAGCCACGGAGGACATGATGGAAGAGGAGTGGATGTTTTCCCGGCTCTTCCTTTCTATTCCCTCGCTCCTCCAGCCCCACCACACACAGATCGGCTCCGGATTAGCTGACTCCGGATTGCACTTGCTCCATACAGATCACACCCAACTTGCATAGAAAGAGAAATCCATCTGAGTGACAGTGAGAGAGGGACAGCCCTGACATTGACAGCTCCAGTCCCCCGATGGCCGGTGAGCGGTGCCCGGCTCTCCCTCCTATTGCACTATGTGACTGAGGCTCAGTCCCACGTGGGGGCGTGGCCTGCGGGAACATCTGTGAGTGACGTCACCGAGAAGCCACATCCTGGCTCGATGAGTCTACAAGTCACCCTCTCCCTCCTGGCTCCCAGCGAGCAAGATCTGCAGAGCTTGGGGTGTGCGAAGGAAGCACAGCCTGCCAACCAGACAAACCTGGCAACCAATCAGGGGGCTAGCTGACCCCTGCAGCCAATCGCAGCCTTGTTTATGCTGAGCCCATTGGCCCCTTGGATTTCTTGCAACTTGGGAAGTGGCAGGCAACATGAGAAAGGGGGGAATCGCACCAGACTTGAGTTCTCTATTCATTTATTCATCAGCAATGACAATGAGTGCTGGTCACACTGGGAACAATGAATCCCTGCCAGGGCGATTTGCCACCCTGGGGCAGAGAGGTGACATGGGGCTGCCTGTACATGTATAGAGATGCGAGGGGGCTGGCTAGCCTGTGTTATGCTTTAATGTGATTAGATGAGCAGCCCAGTTGTGCAGCAGAGGGATCACTGGGGATAAGACACACAGCAGAGGGATTACCGGGATAAGACACAGCAGAGGGATCACCGGGGATAAGACACACAGCAGAGCAGGGCTGGACTGGGACAGAAATTTGGCCCTGGACTTCATCCAGACTGGCCCACTTACATTTTGAGTGTCCCATCAGCACCCCCTTACATCAGAGTGTCCCATCACCAGACAACTTACAACAGAGTGTCCCATCAGAACACCCCTTACATCAGAGTGTCCCATTACCAGCCCCCTTACATCAGAGTGTCCCAGCAGCACCCCTTACATCAGAGTGTCCCATCACCAGCCCCCTGACAACAGAGTGTCCCATCAGCACCCCTTACATCAGAGTGTCCCATCAGCACCCCTTACATCAGAGTGTCCCATTACCAGCCCCCTTACATCAGAATGTCCCATCAGCACCCCCTTACATCAGAATGTCCCATCAGCACCCCCTTACATCAGAGTGTCCCATGAGCAGCCCCCTTACATCAGAGTGGCCCACTGAGCCATCGGCCCACCGGGAAACTCCCGGTAGTCCCAATAGCCAGTACATGCCTGCAGCAGAGGGATCACCGGGATAAGACACACAGCAGAGGGATCACCGGGGATAAGAGACACAGCAGAGGGATCACCGGGGATAAGAGACACAGCAGAGGGATCACCAGGGATAAGACACACAGCAGAGAGATCACCGGGGCTAAAACACACAGCAGAGGGATCACCAGGGATAATAGACACAGCAGAGAGATCACCGGGGATAAGAGACACAGCAGAGGGATCACCGGGGATAAGAGACACAGCAGAGGGGTCACTGAGGATAAGAGACACAGCAGAGGGATCACCGGGGATAAGAGACACAGCAGGGCGATCACTGGGGATAAGAGACACAGCAGAGGGATCTCTGGGGATAGGACACAGCAGAGGGATCTCTGGGGATAAGACACAGCAGAGGGATCACTGGGGATAAGAGACACAGCAGAGGGATCTCCGGGGATAAGACACAGCAGAGAGAATACTGGGGATAAGACACAGCAGAGGGATCACTGGGGGTAAGACACACAGCAGAGGGATCACCGGGGATAAAACACAACAGAGGGATCACCGGGGATAAGACACAGCAGAGGGATCACTGGGGATACAACACACAGTAGAGGGATCACTGGGGATAAGACACACAGCAGAGGGATCACTGGGGATAAGACACACAGCAGAGGGATCACTGGGGATAAGACACACAGCAGAGGGATCACTGGGGATACGACACACAGTAGAGGGATCACTGGGGATAAGACACACAGCAGAGGGATCACTGGGGGTAAGACACACAGCAGAGGGATCACTGGGGATAAGACACACAGCAGAGGGATCACTGGGGATAAGACACATCAGAGGGATCACTGGGGATAAGACACACAGCAGAGGGATCACTGGGGATAAGACACAGCAGAGGGATCATTGGGGATAAGACACACAGCAGAGGGATCACTGGGGATAAGACACAGCAGAGGGATCATTGGGGATAAGACACACAGCAGAGGGATCACTGGGGATAAGACACAGCAGAGGGATCACTGGGGATAAGACACACAGCAGAGGGATCACTGGGGATAAGACACACACACAGCAGATGCTGCTTTGCCAAACACTTTGCATGGCTTTGTTCCTCCTTATCTCCCCCAGATGCTGCGTTTAGGATAAGCACTGTAATCATGATGTTGTGTAACCAATACAAAAACACCTCTGAAATGACACAGTTAGCACAATGATGTTATCAAAATAGTCACAAAGTTTGTATAAACACACAAATACAAGTGCTACAAAATTTACAAACAGCAACATTGAAACTCATACCAATCACGTTTGTTTTAGATACTCATAACTAAGTGAATGGCTTAAAGTGGTATTAAAGTGATTGTAAACGATCAACTTGTAAAACGGGGGTATTGAATTAAAATTCACGAGGTCCAGTCAGTAAAATGTTCTCCCAGCAGAGATCCGAATGGCATGTGTGTGCTATGAGTCAGATTCTTCCTATCCCAGCCCTCCTCTCTCTTCAGGCTAGGTTCATGTCTTTGCGACTGGGTAATGGGTGCGAAATCGCATGCGTTTCTGAATCACAGAGAAATGCGCTGCACTTTAGCAGATGCGTGGGGGTGCCATTAAATCTTAATAGCACCCCCACAGTACATTTTCATTGCACCTATCCACATGCTGCTGCAGCACCATGCAGCTTGATGCAGTGCAAAAAAAAAAAGGGGGGGGGGGGGTTGGGGCCTCTTCCTTGTGTCCTACCTTACACAGACATGGAGGAGGCACAGCAGGTTTGGCCAGAGGGTGGGAACTGCAAGCTAGTGATTGGCTGCTACGACTGCCCTGCATCCTAGCAACCAATCAACTGCTTGTTAACTGGGACGGCCCCCTTCCTCCATCAAGAGCTGTCCCAACTTCCACTGATGGTTCTTTCAGAATGAGAATGACAGAGATGACAGGGACAGCTTTGGGGAGAACCATTAGCACCGTGGTGGTCCGGATAGGACATTGACTCGGTCCAGAGTCGGAGCGCGGTCCACCATTTAGTGATGCCTGTTGTAAAACAACCTATTCAGTTTAAAATAGAAATGGAAGGCAAAACATTTGTGTATAGATATAAAATATATTATAAGTACCTGTTTTTCCATTTTTTATTACATTGTTTATAAGTGATCACATTCCCTCCGTTCCCTCTGTTCTCAGCTTTATAAGAGCTGGGGAGGAGGAGAACCAGCAGCACACTGAGCTTCCCAGTGAAAGGCTATAATGGGGACATGTCAGGACAAGTCTGATTGTTGAAGGAGAGCAGACTGAGTTCCCAACACAGGTAGAGAACTGAGAACACTGTGCTCTCCTGCTTAGTGTGGTCAGTTTTAAATAGGAAAGCAGAAGGACTGGCAAGAACAGGGTTTTCACACAAAGGAAGTAATACAAAGAGAACAGAATACCGTTTCATACAAATACATGGAACAGCATAGTTGCCATTATCCAACAATTTCTAGGAGCACTCTTTTGTCTGTAGGCGGGGTCTTATTATAATTAGGGGACGGGGCATTCATTTGTAGGTGTGGTTTAAGCTAAATATTGGGCGTGGCAACTTACGGACCGCCCACGGTCATTTTACATTGGCTGTTTGAAGAGGAATACCGTTGATCTGGCAGCAGAGAGCTTCTTAAATGACGGGCAGTCCTCTTTCAGATAAAAGTGGCCTGTGCAGCAGATTCGCCTCAAGATTACTTTTATCAAGGGCGGGAAAGGGCCCCCCCCAACGCGCTCTGGTGGTCTCAGCCACTTACCAGACCCGTTGTTGGTAGTGACAGGGATGATCTGACAGGCATGGAGCTGAGTGAGGGAAAGATGGCCCCCACTCGGCTCCACACCATTGGATGGCAGAACGTCAAATGTCACTGCCGCCCAATGATCTTAAACTAAATGACATTTCAATTTTAAAATTTTTTTTTTTTTTATTGCATTTTAGTGCAAATGTTAGATCGGAGGTCTTTTGACCCCAGATCTCACATTTAAGAGGTCCTGTCATGCTTTTTTTTTATTATAAAGGATGCTTACATTCATCGTAATAGGAATGAAAGTGACCCAAATATATATATTTTTTTTAAAAGGACAGTGTCAAAATAAAAAATAAAAAGTAAAATAACTAATAAAAAATAAAAATTAAAGCACCCTGTCCCGCCGAACTCACATGCAGAAGCAAACGCATACGTAAGTTGTGCCCGCATATGAAAAATTGTGTTAAAACTACACATGTGAGGCATCGCCATGATCGCTAGAGTGAGAGCAATAATTCTAGCACTAGACCTCCTCTGTAACTCAAAACTTGTAACCTGTAGATATTTTTAAACGTACTCTATAGAGATTTTTTAAGGGTAAAAGTTTGTCGCCATTCCACCAGCAGGCGCAATTTTGAAGTGTGACATGTTGGGTATCAATTTACTCAGCTTAACATTATCTTTCACAATATAAAAAAATACTGGGCTAATTTTACTGCTGTCTTATTTTTTAATTTAAAAATGTGTAAGACTGCTGCGCAATTATGGTGTGACATAAAGTATTGCAACGACCGCCATTTTATTCTCTAGGGTGTCTGAAAAAAAATATATATATATAATGTTTGGTGGTTCTAAGTCATTTTCTAGCAAAAAAAAAACAACAGATTTTTAACTTGTAAACACCAAGTCTGAAAAATAGACCTGGTCCATAAGTAATTAAAGGTGGTGTGGTTAGAGTCTGAGATGAATGAGGGATGGAGGGAGAAAGGCAGAAAGAAAGAGAGGGAGAGAGAGAAAGAGATAGGGAGGGAAGGAGAGAGAAGGAAGGATAGAAGGAGAGATGGAGGGACAGCAGGCCCAGATCTTACACCACAATAGCAATATGTGTATTCCAGAAAGTTTAACAATAGGCAGATAAGATACTCCAAATACCTGGTGTTAACGCTTCAATCATCACGGCACCATGGTTGTTATGGTGTCAGGATGATTTAAGCACATTATTTCTATTATTACATTGTAATATAAAATGAAATAGTTCAACTCAAGTCACCATAATGCAGAATCAGTGGGAGCCCTGAGCGCGTCACTTGCCCCCAGATGCAGCTTGTCACTTTCCATGTCGTCTGCCACCATATGCAACTTGCCACTTTGTCTGCCATGAGATGTGGATTGTCACTTGCCATGTCGCCTGCCACCAAATGCAACTTGGTACCTGTCATATCGCCTGCCACCAGATGCAGCTTGTCACCTGCCATATCACTTGCCACCAGATGAAGCACATCACTTGTCACCAGATGCAGCTTGTCACCAGATCAGCATGTCACCAGATGCAGCATGTCACCAGGGGCTGGCACTGGTGATTTGATGTCTACCGCCATTTTACAGAGAAGACCAGCTTTCATGGAGGCCGAGGGGAAGAAGCAAGAGGCGAAGCCCCTGTGGCAATGAAAGCGGCTGCCAATAGAAATGGAGCTGCCACCAACCCCCCGCCCTGCAGCCTTTCCCCAACTCAGGTCAGGGTTGCAAGCTGCAGGGTGGTGGGTTGGCAGCAGCTCCATTTCTTTTGGCAGCCGCCTGGGCTCCGCCTCTTGTTTCTTCCCCTCGGTCTTTACAAGAGCTGGTCTTCTGTAAAATGGAGGCAGAGAAAATCACCAGTGCCGGCCCTGGACCTCTAGCGGCAGCTCTGGCGATACACCGGGAGTTGGGACAAAGCCAATTTCCCATGATTTTTCCCGGGACACGGTAAGACCGGGACAAGGATCCGAATACCGGGAATGTCCCGGGAAAATCAGGATTGTTGGCATGTATTGAACAGCAGTCACATATCAGGCATATGAAATGTTGGGGTAAAAAACACTTTAACCATTTGCCTACTTGGCACTTTCACACCTTTCCTGCCCAGGCTAGTTTTCATCTTTCAGTGCTGTCGCACTTTGAATGACAATTTTGCGGTCATGCTCTGTACACGGTGCTGTACATTTTTATGATTTTATAATTTTTTTTCCACACAAATAGAGCTTTCTTTTGGTGGTATTTAATCACCACTAAGGTTTTTCATTTTTTGCTAAACAAACGAAAAAAGACAGAAAATGTAAAAAAAAAAACATTTCTTAATTTTGCCAAGAAATTATTTTTCTCCTACACTGATGTGCGCTGATGAGGCTGCACTGATGAGGAGGCACTGATAGGCTGATTGGTACTGATAATCAGGAGGACATCAGGATAATTAGTGCCCTGATTATCAGGGTAGATGTTCTCTTTCACACTGGCTGGTTAACGGCTCTCCTCTCCAAAGGACACAGTGATCACAGAGTGTGCTGGATGCGCAGTGCAGTGCGCCTGCAGAGGGTATGGTTCTGGGATGACGTCAATAGACCCCCTCTTAGAACTGAATGATCACACTGTAGCTGTCATTTGGCTATATCACGATCGACAGGTGGTTAAACCCAAATAGCAAACATTTATTATTCCTTCAAACCACCACAGTACATATACTGCGGAGGGGCGGCAGCTACAGGCACAGTGATGTACCTTTACATTGCTGCCTGTTACCAGGTTTTGGGTGTACAGCTCATCTATTCCCCTGTGATTTGACACAGTGCGAGTTTATCAACAGATCCCACACAGTGATTCATTGCTGGGACCTGCTGATCGGCTTTGTCGAATGACAGCTTAGAGCCATGTGTTGATAAACAACACAGGGCTCTAAACAGAGGGAATGATCGCTATGTTGTTTTCCCCTGCAAATCAGGGAAAATAAACAAATCGATGTGTAGTCAAAAGCAGCACACAGTACACATTAACACTTGTTAGGCACGCAATTAACCTTTTGATCATCTGAGATGTTAATCCCTTCTCAGCCAATGTCATTAGTATAGTCGCTGATCACCACAATTACTAGTATAAAAATAATTTACATTGTAAAGCGCTGTGTAAACTGTTGGCGCTATATAAATCGTGAATAATAATCAAATAAAAATAATAATAAGAAGAAAATTCCAGTATCTATTCCATAGTTTGTAGGCATATAACTTTCACGCAAACCAATTAATATACACTTTTTTTTTTCTTACCAAGGACATGTAGCAGAATAGATTTTAGGCAATTTTTTTTTATTGGATATGTTTTATAACAGAAAGTAAAAAAAGTTTTTTTTTTTTTCATTTATACAATAAAAAAATTCAGTGGTGATCAAATACCACCAAAAGAAAACTCCATTTGTGTGAAAAAATTTTTATATTCATTTAATTTGGGTACAGCATTGCATGACTGAGAAATTGCCAGTTAAAGTAGCACAGTACTGAATAGCAAAATATGGCCTGGCCATAAAGGGGGTAAAATCTTACAGGGCTCAAACTAGTTAAATTGCAGATTCTTAGGCTCCGCTCACATATCATTGTAGCGGGAATGATTTTTCCTGCAATTCTGTGTGTCACATAGGCCAGCACATTCACTTCAATGGCCTGTCCTATGCGCGTTTGTCGTCCAAAAAGAAGCTTCTGCTCCTTTTTGGACGACAAGCATTTCACAATTTTTACGATAGAGTTGCATGAGTCTGGAAAAAATGAGAATCACGATTTTTTTTTTTTAGAAAAGAAACTGTAAAACATTTAAAAATCATAATTTTTTTTTTGCTAGAAAATTACTCAGAATCCCCAAACATTATATATATATATATATATATATATATATATATATATATATATATATATATATATATATATATATATATATTTAGCTGACATTCTAGGGAATAATATGCTGCCTGTTGGAACTTTTTTTTTTATGTCACAAGGTATTTGCGTGGTAATTTTTCAAATGCTATTTTTTTTTGGGGGGGTGGGGACAACATTTTCATTAATAAAAAAATAAAAAAACAAAACAGTAAAGTTAGTCTGTTTTTTTTTTTGTATAATGTAACAGATGATTTTACGCCGTCGCTGAGTAAATAGATACCTCACATGTCGTGCTTTAATATTGTGACACTCGTGGTATGGCGCCAAACTTCAGTACTTCAAAATCTCCATAGGCGACTGGTTCAATTTTATTTATTTCTTTATTTTACAGGTTACCTGTTTAGAGTTAGACAGGATGTCTAGTGCTAGAATTATTGTTCTTGCTCTAACCTTTGCGGTTATATCTCACATGTGTGGTTTGGACGTCATTTACATATGCAGGCGAGACTTGCATAGCCCGCTGGGATGGGGGCAGTTAAATTAATTTTTTATTGTTTTATTACACTTTAACAATTTTTTTTTAGATCCAGAATATATATATATATATATATATATATATATATATATATATATATATATATATATATATATATATATATATATATAGAGAGAGAGAGAGAGAGAGAGAGAGAGAGAGAGAGAGAGAGAGAGAGAGAGAGAGAGAGAGAGAGAGAGAGAGAGAGAGAGAGAGAGAGAGAGAGAGAGAGAGAGACTCTCCGCCATTTGCATTCCACGCTGGCTCCGTTGCAGCCAACGACTTCCCCTCCGCTCCAATACAGGCAACCTCATGTAAGATGACAATTTCTTATTTTAACCCTATAAGAATCGTTCAAATCCAGGATTGAGATTGTGGGGGGTGGAGAATGGCGATAATGATTCTCCACCATTAATCGTGCCGCTCTACTGTGCAACAATTATGTCAGAAATGCATCACATCGCATTTGGGTGCCATTATAGCTTGCAGAGTTATAGTCACGGTATACACTTTCTTTTTTTAAAACATGAGCAATGTAATAGCAATACAAATAGTTATTTTTGACAATCCACCATGAGCTTACTTGAAAAATCTCCTTTCATGTAGTGAGTGCCACCTACAGTGCCTTGAAAAGTATTCACACACCTTGAAATTGTCCACATTTTGTCATGTTACAACCAAAAAACTTTAATATATTTTATTGTGATTTTATGTGATAGACCAACACAAAGTGGCACATAAGTGTGAAGTGGAAGTAAAATGATAAATGATTTTCAAAGTTTTTTTTACAAATAAATATGTGAAAAGTGTGGCCTGCAACTGTATTCAGCCCCCCTCAGTCAATATTTTGTAGAACCACCGTTCACTGCAATTACAGCTGCAAGTCTGATTGGATGGAGAGCATCTGTGAACAGCAATTTTCAGGTCTTGCCACAGATTTTCAATTGGATTTAGGTCTAGACTGGGCCATTCTAACATATAAATCTATGTATGTATTTGATCTAAACCATTCCATTGTAGCTCTGGCTGTATGTTTAGGGTCGTTGTCCTGCTGGAAGGTGAACCTCCACCCCAGTCTCAAGTCTCTTGTAAACTCTAAAGCCCCAGACACACTATCAGATTTTTTGCTGTTTTTTTTCTTCAGATTTACCAAAACCATGTAGTGCAAGGGCCTGCCTGATTGCATACAAATTGAAACTCCTAAGGTTTGACCTCATATTATATGGTTTTGGTAAATCTGAAGACAAAAACCAGCAGAAAATCTGATAGTGTGTATGAGGCTTTACAGGTTTTCTTCTAAGATTGTCCTGTATTTGGCTCCACCCATCTTCACATCAACTCTGACCAGCTTCCCTGTCCCTGCTGAAGAAAAGCATCCCCACAATATCATGCTGCCACCGCCATGTTTCATAGTGGTCTGTTCAGGGTGATGCGCAGTGTTAGTTTTCTGCCACACAGTTTTTAGGCCAAAAAGATTTTGGTCTCATTTGAACAGAGCACTTTCTTCCACATGTTTGCTGTGTCCCCCACATGGCTTCTAACAAATTACAAAAAGGACTTCTTATGGCGTTCTTTCAACAATGACTTTCTTCTTACCACTCTTCCATAAAGGCCAGATTTGTGGAGTGCATGACTAATAGTTATCCTGTGGACAGATTCTCCCACCTGAGCTGTGGATCTCTGCAGCTCCTCCAGAGTTACCATGGGCCTCTTGGCTGCTTCTCTAATTAATGCTCTCCTTGCCCGGCCTGTCAGTTTAGGTGGATGGCCATGTCTTGGTAGGTTTGCAGTTGTGCCATTCTCTTTCCATTTTCAGATGATGGATTTAACAGTGCTCCGTGAGATGTTCAAAGCTTGGTATATTTTTTTTATAACCAAACCCTGCTTTAAACTTCTCCACAACTTTATCCCTGACCTGTCTGGTGTGTTCCTTGGCCTTCATGATGCTGTCTGTTCACAATTTTTGGTCCATTGGGGTGCATTAGGTAACCCATTCATAAGAATTGAATGTAACACATGTTACAAGCATACATTAAATGTATGGCACTGGACCGGGCTGGTATGAATAGGTCCACAGTGTTTAATTTCCTTTGCACAGTTTAGCTTTACCTACCACCCTTCTCAGCTGCAGCCAGTGCTGGGACAAGGTCATCTAGAGCCCAGGGCACTAATCTGCATGCTTACACCCCTAAGCATAAATTCCCCCCTCCATGCCGCAGTACAAATCTTCCCCCCTGCTGTATCCCCCTTCAAAGAACAAATCTTTTTCCCCCCATCTCCCAAATCCCCCATCATAAATGCCCCCCACCCCAAAAAAATCACCCCTCCTAGCACAAAATCTCTACCTCTAAAACGTGTTCCCCTCTGAGTACACCTCTCCCCCCCCCCACTCACTCCAATCCTCCCTCCCAGCACAAATTTCCCCCCAATCCCCCCCAGCACAAATCTTCTTCTTCTTCATCCCTCCTCCCAACACAAATCCCCTAAATAACCACTCTTAGCACACTTACCCCTTGATTTTCCCTTCCTAAAACAATACTTATCCCTCCCAAATCCCCCCTTCCAACACAAATCCCCTCCCCCCCAAATCTCCTTGCAGCGCTCCCCCACCTCACATGGTACAGCAGTGCCCAGGGCTGCCACCCTTGTGCCCAGCCCTTGTCCAGACTCTGGCTGCACCTACCTTCCTTACCTTACTCCACTGTCACTCTGTTAGGCTGCCAGGAGCAAAAAGAAATACCTGGAATTTCAAGGCATGGGAGCATGTGACAGCACTGAATTTAGCTATTGGCTGCTCAGGCACCCAGTGCTTTGACTTGGGGATCTGAAGAGAGTCCATATCTTGCCAACTTAAGCTGGCTATACACTAGTAGATTTTTGAAAGAATATTGGTATGAAAATTCTTTGTACATTCGATGACTGGAGTACTTCAAAGCTTGTTTTGCTTTTAACAGTTGATTTTTCAGTGAATTTAGTTTCCCTAATGAAGACCACATACACGATTAGAAATTTGCTCATTCAAGAAAATTTTTCTATCCTGCTCCTTCAAATTTTCTCGTCACTGTGGTCGAAAACGAACATGGAACAAATGTTTTTAAAACAAATATTTTTTAATGAATAATCTACTAGTATTATGCCTGGTACATACTGTGAGCTTTACTTTTTGTTCAGCCCAGTGGGCTGAATTAAAAAAAAAAAACGGAGGAGGTCGCTGTACAAACTAAGCAATGTTAGTACAGCGATCTCCCCACTGTGTTATTGTGTTCTGATGGGGGGGGGGGGGGGGATGCCATTGGCTGTCAGCACTGATCAGATGCCAACTGGCTGCTAGTTTTCCAGTTTGCCTGTTCGACAAAAGCTGGATGTTAGGCCAGCTTTTGATGGGAAGGTACTGTACACAGTGGCCGAATGTTGGCTGATTTTTTTTTGTGGAACTGCTCAATATTCAGCCTGTGTGTACCAGCCTTATGTCCAGCCTAAAGCTTGAACAGGGCTTTCTTTCTTTGTTCTCAGCAGTCAAATGGATTAGGGGGTTAATGAAAGAAAAGTGAGTATGGGTGGTTGGGGAGGGGGGGGATTTAGGTAAATCCACTGTTTTCCTCTGACAAAGCAATGGCTCACTTTAGAGCAAACCTTTCACAAACCTGGGGAAATCAAACGAGAAAATAATGTGTAGTGTTACCCTCTTGGGGCTGCTGGATTTTGGATCCCCCTTTGCATGCACAGCCAGGCAACAGGTATTTTCAGCATGTACTCTGCAGACAGAAACCAGTTCAAGGGCTTTGTTTTGTTTTTCTATTAGGGGAACCGACTTGGATGGGGAAAGGGTGGTATGGGATGCCCAGAACTGTAATATAGTAGAACTTGAAGACATGCAACAAACTGTCTCTTGCTTCCAGAAAATATCACAAGGATGTGTTCCTGTGGGACAACCGTACAGCCCAACTGGTAAAAGACAATTCTTTCTTCTGACTGCAGGTACTCCCCCTCCTCACAGTAATGCCAAAGCATGTGACCTGGCTCCTTACTAGAGTCCCCAAAGAGAGGTGTAAGCCAGCTTTGGTGGCTTGAATGGCTCTAAGCTGTCCCTTTTAGATAGCTACCTGGCTATTGCACCTGGCTGCTTCTCTCCTATAGGCTCTGGGGTATAAGTTTGAAGCTACTCACTCAGTCCCTGTAGCTCATGTGGTGACTGCTGAACAGGCCTTCTGCTGGACAGATCCCAATGGCTCCCAGGGTGACTCAGCTAAGCCTAGTTAAGGCTAGGTTGACATATGGGCGGCCACGGGGTCATGCCTGGGGTCGAGTGCGTGTCTCTTCAATGGATCAGATGAAATTCAGGTCTGAATTTTTGCCTGAATTTGCACCTGAATCAGACCCAAACACTCATCAGACCCTTTTTCAATCCGGACCATGGCCGCCTCAGACATGTGTGAACTGGCTCCATTGAGAGTCAGTCACATTTGCCTATCATGTGAATTGGATGTGGGGGGGGGGGGGGGTGAAAACCCGCATCCAATTCACATATGCGTAAACCCGG
This sequence comes from Lithobates pipiens, assembly GCF_037356315.1. Classification (NCBI taxonomy): domain Eukaryota; kingdom Metazoa; phylum Chordata; class Amphibia; order Anura; family Ranidae; genus Lithobates; species Lithobates pipiens. The sequence goes on along the minus strand of NW_027507903.1, from coordinate 96,437,501 downwards.
CCTTCCTAAGGCTGAAGGGGTGTGAGGCTTCCTCAACCACTCTCTCTCTCTCTTCTCTGGCTTTCTGACAGACATATCGTTTGGTGTTGAGGCCAAATAATAAAATTTTAGTCTCATCTAAATGCCAAAGTAATGCCAAAGCATGTGACCTGGCTCCTTACTAGAGTCCCCAAAGAGAGGTGTAAGCCAGCTTTGGTGGCTTGAATGGCTCTAAGTTGTCCCTTTTAGATAGCTACCTGGCTATTGCACCTGGCTGCTTCTCTCCTATAGGCTCTGACCATAACACCTTTTTCCATGTGGCCTCAGAATCTTCAAGGTGCGTTTTAAGGTGGTCAGATGAGACTAAAATTTAACTATTTGGCCTCAACAGCAAACAATATGTTTGGCAGAAATCCAATACAGCTCGCCATCCAAATAACACAATTCCTACAGTAAAGCATGGAGTTGGTAATATCCTGTTATGGGGGTGTTTTTCTGCAGCAGGCACTTGTCAGGATAGAAGAAAAAATGGATACTGTCAAATTCTTAAGGGCAATCTGCTGCCTTCTGCTGGAAAGTTGTCAATGGGAAGGTTTACCTTTACCAACATGGCAATGACCCACAGCACACAGCAAAAATGACCACACAGCGGTTGAAGGAGAAAAAAGTGAATGCCCTTGCATGGCCTAGTCAGATTCCAGACTTAAACTACATTGAAAATCTGTGAAATAACTTGAAGACTGCAGTCCACAAATGATCACCATCAAATTTAACTGAACTTGAGCAGTTCTGCAAAGAAAAGTGGGCAAACATTGCAAAAGCTAGATGTGCAAAGTTAGTAGAGACAAATCCCAACAGACTAAAGGCTGGAATTAACGCAAAAGGTGATGTGATGTGAGAGTGATTCTGTTTTTGATTTATTCATTTTTTTCTGACATATTGGTGTTATATCTTTCACTTGGATGTTATAAGCTGAACTAGTAAATACAGCTGGATAAAACAAAAACTGTCTGTCTTCATTTGAGCCTGCAAAGCAACAAAATGTGATTATTTAAGTGGCGTGATTCTTTTCTATACCCACTGTAAATCCACTTTGTGTGTATCAAATGCCTTTTCAAATACAGTTATTACTTTGTAAAGGTAGCAGTGATATCATCACTGTGCTGTACATAGCCTATTCAGGAAGGTGGATACAAGACCAGTAACTGTGGTCACATCTCTAGAGATGCTCTCCTGTGTTCCTGTTAAAGACTTGCTTGGCTGACATTCCTTCTGGCTCCTGATCCTGCTTGCTGTTCTACTGCTCTCATCTCTGGCTCCCTGAAGTTTTGGCTTGTCAGACTATCCGTTCTGGTTCCTGAACTCTGGCTATGTTTTGACTACGTTTACTCTGTTTACCTTTTTTCTTCTTCTTATTATTATTATTAATAAACAAGTGTGATTTAACTGTACTTCTGTCTCAGTCTGATTCATGGTTCCTGACAGTAGGCAAAGGCCATGAATTCAGAAGATGCAGTCAATACCAATTGTTGGTAATATTTTTTACAGATTGGATGAGCAGGATCACCACATTGATCAGTTTGCCATGGTGTTACAAACGCTCCTTAGTTGCAGGGCTCACCTGGAATCTCCCACTGTGGCTGCTCCGGTACCTGTGTTGCAGGCCATCTCTGCTGCTCCAGTCTCTGTGCAGGCATCAGCCTTGAGTATTACCTCTATAAGAGGTGTGTCTGGTTCCGCTCTGCTTCAGTTCAATGCAGAGGGTTTCTCAACCAGGTTGAGATATACTTTGAGATGCTGCCCAGGTGTTTCCCACGGACAGAAGCAAAATAGGTTTTGTGATATCTTTTCTTTCTGAGAGAGCCTTGGCCTAGGCAAACCCTCTATGGGAGGCGCAAAAACCTGTTGTCTTAAGTTACTTTGAGTTTGTGGCTTCTATTAAAAGGGTATTTGACGTTCCCGCACGTTCCGCTTCTGCTGCCAAGTGCCTCATGTCCATCAGAGTAAGAGAACTGTTGCCGATTACGTCATTGAATTCCGTACTCTGACAGTAGAGGTTGCTTGGAACAACGTGGTTGCTTTTTCTCATGGTCTCTTAGATACCAGCAAGGATGAGATAGCAGCCTGAGATATACCCACTGAACTGGAGAAGTTGATCACATTTGCCATCCTCATTGACTTCAGACTCAAAGAAAAACTCCCTTTTAAGGAGCACTTGCAGAATCCTCTGTACATTTGTCCCCGAACTTTGCAGTCCCACCCTTGCCTCCCTCACCTCCCATGCCTCCTGGTACCACGGCGGTCTGTGAAGTTGAACCCATGCACTTGGGCTTCATGCGTCTTTCTGCGGATGAGAGAACCCTGAGGAGGAGGGAGAGATTGTGGCCAGGCAGGTCCCTTTTTGAAGTCTTGTCCTACCCATACAGGGAACGCCCGAACCTTGAGGTTCTGTCACGGACAGACCTTAGGTGGCCCTGTTCGTCCCCAGTTATCCAGAAGGATAAGATCCTGGTTTCGGTTACCCCTTCTTGGGCTGAGTCGTGCATCGAGATACAGGCTCTAATCAACTCTGGAGCTGCAGGCCTGTTCATTGATGCTGCCTTTGTATCGAAGCACTCAATTCCACTGCAGTTGCGTGACACTCCACTTGAGGCTCTTGACGGCCTGCCCATGTGACTCATGAGATTGTTCCGTTGTCCATGGCCGTAGGGGCTCTTCACCATGAGATAATCCAATTCCAATTATTTCCTCACCTAAGTTACTGCTGGTTATCCTTGGTTACTGTCATGTCACGATCACCCTGGCGTTCCGGTCGTACACAGGAGACTTACCCGCAGAAGCCTGCCGTTGAGAACCCGTCGTTTCCCCTTGACACGCGCTAAAGCGAACGAACGCACTCGCGTCAACATGAATGAGCGCACGCGTGCACGTGGGGTCACGAACGGGCGCACGTCTACTCGCGGGGGCACGCTGACCCGTCGTACGACCGTTTTGGCGCCCTAAGGACTTCTTAAGGCACTTGCTCCATCCCATCTGTGCTGTCCAGTCTACAGCGTGTCCGTGACCTTGCTTTCTGTACCTGCACCCGTTACTTTGGTTCCTGATACCCGGCTTGTTCCTTGACCCTGATCCGTTGCTGCCTGCCTACGACCTCTGCTTGTCTGACCACGTCTCTGCCTCATCCTCTTGTACCTCGCTGATCGATCCCTGCTGACCCAGCCTGCACCTGACCCTGCTGTTCCTGCTTACCCGTTGGGTTTCCTGTACTTCCTGACGTCCACCTGCCTGCCAGTCTATCCACTTGTGCCTGCATACTTTAGTCAAGTACCGCCAGCTCTACCTACTCGCTGTCGGTGTCCTGCTGCTTATCCGGACCGGTCTCCATCCGTCAGGCACTTGTGCCCTCTGAACTTTTGAATACCTGTCTCCATCTCCAGGGGTTCATTAGCCAGGGGATACGAGGGGCCGCTCCCTGCATTCCGGGCTCAACTACTAGGTACGTGACAGTTACAGAGGCACAACCCTTCTTTTGATTGGCTCCGTGCTGAGGTTCTCTCCTGGTCGCCACAATGCAGACATGCTTCCAGAAGGTAGCCAAGGTCCTGTGCACCTCTCCACTCTCATCCCTGCTGGAGGAGTACCACGATTTTAGCGATTTCTTTGACAAAGGTCAAGCCGGGAGTTTGCCTCCACACCTTCGTATGATTGCGCTATTGACCTTCAACCTGGTGCCATACCCCCTCGTGGCCGGGTTTACCCTTTGTCAGTCCTGCTGGTGCTGGTTTCTTCTTTGTGAAGAAGAAGAGTGGTGAACTAAGACCTTGTATTGATTATAGGGGTCTCAATCGTTTCACAATTAAGAATGCCTTCGTCGAGATTTGTTGCAGTTATGTGTGGTGGTTTAACTCGACGATATCCTCATATTTTCCCTGGAGAGCCACCACACAGATGTCTGTTGTGTGCTTCAGAAACTAATAGAAAACAATCTCTATTGTAAATTGGAGAAGTGTGAATTCCATCGTGAACAGGTTAAATTACTGGGTTATGTAATTTCCACTGCTGGTTTTTCAATGGACCCAGAGAAACTTTCAACAGTCCTACAGTGGCCCCGACCCATGGGTTTACGGCTTCTGCAGCACTTTCTTGGCTTTGCAAACTATTATCGGAAATGTATACGTAACTTCTCGTCTCTGGTCAAGCCCCTGACTGATATGACCAGAAAGGACCGTAACCCACAGAGTTGGTCTCCGGAGTCCATTAAGGCTTTTGAGAGTCTCAAGGCTGCCTTTGTTTCTGCTCCTGTGTTGGCACATCCTGATCCTACGTTACCTTTTTGTCCTTGAGGTTGATGCTTCTGAGACTGGAGTTGGTGCCCTTCTGTCCTAACGTCCTACTTTTGAGAGCGCTATGCATCATTGTGGCTACTTTTCCAAGAAATGATCACCTGCGGAGTGCAATTACGAGATTGGTGACAGAGAGCTGTTAGCAATCATTTTAGCCCTGAAAGAGTGGAGACATCTCCTCAAAGGTACCACTGTGCTGGTTCTTATTCTTAATGACCATAAGAATCTTACATTCTTGTCTGAGGCTAAATGCCTCTCTCCCAGAAGGGCGCAATGGGCTCTTTTCTTGTCTAGTTTCAATTACATTGTCTCATTCTTACCCAGTACTAAGAATGTAAAGGCTGATGCTTTGTCATGACAATTTTCCTCCACTTCCAAGATGGAGTCGGTTCCGGTTCCTGTGATTCCTCCTGGTCGTGTTCTGGCTACGGTTTACACCAGTCTCACTTTGGGTGACAAATTTCTTGCTGCCCAGGTTCATGCTCCTCATGAGAAACCTTGTGACTGCTGCTTTGTCTCAGAGAGTCTCCGTACTGGCCTGCTCCAGACTTACCATTCTCCCAAGGCTGCTGGCCACCCTGGGAAGAATCAACTCTTTTGGGCCATTTCCCAACAATTCTGGTGGCCTAGTCTACGTGCTGCTGTAACAGCCTTCGTAGCACCCTGATCTGTAATGCTGAGGTGTAACCCTGATCTGTAATGCTGAGCTATATACCCTGATCTGTGAGGCTTAGCTATATACCTTGATCTGTAATGCTGCGCTATATACTCCAATCTGTGAGGCTGAGCTGTATACCTTGATCTGTAATGCTGAGCTGTATACCCTGATCTCTAATGCTGAGCTGTATACTCTGTCCTGTGATGCTGGGGCTGTATACTCTGTCCTGTAATGCTGGGGCTGTATACTCTGCCCTGTGATGCTGAGCTGTATACTCATGACACTATGGGTGGAAGCAAGTGGAATACAGGTGGCGGAGTGGGTGGATTCCATAAGGGGTGGGGCTTATGAGAAGTGGAAGGGGTCAAAAAGGAAGTGCGGGGTCTGGCGCCCACCCATCCTAAAACTTCACCAGCTGCCAGTGTTAGAATACTTTAATGCAATTTAAGAAACAAATTACAGTTACAGCTTAGATGTTCTCCGTGGCTCAAAAGTTAATCTAAAAACAGCTCAGTTTTCATAACCCTTCCTGTGCTTTATATGTCAACCCCTAAAAATAAAGCAATAGCAAAAGCAGGTACAATTGTAGCATGGCTCCCCTATGACTTTCAATCGTGTGAGACAGATAAAGCCCAATTATAACCTCTTCGTGCACGCCCTATAGCCAAAAGACGGCTACAGAGCGGATGCTATCTGCCGGGAGGCCGTCCCTGGACGTCCTCCTGTTTACTTCCGCAATGGGAAGTTCTGTGCTGGCCGTGTCCCCCGGACACAGCCAGTCACAGATCGCTGTAAACGGCCAATCACAGCGGCCGTTTACAGCGCGATCGGCCTATCCATTGAGAGATGATCATCTCTCAGTACCGCTCTCCCTCCTCACACAGACAGCGTGTGAGAAGGGAGAGATGAACGGCTGCAGCGGCCGTAAGTAAAAAAAAAAAAGTTAAAAAAAGTGCCATCCACCCCAGTGCTACCTGCCCCCAGTGCCACCTGTTAGTGCTATCTGTCCCCAGTGCCACCTGTTAGTGCTATCTGTCCCCAGTGCCACCTGTTGTCAGTGCCATTTGTCCTCAGTGCCATCTGTCATCAGTGCCGCGTATAAGTGCCATCTGTCATCAGTGCCTGCATATTAGTGCCATCTGTCATCAGTGCCACATATTAGTGCCATCTGTCATCAGTGCCACGTATCAGTGCCATTTGTCATCAGTGCCACCTGTCAGTGTCACGTACATCTGTTGTCAGTGTCACGTGTCATCAATGCCACTTATCAGTGCCATCTGTCATCAGTGTCACACGTCATCGGTGCCACGTATTAGTGCCATCTGTCATCGGTGCCACATATTAGAGCCATCTGTCATCGGTGCCACGTATTAGTGCCACGTGTCATCAGTGCCACGTATAAGTGCCATCTGTCATCAGTGCCACATATTAGTGCCATCTGTCATCAGTGCCACGTGTCATCAGTGCCACGTATAAGTGTCATCATTGCCACGTATCAGTGCCATCTGCCATCAGTGTCACGTGTCATTGTCCTGGTGCTCCAGGGCCTTCAAAAGTGTAATAGGTAGTCAACAAGTTAGATGTGTAATTTATGCTCCTAGAACATGTGACGGTGCTCCCTGCATGTTGGGCCAGGCTGTGAAAAAGTCCCACACATGTGGTATTGTAATACTCAGGAGGAGTAGCAGAATTTTTTTGGGGGTGTCATTTGTGGTATACACATGCCATGTGAGAAAAATAACCTATTACAATGACAATTTTGTGGAAAAAAAAATCAAAAAAATCTTAATTTTGCAAAGAATTGTGGGAAAAAAATGACAACATCAAAAAGCTCACAATGCCTCTTACAAAATACCTTGGAATATCTACTTTCCAAAAAGGGGTCATTTGGGGGGTATTTGTACTTTCTTGACTTGTTCGTGTCGGAAGAAATTAGATAGGCCACCAGTACATCAGATGTGATCAATTTTGTATGATTCGCACCACAGCTTGTGGACTCTCTAACTTTCACAACGACCAAATAATATCCACTAATTTAGGTTATTTTTACCAAAGACATATAGCAGTATAAATTGTGGCCAAAATTTATGAAGAAAAATTTATAATTTGCATAATTTTGTCACAGAAACAAAGAAACATGCGTTTCTTTTCAAAATGTTTGGTCTTTTTTCATTTATAGCGCAAAAAATAAAAACCCCAGAGGTGATCAAATACCACCAAAAGAAAGCTCTATTTGTGGGAAAAAAGGACAAAAAATTAATTTGGGTACAGTGTTGCATGACTGAGTAATTGTCATTCAAAGTGTGAGAGCACCGAAAGCTGAAAATTGGGCTGGGCAGGAAGGGTTTTTAAGTGCCCAGTAAGCAAGTGGATAATAGTTATAATAATATAACATTTTGCAACCATTACAGCTTTGGAGAGAGAAATCTACTTTTTTTTGTTCAGTTTTATTTTGGGATCCAATAGATGGTTTCAGATTGTTGAATTTTACAACCTAATTATTATTTTATTTTTGATGCAGATGAACTCAGAAGAATAGCTAACTGATTCTGCTGAACATTTGCTTATATTGTATGTAAAGCCAAAACTCTCTTAGCTTTGGAGAAAAAAGGAATGTTTAAGACCAGTCAGACATTTTTTTTTTTTTGCCGTTTTACTTCACTTCCTGTTCCAAAGACACAATAACAAACATTAAGAGGAAAACTTCACGAAGTGAAAGGAAATCCTCTCTAAAGCTGGCCATACGCTGTTCAAATTCATCAGGAAAAAGTAAAAATGTGTTCAGTGGTTTATCCTGTCAGTCCCCTCCCACCTAGATTCTTCAATTAAAAAATTGTCAGCTGAACAGTGGCTGCATCCAATTGCATGATCTGACAGTTGCGCATGCCGGCAGGACAATAGCCGCAGCTGGAGCTTCATCCATCCACGCTGTAAAATGTGGAAAAGTGACTCTGTTGCATTCATTTTGTTCAGTCTGCAAGCTGAATAAATGAAATATATAAAGCTGACAGTACAAGGTTCATTTTTTATTGTTCAGCAAGTGGGAACAAATTCCTCCAGTCACATAAACTAGGTAGATGGAGGAAAAGAGGACAGAGCAGGTGGGACTTTACATGAAGCATGCAGTTATAATAAAAAGCTCAGAGTTTATTATATAACAGTATTTTACAAGAAAAATTATTATTAGAGCATGTTAGTGATAACAACGGTTCAAATCCCAATAAAGTTAATATATATACAATCATATGAAACCTAGGTGTTACAGAACAGTGGAGGGAGAGGTGGGTAGGTAACCCACCACCCTCTCTGTAGGGCATCAGAATCAATAAATGTAGTAATTGGGTACAGTTACATAAAATGGGATCTTAAACCATAAAATAAAGAAAAACAGATAACCAGAAAATGCTGATTCACATGTATTGAGAGGGAGAAACACGGCAGGAGGAAAGCTTGACGGGTTTTGTGAATTAATTCACTCTTTAGGAGCAGGCACATGAACTAGATCTGTAATGATATAAGTAATTTGCTATAAGGTCTGGCAGTTGTCCTAAGAAGTTTGGTATATATTAGTGGCATACACTAACTTAAAGTGGTTGTATAGCCAAATTGGGGACTTTTACCTACAGGAAAGCCTACAATAAGGCTTACCTGTAGGTAAAAAAAATATCTCCTAAACCTGTACGGTTTAGGAGATATTCCCCTTGCAATGCGTCACTGACTGCAGCGGCGCATGCACACATGGGATTCCCGGCCGGAAGCCCGGCAGACGCCAGACACTGCCGGAGAGAAATCTCCCGCACGCATGCGCGGGAGTGACGATATCGCGGCTCTGGCCACTCACAGCGCCGGAGTCATGATACCTGGAAGAAAGGCCAAGGGAACATGTCAGCTCCCTCGGCGTGGATCGGAACAGATGTCAGAGCCTCGTTCTAAGGTAAGTATTTCATAATGAGCTAGTATGCGGTGCATACTAGCTCATTATGCCTTTTCCTTTGCAGGTAAACAAAAAAAATAAAAAATTCAGCGGGTATACAACCGCTTTAATACTTACAAGAACAACTGTGTATTCAGAGAGGGACACTATGGCCTGGAAATAGATGGAGGAATTGCTTATACCATGCCTCAATGCTTCAATAAAGGAACATTCTGTTCTTGTAAAAAAATAAAAAGATGGAGGAATCGCTTCCGCCAATCGCTTCCTGCCACTGTCAGAATCTTTTAGATTGTAAGCTCTAATGAGCAGGGCCCAATGATTCCTCCTGCATTGAATTGTATTTTAACTGTACTGTTTTTGCCCTAACGTTGTACAGCGCTGTGCAAACTGTTGCGTGGGCGAACTGATGGTAGCAGCTGCTGATCATCCAAAACTTTTCCGACATGTCTCTTCGACCCTAAATTAAAAGTTTACATACCCTGGTGATTTTGGCCTGATAACATGCACACAAGTTTATACAAAGGATACTTTCACACTGGGGCATCAGCGGTAACGCGCCACTATTTTTAGCAGCGCTTTACCGTAGTTTTAGCGACGCTTTTCGGCCGCTAGCGGGGCACTTTTAACTCCCACGGCCAAAAAAGGGTTAAAGGCGCTCACTGCAGCAGTGCCTTGCCGGCACTTCGGCAGTACTGCCCATTGATTTCAATGGGCAGGGGCACTTTAAGAGTGGTGTATTCACTGCTCCTAAAGCACCTCAAAGAAGCTGCTTGCAAGACTTTTTTTTAGCATCCTGCCAGCGCAGCGCTGGGAGGGACAGGAGAGGCATTTTACAGGCGCTATTGCCGTTAGCAGCGGCAAGCAGGAGCACAGACAGCAATAAAACCTGATGGAGGTTTTCTACGCTATCCAAATTTATCTAAAAGTTTTGACTTTACATACACTTTATAATCTCTTTAATCAGCTGGCAATCCTGATTTATGAATTGTGTATCTGTCTGCAGGCTAGACAAATCTGCATGTATATATTTCAGAGAGTAAATATTTGCCTGTTTTCAAGCTAATGCTCTAATCCCTGACATTACTTATTCATTCTCTGCCTATACGCTTCATTCTTTGATTGTCCAGATCAGACTGTTTTTTGTACATATATAACATGAACTTTATTCAGAAAGACTTTATTACTTATGACGTTGTTTAACATCTGACGTGTCTAGACATGAGAAATGTATCCTGCTTACTAAGCATTTTCCAAATACTTCCTAGAAAAGTTAAGGGCGTCTTTTCATACACTTACAATGCTGTAGACATAATGCACGAAAGAGCCATCTGTCAACAAAGCGAATCAGACTACTCTACATGTCAGTAAGATAACAAATACTTACACAAAGACCCATGGAAATATTCTACCTGCCTCGTGTTTTCCTTGTATTTCCTCTTAGAAGCCTATTTGTTAAAGTTAAATGGTACCTCCACTTTTGTGAAACAATTCATTTATTATACATAATAGAGACACAAGCCTTTTGGAATCATGCACACGGACGTTTTTACAGCCACTTTTTTGAGCTTTTTTTGCAGCTTAAAAACGGCTGTCCATGTTAGTCTATGGCTTCATGCCCACCTAGGCGTTTTTGAGCTGCAAATGGCATAGGCGTTTTTAAGCTGTAAAAAAAACCCAGGACCAGTGCGTTCCGTGGCGTGGAGCTAGAGCTGTAAAAATGCGAATCGCGGGAAAACGCGCAAAAACGCGCAAAAACGCGCATAAACGCGCAACATATTTTCTTTGTTTTCTGAGTGCTATAGCCAAGAGATGTGTTTCTTAAAAAACGCTACTTAACGCTAACGCTAAAAAACGTGCAAAAACGCCAATGCAAAACGTGGTAAAAATCACGTTTTTAACAACGATTTTTCCAGGCATCGGAGCTAGCTTTGCAGCCAGTTTTTTAAAACGTCCGTGTGCATGAGCACTTACTGTCGTGTTAAATGTCGTGGTAGAAAAAAGTCAGAGGAAGTATGGAGGCTAACACTCCGCTTTAGCAAATACCAGGCCCATGGCAATCATTTTGGTCCAGTGACTTCATACTCACGGAGTTGCTGACCCCAAACAAATATGTAAATTAGGTGTTCATTATTCGCTCTGACATCTTGATCTGAAAGCTTATTCTGGGTCAGTTTTTCAGAAAGTATTAAATTCCAAAAACAGCCTGGCAACTAGCATCCCTCTACCACCACCGTCACTCTCTGCTTCCTAAGATTGCCTCCCAATCTAGCAACCAATGAAGCGCTTCTCAACATACTCAGTTGGGTAGCCCCTTTGCTCTGTTGAGACCTGCTCCTCCTCCCACCCTCTGCCATGCTGCTATGAACGAGGGACTTTGTGACAGGGTACGTAGAACACTGATGAGGGGGGGGATGTGATGTGAAGGAGGGTTGTGATGTGACCTGGTGACTGTGTGCAGGGGAGACAGTGATGTGTCTTTGGGGGGGGGGGGGGGGGGACTGTGATGTGAAGGGGAGGACTGAGATCATTGATTTAAATGGGGGGCTATGATGTAAAGAGGAAAATTATGTGATTTGGGGGCTGAGGTCACTGATTTAAAAGAAGGACTGTCATGTGAAGTACAAAAAAAGAAGAAAATCCCTACTGGTGGACTTTGGAGGCACGTACAACCATATAATAGAGTACAAAACTGTATTTTTATTTATACAAAATCTGTATATAAATAATCACAAAAAGAATGAGAGCGGTATAGTACAAAACAATTAAAAATAAATAAGAAAACTATGTCTGTAATGCTGAGTTGAGCACCCATACACAATAAGGTGAACGCAAACACTCATTACCCTACGCGTTTCGGAGAAATTGTACACTCCTTCATCAGGGGTAGGTGTGGAGTATATGAAACATAATTCTAGTAAAAAACACAAATGCCAGGATATTAGGAAAAGAGGCGGACATATAAGTGTAGCACTAACCCCCGAAGGAACTGCTGGTTATTTTTGGGCTTACCATTACCTTCCGTTCTCCTTGTGACATGTCTAGGGGATGTCCGGTGGTAGATGGCCCAGTAACTTGAGACTGACAATAGATCCAGTTGAATGGATTTTATTTGCAAACTTCAACCATTGAACAGTCTTTAACTTAGGATTAGAGAGTCGGAAAGGAATTCAGGTACTCTCAATGTCAAAGTCTATGAATGTTAAGGAACTTGCTTACTTTGACTGCATCCAGAGAATAGCCATTCGCAGCTGGATGAACACTCAGGTTGGACAGTCCCTCTCTCACAAGGCCTAGCAGCCAACAAGGTGCTTACTCAGGAACAAAGTCTCTATCACAGATGTTGTTGCAGAACACGTAGGAAACTAAGCTGTAGAACACCCGTAGGATACCTGGATCTTTCAGCCTACTTGGTGATATCCTCAAGACCGGATTCTCTCAGTTACTTCAGCCCTTCCAGGCTCTTGTTAAGAAAACCAAACTCACACGTGGTGTTCTTCTAAAGAGTCCTCCCCTGGAATGCTTGAAGTACAATGGGTCTCTCCCGAACCGGGCCACCTTAGAATCCTCCTTTAGTTTCCCTGCCTCCTGCTAGCCAGCCCCAAGGAATTAAAGTCGGGTGGATCCAGACCTCAGGCCATATCCTTCCTTGGGGCTGGTCAGGAGGACCAGGACCAAGTAGTCAGCACATCATACTGGACCGGAAAACCCCAAACCACGTGACGTCCGTATCTTAAATACCCTTTCTCAGAGGGCACATCGAGAGGGCTACTCCCACTGACCTGGCTCCGAAAGAGAATAACCTAAGCACCTGACCAGACCATAGTTCCACGCCTGCCACAAGAGACAGTGTCCCCTGTGGCCTTGCTGAACATCTCACAGCCCAGTCAAACTGACACAGAAGTCTAATTTAGGCAAATAGACCCAAACCAAACTGTAGCTTGGGCAAAGTTTTAACTTTGAAAAACATAGCGCGTGCTCTTCAGGAGCCCGCTGCTACATAAGTAATGCAGATTAATAAAAAAAAAATGTTTTTCATTCATGTGAAGGGGGCTGTGATGTGTGTGTGGGGGGGGGGGGGGGGCTGTGATGTGAAGATGTGAATGGTTGTCTGTGGTGTGAAAAGAGGATTGGTATGGGAGGGGGAGGCTGTGATGTGAAGGAGAAGACACTGATGTAAAGGGGGACTGGGATGTGAGGGGGGGATGTGATGTAAAGGGGGGGACTGTGATGTAAAGGAGGGGTGCTGTGATATGACAGGGGGTTGTAATGTAAAGTGGGGGAACTATGATGTGAGAGGGGCTGTGATGTAAGGGGGGACTGAGCTCACTGATGTAAACTTAAGAATTTGACATGGGAGTGGACTGTGATTTTAAAGTGAAAAAAGGAAGAGGAAATCTGCGCTACAGTGTATACTTAACGAAAATGTGTGATGCAGCAATTCTAATATATACCCAAAGTGAAATATACATATAAAGACAAAGAAAAAGAAGAGAACTGCGCAATCCCTAATACTTCTATTAGGATGTAAACCACTCTACCTTAAAGAAGTGTATCTTGTGATCTATTATTCTAACACACCAAACTAATGACTAAATAAACCATAAGGCATTACTTATAACTAAATACAGTAAACATATATATTGCCCCTCATAGGTTGTGAACCAAAAGGAAAAAATGTACAATTCTAAGTCAGCGATTCAAAAACAAGAAACATATAAAGTAGAATCAAACAGTACTGAAAATGTATGTGATAACATAAAGTCCATTAAAAGTCCAACTGGAGAAACACCCTGTGTAGAAGGGATCTATTCAATCGTAAAACTTTTCAATCAACGTGAAGTAAAACCAGGTGCACCTCCACCAGACAAGTAATAATAGCCCCTTACCAGACGTCCCGGTAGGGAGCGCTTAATCGCAAAATGGGTCTGAAAATGGATCAAACTTGAGCCCTCCAAATGGAACACTTTTACGTAGGACAGGTTAGGAGATACGCCAGTCATAAACCATCCAGCAGGGGAAAACGCTGTTTGAAGCGGGACTCAGATGTGTAGCATTGTAGGATCAAGGAAGGTTCACCATAGGGAGGAAAAGATGCTCCAAATAGTGTAAAATCATTTATTAAAACAAAAATATAAAACAAGAGATGCACTTAGAAACATGAAAGAACATCGGGCATATCATCAAACTGGGCAAGCGTCGGCCGATCGCGAACACCAATCGATATCCCTTCTGGTACCATTTCACATGAGGCAAGTCAGCGTGTCACGCCACTCAATGATGGGATGAATGAAAATGAATGTGATTTTAAAGTGTCTGTTAACCCAAAATGTTGTTTTTTATACAGTAAGTATCTGTTCTTTCTTGTGACTATCAGTAAATAAACCATCTGCTGTTTTCATGTCTTTGATTGCTGTGATCCTGCCAATTGCTGCTTCCCGCTTTAGCAATCTGACCACACCAAGCAGGGAAGCAGATCCATGCTGGTGTTGTCAGTTTGTGTATTGGAGTTTTCTTCTTGGAGATGCAGGATGCCGTGCTCTCGCACAGCATGCATGTATCTCCTGTAGTCAGTCTGACATGTGTTCACAAATCCTTCTAAGTACAGGCTGTGATGTAAAGGATCTCGGTCATGAGACTCAGACTGCTGCTGGAAGAAGATTTTTTTTACCGACTGGACCTCCTTGAATATTAATTTAATACCCCTGCTCTAAAGTTATTCCCTAGATTAAATTCTAAAGAATGCTTGAAGACTTGTACTGATCCAAGGATTTAATGGGCCCAGGGGCAATTGTACTCTCTGCAGTCTGTACAACTATACCCTAGATACATTTAAATAGACTACTTGAACATCTGCATTGATCCCAGGATCAAATAGGCCCAGAGGCAGTTTTACTCTCTGGACCACCTATGGCTATACCCTAGCTACAAATTTAAAGACTACTTCAACACTCATATTATGTATGTTTATATTGTATCATATTGACGTAGATGCCTTGCTAATTAATTGTCATTTGGAGCATTTTTAATCACTTATATTACTTGTATTACTCTCCTTGTTTGTACCTCTTACTAATTACAACAGCATAGGAGAGGATGATGCTATGTAAATAACAATAGTAGCTTGCCTTAATTCATTTCGTATTTTATATATTCATGGCAGCGGGGAGTCATTAAGTAGCTAATGAGGTTAAAATGCAATTTGCTTTATAGAAATGAGCTACAGAACAGTGATCTATGATCACCGTTAGATTGTAATGGACTGACCGATCAGCCAGGAGAATGTAAAGAGTGCCATTAAATGAAAACCCAAGCAACCATATGAGATAGTGACAAGTGGCAGAAACTTTTTGTTTTGAAGCGCAGGGTGTGATAAACAGGTCTGTTTTCAGTTTACAGAGGAAAATCTCATTTGATGTTGAGTAGACTTTTTCTTTCAATGGCCTGCATGGATATAATTTATTTAGTATCCTCAGAAGCTAGAAGAGAGTGTGAAGTTCGATATTTATCAAAATAATAAAGATCCACAATTCAATGCTCATTTGCAGTAAAGGGCACTGGTTGGTATCATCCCGGAGTAAGTATAATTAATCAAAATATAAATAAGAAAAATGGGACTTTAAAAGGTACCTAATCCGTGACAAATTGATAGGATCAACACATTATGGTCCATAAAAACATACTCTAGTCTATAAGTCATATAAAACCCAATTTCAAATGGACAACATCAGAAAGGATTTTATTCTATACTAGACAAAATCGCTCCTGTCTACATGTTTCGCGAGTTTTCCCCTTCCTAGGACATTAATATGAGCTGTATAAATGTCTAGGACCAGAAACGTGCACATACATTCCCTGACTGGGACACGAAATTACACTTCTACCAGGTCCCCCTGCCTGACCCGTGGGAGGACCACAGGGATAAGGAGGCCAGGATAGTGAAAGAAAGGACCAATACAAGAAGCCTCAAGGATACAGATTCCTCCGGCTGTAGATAGTATATACAGATGGTCCTAGAATACACCAAAGAACTTTACAACTCTGAGAGGGGTCTTTGTTAATATGTTCCTACAAAAAAAATGGTGTCCACAGCATGTCATGTGCTTAAGATTATCCAAACACTAAAAAGTCCTACAGAGTACAGATTTCCCAGGCTGCAGATATTATATACAGATGGTCCTAGAGTACACCAAGGAGTCTTAAAGCTCCGAGAGGGGCCCTTATTTATATGTTCCTATAGAGAAAATGGCATCCACAGCATACCATGTGCTCAAGATAGTCCAAAGCGAGTGAGATCGTTACTAACAAGCTTGTGGGACCTGTATATGTTAGAGATCTATACTTTGTAACACTTGTAACACTTCAAATAAAGATTAAAAAAAAAAGTTAAACAGTGTTGCAGCCTCACTGCCCCTGAACTGACAGTGACAGTAGCCCCCATGTTAAAACTGAGCATTTGAATGCGCGGTGTGCCCGTATGTCTTGCTCGCAGAGCAGGTGTCTACACCAGGCAGAGTAGTCGCCAGAGGTCTTCAATAAAGCAGGCAGGGTGGCAGTTGGTGAGCAGCACCAAAGCAGGCTGATACTGGCAATAGTAGGCAGGCCAGACATATACTGGTAAAAGACAATCAGTAAGCAGGCACAGCCAGTAGAGAGGTAGGTCCTCCTGGTGACAGCAGGAGGAATAGCAGAGTCAGGCAAGCCGGGTCATACACAGGCAATACTGATCAGGTACAGTGACCCAGGCAAGAGTGTGCTCAAGTTACAAACTGAGTCAGGAGCTGATCAGTGGAACAGTAGCAAATGGAGCAGGCAGAAGCGGTGGTCAGGAGGCATGCTGTGGTCAGTACAGTTCAGGGAGTAGTCAGACGAATCAGTTCAGTAACTGGAAACAGGGTCAAAAGTTCTCAGGACACAGAAGGCTGAAGACAATGCAGCACTTAACCTGAGCACTGGCTCTGTTTAAATAGCCCATTTGACACCTTTATCTGTCATGGGCGTATGTGAGTGCGCCAACGTGCACGTGTATGCACAAGGATGCGTGCATTTATGTGCACATGCGCATAAGTATTAGCATGTGCCAAATTCCTACATCTATGAGAGGGAACGTGGATTAGCCTGTGACGATGCACATCTTGTCCACTGGCATGCCCATCCTGACACTCACCCTGCCTGCACATGCTCAGTTGTTCTCTATTATCCGTATTGTGCCTAAAATCAGTAGTACTCAAAAAAATCAGAAGCATTAAAAAAAATAACAGGCTGGTTGTACTAAAGTCGATCAATAGATCAATTTCAGTACAACCAGACTGCCAATAGATTGCTGAAAATTTGTTAATGGCAGAACTGGCCGAATTTCGCTCCATCGATGTTTGGCTTTAGAATAAACAAGCATTAGAGTCTTACTATAGGGGAAGGGGAGCTACCAAAGGAGCCTAGTTTTAAGCTATAGCTACCTGGGTGGGTCCTAGTATTATTAACACGGGGGTCTTTCTGCATAGTTCCCAACTGTCCTTGATTTTGAGGGACTGTCATTTTTTTTTGTATAATTCTCCTTTAAGGGGTGTGTCCAATGCCTACATACTTTTGCTAATAGGTGTCCCTCATTCCTATCTCAAAAAGTTGGGAGGTATGTTTCTGTAAAGTACAAATTACTAGAGGGTCAGTTCATTTTTTTGGAGGGAGCACATAGAAGGAAAGACTTGCTAAAGGTAAGAGAACCATGAGTTGTAATGATTTGGGGGCTACACAGGTGTGTGATTTATTTTGTGAATCATTGCTTAGTGTAACTAAACACATTTAGTTGTTCTGATTAAAAAGAAATATTTGGACCTAAAATCGTGCTGTTCTTTTGTAAACCCTAATGCTGGCCATAGATGATGTGATTTTCTTTCCTGAAACCCAGAAAATTGTTTGATTTCCCCATCAACACTGACTCCCACAGAGCTATTGTGTCCTCCTAGTGGGGTGACTTGGGAAGCTGTCCCTGGCAGGAGAATTGCTAGCAGCTATAGTTGCTGCCAATAATTGCATGTAAAAATCCAGCATGCCTGTCCATTGTTCTCCGAAAGACATTTATCTGTCTGTGGCACGCTCATGCCAGCCATACATGGCTTGAATTGCAGTTGGTTTTTGTTGAATTGGCCAAAATCCAAGCAGTGGGTGGTTCTCTCGACAACACCCTGCTCGGCAATCAATTTGAAAATCAAAGGCGTTGGGTGGAAAATTATCAGCCGCAGTCACTATTTGGGTATTCTGACAGCTGCTGGAGCAGTGACTGTCAGGATACAATAGCCAGCAAGGGAGATTCGTCCATCCACGTTGTTTAAAGGGGTGTTCCAGCTGGGAATTTTTTGTTAAAAGTCAGCAGCTAAAAAAAAGTAGCTGCTGACTTTTAATAAGGACACTTACCCTTCCAGTGCGCCTGCGATGTCAGCTGCCCGAGACCGACCTGTCCCTCGGCTCTCGGGTCCAGGCGCCACATTCCTCAGTAAGGGAAACAGGCAGTGGAGCCTTGCAGCTTCACTGCCTGTTTCCCACTGCGCATGCGCGAGTCGTGCGGTGCTTTGTGAATGGGATGCGCTGTGTTAGGAAACACACGGTTCCCATAACAAAGCGCGCCCCATTACCCAGAAGACAACGTAAGGAAGAGAGAAGACCAAAGATCACTGCGGAGTAGGAAGAGGCAGATTAGGTAGACTGCCTGGCAACAGGGATTTCTGGTAAGGGAAAACATTTTTTTATTTTCAAATGTTTTTTTTTTTTTTTTTACGAATATTAATGTTGTTTTTTTTTTTTTAGGGTGGCCCTCCACTTTAACTTGGATGGAGGAATTATTGTAAGCAATTTCTCTCATTCAAACCATGGGCTCAACAAGAGAAATCTACATGTCAGCTAGCCCAAGTTACCTCACCTTTGCTGAGATCCTGAGTTATGAGCACGCCTTTTTTGTGTTATTTGATATCACAACCTTTACCATTTTCTCTTTTGGTTATTTGTATTGATTAGATTTAACTTTACAAATTCACTTCAAAATGTATCTTACTTAGGAGATCAAACCTAAATAAAGGAATCGTTCAGGAAAGAAATATAGTACCCACTATTGCTGAATTGTATTTGAAGGTGCAACATTTAGAATTTATAATCCTCATCATTGCTTTGGTACTTGATAAGACCGGCCATAGACAGGTTGCAGGAAAGAAATTTGCTCAATTCACCCATCAACACAGACAGTGTTGACAGAGGAATCCCTCCCGTGAAGCCATTGTGATAGCAGCCGCTAGCAATAATCTCATGTAAAATCCCACAGGCTGGTTGTACCCAAGTTGATCGATCAACTTGGGTACATTCAGCCTGCCCAATTTTCCTGCTGAACCAAGATTCGAACATCTATGGCCAGCTTTTACAACATCTTATATTCATATACCTTTTCCAAGTCAAGCTAACCAAATAGTGAAGGATGGAAGATGAGGATGACAGTCCAGGAGTCTGTACTTTGGAAAACAAGTCAACATTAGCATCTTTTATGTTTATCCTGTTGGGTTTCTTAAGAATTATATCTAGTACATAAAAGCAGATCTTCTTTGGAGCACTGTTAGGGCCGGTTCACACTGCGACGCGAGGCGAGGCGACACGGCTCGCCTCGCCTCGCTCCCGCAAGTCGCCCCCATTCAGTGCTATGGAACCGTTCTGAGAGGAGCGACTCGAGTCGCCCCGACTCAGAAAAAAGGTTCCTGTACTACTTCGGGGCGACTTCGGGGGCGACTTGCATTGACTTCTATGCAGAAGTCCTCTGCAAGTCGCCGCTGAGGTCCGTGCAGGTCGCGGCGAGGCAAGTCGGAGACGCCTCGCCGCGCATCGCTGTGTGAACCGGCCCTTAACGAAACTTGAGGCAACCCTTTTAAGGTTCAGAATAAAGAGGTCAGCTTAGTACAAAGGATTCTCCTCCTTAACCAGGCACGGTCTAAGGGGGAGCTTTGACCCCCGGCCAGGAATTCTGCAGGAACAGACACAGACAATTTCCACCCACTATGCACAGAGCATGGTCCCTACTGATGACTCTAAATCACCAGACCCTCGGACCTGAAGTCTCTCCTAACCCGAGAGCAGAAATAGTCAGAGTGTTATTGATCACCTACCTCATCACTATGAATAACACAGGGAGACAACCACAGAATCCTCACTTCCTTTCACTTGCCCATACAATAGGGTATCCCAGCATAAGGAGCTTGGTACTTCAAAAACGCAATGTCCCTCTGACAGTTTATCCACAGTGATGGGAGTCCCCTCCAGGGGTGTCCTTGTGGTGCATCTCACTCGCTGTAACTCCACCCACTGCCTTATATACCCAAAGTTTAAGAAGGAAACATTGACAGGTATGCAGCTCGAGGGGTGTCAATTACTTTTTCGTGTCTCTCTCACAAATCCATAGTGATGTGAGTCCCCTTCAGGGTTGTCTCCGAGGAACACCTACCTCCCTGTGACTCCACCCACTGCCATATTTAAGTTTGAGAAGGAGAAATTGACAGATATGCAGCCCAGGGAGTGTCACTTTACTTAAAGTGTTACAAAACCGAGGACCCTGGCATTTACTATATCCCGGCTCCCACTACACAGAACATGGAAATGCAATATTTTTTCATCAGCAGTATATAGCAATCTTGTTACTTCTATCAGTGCATGGTTAAAGCTTGTAGGAGGAGTTTTCATACTGCACTGGCTGTCCAATCAGGATGCAGGACCCCAGACCCTCTGTCTGGACAGTGCTGATTGCCCTGTGCTGATCACATGCACTCTCCCAAGAATAAAAAAACTCTCTAGCAAAACACAACAAACAGAGCATGTGCAGCCTGACTCCAGTAACTCTGTCTTATCCGGACATGTTCTGGGGGCAATGCAAGAAGGGGAGGATCAGAGAAGACAGGATCAAACAGCCATTTTACACAATGCAGAGGATCAACCCCTTAGGTTCCACAGTTAGTATATAAAAAATGGTAAAATGACTGTGCCAACCTCAATCATGAGCAGCCAACACAACAATAAGACTAATTGTAAAACGACATGTAGAATAAATGTGTAGCACTAAAAGTATGTCTTGATCAGGGTCACCTGATACTATCAATAATCAGGAGACAACGCCTGTGAATTCAGTGATGTATGACTGGTGTGCAATAATAAAATTATGTATAACTAAAAATAGTGGCTTTTTCTGAAGTCCAGAAGACCAGTGACACTGGCAAGTAGACAAGGGGGATAGTGTGATGATGTTATCATGTTTACAGTACAAATGAAATCATCATGCTAATGTTGTTAAAGGCATCATGCAAATTTGGAATTAATATGCATTTTTCATTGTGTGCTTCTTATGATTTTCACTGGCCCACTCTTGCATATTGTGCTTGCAAGAGGCACAACAACCTAGTCCAGACGAGGTTGCGAGCATGTAGATGTACAAATATAGACATTTGAGATCTTACAATGACAATCCTCCTTATATATCAAGTGTCAAAAACAAGTCTTGCATCGTCCAGACCATCCATTCTCAACCAGGCTTCCGTGGAACCCTGGGGTTCCTCCAGAGGTTGCTAGGGGTTCCTTGAGCTGTGACTGATGAACCACCTTTTTGATGATGCCTACAGAGATCAAGGTTCACCATCACTTAGCAAAGCCAGCAGCATGACACAAAATATATTTTTAGCTGTCTTTAAGGATGGCATTCTCAGCACCATTTTAAGGGGACAATCTTCCTATTGGCCACCAGTATAAGGGGCATTGTTCTATTGACCCCTGATGTATTGGTTTTAGTAAGGGTTCCTCAAGACTTGAAAATAATTTTTGGGGTTCCTCTAGGGTTAAAAGGTTGAGAAAGCCTGGTTCAGACAATGCTAGATAAAGCATCAAATTGTAAAAGTGACATTTCCCTCAGAATTGCGTTAGCAGTATTACAATGTTATTTCTTGGTGTGTTTATTATGTCATCCATCTGTTATATCAGTGTGTGCAGATCTCTTATGTAAGAAGGAACTGGCATGAATTTCACATTAGTCACAAGGCAAGTCTGACTCCTCGTTGGGGCTTTCATTTATTGAAGAGCTTAGAGCAGATGCAGCTTCAAGGCTTTTGCTTTTTTGAATATAAAATCACTCGCTTAGATTTGTCTATATAACATAAAAGTGCATGTATTTTTAAGTATGTTTGGCATCAGCCTCACTGTGTATACACTTTTTCAAAACATATTTTTTTGTGAATCTATTGCTGTTTTTTACCTGGAAAACCTGACAGTAGCAGCACTTCCTGTTACAGGCTTGCAGTACTAAGCCAGAATTAATACTAGTGAACAGATGTGAAAAACACATGTGACGTCCCTGAGGAAGTCACGTGACTGGTGACGATACGCGTCGGAATAGGAGGAAGTAGGATACCGGAAGTGACGTTCACAACACGAGCGGAACGCTCGTTCGTTTTTAAAGCTGTGTTTTACTACCTGTTTGTGAGTACCTTTTCAATACATTTTTAAATAAATTTATGTACATACTTCACCATCGGAGCATACCTCTCTCTTTTCTATGAGACCTTTGTGGATAATATTGAGGCTTAAGATCCATGTGGAAACTATTTGAGGTGCAAAATTCCAGCCGATGGGGCCAGTACTCACCTGCCAGGAATTAGGTCACAACCCCTGGACCTTGCTGCTTGGTTGTTTTGCTGTTTACCTTACAGCAGTAAGGTAAGGGGCCACTTTACCTGGTGTGCCGTGAACACTGGAGATATAAGAATTAAAGACACGGTTGCTGGCACCTGTTTTTGAGAAGCACTGAATAAGCCACTGGTCACTTTACCCATTTCAGCTCACATAAAGACTTTACCATTTTATCCTTCTTACTAAGAGGAGCACTGAATAAATAGCCACTGGTCACTTTATTCCATTTAATTTCACATAAAGACTTTATTATTTAGTTTTTTGGTTTAAGCATGCATTGTGTTTTGCACGTTTTAATATAAGAAGAATTCTTTGAGTTTATTATCTTGGAGATATTCACTTGAATATTTAAAGCACATGACACTTTATTGTTTGACTATTTGTAACATATTGGACACTTTATTTCATTGATTATTCACGGGTTAATCTGCTGGAGACACTTCACATATTTGGATCAGTTTTACATTTTCCGTGTATAATACCTAATTGTATAATATTGGGAGTTTTTTATTACATTCACCTAAAAGGAGGAGATACCACCTAATAGAAGGAGACATCGCTCTCGGGAGTGTGCCATTTAGTAACACTGGTATTATTTATATAAGCATAAGGCACTTTATTTTTAGTTTAGTATAGTTTAGCTTAACCTTTTCAGGTAGCGCAACACCATTTTCTTTTAGTGGTATTTAATCACTAGTGGGTTTTTTATTTTTTGTGCTATAAATAAAATAAAACGTAAATTTTGTGAAAAAAATGCCTTTTTCTTTGTTTCTGTCATACATTTTTGCTAATTAGTAATTTTTCTTCATAAATTTTGGCCAAAATGTATTCTGCTACATATCTTTGGTAAAAATAACCCACATTAGTATATATTATTTGGTCTTTGTGAAAGTTATAGAGTCTACAAACTATGGTGCCAATCGCTGAAAATTGATAACTTCTGATCAGGCCTTCAGTACATCAGGTGAGTCTCATTTCTTGAGACACTAACAAGTCAGGAAAGTACAAATACCCCCCAAATGACCCCTTTTTACAAAGTATACATTCCAAGGTATTAAGTAAGTAGCATGGTGAGTTTTTTTAAGTTGTAATTTTTTCCCACAATTCTTTGCAAAATTAAGATTTTTTTATTATTATTATTTTTTTTTACAAAATTGCCATATCAGGTTATTTCTCACACACAGCATATGCATACAACAAATTACACCCCCAAATACATTCTGCTACTCTTCCCAAGTACGGCAATACCACATGTGTGAGACTTTTACACAGCCTGGCCACATACAGAGCACTAACATTGATGTAGTACCTTCAGACGTTCTACGAGCAAAAATGACGCATCTCATTTCTCAACCACCTATTACACTTTTGAAGGCCCTGGAGTACCAGGACAATGGAATTTCCCATAAAATGACCCCATTTTGGAAAGCAAACACCCCAACATATAATCTGTGAGGCATAATGAGTCTTTTGAATGGTTATTTTTTTTCCAGAAGTTTTTGGAATATGTGGAAAAAAATTAAAACGCATTTTTTTTTACACAAAATTGTCAATTTATAAGATATTTCTAACACATAGCATGTATATAGCAAAAATTACACCCCAAAATACATTCTACTACTCCTCCCGAGTATGGCAATACTACATGTGTAGGACTTTTACACAGCCTGGCCACATAGAGAGGCCGAACATTGAAGTAGTACGTTCAGGCGTTCTAGGAGCATAAATGACACATCTCATTTCATTCCTACCTATTACACTTTTAAAGGTCCTGGACCACCACGACAGTGAAATTACCCACAAAATGACCCCATTTTGGAAAGCAAACACCCCAACGTATATTCTATGAGACATGGGCTGCAAATAGGTACTTGGGTACTCTGATGGGCTGGAGATAGGTACTCTGGTACTCTGATGGCCTGGTGACAGGTACTCGGGTACTGTTAGGATCTTCAGAGGGAGAGTCTGACTTAGTGGAAGGGGACCTCTCTTACAGCTCTGGTTCTGGTCTCACTGGAATGGGAACAGGGAGACCGGAGCACAGCGGGGTAGGAGAGTCCAGCCAGGTGCAGCAGCAGATGCCAGGTAGATGAGGATCCTCTTGGAGCGGAGCTCTCTGTAGCAAGAAGGCAGCTGGAAGAAGACCACGGACTGTGGGATCAGGATGGCTGGATCTCAGGATGAGAAGTAACAGACACAGGAACAAGCAGGAGCCAGCAGAGGAATCAGGTACAAGCAGAGGTTCGGCAACAAGAATCAGTCCAAGAAGGGTCAAACAAGCCGGGGTCGGAGCAGGAGAGATCAGCAAGGTCAGACGGAGCCGGGTCAGGTATCAGATAAGGTTCAAACAGAATAGCAGGTAACTCGGGTACAAGCTGCAGACGAGACAGCACAGAACCCCAGCAGCTGTGCCTTTAAAAAGGGCCACTGGCGCCAATCGTGCTAACGCTCGCCCGTGCGTGCGTGTACCGCGCGCACATACGAACGACGTGCACCCGCGCGCGTCGGAAGACGCTCGTGCCCACGACGACCCGCGGTACGAGCGCGCGTGCGCGCACGGAGAGCCGATCGCACGGAACGGGCGGATTCCTGACATTGCCCCCCCACAAGGGGCAACCTCCGGGTGCCCCTAGTGGCTCTTTTCTCCGGGTGTGCAGCAAAGAAGGCCTGGATTAGTCTATCAGCATGTACGTTAGAAGCAGGTTCCCAAGAGTTATTCTCCGGGCCATAGCCCTTCCATTTAATTAGAAACTGACCTTGTCCCCGTCGTCTTCTGAAATCCAGAATGGCCTCCACTTCAAATTCCTCACTGCCATCAATCAGCACAGGGTCAGGTGGCCTTGTCTCCCTACCAGGGAAGGGATCAGGTACAGCAGGCTTGAGTAAAGCTACATGAAAGACTGGATGTATTCTCATGGAATCAGGTAGAGACAATTCATAAGACACCTCGTTAATTTTCCTCTTAACAGGAAACGGGCCCAGAAACTTGGGTGCCAACTTCCTGGAGGGACATGCTAATTTTAAATTAGAAGAAGACAGCCATACCTGGTCCCCGACTTGAAGGATCAATTCTCCCCTTCTTCCTCGATCAAAGCTCCTCTTGCTGTCAGCCTGAGCCTTGGTTATGACCTCCTGCAGGGTCCGGTTATTCTGCTGGAGAAAGGATACCGTGTCCTGTACTGCTGGAACATGAGACTCTGTAAGGATATCGGGGAGAAAAGACAGGTTAAAACCGTAATTGGCAAAAAACGGGGACTGCCCAGTGGTAGCATGGCTGGCATTGTTGTAGGCGAATTCCGCCAGTGGTAACAGGGAGACCCAATCGTCCTGGACAAAGGAAGAGAAACATCTAATATATTGCTTGAGGGTTTGGTTGGTGCGTTCCGTTTGCCCATTGGTCTGTGGGTGATAGGCAGAGGACAGGGCCAATTCTATTTTCAAAGCTTCACATAGGGCTCGCCAGAAACGGGAGGTGAACTGAACCCCTCTATCAGATACAATATTGGTGGGTACCCCGTGGAGCCTGATTATTTCTTTGATAAAAATATGGGCAGTCTCGGTCGCGGAAGGGGTTCCCTTTAAGGGTAGGAAGTGGGCCATCTTAGACAGACGGTCACAAACTACAAAGATGGCAGTGCAGTTCTCAGAAGGGGGAAGTTCCACAATAAAATCCATAGTAATCATCCGCCAAGGGCGGTCGGGTGCGGGAAGAGGTTTAAGCAGCCCCCAAGCCCGATTTCTGGGGACCTTATTCCGACTGCATACGGGGCAAGAATTTACATACTGCTTGCAGAACTCCCTCATGCCTGGCCACCAGAAGGAGCGCTGTACCAGTTCCAAGGTCTTGCGGACACCAAAGTGCCCAGCGAGCGGATGGTCATGGAGGAGACCCAAGACCTTAACTCTCACATCTTCAGGGACGAAGATCAGGTTGTCCTTCCAAAGCAGGCCTTCTCTGGATGCAAGTGAGATTCCCGGGGGACAGGAAGATGTGGAGGAAGCACTCTTTAGCAGAGACACTAGGTCTGGTTGGATGAGTAGAAAGGTGTTAGCAGGGAGGATGGTATCCGGGGGTGCGGTGTCCTTGGGGCTGTCAAACATACGGGAGAGTGCATCTGGCTTAACGTTTCTTGATCCAGGGCGATAGGTTATGTGAAAACAGAACCGGGAGAAAAAGAGGGCCCAGCGAGCCTGTCGAGGTTTTAGGCGTTTAGCGGTACGGAGGTACTCGAGGTTCTTGTGGTCCGTGTAGATGAGCACGGGGTGTGCCGCCCCCTCGAGTAAGTATCTCCACTCCTCCAAAGCAGACTTAATGGCAAGTAATTCCCGGTCGCCCACATCATAATTCCTCTCCGCCGGAGAGAGTTTTCGGGAAAAGAACCCCACGGGGTGCATCAGGTCATCTTTACCTAAGCGCTGGGAGACCACCGCCCCTACTGCTACCTCAGAGGCATCTACCTCCAGAATATAAGGTCTAGATGGATCCGGGTGACTGAGGATAGGAGCAGAGGTGAACAAGTCCTTGAGTCTCCTGAAGGCGGCCTGGGCTTCAGGACCCCAAAGGAAGCGCGTATTTTGCTTGGTGAGCTGGGTAATGGGGGAGATAATGGCAGAGAATCCTTTAATGAATTTTCTATAAAAGTTAGCGAACCCCACAAAGCGTTGGATGCCTTTTTTGTCAGTGGGGGCTGGCCATTCAAGGACAGCGGTGACCTTTTACGGGTCCATCCTGATGCCTGCTGGAGAGATTTCAAGGCCGAGGAATTGGATCTCCTGTTGCTCGAATTTACATTTCTCGGCTTTGGCGTAGAGTTCATGTTGCCGGAGCCGAAGCAGTACTCTGCCGACGTGTCCCCGGTGCTGTTCCAGGGACCTGGAGAAGATCAGGATGTCATCAAGGTATACGATGACGAAGATGTCCAAGAAGTCCCGGAAGACATCATTAATTAAGTGCTGGAAGGTGGCTGGGGCGTTACACAACCCGAAAGGCATCACCAGGTACTCGTAGTGCCCAAAGCGAGTCCGGAACGCAGTTTTCCACTCGTCACCTGCTCGTATGCGGACCAAGTTATAGGCTCCTCTCAAATCCTACTTAGTAAAAATAGTAGCTGACCTCAGTTTTTGGAAGAGTTCTGGAATCAGAGGTAGGGGATAGCGGTTTTTAATCGTGACTCTGTTCAGCTCCCGATAGTCCACACAAGGTCGAAGGGTCTGATCTTTTTTAGTAACAAAAAATATTCCAGCCCCGGCAGGAGACGTGGAGTGACGGATGAACCCCTTCTTGAGGTTCTCGGAGATGTATGCCTTCAGAGCCTCTTGTTCCTTCTCGGATAGAGGGTAGACACGTCCAAACGGGATCTCTGCCCCAGGAAGGAGCTCAATGGGACAGTCGTAGGGGCGATGCGGGGGTAAGGAATCAGCCCCCCGTTTACTGAAAACATCCAGAAACTCATGGTAAGGCTCGGGGACTGATTGACATAAGTCCAGGTCTGGGTCTAGGCAGCGAAGTGTTCCGGATTGTACAGAAGACCCAGGAAGGCAGTGGTCCTGGCAGTAAGGGGAGAGGAACCTCACCTCCCCAGAGGTCCAGTCAATGGAGGGATTGTGGGCCTGCAGCCATGGGATGCCCAGAATCACAGGAAAGAGTGGGGATGAAATGACATCAAGAATTAACAGTTCTGTATGTCGGCAGGAGGTGGAGGTGGGTAGTGGAAGGGTCTCCTGGGTGACTCGACCGGACTTAATCTGGGAACCATCGGCCAAAAAGATAGAGAGTCCATGAGACTTTTTCTGGAGTGGGATGGAATGTTGGTTGGTGAAAGCAGCGTCAATGAAGCAACCGCAGGCTCCGGAGTCAAGGATGGCGTTGACGCGGATCGTTCTTTCCGGAAGCTGAAACGAGAGCAGAAGGGCAACATGGAGAGAGTTGGAAGGCAGGTTTAAGGAACTGCGAGACACGGAAGAGAGGCACTTACGTGACTTAACGGGACAGTTGGCCACATAATGTCCGGAGCCGCCACAGTATAGACACAAGTTCATCTGTCGGCGGCGGGCTCGCTCCTCCAGAGACAGGGTGGGTCAGAGTAATCCAAGCTGCATAGGTTCCTCAGGAGCAGGAGAAACGCTGGCAGGCCCCCTTTGGGGGGGAGGAGAGAAGAAAGGTGTGGAAGACGGGGTTCTGGCGGTCATCCAGGCAGGTCTCAGAGGTTGGGAAGAGCGTTCGGCCCTGCGCTCGCGAAGCCTTTGGTCGATTTGAATGGCCAGAGCAATTAAGTCCTCTAAGGCGTCAGGGGTTCCAACACGGGCCAACTCATCCTTGAGGGCCTCAGACAGGCCCATGCGAAATTGGTGTCTTAGGGCCGACTCGTTCCACTGAGTATCTGCGCTCCAGCGTCTAAAGTCCGAGACATAGTCCTCGGCCGTCCTACGGCCCTGCTGGAGCGCAGTTAATGCAGATTCGGCGGTGGCAGCCCGCTGCGGGTCGTCGTAGAGTTGCGCCATCCCTTCGAAGAAGGTGGAGAGGGTCTGAATAAGGGGACTGTCATTCTCCAGAAGGTGGTGGGCCCAGGATTGAGGTTCCTCTTGCAGGAGAGAGACAACAAACCCCACCTTAGTTGCCTCCAGAGAGAAAGTCCTGGGTTGGAGGGCAAAGTATAGCTGGCAGCCGTTGCGGAAAGCCCGGAACTTGGAGCGGTCCCCCGAAAACCTCTCCGGAATGGGAACCCTAGGCTCAGGTGGAAGCATCACAATTGCCGAATGGGCGGCTGGCTGAACAGGAGGAGGCTGAGGTGTGCCGTCTGGTGAACCCGGGGTAGAGAGATGCTGGACACGCTCTTCCAACCTGGTGTAGCCATCCTGCAGAGACTTCACGGCCTGGGTGAGGGCCGCAAGGTGGGAGCAGATCTCCTTCAAAGCAGAGGCCCCTTCTGCAGACTCAGACATGGCTGTCTCGTACTGTTAGGATCTTCAGATGGAGAGTCTGACTTAGTGGAAGGGGACCTCTCTTACAGCTCTGGTTCTGGTCTCACTGGAATGGGAACAGGGAGACCGGAGCGCAGCGGGGTAGGAGAGTCCAGCCAGGTGCAGCAGCAGATGCCAGGTAGATGAGGATCCTCTTGGAGCGGAGCTCTCTGTAGCAAGAAGGCAGCTGGAAGAAGACCACGGACTGTGGGATCAGGATGGCTGGATCTCAGGATGAGAAGTAACAGACACAGGAACAAGCAGGAGCCAGCAGAGGAATCAGGTACAAGCAGAGGTTCGGCAACAAGAATCAGTCCAAGAAGGGTCAAACAAGCCGGGGTCGGAGCAGGAGAGATCAGCAAGGTCAGACGGAGCCGGGTCAGGTATCAGATAAGGTTCAAACAGAATAGCAGGTAACTCGGGTACAAGCTGCAGACGAGACAGCACAGAACCCCAGCAGCTGTGCCTTTAAAAAGGGCCACTGGCGCCAATCGTGCTAACGCTCGCCCGTGCGTGCGTGTACCGCGCGCACATACGAATGACGTGCACCCGCGCGCGTCGGAAGACGCTCGTGCCCACGACGACCCGCGGTACGAGCGCGCGTGCTCGCACGGAGAGCCGATCGCACGGAACGGGCGGATTCCTGACAGGTACTCTTGTGGCCTGGTGACAGGTACTCGGGTACTCTGATGGCCTGGTGACAGGTACTCGGGTACTCTGATGGCCTGGTGACAGGTACTCGGGTACTCTGATGGCCTGGTGACAGGTACTCGGGTACTCTGATGGCCTGGTGACAGGTACTCGGGTACTCTGATGGCCTGGTGACAGGTACTCGGGTACTCTGATGGCCTGGTGACAGGTACTCAGGTACTCTGATGGCCTGGTGACAGGTACTCGGGTACTCTGATGGCCTGGTGACAGGTACTCTGATGGTTTGGTGACTGGTATTTGGGTACTCTGAAGGGTGGTGACAGGTACTCATATGGACTGTGACAGGTACTCGGGTACTCAGATGAACTGTGACAGGTTATCGGGTACTCAGATGGACTGTGACAGGTACTCTGGTACACAGATGGACTGTGACAGGTACTCGGGTACTCAGATGGACTGGAACAGGTACTCGTGTACTCAGATGGGCTGTGACAGGTACTCGGGTACCCTGATGGACTGTGACAGGTACTCAGTACTCTAATGGACTGTGACAGGTACTCGTACTCTAATGGACTGTGACAGGTACTCGGGTACCCTGATGGACTGTGACAGGTACTCGGGTACTCAGATGGGCTGTGACAGGTACTCGGGTACCCTGATGGACTGTGACAGGTACTCGGTACTCTAATGGACTGTGACAGGTACTCGGTACCCTGATGGGCCGTGACAGGTACTCGGGTTCCCTGATGGGCCGTGACAGGTACTCGGGTTCCCTAATGGGCCATGACAGGTACTCGGGTTCCCTGATGGGCCGTGACAGGTACTCGGGTACTCTGATGTGCCGTGACAGGTACTCGGGTACCCTGATGGACTGTGACAGGTACTCGGTACTCTAATGGACTGTGACAGGTACTCGGTACCCTGATGGGCCGTGACAGGTACTCGGGTTCCCTGATGGGCCGTGACAGGTACTCGGGTTCCCTAATGGGCCATGACAGGTACTCGGGTTCCCTGATGGGCCGTGACAGGTACTCGGGTACTCTGATGTGCCGTGACAGGTACTCGGGTACTCTGATGGGCTGTGACAGGTACTCGGGTACTCTGATGGGCTGTGACAGGTACTCGGGTACTCAGATGGGCTGTGACAGGTACTCTGGTACTCTGATGGGCTGTGACAGGTACTCGGGTACTCAGATGGGCTGTGACAGGTACTCTGGTACTCAGATGGGCTGGGACAGGTAATCGGGTACTCAGATGGACTGGAACAGGTACTCGTGTACTCAGATGGGCTGTGACAGGTACTCGGGTACCCTGATGGACTGTGACAGGTACTCAGTACTCTAATGGACTGTGACAGGTACTCGTACTCTAATGGACTGTGACAGGTACTCGGGTACCCTGATGGACTGTGACAGGTACTCGGGTACTCAGATGGGCTGTGACAGGTACTCGGGTACCCTGATGGACTGTGACAGGTACTCGGTACTCTAATGGACTGTGACAGGTACTCGGTACCCTGATGGGCCGTGACAGGTACTCGGGTTCCCTGATGGGCCGTGACAGGTACTCGGGTTCCCTAATGGGCCATGACAGGTACTCGGGTTCCCTGATGGGCCGTGACAGGTACTCGGGTACTCTGATGTGCCGTGACAGGTACTCGGGTACCCTGATGGACTGTGACAGGTACTCGGTACTCTAATGGACTGTGACAGGTACTCGGTACCCTGATGGGCCGTGACAGGTACTCGGGTTCCCTGATGGGCCGTGACAGGTACTCGGGTTCCCTAATGGGCCATGACAGGTACTCGGGTTCCCTGATGGGCCGTGACAGGTACTCGGGTACTCTGATGTGCCGTGACAGGTACTCGGGTACTCTGATGGGCTGTGACAGGTACTCGGGTACTCTGATGGGCTGTGACAGGTACTCGGGTACTCAGATGGGCTGTGACAGGTACTCTGGTACTCTGATGGGCTGTGACAGGTACTCGGGTACTCAGATGGGCTGTGACAGGTACTCTGGTACTCAGATGGGCTGGGACAGGTAATCGGGTACTCAGATGGGCTGGGACAGGTACTCGGTACTCTAATGGGCTGTGACAGGTACTCGGGTACTCTGATGGGCTGTGACAGGTACTCGGGTACTCAGATGGGCTGGGACAGGTACTCGGGTACTCTGATGGGCTGTGACAGGTACTCGGGTACTCTGATGGGCTGGGACAGGTACTTGGGTACTCTGATGGGCTGTGACAGGTACTTGGGTACTCTGATGGGCTGGGACAGGTACTCAAATACTCTGATGGACTGTGACAGGTACTCAAATACTCTGATGGACTGTGACAGGTACTCTGATGGACTGTGATTGACAGGTACTATGAGGGGTGGTGACAGGTCCTCTTTATTGGGGGGGGGGCAGGCAGGCAATCAGTGTGATTGGTGTACATTAGGCGTTAACAAGATGTTACCGCAATCTCCTCCTCACACACGATCGGTGTGTGAGGAGGAGAACAACCCGGTAACATCTCGTTACTGCGGTTTGTTTACATTTTAGTGATCGGCTGTGAAAGGATCACAGCCGACCAATGGCTGTTTACCAGCGTCGGTGACGAGCAGTGTTCCCGGGGAACACGCCGCCACCGACGTGCACGCGCAGCGCGCTCACGATCGCACGCATGCGCCGTGCACAGTCGGGGTGTGACCATCTGTGATCGGCCGTGACTTCATCACGGGCGATCATGTGGTAAACAGCCATAACCAATGGCTATTCACCCCCTTCGGTGGCGAGCGGTGTCTCCGTGACACGCCGACACCGAAGAAACAGGAAAGCGCGTGCACGATCGCGCGCATTCCCTGTTTAAACGGGAGGCCGTCATATGACGGCCTCCCGCCACAATAGGTGCGCCGCCTGGCCGTCATTTGACGGCTGGCGGTCAGCATCTAGTTAAAGGAGAATTATTTTTAATTAGTTAAACCCACAAGTGCTTTTTTTTTTATACCACTATCATTCCTTTATATTGGCTTTTGAAATTCACAAAATGCAGTAATTTAGAAATTGGGTGAAAGGTTTTGCAATGGGGAACACTTTTTGAAAGATAAATAGTGAATTTTATATAGAACTATATGGCTCAGACCAAAATGAGGGACAAATGAGGAGGAAAGAGGGACAGTCCCTCGAAATCAGGGACAGTTGGGAGCTATGCGGTCATGCAACACTGTACCCAAATTACATTTTTATCATTTTTTCCACACAAATAGAGCTTTCATTTGTTGGTATCTAATAACCACTGGGTTTCTTATTTTTTGCTAAACAAACAAAAAAATATTGAAAATTAAATGTAGCGGGTGTCTCGTTTCTCCCACGACCCCGCCAAGCTGGCCGTCGTGCGTACACAAGCTTTTCCCAGAGGGAGAACTGCCTGTCAGTTTCTGAGAGAGAGGGATTTACCCCTCCCTTTTCACTTCACTCACTGCATATTAACCACTTGCTTACAGGGCACTTAAACACCTTCCTGCCCAGACCAATTTTCAGCTTTCGGTGCTCTCACACTTTGAATGACAATTACTCAGTCATGCAGCACTGTACCCAAATGAATTTTTTGTCCTTTTTTTCCCACAAATAGAGCTTTCTTTTGGTGGTATTTTATCACCTCTGGGGTTTTTATTTTTTGCGCTATAAATGAAAAAAGACCGAAAATTTGGAAAAAAAACGCATATTTCTTTGTTTCTGTGACAGAATTATGCAAATTATTAATTTTTCTTCATAAATTTTGGTCACAATTTATACTGCTACATGTCTTTGGTAAAAATAACCCAAATTAGTGGATATTATTTGGTCTTTGTGAAAGTTAGAGAGTCTACAAGCTGTGGTGCGAATCGCACAAAATTGATCACATCTGATGTACTGGTGGCCTATCTCGCTTCTTGTGACCCGAACAAGTCAGGAAAGTGCAAATACCCCCCAAATGACCCCTTTTTGGAAAGTAGACATTCCAAGGTATTTAGTAAGAGGTATAGTGAGCTTTTTGATGTTGTCATTTTTTTCCCACAATTCTTTGCAAAATTAAGATTTTTCATTTTTTTTTTTTCTCCACAAAATTGTCATTGTAATAGGTTATTTCTCTCATGTGGCATGTGTATACCACAAATGACACCCCCCAAAAAATTCTGCTACTCCTCCTGAGTATTACAATACCACATGTGTGGGACTTTTTCACAGCCTGGCCACATAGAGAGGCCCAACATGCAGGTAGCGCCATCATGTGTTCTAGGAACATAAATTACACATCTAACTTGTTGACTATTTATTACACTTTTGAAGCACCAGGACAATGACACGTGACACTGATGACAGATGGCACTGATACGTGGCAATGATGGCACTTATACGTGGCACTGATGACAGGTGGCACTGACAGATGGCACTAATATGTGGCACTGATGACAGATGGCACTAATATGTGGCACTGATGACGGGTGGCACTTATACGTGGCACTGATGACACGTGGCACTAATACGTGGCACTGAAACGTGGCACTGATGACAGATGGCACTAATACGTGGCACTAATATGTGCCACCGATGACAGATGGCACTAATACATGGCACCGATGACGCGTGACACTGATGACAGATGGCACTGATAAGTGGCATTGATGACACGTGACACTGACAACAGATGGCACGTGACACTGACAGGTGGCACTGATGACAAATGGCACTGATACGTGGCACTGATGACAAATGGCACTGATACGTGGCACTGATGACGGATGGCACTATGTGGCACTGACGACACGTGGCACTGACGACACGTGGCACTGGGGGCAGGTGGCACTGGGGGCAGGGGGCACTGGGGGCAGGTAGCACTGGGGGCAGGTAGCACTGGGGTGGATGGCACTGGGGGCAGGTAGCACTGGGGTGGATGGCACTGGGGGCAGGTAGCACTGGGGTGGATGGCACTGGGGGCAGGTAGCACTGAGGTGGATGGCACTGGGGCGGATGGCACTGGGGCAGATGGCACTGGGGCAGATGGCACTGGGGCAGATGGCATTGGGGCAGATGGCATTGGGGCGGATGGCACTGCTGGGGGCGGATGGCACTTTATTTTATTTTTTTTACTTTTTTTTTTTCCCCCCACAGGCAGAACGGCTGCCGCTGCAGCCGTTCATCTCTCCCCTCTCCCCTCCTCGCACAGACAGTGCGAGGAAGGAGAGCGGCGCCGAGAGATGATCTCATATGTTTACATATGAGATCATCTCCCATTGGACACGCCGATCACGCTGTAAACGGCCGCTGTGATTGGCCGTTTACAGCGATCTGTGTTTGCCTGTCCCCGGGGGACACGGCGAACACAGAGCTTCCGCGATGCGCGCCCGCGGGGGCGCGCATTGCGGAAGTAAACATCGGGCCGTCCAGGGACGACCGCCCAGACGAATGCGCCTGCTCTACGGCCGTAATTCGGCCATAGGGCGGGCGCGAGGAGGTTAAAGAGGAAGTAAACCCTGATGGGTTTACTTCCTCTTTCATTCCCTGCAAAGGTAAAGCATAATGGACTACTATGCATCGCATAGTAGTCCATTATGTGTCACTTACCTGACACAGGAGCCAGCAAAGTCACAGCTGTCCCCTGTATTCCGGCGCATCCATCTTCTCGGTGGGTCTCGCTGCTCCGCTGCTGTCATTCGGTGAAGCCGCGATGACGTCACTCGCGGCATATCATCGTTGATTGCGGCGCGCTCAGTCTTTCGGCAAATATCTTCTAAACCGTGTAGGTTTAGGAGATATTTCTTGGACCTACAGGTAAGCCTTAATCTAGGCTTACCTGTAGGTCAAAGTTGGTTGTAAGGGTTTACAACCACTTTAACACAGGCATCTGCTCACTCTGCACCCTGCCCTGTGTTCCTATTGGCAGGAGGAAGAGAGCCAATTAAAGGCACAGTTACAGATGCCAATGAATGAGACCTTAACAAGCCGCAGCAGCTAAGAAGGACTCAGAACAGAGTGGCCTCACTGACTTTTAAAGAGGCAGGACTACAAATTCCAGCATGCTCTGCTGGCAGGAAAGGAGAGACTCCATTTTGATTTTGATTTCCTGAGGAGAAGTCAGTCAGCACGAGGTGGAGGAAGAGATCAGACTTGAGGGAGATATGCTGTCTCTCAGGAGATTTCACCACACAATTCAGGCTTCCACCGCCAGTCAGGACATCCAGACTGAGGGAAGGGGATCCCAGGTGCACATCCAGGCACACCTGCACCAACGGTGAAGCGTTCCAATGTGAGGTGACCAGTTGGGTCGCCAGGAGAGCATGCCTGTTCTAGGATGTTTTGTTTGGGCCTTGATCACAGGATTGTCGAGAGGGCTTTTGCCCATTCACAGGAAACAGGGACACTGCACCACAGAAAGAGTTAAACAAACACTGTATACAGACATCATTGCTGGCAGACATCTTGCTGACACTTGTAGCGCCACAGGGATAAAACATAAGACTATCCATTTCTGGGGACATTTTATACAGACATCATTGTCCTCTCACCTTGCTTCAAAAGATCCTGCCTGCTTCACTTGATAATCTGGGCCAGTTGTGTTGTTTGGCCCTGCTATCCAGGAGGTTAAGTGCACTAACGTTATCTTTTCTTCAAAAAGGACTGAAGGTGCCAGAGCCATATGGACCTGCACACACATGTTCAGAACTCTGTATATGCAGTGGGTGTGTGTGGGACAGCTTATCTAGGATTAAGCCATTGCATGTTGATTTCATTTGAATAAAGTGTTTGGGCCTGTGGTGTCAGGGGACAGGAGAGAGAGGCCTGACACAAAGAGGGTCATTCCTCTGCTCTTCTTCTTTCTGCCTGTGTTATGACAAAATTACCAACCTGGCAGAATGTGCAACCTGCATCACTTCCTGTGATGTGGAATCAGCTGTATCCCCAAACCGAATGCACTGCGCACACGCAACGCGTCATATATCCCTTCAGTGGCCGGTGCACTGAAAAATTTGCCTGGCAAAATGCTTGATGGACTACTGCGCATTCGCACGGCAGAAAGCAACTAACACTTACAACATTTATGTTACTAAGAATCTAGTCCTCTACTCTGCCAAGTAATATAAGCAAAGAAAATTCCTCTGTGCACCGACGTCAGCCAATGACGCGTTGCGCATGAGCAGTGCACTCGGTTTGGAGATACAGCTGATTCCACATCACAGGAAGTGATGCAGATTGCACATTCCGCCAGGTTGGTAATTTTGGTAAATTCCGCCAGGTAAATTCCGCACATTCCGCCAGGTTGGTAAACCCGGAAGAAGATGGACACTTCGTGCTACAGGGGACAGCAGTGACATCGCTGGCTCCTGTGTCAGGTAAGTGACAAATAATGGGCTACTATGCGATGCATAGTAGTCCATTATTACTAAATCTCAGTTATTGCTCTCTAGTTGATTACTTGAATATATACAGTTACTGTATGTTATTCTTCCACAGAAATACTGCAGTAAAGACAATTTCTGTGTTTTATCATAATGTTTCCCATTGGTCATTGCACTTACACTATTGCCAGAGGGGGCTGAGGCTGTTATTGGGGTTGAGAGGCAGTGTAACGGACTGAACAAACAAAAGAAGCTCCTTCGGGGGTATCGCTGCATAAAAAATAACAAATAAAGTTTTCCTTAGTTTTTGTTATAAAATTTTGCAAATATGATGGGGTTATACTGATGTACAGCACTGATAGGCTGCTCTGATGGGCACTGATATGCAACACTGATGGGCACTGATGAAAACTGATAGGCGGCACCGATGGGCAGCATTGATAGGTAGCACTGCTGGGCACTAATGGGGCTTGACCTAAGTATAATATGTTATTTAACTACTTGCTGACCAGCCACCCCAGTTGTACTGTGGCAGGTTGACACGGCTGCACGAATCACCATCATAATACGTCGGCCGCTTTAAGAAGCTATAAGGGGCGCCCTGCCAGAGCCGATGCGCATGGCGGGTGGCCGGTGGGCAAATTGTCCGCCAGCCACCCACGATCACTCCACAGTGAGCCAGAATGGGGATCTGTGTATGTAAACAAACAAATCCCCGTTCTGGAGATATCAAGTGATCAGAAACAGTGATCTCTCTCCTCCTCCAGTCAGTACACTCCCTCACAGTTAGAAATACCTCCCTAGGGAACACTTAAACCCTTGATTGCCCCCTAGCGTTAACCCCTTACCCGCCAGTGAAATTTACACAGTAATCAGTGGCTATTTTTAGCTCTGATTGCTGTATAACTGTCACTGGTCCCATAAAAGTGTCCGATCTATCCGCCTCAATGTTGCAGTCCTGCTAAAAATTGCAGATCGCCGCCATTACTGGTTAAAAAAATAAATAATAAAAATGCCATAAATATATCCCCTATTTTGTAGACACTATAACTTTTGCGCAAACCAATCAATATACGCTTATTGCAATTTTCTTCAAAATATGTAGAAGAATACATATTGGCCTAAACTGATGAAGAAATATATATATATTTTTTTTTGGATATTGTTTTTTTTTTAAAGTTGTTGTTCTTTTTTTGTTTATAGCACAAAAAATAAACACCTCAGAGGTGATAAAATACCCCCAAAAGAAAGCTCTATTTGTGGGAAAAAAAGGACATACATTTTGTTTATGTAGAGCGTCGCATGAACATGCAATTGTGAGTTAATCAGCGCAGTGCCGTATCGCAAAAAATGGCCTGTGGGAAAATCCTTCCGGTCTGTAAGTGGTTAAAAAATAAAAATAAAGGTTTACAATCACTTTTATTTCATGAAGATGGTTATGCATCTTATCCCAGACTCAGGTATCCCATTGATAAGTATAATTTTTGGTTAAAGCCGTGTTTCAGCCGTAAAAATTTTTTTTAAAAGTCAGCAGCTAACACAAAAGTAGCTGCTGACTTTTAATAAGGAGACTTACCTTTCCAGGGTGCCTGCGATGTCGGCCACCAAGGCTTACATGTCCCTCGGCTCTCGGGTCCCAGCGCTGCCATCCTCACTAAGGGAAACAGGCAGTGGAGCCTTGCGGCTTTACTGCCCGTTTCCTACTGCGCATGCGCGAGTTACGCTGCGCTTTGTGAATGGGACACGCTTAGGGTTGCCACCTGTACGGGTTTCACCCGGACAGTCCAGTTTTTAAATGATGTGTACGGGTTTTTATCTGCTCCAGACCCGTACACATCATTCAGACCGGACTGCCCGAGAGTGATGATACTGCTCTGTGGGTGATGTGTCTCCCCTCCCCCGCCTTCTCACTAATGCTGAGTGCAGGGCGGATCCGAAGAACTTCAGTCAGCCCACACTGCCTGCTGCTGATTGCATGCAGGAGGGAGCCGGTGGAAGGTCCCAGACAAGGGGTGGCAGCTGAAGAATTCGAAAGCAGGAACGAGGCTACCCCATGTCTACTGCCAGTTTCCTTTCTATGGCAGCAGCACACCCTTTCTCCAGGGCACAGGCTCCTCTCAGGCTGGATCGGCTTTAACAGAGCTCCTCTACAGGTGGGCGGAGCAAGCGACCCTACACCGACTGCAGCCTGATCACTGCTTCCTCCTGCCCAACAGACATCGGGCTCAT
The DNA here is from genome assembly GCF_037356315.1 of Lithobates pipiens. Classification (NCBI taxonomy): domain Eukaryota; kingdom Metazoa; phylum Chordata; class Amphibia; order Anura; family Ranidae; genus Lithobates; species Lithobates pipiens. Next base: position 96,397,690 of record NW_027507903.1, on the reverse strand, counting down.
CCTGGGGGGGCAGACTGAAGAGAACAGAGGACTGCATATTCTCCTCCCGTGAGTCCCAACCTGTTTTGCCCTCCAAACTGTGTGATCCGGTGCTGTAATCCTTGCAGTGCCGCTTTACTGAATGAGAAAGTAAAAATCTTGGCTATGTCAGGAATATATTGGGACTTTTCAGGCTCCCCGTATTACACACACACACACACACACTATATCTGATTAAAAATGATTCTTTTTGATAATGTGGAATACTTCTATGTAGAAGCTGAAAAGTCCCAGTTTATTCCTGACATTGTCACGAGCATAAACAGCATAAATGACCACTTTTACTTCTATGTTTCCATGTCCCAGCTGCACTGCTCTCCTCCTCCTCCCTAAGCCTCAGCATCACTGCATACAATACAGGAACATTAACCCTGTATGGTACAATGAGGATGATGGAGTATCTGTCAGCCTGTCACAACTTTCACGGAAGCTGCAGGGGACCAATCACAGAGATTGAGGGAATCAGAAAAAGTCGATTTGTTCCAATTTACTATGTGTATTGTGCTTCAGAGAAAGGAACTGAGAATCCACCCTCTGTCCCTTTCTCTGTTTCAAAAGTGAGCTATCAGGGGTCTGTTTAGTCTCCTTATATTTCACCAAAGCAGCCCCCCCCAACAAGACTGTTAAAAAAGGTAAAAATAAATAAATTTGTAAAAAAAAAAAAAGAAAACTGACACCGTCCACTGCTCTACTGACACCATCCTCTCCCCTACTGACACCGTCCTCTGCTCTACTGACACCGTCCTCTGCTCTACTGACACCGTCCTCTCCCCTACTGACACCGTCCTCTCCCCTACTGACACCGTCCTCTCCCCTACTGACACCGTCCTCTCCCCTACTGACACCGTCCTCTGCTCTACTGACACCGTCCTCTGCTCTACTGACACCGTCCTCTCCCCTACTGACACCGTCCTCTCCCCTACTGACACCGTCCTCTGCTCTACTGACACCATCCTCTCCCCTACTGACACCGTCCTCTCCCCTACTGACACCGTCCTCTGCTCTACTGACACCGTCCTCTGCTCTACTGACACCGTCCTCTGCTCTACTGACACCGTCCTCTGCTCTACTGACACCGTCCTCTCCCCTACTGACACCGTCCTCTCCCCTACTGACACCGTCCTCTGCTCTACTGACACCATCCTCTCCCCTACTGACACCATCCTCTCCCCTACTGACACCATCCTCTGCCCTACTGACACCATCCTCTGCCCTACTGACACCATCCTCTGCCCTACTGACACCGTCCCTTGCCCTACTGACACCGTCCTCTGCTCTACTGACACCGTCCTCTGCTCTACTGACACCTTCCACTGCCCTACTGACACCGTCCACTGCCCTACTGACACCGTCCACTGCTCTACTGACACCGTCCACTGCTCTGCTCACACCGTCCTCTGCTCTACTGACACCGTCCTCTGCTCTACTGACACCGTCCACTGCTCTACTGACATGGTCCACTGCTCTACTGACACGGTCCACTGCTCTACTGACACCGTCCTCTGCTCTACTGACACCGTCCACTGCTCTACTGACACCGTCCTCTGCTCCACTGACACCGTCCTCTGCTCCACTGACACCGTCCTCTGCTCCACTGACACCGTCCACTGCTCCACTGACACCGTCCTCTGCTCTATTGACACCGTCCTCTGCTCTATTGACACCGTCCTCTTCTCTACTGACACCGTCCACTGCTACACTGACACCGTCCACTGCTACACTGACACCGTCCACTGCTCCACTGACACCGTCCTCTGCTCTACTGACACCGTCCTCTGCTCTATTGACACCGTCCTCTGCTCTATTGACACTGTCCTCTTCTCTACTGACACCGTCCACTGCTCTACTGACACCGTCCACTGCTCTACTGACACCGTCCACTGCTCTACTGACACCTTTCACTGCCTTACTGACACCGTTCTCTGCTCTGCTGACACCGTTCTCTGCTCTGCTGACACCGTCCACTGCCCTACTGACACCGTCCACTGCCCTACTGACACAGTCCACTGCCCTACTGACACCGTCCACTGCCCTACTGACACCGTCCAATCCTATAGTGAATACTCCACTAAAAAAAAATGGTGCTGCTAAAGTGTTCGGGTTTGGCTTGAAGAAAAGGTGGCAACCCTAGACGCGCTGTGTTAGGGAACATACAGTTCCCAGAACACAGCGTGCCCCATTACCCAGAAGACAATGCGGAGGAGGAGAGAAGACCGAAGATCACGAGGAGCAGGAAGAAGGCAGATTAGGAAGACTGCCTAGCAACAGGGATTTCTGGCAAGGTAAAACTTTTTTTTTTCAAATGTTTTTTTTTCAAAAAATTTTAAGAATATTAATGCTCTTTTTTTTTTTTTTTTTTTTTAGGGTGGCCCTCCACTTTAAAAGGCAATGTTATAATGTGCTATTATGTATTGCAGACTTATTTGGATTGGAAAATCTCAATTAGCATTTTGAATTTCAGATTTATCAAGCTGCTAGCAGACTACCACTATGTTTGCTCAGTAGCAAAGCTGTATAAGAACATAAGGACACTTACCATGTCCTTTAATGAAATCTGGTGGCCTGGCGTTCTTACTAACACTACAGACTGTGAGATGAAATGCTTGCAGTCTATAGCAGAGATTACATCATATTCTCCCTGCCATGTGTCCTCAGAGGCAGCACTGCTGCAAGAAAAGCTTTCTGCCGCTTGTTAGAGAGAGTAGGGAATGTCAACAGCCAATAAATTTACTTCAGTAAGACTATCTCTCATTGCATAGTGTTGGTTATAATGTTCAAAGAGCTTTAAATTTAAAATGGAAGTAAACCCTTCCAAACAACTTTGACCTACAGGTAAGCCTAGATTAAGGCTTACCTGTAGGTCCAAGTAATATCTCCTAAACCTATATGGTTTAGGAGATATTTGCCCGAAAATGGGCACCGCTGTCTACGGCGCATGCGCCGTAGACAGCGGCGCGCATGCGCACTAAATGCGGCAAGTCCAAGAATGGATTTGCCAAATTTGTCGACTCCCGTGCGCATGCGCGGGAGTGACGTCATCGCGGCCTCGCCGTATGACAGCGGCGGAGCTGCGAGGCGCGACTCCCGTGCGCATGCGCGGGAGTGACGTCATCGCGGCTTCGCCGCTGTCATTGGTCGGAGCTGCGAGACGCCACCAGCAAGATGGACGCGGCGGACTACAGGGATCAGCGGCGACTTCGCTAGCTCCTGTGTCAGGTAAGTGACACATAATGAGCTACTATGCGATGCATAGTAGTCCATTATGCTTTACCTTTGCAGGGAAAAAAAGAGGAAGTAAACCCATCAGGGTTTACTTCCTCTTTAAAGCCTAATGCTGGGAAACAAAAAAAATTCCCTTACAGTGTGGCTGCGGCCACACTGCAAGGGTTAAAGGGGTTGTAAACCCCTTTTATTTATTTTTTTACATAAAAATAACAAACATACCTATTGTAGCGCCGGTACTCCTAATGAGTACGCACTATGTCTGTAAATTCAGTTTTTGCCCAAAACTATAGTTAAGTTTTGAGGCTAATTGTTCTAAATTATGCTTTTGCATTTGTTTGGATGGGCTGTATTAAGGTTCTGCCTGGTCATAGGTGGAGTTCGCACCTGTGAGAGGCCTTAGAATGCAGTCTGGTTGGACGCATTGGGTACCAATCTCTCTCTCTCTGAGCCAATCAGTGGGTGTTTGTCTCGCTGTGTATTCCGGGAGAGGGTACTTAAGGTGCTGAAGTCACGGGATTCTGTGTTCTGGTCCAGAAGTTGTTGCTGACTCCGTGGTCCTGGTCCTCCTGACCAGCCCAAGGGGGACCTCATGGCCTAGGGTGCGGATCCATCCGTTTCCAAGCCTCGGAACTGGCTAGTCCGAAGGCGCAGTAACTGGAAGGAGGATTCTAAGGTGTTCCGGTGCCGTCTCGGGTTTGGAGAGGCCCAGCAATTCTATATGCGACCAGGGGAGGACTCTTCAGTAGGAGAGCCACGCACAAGGCTGGCTGCTCAGTAAGAGCCTGGAAGCTGAACTGCCATGGACATTGATTGAATCCGCATTTCTTACGGTATCGCCGGAGCGGCTGAAAGATTCTGGTACAGTAAGAAAAGTTCCTACTTCTATCCTTCCGGTTACAACTAAGTTCTTCAACCAAGTCTGTGTGAGAGACTTTGCAAAGCTAGAATTACCTGTTGGCTGCTAAATCCAAGCTCAAGGATTTATCCGACAGTTAGAGTCCAGTTGCGAGTGGCTGTTCCCTGGATTATATACAGAGGGAGACTTTTATCAGCAGTTCCAAGCACCTGAGCTAAACCTTATCCTGATACCCTCTATTCCCAACTTACAGACTGAGTTTGTTCAACTGTTTTATGCAAATAAAAATCCTGACAAGGAATTCAAGTGTCGGTCTCTACAATTACTGGGTCATCAACCTTGGGAACTCCTAGACAAGGACAACGAGTACGAGCTGGTGGAGGTAATCGGTAAGCCCAGAAAAATTCAGCCGCTCCTTCAGGGGTAAGTGCTACACTATAATTACCTGCTCTGTGCAATCGTTTCCTCTTCTGGGGTGCCCCACCAGAGCTCCTTCTCTTCATCGGGTGCCCCCACAGAAATTTCCAGAGGGGCACCCGTGCGGGCACACTCCCGAGTCCTGCTTTTGCCCCCCACATCACTGGACTTGATTAGCTCCCGGTGCTATCAATCTGTCCAATAAGGAGAGAGACAGTGGCTGGAACCGCTGTGCTCATGCACATTGCTAAATTGGATCAGATCGGGCTCAGGTAAGAAAAAAGAGGGGATCTGTGGGGGAGCTGCATCACAGAAGGTTTTTTTACCTTAATGCATTAAGGTGAAAAACCTAGATGCTTTACAACCACTTCAGTTGCTCAATGTGTGTAGGGGAGAGGAGAAACAGTTGTACTTACCTGATCCTCCACTCCCCCAACAGATGGTGCTCCCACATGCTTGAGCAGTCCCTTGGTGTGTAAATCACTGGAGTGTGGAGGAGGAGACACTGCACAGACCATTCTAGCTCTGTTATGTACTGGTATGGCTTTTAAGTTATACCAGTTTTTTTTTAAATCAAACCCCACCGATTTTGCCCCCCCCTACAATCAGCACAAATAAAAACTCAAGTGTGTTTCTTTAGTGCTACATTTGTGTTGTTTTTTGCCATAAAAATTTACATTTGAGCTACTTTTATTTTTACAATATTAGCAATTGTTTTTTTGTAGACTATGACATCACCCAGCCCCCCTACAACAGCCAAATGACACAAAACCAGGCTGGTTGGTTAGTGCTACATTTGGGCTGGTTTGTGCCATTTAAATCTCTGTTCTATCCTTTATCATTTTCGTGTTATTAATGATTTATTAAAGGTCACCAAAGGTCACTCAGTCCCCCTAGAACACCTAAAAGACATGAAATCGTGCTGATTGGTTAGTGCCGCATTTGTGTGGTTTGTGCTGCTAAAATTTTTATTTGTGCTGTTATGGTTTTTTAGTTATAACAGCTTGTTTTTATTTGATAAAACACCCACCCACTTTGCACCCCATGGTATTAAATCTTAAAGCAGGAGTCCGCCGGGAGTCCGCCGTTTTTTTTTTTTTTAAAAGCCAGCAGCTACAAATTTTAAAATAATGACACTTACCCGCCCAGCACGCCGGCGATGTCGGCACCCGAAGCCGATCTCTCGATCGTCTCTCGGGTGCTGCCGCCGCCATCTTGGGTATGGGAATCAGGAAGTGGAGCCTTTCGGCTTCATTTCCCGGTTCCCTGCTGCGCATGCGCGAGTCACGCCGCGCAATAAGGATGGTCCCTGCTGTCTCTGGGATCTGTGTGTTTCCCAGCAGGCAGCGGGGGACCTTCGGAAAGGGGCGTAGATTCTGCGGAAAGGGGCGTACCTTCTGCAGAATCTACGCCGCAAGTGGGTGCAGATACCTGTACTGTACAGGTACCTGCACCCCCCTCCCCCCTGAAAGGTGCCAATTGTGGCGCCGGAGGGGGGGAGGGTTCCAATGAGCGGAAGGTCCACTTTAGGGTGGACCTCTGCTTTAAAAACAAACTTACCATTTGTTAGTGTTACATTTGTGCTTTTTTGTGTCATAAAAATTAAAATTTGCGCTGCTTTAATTTTTAAGATAATAGCAGCTGTTTTTTTTCTAGACAATGATATCACCCCACACAGATAGTGAGACAGCAGCCATGGGAGCACATCGAGGTATGAGTGCCTGTGATCAGTCCATTAGACTGTGTGGTGGCAGCAGTCAGCAGGTGGATGTGGCAGCAGAACCAGCTGGTGGCAGATGAGCTGGCACAAAGCTTGGCTTATGTATGCCCCGGGAGACATCATTTGTGCAATAGGCAAGCCTTCCCTGACAACCCCTACAAAATTTGCTGGTTGGTTAGTGCCACGTTTGTGCTGGTTTGTGCCATTTTACTCTCCATTCTATCTCCTTTTGTTTTTCAGTTATTGTTAATTTAACCGCTTGTCGACCAGCCACCGCAGTTGTACTGCGGCAACATGGCTCGGCTGCGCGAAACACCATCATTTTATGTCGGCAACATATTTGGCCACTAGGGGGCGCATGCACACCACCTGCTTGCCCACAGAGCCGATGCGAGTGCCTGGCGGTCACGATCACTGCCGGGCTATCGGGATCGCTCGGGGCACACCCCGAGAACCAGGATCTGTGTGTGTAATCACACAGTTTCCGGTTCTCTGAGGGGGAGAACAGACAGATCGTCTGTTCATACAGAGTATGAACAGCAATCTGTCATCTCCCCTACATAGTCTACTCCCCCCTTCAGTTATAACACACACTAGGGAACACATTAACCCCTTGATCGCCCCCTAGTGTTAACCCCTTCACTGCCAGTGACATTTTTACAGTAATCAATGCATTTTCATAGCACTGGCAATGGTCCCAAAAATGTGTCAAAATTGTCCGACGTGTCCGCCATAATGTTGCAGTCCCAAAAAAAAATTGCAGATCACCACTATTACTAGTAAAAAAAAATCAATTCAAATGCCATAAAACTATCCCCTATATTGTAGATGAATAAATATCAGCCTAAACTGAGGAAAAAAATTGTTTTTTTTTAAATATTTTTGGGGGATATTTATTATAACAAAAAGTAAAAAAAAAATATTTTTTTCAAAATTGTCGCTTGTTTATAGCGCAAAAAAGGGACATCAATTTTGTTTGGGTGCAACGTTGCACGACTACGCAATTGCCAGTTAAATCGACAGAAAGGGGGTAAAATCTTCCGGGCTGAAGTGGTTAATAGAGGTCACCAAAGGTCACCCAATCCACCTACAAGAGACAAAAGACATGAAACCGGGCTGGTTGGTGCCTCCTTTGTGCTGGTTTGTGCTGTTTAAATCTCAGTTATATCGCTTTTTATTTTTAAAAGGGTTGTAAAGGTTTGTGTTTTTTTCACCTTAATGCATAGTATGCATTAAGGTGAAAAAACACCTGTCAGTGACCGGCCCCCAGACCCCCTTCCCCCCATTTTGCTTACCTAAACTCTCGAACCTGTCCCACGGGAAAGTGCCAGCTCTCTGCTAGGGGGTTCTCGGCTGTTGATTGGATAAATTGATAGCAGCGCAGCCATTGGCTCCAGCCTCCCACTGCTTTCAATCAAATCCAATGACGTGGAGCAGAGTCCTGCATTTGGCGTCTATGGACGCCGAATGCTGGACTCGGGAGCGTGCCCGCAAGGTAACCCCCCAGGAGAGCACTTCTCCCAGTGGGTTATCTGATGCAGGGAGGAGCCGAGAGAGCCACTGAGGGACCCTAGAAGAGGATGCTCGAGGCCAAAATGTGCAAAATGAGCTGCACAGTGGAGGTAAGCATATGTTTGTTATTTAAAAAAAAAAAAAAAAACCTTTAGGCTCGGTTCACACAGGACGCGGCACGACTTGCAGCGCCGCGACCTGCCGCGACCTCAGCGGCGACTTGCAAAACGACTTCTGTATAGAAGTCAATGCAAGTCGCCCGAAGTCGCCGCAAAAGTAGTACAGGAACCTTTTTTCTAAGTCGGAGCGACTCGAGACGCTCCTATTAGAACGGTTCAGTAGTACAGAACGGGGGCGACTTGTCAGGCGGCGAACTCGCCTGGACAAGTCGCCCCTGTGTGAACCGAGCCTAAGGCCGCGTACACACGCGGGGACTGTTCGCTCAACTTTGTCCGCTGAACAGTGTTTCGGCGGACAGTCCGCTCGTGTGTGGGCTTTCAGCGGACAGTTTCAGCGGACAGTCTGCTGAACAAAGTTTTTCGGAAATTCCGAAAAACTGTCCGCTGAAACTTTGTTTCAGCGAACAGTCCCCCCGTGTGTAGGCTTGTTCGTCAAACTAAGTTCCGCGCATGCTCAGAAAGGATTTACACGCCGAAGTTTGCATTGCAGTGTATAGGACGTCGTTTTCTAGTCCCGTCGTACGTGCTGTTCACGTCATCGCGCACGGTTTCAGCGGACTGTTCGTTCGTCGTGTGTGGGCAAGTCCGTCCATGCTAATTTTGAGCGGACTGTCCGCTGAAACTGTTTGACGGACAAAGTTGAGCGAACAGTCCCCGCTTGTGTACGCGGCCTTAGTGTCACTTTAAGTTATTTACTATTTATTAAAGGTCACTCAGTTCCCCTACACATGAAACTGGGTCAGTTGGTTAGTGCTGCGTTTGTACCAGTTTGTGCTGTTAAAATGATTATGTGTGCTGCTTTGATTTTTTAATTGTCTTATACACATGATCGGACTTTAACCACTTGAGATCCGCGCTATAGTCAATTGACGGCTACAGCGCGGATCTCCTTTTCCGGGACTACGTCTATTGACGTCGTCCCGTGCACGAGCGGCCTGCGTGCCCCCTGAGGGGCGCGCTCTGTGATCGGCGAGTCTACGAGACTCGCCTGATCACCGATCCGTGCAAGGGGTCGATCCCGACCCCTTATCACGTGATCAGCTGTCAGCCAATGACAGCTGATCATGTGATATAACAGAGCCGGTAATCGGCTATTATTCCTCCTCGCGCTGTCAGCGCGAGGAGAAAAAAAAAAGCCGATCACCGGCGGCCGTGATCGGGACATCAGTCCCGATCATGGCCAGCACTGCTAGTGCCCACCTGCAACCCTGTCAGTGCCCACCTGCCCCCTGCCAGTGCAACAATAAAAAAAAGTAAGTGCCCCCCGTCAGTGCCACCCAGCAGTGCCCACAGTGCCACCCAGCAGTGCCACCCAGCAGTGCCCACAGTGCCACCCAGCAGTGCCCACAATCTGCCTTAACAAAGGTGCTTGCACCCGTGCCACATATCCGTGCCCATCAGTGTCATCTACCAGTGCCCAGCAGTGCCACCTATCAGAGCCACCTATCAGTGCCACCTATCAGTGCCCATCAGTCCCATCTATCAGTGGTACCTATCAGTGCCCATCCATGCCACCCATCCGTGCCACCCATCCGTGCCACCCATCTGTGCCACCCATCCGTGCCATCTTATGTGCCCATCTTTGCCCATCAGTGCTGCCTTATCTGTGCCCATCGGTGCTACCTTATCTGTGCCTATTTGTGCCCGCTTAACTATGCCTATCAGTGCCCACCAGTGCAGCCTATAAGTGCCCACCAATGCAGCCTATCAGTGCCCACCAATGCAGCCCATCAGTGCCCACCAGTGCAGCCTATCAGTGCCACCTCATCAGCGCACTTCAATGAAGGAGAAAAATGACCCGTTTGCAAAATTTTATCACAAACTTTTAAACATGATTTTATTTTTATTTTTTTTTGCATCTTTTTTTGTTTGTTTAGCAAAAAATAAAACTCCGAGCTGTAACTAAATACCACCAAAAGAAAGCTCTATTTGTGGGGAAAAAATGATAAAAATTTCATTTGGGTACAGTGTTGTATGACCGCGCAATTGTCATTCAAAGTGCATCAGCGCTGAAAGCTGAAAATTGCTCTGGGACTGAGGGGGGTTTAAGTGCCCAGTAAGCAAGTGGTTAAACAAACTTTCCAGTGGATTTCTGTACAAAGGGCGTTGGCCGTGAACTTGTTAAGCATACACGTGATCAAACTTTTTCAGCCAACTTTCACCAAATCACTTGTTTTTTCTGCTCTTTACCACCACCTTTGGTCAACTTCTGTATTGTTGTCTGATCTTTTGCATTGGTTCTGAGAATGCGTGTTTGTAAAGTCCGATGGTTTTCTGTACACATGATTGGACTTTGCTCCATCGGACTTATGTTGTTGAAAAGTTTGTCTGTTCGCAAAGGCCAACATTTGTCCGATGAAAACCGAAAAAGTTTGTCCGATGGAGCGTACACACAGTCGGATGTTTCCTTAAAACAGCTAATTTGCATGTTTTTTCTCAAAAAGTCCGATCGTGTGTACGGGCCTTAACCACTTGCTTACTGGGCACTTAAACCCCCCTCAGTCCCAGACCAATTTTCAGCTTTCAGCGCTGATGCACTTTGAGTGACAATTACGCGGTCATACAACACTGTACCCAAATGAATTTTTTATCATTTTTTTCCCACAAATAGAGCTTTCTTTTGGTGGTATTTAGTTACAGCTCGGAGTTTTATTTTTTGCTAAACAAACAAAAAAAGATGCAAAAAAAAAAAAAAAAAAATCATGTTTTAATAGTTTGTTATAAAATTTTGCAAACGGGTCATTTTTCTCCTTCATTGAAGTGCGCTGATTAGGCGGCACTGATAGGCTGCATTGGTGGGCACTGATAGGCTGCATTGGTGGGCACTGATGGGCTGCATTGGTGGGCACTGATGGGCTGCATTGGTGGGCACTGATAGGCTGCACTGGTGGGCACTGATAGGCATAGTTAAGGCGGCACTAATAGGCACAGATAAGGCGGCACCGATGGGCACAGATAAGGCGGCACTGATGGGCAAAGATGGGCACAGATAAGATGGCACGGATGGGTGGCACGGATAAGTGGCACGGATGGGTGGCACGGATGGGCACTGATAGGTACCACAGATAGATGGGACTGATGGGCACTGATAGGTGGCACTGATAGGTGGCTCTGATAGGTGGCACTGCTGGGCACTGATGGGCGGCACTGCTGGGCACTGATGGGCGGCACTGCTGGGCACTGATGGGCGGCACTGGGGTGCAGCACCTGAGGCAGATTTTGGGTGGCACTGTGGGTGGCACTGTGGGTGGCACTGTGGGCACTGCTGGGTGGCACTGTGGGCACTGCTGGGTGGCACTGTGGGCACTATGGGCACTGCTGGGTGGCACTGACAGGGGGCACTTACTTTATTTCAGGATGGCACTGCGGGTGGCAGGTGGGCACTGGCAGGGGGCAGGTGTCCTTTTAAATTGCTGGCCGTGATCGGGACTGATGTCCCGAACACGGCCGCCGGCGATCGGCTTTTTTTTTTTCTCCTCGCGCTGTCAGCGCGAGGAGGAATACTAGCCGATTACCGGCTCCGTTTTATCACATGATCAGCTGTCATTGGCTGACAGCTGATCACGTGATAAGGGGTCGGGATCGACCCCTTACACGGATCGGTGATCAGGCGAGTCTCACGGACTCGCCGATCACAGAGCGCGCCGCGCGCGCCCCTCAGGGGGCGCGCAGGCCGCTCGTAACCGGGACTACGTCAATAGACGTAGTCCCGAAAATGTGGGTCCGCGCTATTGCCGTCATTTTGCAATAGCGCGGATCCCAAGTGGTTAATAAAATACACAATTCATTTGTGCTAATTTGTGAAAAAAATAACATTTGTGCTGGTTTGGTTTTGGAGATATTGTACATTATATTTGATCAAACCCCCTCCACATGTGAGAATCACGTGCTAACCATTTCTCTTTCACACACAGCACTTCTTCAACAGTCTAAAACAATTTTTTCACATACAAAATGAGAGTGCATGTGAAAAAAAGAACTATGATTTTCATGTATGCTTGAAAAAATGTAATGGAGAATTCCAAGTCGTACTTATCTATTGGTTTTCTGGATAAAATATATAGAGGGCAAAGAACAATTGGTGCCTTGTTGTTTAACCACTTCAATACAGGGCACTTCCCCCCTTCGCACCCAAGCCAATTTTCAGCTTTCAGCGCTGTCGCTGTTTAAATGGCAATTGCGCGGTCATGCTACGCTGTAACCAAACAATTTTTTTATCATTTTCTTCCCACAAATAAAGCTTTATTTTGGTAGTATTTGATCACCTCTGCAGTTTTTATTTTTTGCTAAAACAAATAAAAAAAGACAGAAAATTGTGAAAAAAAAAACGTTTTTCTTAGTTTCTGTTATAAAATTTTGTAAATAAGTACATTTTCTCCTCCACTGATGGGCACTGATGAGGCTGAACTGCTGGACACTGATAAGATGGCACTGATGAGCACGGATGAGGGGGCACTGATGATGGGCACTGATATGTGGCACTGATAGGTGGCTCTGATATGCAGCACTGATGGGCACTCATAGCCAGCACCGATGGGCACTCATAGGTGGTACAGATGGGCACTCATAGGTGACACAGACGGGCACTCATAGGTGACACAGATGGGCGTGGATGGGCACTGATGAGTGGCACAGATTGACACTGATAGATGGCACTGATTAGGAGGCACTGGCAGGTATTGCTGGTGGGCATTGATTGGCATCATGTGTGGGCACACATTGCCACCAGGGATGCCATCCTGATGGTCATCAGTGGTGGCCATCCCTGGTGGTCCTGGTGGCCCTTAGTGGGCATCCGAGGGGGGCTGCACTGATAAACAGCACAGACCCCCACTGTCAGAGGACATCTGTCAGACATCTGTCAGACATCTGTCAGACGCGAGTGAGGAAAAGCCGATAAACTAAAGAAAAGAATTGTAGATGTGTGACTCTGCCGCTGAAGAGTTTGAGGATGAAACTGACATTCCAGAACCCAATGAAAAACTTGACACATGCTCAACAGAATTAAAACAATGGGTAGTCAATTTGCATGATGAGTACAAGTTGTTAGCTGCAGACAATGGTGACAGAGACAACTTAATTTTTTTACCTGCAATTGTTCCTCATATCACACGATTTTGTTGTTACCTGCCACTTTGGACTGGACCGTGTATAGCAGGGAGATGGCCTTTCCATGCGGCTTCAAGGGCAGCATTGAAAATATATAATTCCTTTAACTCAGGGGACTCCAAACTGCAGCCCAAGGGCCAGATGTGGCCCTTTGCTAGCCTTTATCCAGCCCTTGGGGCACTAATCCTCCCACTGACCAACAATGGGGCACTATTTCTTCCACCGATACCAATGATGGAATACTATTTCTCCTACTAATAGGGGCACCACTACTCCTCCTATTGACCACCAATCACGAGGGCTGATTTATTTTCACTGATGTCTGGCCCCGAGGCATTTTGTACCCCCAGTGGGCACAATATGGCCCTCCTAAAGTCTGAAGGACAATAAACTGGCCCTTTGTTTGAAAAGTTTGGAGACCCTTGCTTTAACCACTTTCAGACCGGACCATTTTGCTGGCTTAAGACCAGACCACTTTTTGCGATTCGGCACTGCGTCGCTTTAACTGACAATTGCGTGGTCGTGCGACGTGGCTCCCAAACTAAATTGACGTTCTTTTTTTCCCACAAATAGAGCTTTCTTTTGGTGGTATTTGATCACCCCTGCGTTTTTTATTTTTTGCGATATAAACAAAAAAAGAGAGTCAATTTTGAAAAAAAAACACATTATTTTTTTACTTTTTGCTATAATAAATATCCCCCAAAAATATATAAAAAAAAACGTTTTTTTCCCTCACTTTAGGCCGATATGTATTCTTCTACATATTTTTGGTAAAAAAATATGCAATAAGCGATTATTGATTGGTTTGCACAAAATTTATAGCGTTTACAAAATAGGGTATAGTTTTATGGCATTTTTATTCATATTTTTTTTTTTTACTAGTAATGGCGGCGATCATCGATTTTTGTTGTGACTGCGACATTATGGCAGACACATCGGACATTTTTGACACATTTTTGGGACCATTGTTGTTTATACAGCAATCAGTACAAATGCACTGATTCCTATGTAAATGAAACTGGCAGGGAAGGGGTTAACCAGGGGTGGCAGTGTAGGGGTTAAGTGTGTCCTAGGGGCGTGTCACTAACTGTGGGGGGCTGGGCTATGTCTTAGTGAACACTGATCTCTGCTCCAATCACAGGGAGCAGAGATCAGTGTCACTTGTTGCTAGGCAGAATAGGGAGATGCTGTTTACATCGGCATCTCCCCGTTCAGCCTCCCCGCGAGACGATTGTGGGTATCCCCACGGTGATCGAGTCCGCGGGACCCGCGACCGGACTCACAGGGGCCCCGACCGGCGTGCACACGATGGCAGAGCGGCAATTTCAACTGGACATACCTGTATGCCAGTTTGCCTGCCCGTGCCATTCTGACAATGTACATGGTCGTGCGCTGGTCAGGAACTGGTTAACTGCTTCAGTACTGGGCACTTTTACCCCCTTCCTGCCAAGGTCAATTTTCAGCTTCTAGCACTGTCACACTTTGAATGACAATTGCGCCATCATGCAACACTGTACCCAAATTTTTTATCAATTTTTTCACACAAATAGAGCTTTCCTTTGGTGGTACTTATTGTATTATATCCCTGATTACCTGGATTACCTGTACAGGTCTCCCCTGCGAGGAGATGCCGCTGATCGGCTCTCCCCTCCACACCCTCATTCAGTGTGAGGTGAGGAGTGCCGATTACCAGCACTTCTGTGTTTACAAGTGATCAGCTGTGATTTGGCTCAGCCGATAACATGGGTAATGAGCCGTGTCATCGTCTCTTTACCGGGATCGGGGTCCCTCGGACAAGGTGCGCCCGCTATCATCATGCTGCGTGCCCACAATTGCCGTGCTGCGCACCCCCGTGGGCATGCAAGAACGGTCAGACTGGGACGACGTCATATAACGTTGTCCCAGAACGAGAGGGGAGCCCGCCCTCCGTCATTTTACTATACAGTGGGCGGGAGATGGTTAAATAATATGCTTGGGGGATACCTTAGGCCTCATGCACACTGGAAGCTTAAAGTGGTTCATTCCTTGCATTAAAGTAAAACATGTTTAGGCATTAGCATCCCCCCTCAAAGCCACTTTTATGTACCTGAGCCCTCATTCCATCCAGCGCTGTGCACTTCTGCAGCTCTTCTCTCCCCTGACTTCCAGGTCTCGCTGGCTTTGCTGGGGCACTGGAAGGCTTTGGCTTCCAGTGCTGTCAATCAAAGCCAGTGACGAGGGAGTGGGGGGCTGGGCTGAGTCTCGTTGTCTGTTCCAATGAACAGCAGCAGGGCTGGGGTGCAAGCATGCATGAGTGCTCCAATGAGAAGTGACTTCCTATGGGGGTACTGGACAAAGAGGAGGGGCCAGGACCGCCCATGAGGAACCCGAGAAGAGGAGGACCATGGTCATTCTGTGCAATTCCATTGCACAGAGCAGATAAGTATAGACATGTTTGTTATTAAAAAAAAAAATTTTTACCTTCACATTCACTTTAACCTCTTCACGACCACACTATAACCAAATGAAGGCTACAGCGTGGTCGTGCATTGCTGGGAGGGCGTCATGTGATGTCCTTCCGTGATCGTGTACCCTCTGTGGCATGCATCCGCAGGCATCTGTGATCGCTGTGTCCTTGTGACCCCGCCCCCTCTGATGTAACGCAGGTTTCCGTTACATCAAAGGGGGGCGGGGTCACCCATATGTCATTGGGGAAGCCCCTCACTAGCGTCAGAGAGGGGCGGGGTCAGGTGACAGGTGGCCCCACCCTCCTCATATAAGAAACGTCAGCCGCCGGGATCCCCGCAGTGTCTCCTCAGTGGAGACAGAAGATGGATGGATGGTTTCGCTGCGCTGGATTAAGAAATCACCCGTCGCTGGATCAGATCAGCCATGGCTGGACCCCCGAGAGATGATCAACCGTCGCTGGATAGCAAGAGTGGATTACCGCCGCTGGAATCCTTTTTTTTCTTTTTTTTTCTTTTTTATAAAGGAATTTTTCAAAAGTGTGTTTGTATTATTTAACAATTTTTTACACTTTCTTTGTGAAAGGGTAGGGGTACTTTTGTACCCCTTACCATTTCAAACAGGGGGGGTCGGGATCTGGGGTCCCCTTGTTAAAGGGGGCTTCCAGATTCTGATAAGCCCTCTGCCCGCAGACCCCCACAACCACCGGCCAGGGTTGTGGGGATGAGGCCCTTGTCCCCATCAACATGGGGATATGGTGCTTTGAGGGGTCACAGACCCCCAAAGCATCCTCCAAATGTTGAGGGCATGTGGCCTGGTACGGTTCAGGAGGGGGGGCACTCTCTCGTCTCCCCCCTCTTTTCCTGCGGCTTGCCAGATTGCATGCTCGGATAAAGGGTCTGATATGGATATTTAGGGGGAACCCCACGTCAATTTTGTTTTAATTTGACACGGGGTTCCCCTTAATATCCATACCAGACCTGAAGGGCCTGGTAATTGAATTTGGGGGAACCCCGCACTTTTAAAAAAAAAATTTGATCAATGACTTTCAATGAGTGTTCTCTGTATTACGGAAGCCGACAATTCATTATAGCCACGAGTGATTTTAAAGGACCTTTTTTCTGCAGAAATTACACTTTGTGCAGGGACAGTTCTAAGCACAGGAAACATGCGCCCCTTCACAGGCATACTATAGACACCCCCCAGGTACGAAATTTAAAGGAATATTACACTTTTGTTGTTTCACTTTAATCATTATTAAAATCACTGCTCCCGAAAAAACTGCAGTTTTTAAAACTTTTTTTTGCATTGATCAATGTCCCCTAGGGCAGGACCCAGGTCCCCAAACACTTTTTAGGACAGTAACTTGCATATTAGCCTTTAAAATTAGCACTTTCGATTTTGAACGTTCGAGTCCCATATACTTTAATAGGGTTCTAAAGTTCACACGAAGTTTAGGTCTGTTCACAGGTTCTGGTGCGAACCAAACAGGGGGGGTGTTCGGCTCATCCTTACCCCCCGAGTCAATACTTTGTAGAACCACCTTTCACTGCAATTACAGCTACAAGTCTTTTTGGGGATGTCTCTACCAGCTTTGCACATCTAGAGAGGGACATTTTTGCCCATTCTTCATTGAATAATAGCTCAAGCTCTGTCAGCTTGGATGGAGAGCCTCTATTAACAGCAATTTTCCAGTCTTGCCACAGATTCTCAGTTGGATTTAGGTCTGGACTTTGACTGGGTCATTCTAACACATGAATATGCTTTGATCTAAACCATTCCATTGTAGCTCTGGCTGTATGTTTAGGGTCATTGTCCTGCTCAAAGGTGAACCTCCACCCCAGTCTCAAGTCCTTTGCAGACTCTAACCCAGGGGTAGGCAACCTTTTGAGCACAGTGTGCTGAAAAATGTTTCAAAAGAAATTGAGTGTTCCGATTTTTATAACAAAAAAAAACTTCACATTCTCAATCACGAAAAGGATTTTTTATAAAGTAAATGCTGTAAACTACTTTAGCAGTGAAAAATGAACATCCTGTACACTCTCACGACTCAGATTAGCCCCAATTCCTGCAACTCCACAGCTCAGATCACTGTCACCCCTGCAAATCTGTTTTACCACTGTAACCCCCTGCCCATCTGCCCCACCACTGTTCCCCCCTGCTCATCTGCTCCACCACTGTAACCCCCTTTCTCATCTGCCCCATGATTGTAACTCCTGCACATCTGTCCCAACTCTGTTCCTCCTGCTCTTCTGCCCCACCACTGTAACCCTCTGCTTCCACCGATGTACCTCCTTTCTCCTCTTCACACCTTTGCACATCTACCAAAACACAAAGCAGCGCTTAGGTCAACAATCGCGGTGGCTGCCTCCCCAAAGATAAAGCGCCCCTAGAGGAGCTCTAGACATAAAAAAACTTACAAAATGTGGGGTCAGTGGTGCTACCTATGATATGGGCATATATATTAGTTCCCACCGAGTATACCTTATATGCATACCCTAGGGTTTACATGCAACACACTCATCTGTCCCACAAATGTACCTCCTTTCTCCTCTGCCCCAACACTGAACCCCCCTGCTCATCTGTCCCACCACTGTAACCACCTGCTCACCTGTCCCATCACTGTACCTCCCTGCTGAACCCCCTTCTCATCTCTTCCACCACTGTACCTCCCTGCACATCTTCCCCACCGCAGTACGCTCCTGCTCTTCTGTTCCACCTCTGAACCCCTCCTGCTCATTTTCCCCACCGCTGTACCCTCTTCTCATCTATGATATGCAGAGTGATGAAAGGAAGCAGAGATGAGACACATCTACCTTTCCTGGCACACTCATCCTGCTGATCCACCTCTCGTATCCAGCCCACGTGCTTTTATGTGATGTATGTGATGTCACATACAAGCATATGGAATGGATGCGCAATGATGAGCTCAGATCAGGGGAATTTTCTGAAAGCATTGGGCCTGTGTGCAGGATCATAAGTTGGGCCCCCGCAGCTGAGAAAAAGTGGTTGGGTGGGATTTTGATTGCGCTGAACACTGGCTGTGGCTTAAAAGAGAAGTATGTTTTTTTTTTTCTGCTAATCATACTTACCTCGGTGGATGGAGCATCAGACTGATGCTGAAGCTGTCCTTCGTCGTCTCTGCATTGGGAACCCAGCCACCGAACACCGCCGATGGCTCTGTTCTCACTCCTCCCCGAGCACAGCGATACTGACTGTCATCATTGCTCCTGTTCTGCTTCTCCACCCTCATTGGAGCGATGAGCTGTGGAGGGGCGGCAAAAGGCCATCTCAGTGGCTCGCTGAGACTGCCTCAATCAAGGCAGCCGGTGGATCCAAACTTGGGAAGTCATGATGACGCGCTGCCTCGACCCATGGCAGTGACATCAGTAGAGAGCGGATTTCAGACCTCTCTCCGCTGAAAACAGGTCACAGGAGTGCAAAACTAATTGCACTCCTGTGACCCTTAGGAGAAGCCCAGCCTAAAAAGCTCAGGCTGGACTTCTCCTTTAAAGTTACACAGAGTGCAGGGGTCCAGTAGTAAGTGATGCAAAGGTTCAGGAATAATTTCAACAAAGATCCCAGAAGCTCAACAATAATTCCACAAACTGTCACCTGATTGTGTTTTTCTCCATCACAGTGAAATCCCTTCTTTCTGACATTGGTGGTGGCAACCAAGCGAGCCATCTGCCTCCAGGTGGTCGACAGGGCTAGCAGGACTGTGATTGGCTTCAGCAATGGCCAATGATAGTCTTCCTCCTCCTGGAAACAGGGACCACCCCCCCCCCCCCCCCCCCAGGCGACACTGCACCCAATCTCTTCCCCATCACAAAAGCTGACGATCACAGCTACAGTAAAGTTAGAGAACCAAACAATGTTTCCCATCTTTTACAATGTGTGGGGGAACAGTGCCTCCCCCTCAGGTGCAGCGTGGGGAATTCTGAAATTGGAAGGCATTAGTGTCTCACTGACACTTAGAAAACAAGAAGGGTAGGAGAGGTGCCTCTGGGTGCAGATTTTTTACATGTTTAATATAAAGTAAAGAGTAGTAATGGCAACTTACATTTTAGGAGTTAAAAACAGGCATTGTATAGTCCCAACAATGGGGGTGTCTTCAACGGAGTCCCTTTTTCTCCTGTTAGTGTGCGATCTGCAGTCTTCTTGCACACCGCTAGATGGTTCTCTGCCGGCCGCGGTGGAGTGTGCATCAATATGAGGCTTGAGGTGCAAGATGTTGTACAGGCGAAGGAGGATGACATCACTGGAATACAACGCGGCTTGTGTAGGGGAAATGGGGGAAAAGCAGATGGTGTGCTGATCACTGCAATGCACATGGTGCATGTTAGGTGGCATGGAAATGTATAATAATGCTAATTAATTATAGTACATTATTATGGGGAAAGGTTCATTAGTTGAATGAATGGAAATTAGTGGAGAGAATTCATAATATTAATTGATAGAAGGAAATATGATAAATGGACCGGATAGAAAGAAAGAAAGGGTAGTTCTATGGACATGTGAAGTTGTGATGTAGGCAGATGAAGAATAGGAAAGGTAGAGGGGATCGAGATAGTATGCGCGTGCACATGTATAGCAAATGCATGGGCATATGAGCAACATATACATACATCCAAGCTCATGTCGGATTACTGATATGTATATACTCGTGGAAATTGCATACATATGTACACACGTGAAGAACACATATAATATGTATGTATGCGAATGTATACTTAATGGTCATGTGGAAGGTATACTGACACTTCCCTGCGTTGCTCTGCTGATGGGGGGGGGGGGGGGTCGAGTGCCGACAAAAAGGGCTTCACGTGCCTACCCCTGCTCTAACAGGTTCTCTTGTACACACGGTTGGACATTCCGACTGTTTCCGTCGGAATATCCGACCGACAACGTTTTAGAGCTGGGCTATAAAATTTTCCGACAACATGATCCGATCGAACTTTGTCCGAACATTTGTAGAGAATTCCGATCGGACAAAGTGCCATGCATGCTCAGGTCACATTCCTAGATCAAAGCTATTGGCTACTAGCCTGAACGTAGTCCTGTCGTAACGAAATAACGTCATCACGTTACGAACAATCAGATTTTCTGACAACTTTGTCCGACCGTGTGTATGCAACACCAGTTTTGGACAAAATGCATCGGACAAAATCTGACGGATTTTGTTGTCGGAATGTCCGACCGTGTGTACATTTGGCTCCATCCATCTTCCCATCAACTCTGACCAGCTTCCCTGTCCCTGATGAAGAAAAACATCCCCACAACATGATGTTGCCACTGCCATGCTTCAAGCTGGGGATGATGTGTTCAGGGTTATATGCAGTATTAGCTTTCCACCACACATAGCGTTTTGCTTTTAGGCCAAAAAGTTCATTTTAGTCTCATCTGACCAGAGCACCTTCTTCCACATGGTTGCTGTGTCCCCCAGATGGCTTCTTGCAAACTGCAAATGGGCCTTCTTTTAACTATGGCTTTCTTCTTGCCACTCTTCCATAAAGGCCAGATTTGTGGAGTGCAAGACTAATGCCCTGTACACACAGTCGGACTTTCCGATGACAAAATCCATCTGATTTTTTCCGACGGATTTTGGTCCATACACGTGCTCTCAAAAAGTTGTCGGAAAATCTGGTCATTCTGAACGCGGTGACGTAGAACACGTACAACGGGACTATAAACAGGCCAATAGCTTTCTGGTAATTTATTCTGAGCACTTTGTCCGTCTGAATTATTTACACACAATCGGAATTTAAATGATCGGATTTTGTTGTCGTAAAATTTTAGATCCAGCTCTCAAACTTTGTGTATCAGAAATTCCGAGGGAAAAAGTCAGATGGAGCCCACACATGATTGGATTTTCCAACAACAAGATCCAATCGCACATTTTCCGTTGGAAAGTCCAACCGTGTGTATAGTTGTCCTGTGGACAGATTCTCCCACCTGAGCTGTGGATCTCTGCAGCTCCTCCACAGTTACCATGGGCCTCTTGGCTGCTTCTCTGATTAATGCTCTACTTGCCCAGCCTGTCAGTTTAGGTGGATGGCCATGTCTTAGTAGGTTTGCAGTTGTACCATACGCTTTCCATTTTTGGAAGATTAATTGAGTAGTGCTCTGTGAGATGTTCAAAGCTAACCTAACCCTGCTTTAACCACTGGGCATTTTCACCCCCTTCCTGCCCAGGCCAATTTTCAGCTTTCAGCGCTGTAACATTTTGAATGACAATTGCGTGGTCATTCAATGCTATACCCAAATGACATTTTTTTTTAATTTTCCCCACAAATAGAGCTTTCTTTTGGTGGTATTTGATTACCTCTGCGGTTTTTATTTTTTGCGCTATAAACAAAAAAATAGTGTCAATTTTGAAAGAAAACACTATATTTTTTTCCTTTTGCTATAATAAATATATATATATATATATATACACATTTTTTCCTCAGTTTAGGCCAATATGTATTCTTCTACATATTTTTGGTAAAAAAAAATATCGCAATAAGCGTATATTGATTGGTTTGCGCAAAATAGCGCAAACCAATCAATATACCAATATACCAATATATACCAATATATACCAATATACCAATATACCAATATACCAATCAATATAGCGCCTACAAAAAATGAATGCCATTTTTATAATTTTTTTTTTTACTAGTAATGGCAGCGATCTGCAATTTTTATCGTGACTTCAACATTGCGGCAGACAGATCAGACACTTTTAACACTATTTTTGGACCAGTGACACTTATACAGCGATCATATGCACAGATTACTGTATGTCACTGGCAGGGATGGAGTTAACACTAGGGGCGATCAAGGGGTTAAATGTGTTACCTAGGGAGTGATTCTAAGGCCGCGTACACACGGGCGGATTGTCTGGCCAACTAAGTTCATCAGACAATCCGACAGACAGTCCGTCCTACTTTTGAATGAACGGACTTGACCACACACGACGAACAGACAGTCCGCTGAAAGCTTGCGCGATGACGTGTACGGCACGTACGACGGGACTAGAAATTCGACGTCCAATACACTGCAATGCAACCTTCGGCCGTGTAAATCCTTTCTGAGCATGCGCCATACTTAGTCCGTCGAACTAGCCTACTCACGAGCGGATTGTCCGCTGAAACCAAGTTTGGACGGACAATATTACGGAAATTCCGAAAAACTTAGTCCGCCAGACTGTCCGCTGAAAAAGTCAGCTGAAGCCCACACACGAGCGGATTGTCCGCTGAAACACGTTTCAGCGGACTAAGTTGGACGGACAATCCTCTCGTGTGTACGCGGCCTAACTGTGGGCGGAGGGAACTGACTAGGGAAGGAGACCGATCGGTGTTCCTATATACTAGGAACACACGATCTGTCTCCTCTCCCCTGACAGGGCATGGATCTGTGTGTTTACATACACAGATCCATGTTTCTGTTCTGTCACCAGCAATCACAGGTGTCCGGTGGACATCGCAGCCAACGGGCACACGCATTGGCCCCCAAGTGACGTGGCTCTATACCTCCGGGAAGCCAAGGACGTCATATGACGCCTGCCCAGAGGAACAGAATGTTCCTGCGGATGTCAAATCATGTCAAATGACAATAGAAAGGTAGGGAAGCAGTTAAACGTCTTCAGAACGCTATCCCTGACCTGCCTGGTGTGTTCCTTGGCCTTCATGATGCTGTTTGTTCAATAAGGTTCTCTAACAAACCTCTGAGGGCTTCACAGAACAGCTGTATTTATACTGATATTATATTACATACAGGTCGACTTTATTTACCATTTCATAATTTCTGAAGGCAACTGGTTCCACTAGATTTTAGTTAGGGGTATTAGAGTAAAGGGGGTTGAATACAAACGCACACCACATTTTTCAGATATTTATTTGTAATAATCATTGTATATCATTTTCCTTCCAATTCACAATTATGTGCTACTTTGTGTTGGTCTATCACATAAAATCCCCAAAAAATACATTTAAGTTTTTGGTTGAAACAAAATGTGGAAAATGTCAAGGGTTATGAATACTTTTTCAAGGCACTGTATAACCAATATAGGAAGATCTATCTCTCATAGGAGAAAGAGGTAAAGGTATGTAGTTTTCTCCCTTCTTACATTCAAGTCCATTTCACAAATGTAGCTTTTTATGGTCATTCATTAATCTGCTGTTCTTATTGGAGCTCACCATCTACTGGCTCCAAGTGGTACATATTGTAGCGGATGACATTTTGGACAAAATGTCATACGCATGTAAATTTAGTTTTTGCCTCAGAACATTAGGGGTTCTGAGGGTTAATTGTGTAGGTAGGCCTTGACACCAGTCTGGCCAGGCTGTGTTTGGAAGTTCTGCCTGGTCATGTGTATGGTGAGGCCTGGTTGGATGTTTAGGTATCAGCCTTCTCGGAACAAATCAGTGGGAGTGCCGGGGCCCGCTGAGGGGTCTGGGAAGGGGTACTTAACCACTTTCAGACCGGACCATTTTGCTGGTAAATGACCAGAGGTCTTTTTACACTTTGGCACTGCGCTGCTTTAACTGGTAATTGCGCGGTCATGCAATGTTGTACCCAAACAAAATTTGCGTCCTTTTCTTCCCACAAATAGAGCTTTCTTTTGATGGTATTTGATTGCCTCTGCGATTTTTATTTTTTGCGATATAAACGTAAAAAGACCGGAAATTTTGAAAAAAAATGATATTTTCTACTTTTTGTTATTAGAAAAATCCAATAAACTCAATTTTAGTCATACATTTAGGCCAAAATGTATTCAGCCACATGTCTTTGGTAAAAAAAAAGTCAATAATTGTATATTTATTGGTTTGCGCAAAAGTTGTCACATCTACAAACTAAGGTACGTTTTCTGGAATTTACACAGCTTTTAGTTTACGACTGCCTATCTCATTTCTTGAGGTGCTAAATTGGCAGGGCAGTACAAAACCCCCCCAAATGACCCCATTTTGGAAAGTAGACCCCCTAAGGAAATTGATAAGAGGCATGTTGAGCCCATTGAATATTTTATTTTTTTGCCTCAAGCGATTGAATAATGACAAAAAAAAATTTTTTTTTTTTTTTTTACACAAAGTTGTCACTAAATGATATATTGCTCACACATGCTATGGGCATATGTGAAATGACACCCCAAAATAAATTCTGCTGCTTCTCCTGAGTACGGGGATACCACATATGTGGGACTTTTTGGGAGCCTAGCCGCGTACGGGGCCCCGAAAACCAAGCACCGCCTTCAGGCTTTCTAAGGGCGTAAATTTTTGAGTTCACTTCTCACTACCTATTACAGTTTTGAAGGCCATAAAATGCCAAGATGGCACAAAACCCCCACAAATGACCCCATTTTAGAAAGTAGACACCCCAAGCTATTTGCTGAGAGGCATGTTGAGTTCATGGAATATTTTATATTTTGCCACAAGTTGCGGGAAAATTACAAACTTTTTTTTTTTTTTTTTTTTTTTCACAAAGTTGTCACTAAATGATATATTGCTCATGCATGCCATGGGCATATGTGAAATGACACCCCAAAATAAATTCTGCTGCTTCTCCTGAGTACGGGGATACCACATATGTGGGACTTTCTGGGAGCCTAGCCGCGTACGGGGCCCCGAAAACCAAGCACCGCCTTCAGGCTTTCTAAGGGCGTAAATTTTTGAGTTCACTTCTCACTACCTATTACAGTTTTGAAGGCCATAAAATGCCAAGATGGCACAAAACCCCCACAAATGACCCCATTTTAGAAAGTAGACACCCCAAGCTATTTGCTGAGAGGCATGTTGAGTCCATGGAATATTTTATATTTTGCCACAAGTTGCGGGAAAATTACAAACTTTTTTTTTTTTTTTTTCCACAAAGTTGTCACTAAATGATATATTGCTCACGCATGCCATGGGCATATGTGAAATGACACCCCAAAATAAATTCTGCTGCTTCTCCTGAGTACGGGGATACCACATATGTGGGACTTTTTGGGAGCCTAGCCGCGTACGGGGCCCCGAAAACCAAGCACCGCCTTCAGGCTTTCTAAGGGCGTTACAGTTTTGAAGGCCATAAAATGCCAAGATGGCACAAACCCCCCCCAAATGACCCCATTTTGGAAAGTAGACACCCCTAAATTTAGGGGTACACTAGTGAGACTAGGTAATAAATGGCGGGTGCCCTGAAACTATAAAAAAATAACTAACCAACCAGCGTCACCTGTAACAGTTATATGGTGATCACTGGTGAAAGGGTTAACTAGGGGGCAATCAGGGGGCTTTATGCGGTAGTATATGGGGGTCCCTGGCGCTATAAAAAGCTGCGGCGAACCTAAATACCTACCTGCCTAACTAGCGTCACCTGTGACACTAATACAGCGATCAGAAAAACGATCGCTTATTAGGCTGGGTTCACACTGGAGCGATGCGGGAACGCCACGAATGCGCGGCGGGTTCCCGCATCGCATGCCTCCCGGCGGCAGTTCACACTGCCCTATGCGAACTGCTGGGAGTGTCAGTGAAATGTTAATGACACCCCCAGATCAGTTCGCATATCGCAGTGCGATCTGCAAACTTGGATCGCATGGTGTGAACACCCATGCGATCCGATTCTGCTGCGGACCAAAAAAAGGGTCCCGTGCGAGTTTGCGGCGGGTGCGGCGGGTGCGACACGAATTCAGCCATACTATCTGTATAGCTGAACTCGAATCGCACAGAGATCGGATGTGATTTGCACTGCAGTGCGGTGCGAATCACATCCGTTCTCATAAACCGCTGCAATGTGAACCCAGCCTTAGTGACACTGGCGACGGGGGGTGATCACGGGGTTAAACCTTTATTGGGGGGGTTAGGGGGGTACCTTAGAACTAAAGGGGGCTAACCCTAACTGCCCTAACAGTTATTAGTCACAAATGACACCCGCCGGGTGATCAGGGGGTTAAACCTTTATTAGGTAATAAATGGCGGGTGCCCTGAAACTATAAAAAAATAACTAACCAACCAGCGTCACCTGTAACAGTTATATGGTGATCACTGGTGAAAGGGTTAACTAGGGGGCAATCAGGGGGCTTTATGCGGTAGTATATGGGGGTCCCTGGCGCTATAAAAAGCTGCGGCGAACCTAAATACCTACCTGCCTAACTAGCGTCACCTGTGACACTAATACGGCGATCAGAAAAATGATCGCTTATTAGGCTGGGTTCACACTGGAGCGATGCGGAAACGCCGCGAATCCGCGGCAGGTTCCCGCATCGCATGCCTCCCGGCGGCAGTTCACACTGCCCTATGCGGACTGCTGGGAGTGTCAGTGAAATGTTACTGACACCCCCAGATCAGTTCGCATATCGCAGTGCGATCTGCAAACTCGGATCGCATGGTGTGAACACCCATGCGATCCGATTCTGCTGCGGGCCAAAAAAAGGGTCCCGTGCGAATTTGCGGCGGGTGTGGCGGGTGCGGCGAATGGCTGAACTCGAATCGCACAGAGATCGGATGTGATTTGCACTGCAGTGCGGTGCGAATCACATTCGTTCTCATAAACCGCTGCAATGTGAACCCAGCCTTAGTGACACTGGCGACGGGGGGTGATCACGGGGTTAAACCTTTATTGGGGGGGTTAGGGGGGTACATTAGAACTAAAGGGGGCTAACCCTAACTGCCCTAACAGTTATTACAGTCACAAATGACACCAATGCAAAAAAACAAAAAAAAAAAAAAAAATGACATTGGTGTCACTGTGACTGGGGGGCAGGGGTAATTGGGGGGGGTGATCGGGGGGTAAAGGGGGGGTGTGAGTGTGCCTGGCATGTTCTACTGTGTGTGTAGAGTGTTGGTGCAACTCACCGATCCGCTCTCCTCCGTGTCGGAACGAAAAATACCGACACGGAGGAGAGAATACATCACTTCCTCTCCTGTGTTTACATTACAGGAGAGGAAGTGATGTCACGGGGGATTCCTATTCGTCGGGAGCGATCGCGTGGGGGTGGCCATGAATGAATGGCTGCCCCCTCGTCCCGGATCGCTCCCGGACGAAAACCGACCGCCGCAGGCACCGGGCGGGGGCCCGATCGGGCCCCCGACCCGCGGGAGGCAAGGGACGTACATGTACGCCAATATGCCTGCCCGTGCCATGCTGTCGACGTACATCGTCGTGCGGCGGTCGGCAACTGGTTAAGAGGTGTGGGTCATGTGTTTTGAGGAGAAGAGTTTGTGAGACCCGTGTGGTCTGTTCTGGTTCCAGGACCGGGGTAGCCCCGTGAGGGGTCCCAGTCATGGGGTTTTCGACATCCCACAACATGTTCCTGTTGAAGGCCCCGTCTGGTCTGGGGCAGGGATCCGCCTGTTCCCAAGTCTCGGACTCGGCTGGTCCGAGGCGCAGTAAATGAGGGAGGATTCAAGGTGTCCGGGTGTGCTCTTGGCTTGGAGGGGCACCACAGCTCCTCGAAGTAACCGGGGGAGGACTCTTCGGAGGAGGACCAGCAAGTGGCATCCTGGGAAGTTCCTGGTTACTGAGTTGGGAAGGACATTGACGAATTCACACTTTTCTAGTACCATTGAGGAGACGGGAAACGTTCCAGGTACTGAGGAAAAGGTTCCTGTTCGCCTTTGGTTACAACTTGTCGACATTCACAGGACTGTTTCAAGTTTTGAGTCAACGTGCTGACTGCCATGATCTCTGGCTAGAGATCTGTTCAGCCTTGAAGTACCCAGCTGTGAGTGGCTACTCTCTGGATGGAATTAGAGACTTTGCTAGACCTGCAGTTCAAGGTACCTGAGTTCTTCACCCGTGCCCTCTGTTCCCTAAGAGACTGTGTTGTTTGGAAGTTATTATTGCAAAATAAAACCCTTTAAAGAGAACTTCATCTGTGTCAGTGTTCAAGTTGTTAGGTATCAACCCTGGGAACCCCTAGACGTGGAAGAGCAGGCCAAGAGAAGGTAACTGGTAAGCCCAACAAGTCAAGACCGCACAGCAAAAGTTATGGCCGCTACAACATAAAAACTCATAAGTAGCTATTCCTTTTAACATGGCTAAAACTTGAAGGCTAAAAAAATAAGACAATGTATAAAAAAAAAAGGTGCATCTGTAATAACAATTGCTTGTAGGTCAATGCAAAATGTAGTATAAAATTATGAAAACCAGATTTCTAGAAAACTGCACCCCATTCTAAAAGAAAAAAACACTCAATGTTATCTTCCTGTAACAGGAAAATAGTGAGTCTCTCTTACTTTCCAGGAAAACCTTGACAATAACAGGCATGTGTTCCAAGCCCCACGCTCTGTGAATGGTCTGCAGCCATAGAACAATAACAAATAGATCTACGTCTTCTGAACACAAGGGCCGAGAAGCTATTTTCAGCTTACTGGCTATGCTAGTTTGGATTTATCATCATTATTATTATCTATAAGATTTATAGATGTCCTGCAGATCAGCTCACAAATCAAGGCTTTAGAAAACTATAAAAACAGACCAAAAAAAATATGTAGTGCTGATTGAAACTGCAGAGTCTGCCTGCTCCAAGCACAGCTCCAGGAAAGGCTCTCGGAGTTTACACTAATATATACAATCTTGATATGTGTGACAGAGAATGGTAGATGTGAGAAAGGAAAAAATGATATCTGAGCTATCCTCAAATATGGGGTAAAAATGTAGGTAATGTACATCATAAAAAGAACTGATAATATACTTCTAAGCAGAACTAATTAAACTATAATAAAAGGTGAAAACAAAACAGAACGGAACTTCGTAATTATAAAGGAACACAGATATTGAACACTAACATACATTTACTGTACATTTATTTTGAACTAGCTCTCCTTGTAATCATAACACTAACTATTACACTATCCTTCCCTTTAACCCTAACACTGACTCCAACTCTTCTTGTAATCCCAACAGTAGCTTTCACACTTGTTGGCTGGCATAGTGCCCCTTTATTTGTAACCCCTCCTTTGGTGATGTAGTGGGTACAGTCTATGCCTTTTTAATACCAGCTGTGGGTGAGCCCTGGCAGTTTGAGGACATGGGAGCAGGACACCCCTGACCAACAACATGTAGGCCTGTGTTCAGAGCTGGTGCTACCACTAGGCAAACTAGGCAGCCGCCTAGGGTGCCCGGCCAATGGTGTTGCTACTCTCTGCAGCAAGTAACTAAGTCTCAGCATCAGCAGACAGCCGCCGCTCCATTCACACATAGTGTCAGAGGTGTAGCGACGACGGAGGACTGTATCCCAACTCCTGAATGAATGGAAGCAAGCAAACATTCATTGATGGGCATTGGTAGGCTGCATTGATGGGCATGCGCGCGGGAGCCGCCAGTCACGGCATGTCATTTAGGCTCGGTTCACACAGGGGCGACGCGATTTGCAGCGCGACTCACAGACGTGACCTGCACACGACTTCAGCGGCGACTTGCAAAACGACTTCTGTATAGAAGTCAACGCAAGTCGCCTGAAGTCGCCCCAAAAATAGTACAGGAACCTTTTTTCTAAGTCGGAGCGACTTGAGTCGCTCCTATTAGAACGGTTCCATAGTACAGAAGGGAGCGCGACTTGTCAGGCGGCTAAGTCGCCTGACAAGTCGCTCCTGTGTGAACCGGCACTTAATGAAAATGGCACGCTGTGACCCTTCTAAAGTTCGCATGCGCTGAATACATCGGCGCATGCACAGAAGGAATCCTCGTATGGGCAATTGTAAATATCTCCTAAACCACGTAGGTTTAGGAGATACAGTGGTGTGAAAAAGTGTTTGCCCCCTTCCTCATTTCCTGTTCCTTTGCATGTTTGTCACACTTAAGTGTTTCGGAACATCAAACCAATTTAAACAATAGTCAAGGACAACACAAGTTAACACAAAATGCAATTTGTAAATGAAGGTGTTTATTATTAAAGGTGAAAAAAAATCCAAACCATCATGGCCCTGTGTGAAAAAGTGATTGCCCCCTAAACCTAATAACTGGTTGGGCCACCCTTAGCAGCAACAACTGCAACCAAGCGTTTGCGATAACGTGCAATGAGGCTTTTACAGCGTCCTGGAGGAATTTTGGCCCACTCATCTTTGCAGAATTGTCCTAATTCAGTTACATTAGAGGGTTTTCGAGCATGAACGGCCTTTTTAAGGTCATACCACAACATCTCAATAGGATTCAGGTCAGGACTTTGGCTAGGCCACTCCAAAGTCTTCATTTTGTTTTTCTTCAGCCATTCGGTGGTGGACTTGCTGGTGTGTTTAGGATCATTGTCCTGCTGCAGAACCCAAGTTCGTTTCAGCTTGAGTACACAAACAGATGGTCGGACATTCTCCTTCAGGATCTCTTGGTAGACAGCAGAATTCATAGTTCCTTTTATCACGGCAAGTCTTCCAGGTCCTGAAGTAGCAAAACAGCCCCAGACCATCACACTACCACCACCATATTTTACTGTTGGTATAATGTTCTTTTTATGAAATGCAGTGTTCCTTCTACGCCAGATATACTTGGACACACACCTTCCAAAGAGTTCCACTTTTGTCTCATCGGTCCACAGAATGTTGTCCCAAAAGTCTTGGGGATCATCAAGATGTGTTGTGGAGAAATTGAGACGAGCTTTGATGTTCTTTTTGCTCAGCAGTGGTTTTCTCGTTGGAACTCTGCCATGCAGGCTATTTTTGCCCAGTCTTTTCCTGATGGTGGAGGCATGAACGCTGACCTTAACTGAGGCAAGTGAGGCCTGCAGTTCCTTGGATGTTGTTGTGGGGTCTTTTGTGACCTCTTGGATGAGTCGTCGCTGCGCTCTTGGGGTAATTTTGGGCGGCCGGCCACTCCTGGGAAGGTTCACCACTGTTCCATGTCTTCGCCATTTGTGGATAATGGCTCTCACTGTGGTTCGCTGGATTCCCAAAGCTTTGGAAATGGCTTTATAACCCTTTCCAGACTGATAGATCTCAATTACTTTCTTTCTCAATTGTTCCTGAATTTCTTTGGGTCTCGGCATGATGTGTAGCTTTTAAGGATCTTCTGGTGGACCTTACTGTGTCAAGCAGCTCCTATTTAAGTGATGCCTTGATTGTGAACAGGTGTGGCAATAATCAGGCCTGGGTGTGGCTAGAGAAATTGAACTCAGGTGTGGACAACCACAGTTATAGTATGTTTTAACAAGGGGGGCAATCACTTTTTCACACAGGGCCATGATGGTTTGGATTTTTTTTCACCTTTAATAATAAACACCTTCATTTACAAATTGCATTTTGTGTTTACTTGTGTTGTCCTTGACTAGTGATGGCCGAACGGTTCGCCCGGCGGTCGTTTCGCGGCGAATTTCCGACATTCGCGGTCCGCACGTTCGAACGCCTTTTTCCGTCGTTCGCCGCGGCGGACTTACGTGTTTAATGTATACAAGAACTTTAACCTTTGGTGACACGTTTATCATGTGATACAGGACAGCCAATTGAGACATGACAGCACATGGACACTTGTACATTCCCCCTAACCTATAAATACACCCGATCCGGTGGCCATTTTACATTCTTTCTTCTGTTACGATAGGGACAGGTTCCTGTGTGGAGTAGGGAGAGATAAACCACTAGCTATTTGGTACACAAAAGTTCTTTTCAGGACTGGTATAGGTGTTAGGTGTTGATAGGTTTGCTGTGCTGCTGATTCTTGCAGCAGCCTGAGTGTCTTTTGTTAGTTTAGAGAAAGGGAAAGGACGGTGTATGCTACAGGGACAGCCAGATTAGTCTTTCATCATCATCATCATCATCATCATCATTAGCTGTTACTATCAAGGTCCACAAAAGAGCTGTTCCAGTAACCACTAATCGTTCTCTTTTTTTGCCAATTTGTATAGGGACAGGAAGGAAGCAGTGTTGTCAGGCAGTGAGGGTAATTTTAAAGACTTGCTGTTATTATTAGTTCCACAAAGGTTCTTTTCAGGACTGGTATCAGTGGTACAGTAATAGGCTTGTACATGTATAATATTCTTTCTTCCAAATATAGAAAGGATATTATACTTGACTGCTGCCCTTCTGCTGCAGTCTGCTAAACATTCACAACTCACTTGTTCCACAAAAGTTCTTATAAGGACTGGTAACTTGGTATAGGGTGCTACGGTACATAGGCTTGAGTGCGGTACAGTCTGCTGTTCTGTAAGGACCGCTATCGGTCCACAATAGATAGGGTTGACGTGCACCACTGCTGACCGCTGCCCTATACTGCAGCAGTCCTTCAGCGGTATAGGGACTGACGTACAGTCTGCTAAACACTAATACACAACCTGCTTGGTCCACAAAAGTTCTTATAAGGACTGGTAACTTGGTATAGGGTGCTACGGTACATAGGCTTGAGTGCGGTACAGTCTGCTGTTCTGTAAGGACCGCTATCGGTCCACAATAGATAGGGTTGACGTGCACCACTGCTGACCGCTGCCCTATACTGCAGCAGTCCTTCAGCGGTATAGGGACTGACGTACAGTCTGCTAATCACTAACACACAACCTGCTTGTTCCACAAAAGTTCTTATAAGGACTGGTAACTTGGTATAGGGTGCTACGGTACATAGGCTTGAGTGCGGTACAGTCTGCTGTTCTGTAAGGACCGCTATCGGTCCACAATAGATAGGGTTGACGTGCACCACTGCTGACCGCTGCCCTATACTGCAGCAGTCCTTCAGCGGTATAGGGACTGACGTACAGTCTGCTAAACACTAATACACAACCTGCTTGGTCCACAAAAGTTCTTATAAGGACTGGTAACTTGGTATAGGGTGCTACGGTACATAGGCTTGAGTGCGGTACAGTCTGCTGTTCTGTAAGGACCGCTATCGGTCCACAATAGATAGGGTTGACGTGCACCACTGCTGACCGCTGCCCTATACTGCAGCAGTCCTTCAGCGGTATAGGGACTGACATACAGTCTGCTAAACACTAATACACAACCTGCTTGGTCCACAAAAGTTCTTATAAGGACTGGTAACTTGGTATAGGGTGCTACGGTACATAGGCTTGAGTGCGGTACAGTCTGCTGTTCTGTAAGGACCGCTATCGGTCCACAATAGATAGGGTTGACGTGCACCACTGCTGACCGCTCACCTATACTGCAGCAGTCCTTCAGCGGTATAGGGACTGACGTACAGTCTGCTAATCACTAATACACAACCTGCTTGGTCCACAAAAGTTCTTATAAGGACTGGTAACTTGGTATAGGGTGCTACGGTACATAGGCTTGAGTGCGGTACAGTCTGCTGTTCTGTAAGGACCGCTATCGGTCCACAATAGATAGGGTTGACGTGCACCACTGCTGACCGCTGCCCTATACTGCAGCAGTCCTTCAGCGGTATAGGGACTGACATACAGTCTGCTAAACACTAATACACAACCTGCTTGGTCCACAAAAGTTCTTATAAGGACTGGTAACTTGGTATAGGGTGCTACGGTACATAGGCTTGAGTGCGGTACAGTCTGCTGTTCTGTAAGGACCGCTATTGGTCCACAATAGATAGGGTTGACGTGCACCACTGCTGACCGCTGCCCTATACTGCAGCAGTCCTTCAGCGGTATAGGGACTGACATACAGTCTGCTAAACACTAATACACAACCTGCTTGGTCCACAAAAGTTCTTATAAGGACTGGTAACTTGGTATAGGGTGCTACGGTACATAGGCTTGAGTGCGGTACAGTCTGCTGTTCTGTAAGGACCGCTATCGGTCCACAATAGATAGGGTTGACGTGCACCACTGCTGACCGCTGCCCTATACTGCAGCAGTCCTTCAGCGGTATAGGGACTGACATACAGTCTGCTAAACACTAATACACAACCTGCTTGGTCCACAAAAGTTCTTATAAGGACTGGTAACTTGGTATAGGGTGCTACGGTACATAGGCTTGAGTGCGGTACAGTCTGCTGTTCTGTAAGGACCGCTATCGGTCCACAATAGATAGGGTTGACGTGCACCACTGCTGACCGCTCACCTATACTGCAGCAGTCCTTCAGCGGTATAGGGACTGACGTACAGTCTGCTAATCACTAATACACAACCTGCTTGGTCCACAAAAGTTCTTATAAGGACTGGTAACTTGGTATAGGGTGCTACGGTACATAGGCTTGAGTGCGGTACAGTCTGCTGTTCTGTAAGGACCGCTATCGGTCCACAATAGATAGGGTTGACGTGCACCACTGCTGACCGCTGCCCTATACTGCAGCAGTCCTTCATCGGTATAGGGACTAAGAGTTTTGTCACAGGGTCATTTAAAAAATGACAGGCAGCGGAAGAGGCAGGCCCTTCCGCAGGGGTGGTAGGGGTAGGGCAGGAGCAACAGGCTTGAGCCAAAGTGGGAAGTTGCAGAAGGTGCGTTCAATTACTTTAAAGGATGCACCAGACTTGGTTGAGTGGCTCGCTCAGCCTTACTCTTCTGCACCCTCCTCATCCTCTCGATCTGCACCCTCTTCTTCACTCTCTGCTATGTGCACCCCCAAAGACACTACCACCAACAACACGACCACCACCACCACCACCACATACCTTCCGCTTGAGTCACTGGAATTATTTTCCGATCCATATCAAGAGGACATTTCTGATGCGCAGCCACTCTTGGTATTGGATCAGGAAGAGGAGGTAGCAACAAGCGCTACTCAGCAGTCTGACGCCAGTACCCAGATCAGCCCAAGGAGGAGGTTGGTCCCCGGTGTTGCTGCCTACTCCGAGATCTCTACTTATAGCGGTGGGGAAGGTGACGTTGATGATGACGTGTCTAGTGATGTCACGTGGGTGCCCACAAGAGAGGAAGAGGAGGGGAGTTCAGAGGGAGATATGGACCAGCAGATAGGGAGGAGAAGCAGCAATGACTTACATTGCACAGCAGGGACAAAGCAGACTGCAAATGTATCAGGAGCGAGTCATCGACCATGTACGGTCACATCTGGCGCTCCCAGGACACCGGCACATGGCTCCGCAGTGTGGGCTTTTTTTAACGTGTCCGCTGCTGACAATAGCGTTGCCATCTGCAATCTTTGCAGTCAACGCGTTAGTCGCGGTAAGCCCAATACTCACCTAGGGACGACCGCCTTAAGAAGGCACATGAGCAGCCATCACCGAGCCCAGTGGGAGCAACGGAACACACAAAGCCACACTGCAGGCTCTCACCGTCCAGCCTCGTCTTCTACTTCTCCTTCTCCTCTCTCCTCACAATTGTCCTCCACTCCACCTTCCATCACGCCAAGCTCACATTTTTCTGCAAAAAGGCAGGCTTCCGTGGGCCTAATGTTTGAGCGTAAAAAAATGATGACGCCGGATAACCCTCTTGCCCAACGGTTGGCGGCTGGCTTGTCAGAACTCATAGCCCGCCAACTACTGCCATATAAACTGGTGGACTCGGAGGCCTTTCGCAAATTTGTGGCCATTGGAACACCACAATGGAAGGTCCCAGGAAGGAAGTATTTCTCAGAGAAGGGCATCCCAGAGCTATATGGCCATGTTCAGCGGCAAGTGAATGTATCTCTGGCACACAGTGTCGGTGCCAAGATACATCTGACCACAGACACGTGGTCTAGCAAACACGGGCAGGGAAGGTATATCAGTTTTACTGCCCACTGGGTGAACCTTCTGACGGCCGTCAAGCATGTAACCCGTGGCACCCGTGTAGATTTGGTTTTACCGCCACGGATTGCATGCAGGCCTGACTCTTCTTCTCCTCCTCCTACTCCATCCTCCTCCCTCTCCTCCTCAGCTGCCTCCTCCTTTTCCGCTGCTAGCGTCTCTTCCACTGCACCGCCCAAGCTCCCCAGAACCTATTCCACATGCCAGGTGAGACGTTGCCATGCCGTGCTGCGTCTGTTGTGCCTGGAAGCAAAGAGCCACACTGGCCCGGCACTCCTTTCAGCTTTGCGTTCACAGGCAGATGAGTGGCTAACACCGCTCAATTTGACAGTTGGTAAAGTGGTGTGTGACAACGGTGCCAATCTGCTTAGCGCATTGAAACAGGGCAAAATCACGCACGTGCCGTGCATGGCACACGTCTTAAACTTGGTCGTGCAGCGATTCCTTGTCAAATACCCTGGGGTCCAGGACATCTTGCGGCAGGCAAGGAAAATCTCGGCCCATTTCAGAAGATCTTACACGGCCATGGCTCGCCTTGCTGACATTCAGCGGCGACACCATCTGCCGGTCAGACGTCTTATTTGCGATTGCCCGACGCGATGGAACTCAACCTTCTATATGCTTGATAGGCTGCTCCAGCAGAAACGTGCAGTTA
Organism: Lithobates pipiens; assembly: GCF_037356315.1. Lineage (NCBI taxonomy): Eukaryota > Metazoa > Chordata > Amphibia > Anura > Ranidae > Lithobates > Lithobates pipiens. The sequence continues at coordinate 96,360,988 of NW_027507903.1, read as the reverse complement.
ACGTCTACCTGTATGAACTCTGCGAAAGAAACGGTTCTGGGGAGCTGGGTTTTTTTTCACCGCGCCAGTGGCTGCTCATGCGCGACACATGCAGACTTCTGCGGCCATTTGAGGAGATCACCAAACTGGTCAGTCGCAGCCATGGCGCCATCAGTGACATGGTACCTTATGCCTTCTTTCTGGAGCGTGCATTGCGTCGTGTCATTGATCAGGCTGTGGAGGAGCAGGAGCGGGAAGATGAGGAAGTCACAATGCTGGATGAATTCCCAGGGGGGGCTACTCTATCTGAGACAAGTCAACAACAGGAGTCTGATGAGGAGTCAGAGGAGGATGGTGCCGGGGCGGATGAGCAGGAGCAAGAAGAGCATGCTTTAAACCTTTCTGGGATCCCTGTTGTGCGAGGATGGGGAGAGGAGAATGAAGAGGACGACATTATCCTGGATGATGAGCAGGAGCCAGGCCACCACACCGCTTCCACTTTAGTGCAAATGGGGGCCTTCATGCTCCAGTGTTTTAATAGGGACCCCCGTATAAAAAGCATGAGGGTCAAGGACCAGTACTGGGTGGCAACGTACTTAGACCCCCGGTACAAACACAAAATGGCGGAAATGTTACCGCCGTCGCAGAGGGCTGTCAGAATGCAGCACTTCCAGGCCTTGCTTCGAGAAATGCTGCATTCTGCTTTTGCGTGCGCTGGCAGAGGAGCAATTCCCACTCCCAGAGAAGGATTTGCGGGTACCAATCCAACAGCGCCTGCAAGAAGAGGCCGGTTTGAAGATGTGTTGGTGACTTCGGATATGAGGTCATTCTTTCAGCCGACCCATCGACAGGTGTCATCCGGATCCAGCATCAGGGAACGCCTAGACCGTCAGGTGTCCGACTACATTGGGTTAACGGCCGATGTGGACGCTCTGAGGAGTGATGAACCCCTAGACTACTGGGTGGGCAGGCTTGACCTCTGGCCAGAGCTTGCCCAATTTGCAATCGAACTGTTGGCTTGCCCCTCATCCAGTGTCCTGTCCGAAAGGACGTTCAGCGCAGCAGGGGGGATTGTGACCGATAAGCGTACTCGCCTAGCTCACCACAGTGTTAACTACCTCACATTTCTAAAAATGAATGAGGCATGGATCTCGGAGGAATTCAACACATGTGACCAGTAGACCATGTATATGTCTATAAACTATTTTTTTAATCAAGCACACAGACCTTCTTAATTCATTTGGCTCACTTCCTTGACCCAAAAAAGCACACCGTACTATATGCCCCTACCCTCCTCTTTGAAGAGGTTGAGCGGTGTCATATTTCTACTGGGGCTGCTTATGATATCCCTGTGCTGTGCTGACTTCCTCCTGGGGGTTCTTATTATGAAGGGATCACACTATCCCTGTGCTGTGCTGACTTCCTCCTGGGGGTTCTTATTATGAGGGGATCACACCATCCCTGTGCTGTGCTGACTTCCTCCTGGGGCTGCTTACGGTGCTGCTGTCAGTGCTGTATGTCACGGTGCTGCTGTCAGCGCTGTATGTCACGGTGCTGCTGTCAGCGCTGTATGTCACGGTGCTGCTGTCAGCGCTGTATGTCACGGTGCTGCTGTCAGCGCTGTATGTCACGGTGCTGCTGTCAGCGCTGTATGTCACGGTGCTGCTGTCAGCGCTGTATGTCACGGTGCTGCTGTCAGCGCTGTATGTCACGGTGCTGCTGTCAGCGCTGTATGTCACGGTGCTGCTGTCAGCGCTGTATGTCACGGTGCTGCTGTCAGCGCTGTATGTCACGGTGCTGCTGTCAGCGCTGTATGTCACGGTGCTGCTGTCAGCGCTGTATGTCACGGTGCTGCTGTCAGCGCTGTATGTCACGGTGCTGCTGTCAGTGCTCTGTATTACGGTGCTGCTGTCAGATGCCTCTATCACGGTGCATGTGTCATTCCGGTATGTCACGCTGCTGGTGATCATCTCCTGCACCCTCTTCTTTGCCTACCCTGGTCCCTGACCTTCCCTCTCCTCCATTGCCTTCATTAGCTCCATAGTCCTGAATTGTTAGAACAATTTCCCAAATAAAATAAAAATGCTTGTAGTTATCGATCCCAAATTCACCTCATACATGTATTATGTCATTGTCCAGATGGTGGGACTACGTTTTACCCCCTAATAATTACCACGTGGCCGCAAATTCGACATGAAGGTTTGCAAAGTTCGCCTCCCATTGAAGTCAATGGGGCCCGCGGCGAACGTTCGGTTTCGCGAACGTTTGGGTCCGTTCGCATTTCGCGTTCGCGAAACGTCCCGTCGGAAGTTCGTCCATCACTATCCTTGACTATTGTTTAAATTGGTTTGATGTTCCGAAACACTTAAGTGTGACAAACATGCAAAGGAACAGGAAATGAGGAAGGGGGCAAACACTTTTTCACACCACTGTATTTACATCACCTACAGGTAAGCCTTAATCTAGGCTTACCTGTAGGTGAAAGTATGCTGTGAGGATTTACAACCACTTTAAATAGACTCTGCCACACCTCTGATGGCCACCAGAGTCAGATGGACAGCCAGCATCCAAACAGATTGCTGCCCCAGTGACCCAGGAAACCATACAGGAACCAAGTTCCACTTGACTTCCTCTCCCTCTGCAGGAGCGCCACTTGCAGTGGAAAAAGTGGACTGCACCTGCCTACATGTTGACATATTAGTTTACGTCATTGCATGACACATAATGAGATGTATATGGCAGCACCATCATTGTGTTTAATGGTACAACTTATAGCGTCTTTGATCACTTACAGCTGTGAACTGCAGAAAATAATATCTTTTGGGCCATTCCCTAGGAACAAACAGGACTTGTCACAGATAGATTGTAGCCATTGCAATCCCTGACCATATGTCACTAAGTTGTACGTGGGCAGAGTGACTGAACTGATCAAAGTGAGAACCTTGTCACAATCATAAAAACATGGTGTAATACGAACGTTTGCCTTGTTTCCAACCCACATTATGCCCTTGAGAGGCTGTTCAATCGTTCATATTTCGGTGATCATATACAATAGTTGTGAGGGTTGAGGTATGGCATATAGTGCCCAATATCACCATAAGGTACTCACAGGCCTGTTCCCCAGGGCACCACCAAATTATGACATTTAGTCTTCTTCACACCTATGCACTGTGGTAACAAGTGACAAAAAGGTGCAGTTTGCCTGCAACACTTCTATGCAAAGTACTGTATATGCCAATGGATGCCACACTGTGAAAAAACTTGATGGATCAATTTTTCCTCTTATAACATGCGATGGCTTCCAATTCTAAAAGAAGAGGGCTCTTTAGCACAATGCACATTAATGTGCCAAGTAACACTAGAAGATATAATGCCAAAAAATGAAGGTGGCCTCACAGTGTGCATTTACTTTTTTAATTATATTTTTGTCTTGTCACCTCTTTAGGGTAAATCCAGCAGCACAACTCAGGTTTGGCAGGGTACAACAGCTGAAGTCATTTTCTGGCAGGCAGTCAAGTCTTTTCTCTCTCTTTCTTTGCATGCTCTCATACAGACCAATGCTAGCTCAGTACACAGATCATAAAGACCCTAATAGCACATTTTAGTCTCTATTTGCACAGTGATAAAGCTCATAAAACATAGTAGGTGATATAGGTGGTGAAGCTCATATAGGTCTGTGTCAATACAATATGTAAAAGAGCCTGTTCTTTAACTGTGGCTATGGTGTCGGGGTTAGGAGGCAGAACGCTGGCCCACAGTGCTCCCACTCATTCTCTCTAATATATATATATTTTTAATTTGGCTTTGGTTTGTATGATGCTATAAACATAGTAGCTTGTATTTAACATATTTAATCATTTAAAGAGGAACAGGAACTGCAGTCTGCTCACATAATTTGTAATAAAAACAACTTTGCTATTCTGAAGCTTCCCTCCAACTACTTTGCATATTATTTCATATATACTGTGATTCTGTACTTGCCAAATATGCTGCAGAAATCCCCTCTCCTTCCACTGGCTGCAACAATTTTAACTGTGGGCAGCTAAAGCTGCTGCCTTTTCTCTTCCTGGATTTACACAGACACACAGAGGCACACCTCCAACTCTGCAGCCCTGCAGCTCTCATTGGCCCTCTTATGACTCACCCCCCCTTTCTTCCTGGCAAACGCTGTCAGGCAATGTCACAAGCCTAGGCTTTTTACCAGACAAGAAACAGGAAGTGGGCTATATAAGGTATTTACTGGAAGAAAAAAAATGTTTTGCTATCCAAAGTCAAAACAACAAGGGCATAAGATTTAATAGATGGAAAGTTGAAAAAATTACTGAAGGTCCACTTGTGCACTTCCAGATTCAGAGCTGTCAAAATCCATGGCCGGATTAACATAGGGGCTATTGGAGCTGCAGCTCCAGGCCCCTTACCTTAAGATAGGCCCATTTAAAAAATCACAAACAAACAAAACAAAAAAACTGCAAATTTGAAAGAAACTTGAAGCACATCATCAATTTCACACTCACCACCAACCAGGTCACTCTCCAGCCACTTTCCATGTTAGCCACCTCCCTTATATCACAGGTGACCATTTCCCAACCTGCAGATGACAGACCCTACCTCACACCCCTCTGCTGACAGACCTCTCTCCCCAGCCTATCCCCACACACCCTCTCACCTGTGGATAGGGGAAACACTCCCAAAGTGTTATTGTGTTCTTCCAGTAGGGAGCCTTCCCAACCCACAGAATACAATGATCAGTGTTGCTAACTATAGCTCGCAGCACTGATTGTTTTTGGAAAAACCGGGCAGGCTGGTTGTATTCAAGCCAATTAATAGATTGACTTGTGTACAACCAGATAGCCCATACATAGATCGACTATGACTGGTCTCTGCTTAATTGGCTTAATTTCATTTATGTATGGCCTGCTTAACCACTAAGCAGTCTCTTAACATCCTTCCACAAACCTTTACATTTTTCCTTCCCAGATTCCTTCATCCTCCTCACCTGTACATAGTGCCCACTGCCATACCCTCCACACTCCTCTCCTATACATAGTGCCCACTGTCATACCCTCCACACTCCTCTCCTCTACATACTGCTCACTGTCATACCCTTCACATTCCTCTCCTGTACTTACTGCTTACTGTCATACCCTCCACACTCCTCTCCTATGCATGCTGCCCATGGTCATACCCTCCACACTCCTCTCCTGTACATACTGCACGCTGTCATACCCTCCACACTCCTCTCCTGTACATACTGCCCATGGTCATATCCTCCACACTCCTCTCCTGTACATACTGCCCACTGTCATACCCTCAGCATTCCTCTCCTGTACATACTGCCCACTGTGATACCCTCCACACTCCTCTCCTGTACATACCATCCACTGTCATACCCTCCACACCCTCTGCTGTACATACTGCCCACTGTCAAACCCTCCACACTCCTCTCCTGTGCATACTGCTCACTGTCATACCCTCCACATTCCTCTCATGTACATACTGCCCACTGTGATACCCTCCACACTCCTCTCCTGTACATACTGCCAACCGTCATACCCTCCACACTCCTCTCCTGTACATACTGCCAACTATCTTTTTTCCACACTCCTCTCCTGTACATACCACCCTCATAAAACCTTCCACACTCCTCTCCTGTACATACTGCCTACTGGCATACCCTCAACACTCCTCTCTTGTACATAGTGCCCACTGTTATACCCTCTACATTCCTCTCCCTCACCTACACATTCTTCCCACGTTATACCATCCATACTCCTCCCCTATGCCTCTAACACACAAAAACAGTTCTTCATAATTATATTGAATATCATCAATTGTACCAGCTCTAGAATGGGCACACTTTTGTTCCATCTTCACCCTGTCTTCCTCCTGGGTTATGTGCCTTCATCACTTGCCTTGGCCGGGCTGTGTTGCTGTCACTTTCACGCATTCTCATTTGCATCCTCGCTCTCTCTCTCTTACCCCCTCTCTCTCTCATCCTCTCTCCCTTACCCCTCACCCCCTTTTCTCCCTCTCATCCTCCCTTTCTCTATTTAATTTAATTTGTTATAACAAAAAATTGTTTGTAATTTTAATTATTATTATTATTTTTTTATGAAAAGCCCCACCATAATCCTCAGCACCAGGCCCATGATGTTCTTAATCTGGCCCTGTCAAAATCTCAGCTGCAAAGCTGGGTAAACAGCTGGTCAAGCACAGTGGTTTCATGGTTCGCTGAAACAGAGGGCAGGAGGGACATTAACCACTTGCTGCCCGCCCTATAACAGAAACACTGCGGCAAAGTGGTTTCAAAATCCTGACCGGACGTCATATGACGTGATCAGGATTTTGAGCCACTGCGCACCCTCGGGGCGCACATTGCGGCGATCGTTGTTGCGGGGTGTCAGTCTGACACCCCAAAACTACGATCTCGGTAAAGAGTCTCCGACAGAGACTCTTTACCACGTGATCAGCCGTGTCCGATCACAGCTGATCACAGTGTAACTAGGAAGAGCCAGTGATCGGCTTTTCCTCACTCGCGTCTGTCAGACGCGAGTAGAGGAGAGCCGATCGGCTGCTCCTCTGACAGGGGGGGTCTGTGCTGATTGATTATCAGCACAGCCCCCCCGAGGATGCCCACACTGGACCACCAGGGACACCACCAGGGATGGCCAGCACAAGGTATGCCACTCTAGACCACCAGGGATTCCAGTCAGTGCCCACAATGGATGCCAATCAGTGCCCACAATGGGCATCACTGATTGGCATGCATTATTGTTTGGCACTGATTGGCATCCATTAGTACAGTATAATGCAATACAATGCCACCTATCAGTGCCCATCTGTGCCGCCTATCAGTGCCCATCCATGCCACCTATCAGTGCCCATCCATGCCCATCTGAGCCGCCTATCCATGCCCATCTGTGCTGCCTATCCATGCCCATCTGTGCCACCTATCCACGCCCATCTGTACCGCCTATCCATGCCCATCCATGCCCATCCATGCCGCCTACCCATGCCAATCCATGCCAGCTATCGGTGCCAATTTGTGCCACCTATCAGTGCCCATTCGTGTCGCCCATCAGTGCCACCTATCAGTGCCCATCAGTGACGCCTATCAGTGCCCATCAGTGCCGCCTATCAGTGCCACATATCAGTGTCCATCAATGCCACCTCATCAGTGCCACTTCATTGGTGCCACCTCATCGGTGCCCATCAGTGCCACCTTATCAGTGCCCATCAGTGTACCCCCATCAGTGAAGGAGAAAACTTACTTATTTACAAAGTTTTGAAACTGAAACAAAAAAAAACATTTTGTTTCAAAATTTTCGGTATTTTTTTGTTTAGCAAAAAATAAAAACCGTAGAGGTGATCAAATACCATCAAAAGAAAGCTCTATTTGTGGGAAAAAAATTATAAAAATGTAATTTGGGTACAGTGTAGCATGACCGCGCAATTGTCATTCAAAGTGCAACAGCGCTGAAAGCTCAAAATTGGTCTGGGCAGGAAGGTGTTTAAGTGCCCAGTATTGAAGTGGTTAAGGGTGTAATAGGCCCCTGATGTCCCTATAAAGAGAACTTGTCAACTGTCAAATGTTTTCACATAGGGAGTTTGATAGGGTTAAAACATATAAAATATCATAAAATAAAATTAGCATCACTATAACAGCAGTCAAAATTCAACAAACGAAAACATCCTTTATTAAATGTAACTGTACGCTGAATTTGGATATATATATGCACAGTTTTTAGAAAAGGCTATGAGAGCATTAGTCTGCGCTCAAACCACTCCAAACCTTTTGTAAAACTGTGTGTATATATATATATCCACATTCAGCATACAGTAAACTCTCGTACACACAATCGGACTTTCCAACAACAAAACCGTGAAATTTTGTTCGAAGGGTGTCCAAGGTCCAACTTGTCTTGTATATACACACGGTCACACAAATGTTGGCCAACAATTACGAACGTAGTGGCGTACAAGACGTACTATGGGCCGATAAAAAGGAAGTTCTATAGTCATGCGCCACCCTTTGGGCTCCTTCTGCCAATCTCGTGTTTATCTTGTGTTAGTAGAAGTTTGATTAGTGACAATTATCGCTTTTCAGTCTCGTGCTTTTCAGTTCCTTTCTGCTTTTCAGGTTGTGCTTGTCGGTTCATATCTGTTTTTCAGTACGTTCTGTTTATAGTTTGCTTCTGATTTTCAGTACTTGCTTGTCAGGTCCTTTCTGATTTTCAGTGCGTTTTGTCAGTTCATTCTGTCCAGCCGTTCGTTTACTAGCCATGTGGCATTCTCGTCGGAGAGATCATGCTATTGTTGGGATTGGAGTTGTTGCTTTGGCCCAAGTCCAGTCCATGAACAGGGGGAGGTGGAGTTCTTGGACCAAGAAGTGGTTGCTTAATCGTAACCAATTCTGTCATATGCCTTTGCTGCGGTAGCTCCAGGAGAATAATCCTGATGATTTCAGGAATTATCTCCAGATTACCTCTCCCCCTCTATTGGCTTTGCTGTCCCCTTATATTACTAAACAGGAAACCTGCATGTGGCAAGTCATCTCTTCTGAGCAAAGGCTCGTCGCCACCTTGTAGTACTTGGCAATGGGGAGAAGTCTCCAGGACATCAAGTTCACGACTGGGATCTCCCCCCAGGCTCTAGGAATCATTATTCCAGAGACCTGTTCTGCAATCATTCAGGTCCTGCAGAAGGACTATATTCAGGTAAGTTTTATCCTTTAACATCACATTCTCTGTATGTAATGTTTGCTAATGTATTGTATTAATTAAACTTTTTTGTCCTTCATGCATATTTGCCTTCACTAACCTCCCCTGCATGCTATCCTGGGCCCATACACACCTAGCCTAGTAACTTTGTCAGCTACATTTTAGTGCTTACCCTAAACAATCCCTAAAATGTGTCCAAATGTTATTGTTGGCTTTAAATTCAGGCAGAGTGCAAGAGGCATTTTGGACACCCCAACCGCTATGTCAAGCGATACCAATACTCTATTTGCTGGCTTTGCCAAACCCATACACACTATACCTACCTCTTTTGTGGTCATATTTATGGATGAATTCACCAAAGCATGTAGTGCAAGGGCCTGACTGAATACTTTCAAATTGTACTGTTTAAAGTTTTGTTCTCCTATTATCTTGATAGTTAATTGCAGAATGTAAAAATGTGCGACAGTGTGTATGCATATTTTTGGATTATGACACTTCTTACCTGTCCAGTGGCCTGCCAATAATGTAAGTAAGGAGGGGCTGGCCAAAGTAACACACATTATTTATGCATTCAGCTCTCAATGAAGTGGAGAGGGTTACCTGTCCAAAACAAAGTTTGACTTTGCTAAAGTGAAGGCCATATGAGACATTAGTATGTCAAAACTGTGTTGATCTTGCCTTCATCAGATGGGGTGAGCTCACCTCTCTAAAAGTCAAATTTGGAAGATGCACACAAATTGGGGCTCCAAATTTGGATTTCCCTCATGATCCTAAAATGAGTGTCTTTTCCTTACATTTATTTTGCTAAAACCCCAAAACACAGAGTGTGTCAACATATGCTATTTACCATCATGGGATATCAGTGTATGCGTTTTGTGGGTGCAACCCCTTCCTCCAAACTAAAGTAGGTGAGAGGAAGGGGTTGCATTCCCGAAACACATCAATTGATCCCCCATGATGAGAGCTAGGACATGTTGACATACTGGAGATTATTTCAGAAAGGCCAATCCACTTTGCCCTACAAGTGCACTTTCAAGTGCACTCGCATTGCACTTGTAGTGCAAAGTGGTTTTGCCTTTTTGAAATAAGCCCCAGTGTGTAAACCTGTGCTAGATCTCATCATGGGGCAGCTATGTTAGGCTAGAAATAGTAATATGAAACATTGCTTGGAAGTGTCTTCCAATTGTCTGTTTTGGTGAGTTCCAAGCTGAATACATGCTTTTTTCTCTTTCAAAAGCTGGAATACTTACCTGTTTTGTGCAAGTTTCACACATGGAGAGACCCCTAGTATCCACTGGAGCACCTGCGTGGGACACCATAACAAGGTTGTTATGGTGTCTCACACTAGTGCTCCTGTGTCCAGATGTATAAACAGCTGCTGAGTGTCTTCTCCTGACACTGCATAAAGTTATCATTTCATTATAGTTTCAAATACATCTAGACAACAATGTAATAAAGGTATTTTAATGAAAATAGGCCAGAACAAATGTAGCTAACCTGCATCTGCCAAAAACAACGTATTAGTGGTCGAAAAGAACAGTGTTTAATATGAACAATTCCTGTATCCACGAACCTCAAACTTGGCATTTTAAACTGTACAACAGTAAAGAAAAGCACATGGACCAGCACAAAAGTAATAATAATAATAATAGGAACACATGACAAATACTTACTTTTTTGCAGCACTTTCCTGATCTTTCTATACTGATCTTCCTCCCTCAATTTCAGGTCTGACCAGCGTTTCCTCGATTGATCCTTGGATCTTCATACCCCAAAAGTCCTGTGCAGACGTCTGACAACTTTGGCCATGATCTTGGCCTTTCTTGCATTTGGGTTTCTGTACAGTCCATGATTCCCATCATAGTCTGTCCTCTTTAAGATGTCCACCATCTCCACCATGTCTTCAAAGAACATATTTGAGGCCTTATATCTCCTCCTGGATCAGGACCTGCCTTGCTCTGGGCTTTCCTCGTTGCTGCTATTAGCATGCACCTGCTGTCTCTCCACCATTTGCTCTCCCACTAGCCCCAAAGAGAAGAGGTGGGGAAATACACTAGAAAAAAGAACAGGGGCGGAGTTTGACACAAGCGCAGTGTATATAAAGTGTAACGAGTGGTCGCTGTAACGGGCGTAGGTACAATCTGTGAGTGGAGAACGGAAGATCGTTTTCACGCAAAGGGACGTTGAAACTAAAGTACAATTGTAAACTGGGGCATCAGTGGTTAGAGGCCTATACTGCTTATAGATTGAGGCCTATATTGGGACTAGATTAGGAGAGTTTAGCTTGATATTAGGGTTTGTCATGTGTTGCGTCTTGCAGGTGAAATGGTTGATAAATTTACAGCTCCAGATTTCCTGCCAGACTTTATCGAAAAATACAGGGAGCTGCCATGTCTCTAGCAAGTAAAATGCAAGGACTATTCAAACAAGGTAAAGAGGAAGTCAGAGATGGAGAAACTGTTGGAATTAGTGAAGCCTATGTATCCCTCGGCAGACATCAACTATTTGAAGGCCAAAATTGGTAGCCTAAGGAGAACATATAATAGGGAGCACAAAAAAGTCCAGGATTCCCAGAGATCTGGAGCAACAGTTGATCACATACATGTCCCCAGGCTTTGGTACTACACAACCTGCATTTTTTTGTCCGACCAGAGGGAACCCAGGCCATCGCTCTCAACACTTCATTCAACATCAGCTGAGGCTCCTGAGGTCTACCCTGGGCCTTCCACCCGGGAAGAAGATGTGGAGGAGCAGCTTGACCCAGGTATAGCATTGTTGAACATATTTTGTGTTAAAAATTGAATGATGTTAACTAGATGTTATTGATCACAAATTTCTGATTTAACAAAGTGGTTTACATATCAATAGACAGTAGTAGCCAAAAATGATTGGGACAAGAATGAAAAATGCTGGGGTCAGAATGATAGTCTTTTCTATTTGTTAACATTCAGTTTGCAACAGTCATAAGCTCAAAATTGTGTGTGATTGATGACCAAAAACCTAAAACTATATACAATTTTCATACACAGGAAAGTCTCAGCCTCAGCCAAGAGGAGGCCGTGGCAAGCAGCCTGACAATATTGCAGGTTCCTCCCCTCCACCCTCAAACCAAAGGGGCCAGGAAATCCAGGAACCTGGAGGAGGCCACAGCTGCTTTTCTTTGCCATGCTACAGCAGCAATTAGCACAGCCTCTGATGGCCAGGAGGCATTTGGATGCCTGAGAGGCAATAAATTAAAACAGATGGAGGAGGACCAGTGCACTATATGTGAGGAAATAATTCTTCAGGCCATAAACAAGGGGACAAGGGGCGAACTCACCTGTCAAAAGCACCTCTGTGAGTTGGACCATGCTCCTCCACCACCTCCACCAACAACACAGTCATCCCACTCACCACAGCAGCATGGAAGGAAGTGTGGAAGGAAGTGTTGAGAGTGATGGCCTGGGTTCGGTGTGCTTTGGCAAAAAACGCAGGCTGCTCGAAGACCACAGTCTTGAGACATATATGTTATCTGCTGCTGCTCCCGATCTATCAGAGTCCTGGACTGTATTGTGCTCCCTATTAAATGGATTCCTCAGGTTACCAATTTGGACAGTCAAATAATTGATGTCTGCCCTAGGGTACAAAGGCTTCACCAATTTCAACTGTGTCTACATTGTTGCCTTTGTCTTTATTTTGATATGACCTTGTGCTCCCTATTGAATTAAAAAAAATTGTTTTGACAAATACTTGGCTATGTGTTTTACTTCAAAAAGGACAGTTTGTTTGTGAGTAGGCAGGTACATTTCAAAAATACAATGTCAAATTAACAAGGGACACCAACATAGTTGTATCCTTAAGGTTAAAAAATACAAGATAATAATGGGGTTGTGGTAACTTGACACACAAAACTAAAAAACATATTATTCTGAAGATCACTAGAAAAAAATATATATATTATTATGGAGAATATTAGAAAAAAAAACACAAAACAAATATTACTCAGTAGATCACTAGAAAAAAATAATAATATTATTCTGGAGATCACTAGAAAAAAAAACACAAAAAAAAGCCAACATTTGGCGGAAAGTCCGACAACAATTGTCCAATGGAGCTTACACATGGTCGGATTTTCCTCCAACAGCCTGACATCCAACATTTCCCGTCGGAAAATCAGATCGTGTCTATGCAGCATTACATTTAATAAAGGATGTTTTAGTTTGTTGAATGTTAACTGCTGTTATAGTGATGCTAATTTTATTTCATGATAAAATAAAATGATCATATATAACACATATTATAACACATATCATCAATCAGAGCATTATTTGTCATGCTGCCAACATCCAAAATTTCAGTATAATTTGCTGAATACAGTACATTATTTAGGAGCATGATTTGGTGTTGTATGCCAACCTTCAGTCTTGGATTTTTTCACTTCCCGTTTTACATAAGTCCACAGTTGAGTGGGACTGTGATTGGAGGCCAGTACATTTGTGACCAGGGCCGTGGGTGGGTAAATAGAGGCTCTATTGCAGATGGTGACACAGTAGCAGCTGAACAATGTTTTTGTTATTCTCCTTCTGCATGAGCTGAAAAGGAGCATGCAAATTTCTCTGTCTGTCTTGCATTTCATTAGAAATAAGATGCAAATTGTTATTAATGTGACATTTGACATTTTGTTTGCCTTTTTCAGCATTTACATTTGTCTGGTATAGTCGTGTCTTAGTATACTGAGTTATTATTCCCTGGTACAGATACAGTGAAGTGTTGAGATAGAGTTTACAGAGCACTCCAAGGTAACTCTATACTTATAATTAGTATTGAGGTCTCTAAATATGCTGTACTATAATACAAAGCAGCTGTTCTATTGAAGGCCTGTTTATAAGATGTATTATGAAGGTTAACTATTCTTTTGAGAAGAACCCTGCTGATTGTTTCGGGTCATTTTATATACATATGCTATTAACCTTGGTCAAATCAGACTGAGCATACAATGAAACAATGCATCAGCAGAGGTTACCTTCAATAAAAAAAATAGCATGTCAAAACAATCAGTAGGTACAGAGGTATACGTATTTGAAATGTAATGATACGATAAGCAAATATAAACTTTTGCCAAAAAGCCAAGTTTCCACCATGAAGGCCATCTTCACACCTATGTATTTTACGGTAATCAATACATTATGGTAATTCCCCTGTGAACACATTAGTGCATTATTTTAAATGGCACCCAAATGTACTGATGGAATGTACCTCCAATGTGCCTGCACATAATGCACAGAAATGCGCTATTGTCCGTTGTGGTTCACTGCTTTAGAAAAATAGTGAAGGTGTATTTTCTGGATGTTTTTATTGTATGTTAGGAGCCAATTCAAATGAATAATCGGCCTAACACAAAGAACGTTAACGCTCTGAATCAGACCACATAGATAAGAGTGTGGTCTACTGGTGGCTGGTTCCTGTTCTGTGTTTCAGAGGAAAAGTGAGAAAAAATCTCTAACAAATCTACAAACAGCAATAAAAGTTCTACTTTCACTTTATAGCAATGATGTGGCACTTTGCTTGCCTTTATCCAGCCCTTGGGATACTATTCCTCCCACTGACATCAACAGTGAGGTATAATTCCTCCCACTGACACCAACAATGGTTCCTTCCACTGACACCAAAGATGGGGTCAATGTCTTCCCACTAATACTAGTAATGGGGCACCATTCCTCATACTGACACCAATCATGGGGCACTCTTTCTCCCGCTGACACCAACAATGGGGCACTTTTCCTCCCACTGACACCAACAATCGGGGAATATTCTTTCCCCTAATACCAATTGATGATTCCTTATACTGACAGCAATGATGGGGCATTTCTACTTCCAATGGCCACAGTCTGGACCCACTATAGTCTGAGGACATTAAACTGTCCTTTTGTTTAGAAAGATCAGAGTGAGACACCTGCCCTAGACAAATCTTTAATTATACAGAATACATACTGAACTTTGCCCTATAGCAGCTCAACAGGTCATATCTGACAACTGTAATCCCTTGAATAGAGGTAGTTGCTGCAAAAACTGTTTACTTTCATCTCTGTCCCAGTCCCTGAGGAAGTCACGTGATGTGACGGAACATGTGAGAGGAGCCAGGGTGACACAGACACTGCAGGAGTGTTGGATTGCGGCTGCGCAACTTGAGATTTTAAAGGCCCTTTTACTGGATGTGTGATGTAAGTGCAATACCTTTAATAAACATATGGTACCACGTACTGCACTATAAGAGAACATCTTATGTTTTTTTTTTAGATAATTGCCAGCAAAGAAGGTAAATATCAGTGGTCTCTTAAAAAATAGTTAAAAAAAAAAATTAAAAGGAGAAGAATTTCTCTAAGGATATCCAAGAAGACAGAGGATAATATACCCTTACCCCCTGTAGGAAAAATGCCCATTTGACCTGATAACGTGTTTTAGGTCCATATCTTGAGGGGAGTGCATTGGAGGAAAGGTGGTGGAATCCATTTGCATGTTGGTGTGGAATCTTGATATTAGAGCACAGAGTGGAGGAAGATATTGACTGGATATAGAAAACACGTTTTTTGACTACACAATTGTTTTAGGATTATATTGGTTACTTTCACAGACTTTAAGAGCTTTTACATTTGTAGCACTGACCCCCGAAGAAGCTGCTGGTTTTATTTGGGCTTACCGCTACCTCCTTGTTTGCTTCACCATCTTGGGGTTCCCGTGGTAGATGGCCCAAAGAATGTGGAAACTGACACAGAATCCTCTTTTGGGTTATTTATTTAGAACAGAACAGAGTCTCAGAGGGCAGAGGGTTAGGAGTGAGTTCAGGTACTTGTATTGCAAAAATATAAGTCTTTAGAGAAAATCCAGAGAATAGAAACCGTTTCACAACTGGATTTAACAACCCCTAAATAGACATCTCTTACTAGGCCTAGCAGTCGGTGGGGTGCTCGACAAAGTCTCTGCCACAGACTTGTGAGATACGCTTGAGCGTTACTGAGGGATGTGGATAAATTTTAAGAACTGACATACGGACCAGGTTCTCTCAGCCGATCTGGCGATACCGTATGAGTGTTGATCCAGGTTGCGTCCTTCAACTAAGCTTCCAGGCTCCTTCAGAGAAACCAGCCCTGTGCACAGTCTTCTCCTGAAAAAGTCCTCCCCTAGGGTTCTTCAGTTGCTGGGCCTCTCCCTTCAGATGAGATGGCACCGAACCCCTCTTGGATCAGTAGGTCTCTAAATTCATTCGGGCCTGTCCCTTCAGTTGTGTTGCCTCGGGCCAGCCGGCCCCGAGACTCAGGATGCATGGTTCTGCACCCCAGGCCAGGAGGGCCATGGGGCTGGGTCAGGAGGACCACCAGAACCTAACAGACAGAAAATAAAAAGACCCAACGTGACGTCGGTACCTTAAATACCACCCCCCAGAATGCACAGCAGGAAAACACTCCCACTGGGCTGGTTCCGAGAGAATAGCGGCATTCAATGCACCCAGCTGGACTGCATTTCTACTCTTGCTGGAGGAGACAGTGACACCTGCTGTCAAGGATAACCCAGCCGGACTGGTACTGAAACCAGAAATAGTTCCAAAACCCAACTGGGGTTTCAGGCAAATTAACTTTTCAAAAACCATAGCGCCTGCTCGTTAGGAGCCAGCGCTACACATTTATTATACATTGGTATTGGTTAACTTTGTGAATCCATGGTGATCTATATAGTATTCAGG
Source organism: Lithobates pipiens (assembly GCF_037356315.1). Classification (NCBI taxonomy): domain Eukaryota; kingdom Metazoa; phylum Chordata; class Amphibia; order Anura; family Ranidae; genus Lithobates; species Lithobates pipiens. The sequence goes on along the minus strand of NW_027507903.1, from coordinate 96,344,572 downwards.
GAGTGCTGCATGATTATTTGACAACTGTTTATCTGACTTTGCGGGAACGCTTGTAGATGTGAGCAGCACCTTTCACGTGTATTTTGTTATTTTCAGATATATACAGGGGGTCATATTTTTATTCATCATATATTTATGTTTTTTTACACACATTTAGACTCCATTCACACCTGAGCGTTTTGTAGCTTGACGCCTGAAGCTACAAAACGCTGGAGGGGAAAAAATCTATTTTTCCCAATGGAGATGGTTCACATCTCCACTCCAAGTCACCTGAAGCCCTACGCCTGAAGCTCAAGCAAGTTCCGGACCCTTTTTTGTCGCGCGAATCGGGCTGATTTGGGCGTTTTTCTTCTTTTAACATTGGTGACCTTTTGCCCTGCACAAATTCACGGCAAATCGCGGTAAAAGGACGGTAAAAACCGCTTGAAAACGCTACGCTCAGGTGTGAATGCAGCCTTAGTGTCTATTTATGTGTGATTTATTTTGCACACACATAGTGTTTTTTAAATTGGGAAGTGCAGAAGTATCACCATCTTTTGCTTTTGTACATATACAGAATACATACTGTACTTTGCACTATAGCAGCTCAGTAGGTCACATCTGACAAATGTTTTCCCTCAAATGGAGGTACTTTCTTCAAAAATTGTGTACTCTAATTTTTCAAGGGATATGAAAAATACATGTAGCGGCGGCTCCTGAAGAGCATGCGCTATGCGTTTTTCAAAGTTAAAGTTATGCCTGAACTGCAGTTTGGTTTGGGTACAATTGTCTAAATTTATACTTCAGCATCAGTCTGACTGGACTGTGAGATGTCCAGCCTGGTCACAGGGGGCACTGTCTCTTCTGGCAGGCATTGAACTATGGTCTGGTTAGGTGCTTAAGTTACTCTCTCTCGGAGCCCGCCCAGTGGGAGTGGCGCTCTTGCTGTGCTTTCTGGGAGAGGGTATTTAAGATGCGGACGTGACGTGGTTCAGGGTTCTGGTCCAGAATGATGTACTGACTTCATGGGCCTGGTCCTTCTGACCAGCCCCCAGGAAGGCTATGGCCTGGGGTGTGGATCCACCCGATTTTGATGTCTCGGGGCTGGCTAGCCCGAGGCAAGGAAACTAAAGGAGGATTCTGAGGTGGTTAGGTGCCGTCTCCGGTTTGGGAGAGACCCAGTGACTTCAAGCATTCCAGGGGAAGACTCTTCAGAAGAAGACCACGTACAGGTTGGTTTCTTAGTAAGAGACTGGAAGGGCTGAAGTACCCAAGAGAATCCAGTCTCGTGGAAATTGCTAAGCTGGCTGAAAGATCCAGGTATCCTACGAGTGTTCTTCAAGTTTAGTTTCCCCACGTGTTCTACAATGTCTGTGGCAGAGACATTATCTTGTACGTTCTACAACAACGTCTGTGGCAGAGATTTGTTCCTGAGTAAGTACCTTGTTTCCTGCTAGGCCTTGTGAGAGAGGGACTGTCCAACTTGAGTGAACATCCAGTTACGAATGGTTATTCTCTGGATGCAGTCAAAGTAAGCAAGTTCTTCAACATTTTGACTTTGACACTAAGAGTACCTGAACTTCCTTTCCAACCCTCTGATCCCAATTTAAGAGACTGTTCATTGTCTTCATTTTGCAAATAAAATCCATTCAAGTTGATCTGTCGTCAGTCTCTCGAGTTACTGGGCCATTTACTACGGGACACCCCTAGACGTGAAGCGAGGAGAACAGATGCTAACGGTAAGCCATAAGCCCCGCACACAAGAGAGGACTTATGTCCGACAGACTTCCGAAGGAGTTCTGCCGGAGTTCTGCCGGAGTTCCGACAGAGTTCTGACGGACTTTTCGGCTGAGCGGACTTGGCCACACACAATCACACTAAACTCCGACGGATTCGAACGTGATGACGTACGACTGGATTCAAATAAGGAAGTTCATAGCCAGTAGCCAATAGCTGCCCTAGCGTCAGTTTTAGTCCGTCGGAATAGCATACACACGAGCGAATTTTTCGAAGGGACCGGGTCCGGCGGAGTTCCTTCGGAAAAATTTGAAGCATGTTCCATATTCTAAAGTCCTTCAGACTTTGGCGAGTCAAAAGTCCGTTGCAGCCCACACACGATCGAATAGTCTGACGGAATCAGTCCGTCGGACTTTGGATGTTGAAAAGTCCGCTCGTGTGTACGGGGCTTAAATCTAACCAGCAGCTCCTTCGGGGTTAGTGCTACATACATTTTTGTTATTTACATGAATTTTACAACCCTAGCCGTGACACACCGGGTATTGTAATAACATTTCTGAACAAGGGGTTGAGACCAACAATGGGGCATAATCCCTCCCACTGATACCAATGATGGCACAGTTCCTCCCACTAATACCAATGATGGTAAAATTCCAGTAAGAGGAGGAATAGTTCCTATTCCTCTTCCTACTGACCACAGGCACTGTGTAATTTTTTTACTCCCATTTACTACCAAGCCAAATTCAGCATACACATGACTGAACTTTTCGACAGACAAGGTCCGGCGGACAATCCAACGGACTTTGCAGCTGAGGTCCGCCAGACTTTCAAATTAACGGACTTGGCCACACACGATCACTCCAAAAGTCAGACGGATTCAACGTGATGATGTAGAATAAGGAAGTTCATAGCCAGTAGCTAATAGCTGCCCTAGTGTCAGTTTTAGTCCATCGGACTAGCACACAGACAACCAGATTTTTCGACCAGACTCGAGTCCGTCGGAAAGATTTGAAGCAAGTTTTATTTCTAGGTCCACCAGACTTTTGGGAAGAAAAAGTCCGCTGGAGCCCGCACACGATCGAATTCTGTCAAAGTCCGTTGAAAAGTCAGATTGTGTGTACGCGGCATAAGGCACAGTTTGCTCCTGAGATGTTTACTAATCCCACTGGCCACAGTCCAACCCCTTGAAAGTCTTAAAGTGGAGTTCCAGTCATTCTTATGTTTATTAACCACTTGCCGCCCGCCCTATAGGCAATTGACGGTGGCAAAGTGGTTTCATAATCCTGATCGGACGTCATATGACGTGATCAGGATTATGAGCCGCTGCGGGCCCCTGGGGGCGCGCATCACGGCGATCGTTGTTGCGGGGTGTCAGTCTGACACCCGGCAACTACGATCTCGGTAAAGAGTCTCCGACGGAGACTCTTTACCACGTGATCAGCCGTGTCCAATCACCGGCTGATCACAATGTAAATGGGAAGAGCCGGTGATCGGCTTTTCCTCACTCGCGTCTGTCAGACGCGAGTAGAGGAGAGCCGATCGGCTGCTCTTCTAACAGGGGGAGTCTGTGCTGATCGATTATCAGCACAGCCCCACCGAGGATGCCCACACTGGACCACCAGGGACGCCACCAGACCATCAGGGAAAAGGTAATCCTCCCTAGACCACCAGAGATGCCAGTCAGCACAATGGATGCCAATCAGTGCCCATAATGGATGCCAATCAGTGCCCACAATGGGCATCACTGATTGGCATGCATTATTGTTTGGCACTGATTGGCATCCATTAGTACAGTATAACACCAATGCCGCCTATGAGTGCCCACCTGTGCCGCCTATCAGTGCCCACCTGTGCCGCCTATCAGTGCCCACCCATGCCCATCTGTGCCACCTATCCATGCCCATCTGTGCCGCCTATCCATGCCCATCTGTGCCGCCCATCCATGCCAATCCATGCCAGCTATCAGTGCAAATTTGTGCCACCTATCAGTGTCCACCCGTGTCGCCCATCCGTGTCGCCCATCAGTGCCGCCTATCAGTGCCGCCTATCAGTGCCACATATCAGTGTCCATCAATGCCACCTCATCAGTGCCACTTCATTGGTGCCACATCATTGGTGCCCATCAGTGCCGCCTTATCAGTGCCCATCAGTGTAGCCCCATCGGTGCCCATCAGTGAAGGAGAAAACGTACTTATTTACAAAGATTTGAAACTGAAACAAAAAAAAACATTTTTTTTTTCAAAATTTTCGGTATTTTTTTATTTGTAGCGCAAAAAATAAAAACCGTAGAGGTGATTAAATACCACCAAAAGAAAGCTCTATTTGTGGGAAAAAAATGATAAAAATTTCATTTTGGTACAGTGTAGCATGACCGCGCAATTGTCATTCAAAGTGCGACAGCGCTGAAAGCTCAAAATTGGTCTGGGCAGGAAGGTGTTTAAGTGCCTGGTATTGAAGTGGTTAAAAGTCAGTAGCTGCAAAAAGTGTAGCTGCTGACTCTTAATAAACACACACTCACCTGTCCCACAATCCAGCGAAGCGGCCTCCCAAACACTTTGTTCTCTTCCTCACCTCTCCCAGCGCTGGCATCATAAGTGTGGACACCCAGCTGTGACAGCTTGTGGCTTCACAGCTGGGTGCGCACTGTGCATGTGTGAGTCATGCTGTGCCAACTCAATGGCCAGACAATCTTCTGGGACCTGTAACAGGTCCCAGAAGATTGCAGGGGGGGAGGGGGATAGGAGAACTTATACTCGAGTCGCCTAGGCAGCAAGAGGGGAAGTGGGAGCTGAGTACCTGTCAAAATGTGGTACCCACTCCCCCCCAAACAAATGAGGGGGTTAGGAGTCCTTAAAACAGAACTTCTACTTTTGGGTGGAACTCTGCTTTAATGACTGACACCAACTATGGGGTCCCACTCACACCAACAATGGGGCACTCTTCCTCCAACTGACATCAACGATGGGGCACTGGTCCTTCCTCTAAAACCAATGTTGGGATCTTTGTTTAGAAAGTACAGAGTCTCCTGCTTTAAAGTATAACTGTCATAGAACCCAAAAAGGAAAGGGGCCTGATAACAGCATAGCAGGCACCCTCTGCTTCCCCTCAGGACCTTTAGTGCTCCTGACTACTACTGCTACTCCTCTGAATGTATGGTAGGCATTAGCTTCATACTTGTAAATTTTGATAGCTGCAGGTGTTGCATAAACCTTGCTAAATATGAGGTAGCCTAAATTGCGTCTAATTGGAATGCTAATTTGTTTAATAACTATTCCCAATTGAACATTATAACATGGTTTCAACTAAAGTGACTTCAGCCAAAGAGGAATTATAATGCAGGCCATACACCAATAGAATTTGACAACTTTCATTTTTTAGAACAATTTGATGTTTGTTTTCGACCACGGTGACAAGAAAAACTTGCAAACTCATGCGTGCTGTCAGCTGGTCAGAGAGAGTGTGGGTAATAAATACTCTCTTTAAACAGGGAGTCCATATAGGATAGTTCATGTGCAGTATGATGCCCCGTACACACGAGAGGGATTAAGTCTGACAGACCTCCAAAGGAGTTCCGCCGGAGTTCCGCCGGAGTTCCGACGGAGTTCTGGCGGACTTTTCGACCGAACGGACTTGACCACACACCATCACACCAAACTCCGACGGAGTCGAACGTGATGACGTACGACTGGATTCGACGTAGGAAGTTCCTAGACAGTAGCCAATAGCTGCCCTAGCGTCGGTTTTAGTCCGTCGGAGTAGCACACACACGAGCGGATTTTTCAAAGGGGACCGGGTCCGGCGGAGTTCCGTCGGGAAAATTTAAAGCATGCTTCATTTCTAAAGTCCGTCAGACTTTAGCTTCGCTAATGCCCCGTACACACGAGAGGGATTAAGTCTGACAGACCTCCAAAGGAGTTCCGCCGGAGTTCCGCCGGAGTTCCGACGGAGTTCTGGCGGACTTTTCGACCGAACGGACTTGACCACACACCATCACACCAAACTCCGACGGAGTCGAACGTGATGACGTACGACTGGATTCGACGTAGGAAGTTCCTAGACAGTAGCCAATAGCTGCCCTAGCGTCGGTTTTAGTCCGTCGGAGTAGCACACACACGAGCGGATTTTTCAAAGGGGACCGGGTCCGGCGGAGTTCCGTCGGGAAAATTTAAAGCATGCTTCATTTCTAAAGTCCGTCAGACTTTAGCTTCGCTAAAGTCCGTTGCAGCCCACACACGATCGGATAGTCCGCCGGACTCAGTCCGTCGGAGTTTGGATGTCGAAAAGTCCGCTCGTGTGTACGGGGCATTTAGTCCGTTGCAGCCCACACACGATCGGATAGTCCGCCGGACTCAGTCCGTCGGAGTTTGGATGTCGAAAAGTCCGCTCGTGTGTACGGGGCATAAGAATATAATGATGGTCTCAGGTGTGCTGACTGAGGATGGCTGATGGCTCATAAGCTAGAAGGGGTTCTGCAGGAAACAAGACACAAAAGAGAGCATCGCCGATCTAAGTGCAGAAATGTAAAAAGATTTATTTAAAAGTAGACAATTGGTAACTCACAAGATCATAGCTTTATCAGCACATTGGAATATTAAGGAGGTTCATCCACTCATTATGGGAAGGCGGTCAGGTTGCAGGTGAAGAGGCACCTGGTACTCCGGCTGACGCTGGTGGCTCCCAGCGCTTCCAGACGGCTCTATACACGTCACTTCCGGTTGGAGAAGGAGTGGGGAGGAGAGCGAGTTCAGAGCATGCATGCTCCTTCTTCAAGCAATCACGAAGAAGCCTGCATGCTATGAACGTGCTCCTCCCCAGTCCTTCTCCAACCAGAAGTGACGTGTATCCCCTCACCAGAGCCATTCTGAGAGTCTGGAAGCACTGGGAGCCACCAGCGTCAGTCGGACTACCAGTTGCCTCTCCACCTGCAACCTGACCGCCTTCCCATAATGAGTGGATGAACCTCCTTAATATTCCAATGCGCTGACAAAGCTATGATATATATATATATATATTTTTTTTTTTTTTTTCTTTGTGTCAAGAAAACCTGAAGGAGCAGGATGAAAACTTTCTCTCAGGAATGAATAAAATTCTAACTATGATGTGTGATGTGATATCTTTTGGGGAAAATCCTTCATGTTGAAATTAAACCCATGTAATATGTTAATATGTCTGGGATTCCATTCCAAATCACAGGTCTGTATGGAAGAGCTTTTGAACAAATTTAGTTGACCCAATGATGGTAAGAAAGAATGTTTTGATGACCGATTTTTCTACAAACTTTCAAATAACCATGCATGGCTAGCTTTACATTTCTAAAACAGCACAGCTATGGGTGGAGAGATCAAGAGCAGATACCACAAAGGATACCGGAAAGGATACCACTGGAAGTAAATGTAAATAGCTGGAATACAGGGATTTTGCAGCTGCTTATGAGGGGGATGCAGGGGGTCTGTCAGAAGACGGGGGAAGTTTTCATCTGGAAAGACAGAAAACACTGCTGTATACCTAGGAATCCAACAAGCAGGAAAATGTAGAAAGATAACAATAGAACAGGCTGCAGTTATGTCTTGGGTTTGTCTGCAAAACCGAATGAAAATGGTACTGATTGTATTGTATAAACTGGTGATTTGTTGAGATTGTAAATGTTGAATGTTTACATCAAAATGCATATGAACATGTCACTGCCATGGGGTTAAGGGGGAAGTATCATGAATGCAGCCCAGCTGAATAAGCTTAGTCAGCACGTTGATTATTTATCGTATGATGACGGCATTGAACAGTTAACTCGTAGTGACACAGAAACAGTTGAAAAGCCAGGTGGGGTCTGACTCCATAACAGATTCATTCCACAGCTGCCATACTGTGCTACTGTCCCCTCCCTTCAGCTCCAACAGATTCACAGTAATCTTCTCTATAGGGCCACTAGCCAAAGACACTGCTGCTTTTGTTGTGCTCAGAGGCCCAGGGAACAGGGGGTGAGACCGTCATTTACTCATTATCTTAATTTCTAGCATACTATGTGTTTATACACTCAGTGATTCCAAACAGTTTTTGACAACCCAAAAAACAGCCATGTAATGTCATGATTAGGAAGCTGAAATGTTAGTAAAATGTATTTTCAGAAATGCCAGGCTGACAGACTTGCAAATTGTAATGACAGCCATATGGAGGCTTTATAATTGTTTAATAAGGCAGCGAATGGCAAGGATGACATGCAAAGTTCTTTAGCACCTAGCAACCAGATTTCACCTGTCATTTCTAACTGGTTGCAGTGGATTATTGCACCTTGCACATTGCTTAAAGTATATCTAAACAAAATTCAAAAATATAATATACTGCAGCTTCCTTGCCCTTGGTGTGGTTGCTGCATTTGTTTTTTGTTTTTTGCAAGCTTCTTTTACTTTAGGGCCCTTTCATACAGGCAGATTGATCGGGCCCGCCTGTCAGTTTTTCAGGCAATCTCCTCTATGGAGTGGCGGACATCCTGACACCCTGTCCGCTAAAAACAGACAGATGGGGATCCATCTGGCGGATCATATGACAGTTGGATGGAAACGGACAGGCGGTCTGTTTACATCTGACCGCCCACAAAGAACAGTGGCCTGTGTCTGTTCTGCATAAGCGGAGCGGACACAGACCAGCCATCCGCCTGCTCAGCGGGGATCAGTGGACTGATTCCTCGCTGAGCAGGCTTACTGCAACAGAGCCCACCCTGTGTAAAAAGGGGTCTTATTTTCAACCAGTAATCTTGAAAATACCACACTTCCTGGGGGGACTATCTCACTCCTTCATTGTATGAATGTGAAGGAGCCATGGTTATCAATAGTGATGAGCTTAGGCATATTTAGGCAAGGATTGGAACCCACATGTATGAGCCTACAAGGAAACATTCACCTGTATGGGCCAAGGCATTCCCCGCCTGCAGTCACATGTATACGTGTGGCCTCGGGTCAGGGAATTCCCCTGCCGCAGATGATTAGCCTGTACAGATGACAGCTTCTTGGTAGGCTTGCATGCTTGGGTTTGGATCCCAACCCAATCAGGCCTGAGCTCATCACTGGTTGTCACTCTAGGCTGTTCTGGTTTGCACTACAAATATAACTGTATCATATCATTTCTATTACATGGGGGGCAGGGCATTTGGTAGACTACAGACTATACCTAGGAAGGAAGGTTTTTTTCAGTGCAGCACACAGGAAGCGACAAAGACCCTGGCAAAATAATTTGGTATTTACTGTATTTGTTAAAAATGGTGTTAGCTTAATCACTTCCCGACAGCCCGCAATGTACTATGGATGGGCAGCCATTGTAGGCAACGTGAGATACCTGTGCATCGCTGCCTATTTCCAGGTTTAGGGCATGCACCTGCGTGCCCCCTGGCCAGCACTCATTGTGATTGTACACAGCGGGAGCCAGTCTGCAAGTCCCAGGCAACAATGATTCACGATGAAAACATTTTTTTACCGCGCTATCCTAGTGTCACTCAAAGAGTGATAACAAATGTGAAAAAACTGCAGCAACTAAAATGTGAGACACACACAATAATCAAAATAAGAAAATCTGCGCTGAATAAATGATGTGATCAAAATATAGTGACTTGTAGATATTATCGGTGCATCAAACACAATACAGATATAAACTCTCCATGTAACCCAATGTTACATCAATAATAAAACACAAGACTAAGAAAATGTACAGAAAATGGAACAATGAAGACTGCAAGAACTCTCCAAATATCCAATCAGCTCCGATGGGTTGCTAAAAAAGATGTTCTACAAGATATATAGTTCAAAGTGACAGTTCAAACGATGATTCCTCAACCCTCTATTCCGTAGTGACATGAAACCACGACACCCAAGAAGAAGTGACAGGGTATAACAAGAAAGATCCTTCACCACTAATAACACTGCTGCTTACTAGGGATGAGCTTCGTGTTCGAGTCGAACGTACGTTCGACTCGAACATTGGCTGTTCGGGCGTTCGGCGAAATCCGAACTCTTGGTCCGTTCGCGTCAAAATTCGTATGGCGCGCGCGGACCACAATGCACTGCGATGGCGCAGTGCATTGCTGGCTCATGATTGGCCAAGCATGCACTGTGACCCCGCATGCTTGGCCAATCGCAGCGCCAGCAGCGAGGAGAGCCATGATTGGCCACAGGCATCCTGCCTGTGGCCAATCATAGCTCAGGCTGTGTAGTGCACGCCCCACACTATATAAGGCCGCCTTTGAGGTGGCCTCGTGTAGTGTGTTGGCATCTGAAGCAGTGGGTGTTCTGTGTACCTTCAACACAGTTACACACCAATCGTTTTTGGCTGATTTCCTATCTTGCTCTTGTGTAGTGGTTATTGTCTGTGCCCTGACCGCAGTATACACCACTACACTATATTCACCTCACCTATATAGCTAGCTAGTGATCTATCTTTAACCACTTAACAACCGCCCATTGCCGATTAACGGCTTCAGGGCGGTTGTTTAACTCTGAGAGGCCGTTAATTAACGGCCTCCCAGAATTCTGCTCTCGCGCGCCCCCTGGGGCGCGCACTCGAGAGCATCCGTGACCGCCGGGTCCACAGGACCCGGCGCATCACGGATCACGGCTCGTCGCGGCCGTTTACCACGTGATCGCTCCGTCAAATGACGGAGTGATCACTTGTAAACAAACCGGCGTCGTGTTATGACGCCGGTTCCTCCCTCCCCTCTATGTACCGATCGGTACAGCGGAGGGGAAAGAGATCGGTGTCAGCAGCGATGTGGGCTGCATCTGCAGTGCCCACATCGCTGCTCACCGAATTTAACCCCTCAATTCCCTGCCAATACTCTGCAATACCAGTGCATACTCTGCAGTACCCTGCCATTACTCTGCAGTACCCCCCATTACTCTGCAGTACCCTGCCTTTACTCTGCAGTACCCTGCCATTACTCTGTAGTACTCCCCAATACTCTGCAGTACCCTGCTATTACTCTGTAGTACCCCGCCAATACCCCGCCAATACTCTGCAATACCAGTGCATACTCTGCAGTACCCTGCCATTACTCTGCAGTACCCCCCATTATTCTGCAGTACCCTGCCTTTACTCTGCAGTACCCTGCCATTACTCTGTAGTACTCCCCAATACTCTGCAGTACCCTGCTATTACTCTGTAGTACCCCGCCAATACCCCGCCAATACTCTGCAATACCATGCCATAAATTGCCATACCCAGCCATACTCGGAGATACCCAGCCATACTCGGTGATACCCTGAAATACCCAGCCATAGACGCCCCCCACCCCTCACCGCCCTCCGATGCTTCTACCAACTCACCAGTACGATCAAAGCCAGAATCTTTTTTTTACTTTTTATTTCAGGCTTCCCAGCCTAGAGGTGAGATGTGGGGTCATATTGACCCCCAGATTTCACTGTAAAGAGGACCTGTCACCCCATATTCCTATTACAAGGGATGTTTACATTCCTTGTAATAGGAATAAAAGTGATCAAAAATATATTTTTGGGGAAAAAAATGTCAAACTAAAATAAATAAAGTAAAATGAACAATAAAAAAAAAAAAAAAAAATTAAAGCACCCATGTCCCCATGTGCTCGCATGCAGAAGCGAACGCATGCGTAAGCCCCGCCCACATATGAAAACGGTGTTCAAACCACACATGTGAGGTATCGCCGAGAACGTTAGAGCGAGAGCAATAATTCTAGTCCTAGACCTCCTCTGCAACTCAAAACATGTAACCAGTAAAAAAAAATTTATGAAGAAAAAATTACTAATCTGCTAAATTTTATAACAGAAACAAAGAAAAATTCATTTTTTCGCAGAATTTCCGGTCTTTTTTCTTTTATAGCACAAAAAATAAAAAAACTGAGAGGTGATTAAATACCACCAAAAGAAAGCTCTATTTGTGTGAAAAAAAGGACAAACATTTCATATAGATCAAGTGTTGCATGACTGAGTAATTGTCATTCAAAATGTGAGAGCACCAAAAGCTGAAAATTGGTCTGGTTATTAAGGGTGTTTAAGTGCCCAGTGGTCAAGTGGTTAATAATAGAGCTTGCAGTCAGTAGTGTTAGGAGATAGTGCGTGCTGTCTGCGTGCTCTGTACCCTGTACATACCGCTATAATATAGGGCAGGCCCCTACTTTCAAACATCCAACTTACAAACATCTCCTACTTGCAAACGCAAGGAGACAGCAGCAAGTGAGATGAAAAAAGACGGACGACAAAACAAATTATACAGGGGTGATAACCCTTCCCTATGTTTTCCAAAAAGCTTAAAAATAGTTTTTTTGACTGGAGCTACACTTTAAAAATTTACCAGTTGAAAATTACAAACAGATTCAACTTTAGGGCCGGTTCACACTGCAGGCGAGGCGAGGCGACTCCGACTTGCCTCGCCGCGACCTGCCGCGGCCTCAGCGGCGACTTGCAAATGACTTCTGTATAGAAGTCAATGCAAGTCGCCCCGAGGTCGCCCAAAAGTAGTACAGGAACCTTTTTTCTGAGTCGGAGCGACTCGAGTCGCTCCTTTCAGAACGGTTCCATTGTACAGAACGGGGGCGACTTGCGAGAGCGAGGCGAGGCGAGTCGTGTCGCCTCGCATCGCCCGCTGTGTGAACCGGCTCTAACACAACAAACCTACACAGTCCCTGTCTTGTTTGCACCGCCTGTATACTGCTGTTCTGAGTATATAGGGCCTGGGGGCCACACGCATTTCCTTTTTTTAATATGGGTACAGGGTTCCCCTTAATATGCGTACAAGACCCAAATAGGCTGGTAATGGGCAGGGAGGGCTACCCATGCCATTTTTCTGAATGATTTTCAACCATATTGCAGGAACCAGATATAACATTAAAACCGCAAGCAGTTTTAAATGGTGTTATTTCCGTTAAATGTCATTTTGTGCAGGGACTGTTCTAAACACGGGAAACACGTGGCACTTCACAGGCATACTACAGACACCCCCCAGGCACCATATTTAAAGTAATATTTCACTTTTTTTTTTCACTTTAATCGTCATTAAAATCAGTGCTCCCGCCAAAACGGCCGTTTTTAAAACTTTTTTTTGCATTGACCCATGTCCCCTGAGGCAGGAGTCAGGTCCCCAAACCCTTTTTAGGACAGTATCTTGCATATTAGTCGTTAAAATTAGCACTTTCCATTTCGAACGTTCGAGTCCCATAGACTTCAATGGGGTTCTAACGTTCGTAACGAACGTGGGGGGCCGTTCGCAAGTTCTGGTGCGAACCGAACCGGGGGGTGTTCGGCTCATCCCTACTGCTTACCAGCTTGCTAGATCTCTTATTTACGTATATCACAAGTGCCTGTGGCTTTTCCCCCAGCCCCGGGTCTCTGTGCTTGGATAGCAAGATGTTCCCAGATACTCCACTCAGGATATCCTCAGTACAAATGGTATCCACTCATTCCCCATGTAAGGATAGAAAGGCTTCCATAGTGTAATTCTTTAAAAGCATTTATTAGTTAAAAACAACAAACAATATTGCACTTACAATTTTGCCATAGGTATAAAAGCTTCTCAGATAGTAATTGAGCCGGCTGGCTCTCAATTGCTGACCGTTGCTTCCGGACAAGCGTAGTATGTGGTGACATCAGCATGCCGCTCCTCCCTATGCCGTTTCGTCACAGATGCCGTCTTCTAGCAAAAGAAAGCTCTATTTGTGTGAAAAAAATTACATAAATTCAGTTTGGGTACAGCGTTGAATGATTAAATAGTGCAATAGCAAAAAATGGTCTGGGGTAAAATTTTCCATAGGTCAAGTAGTTAAAAAAACAAACAAACAAAAAAACAACGATGGCAGCCAGCACATCTACAGATTCTAAAATGCAATATATTGCATTTTTGTTCTTGGGTTTAGTTATCTTTTAATCAGGGCCAGACTGGGAATAAAAACCAGCCCTGGAAAAAATTTCACACCAGCCCCATAGCATTTTTATATCAGCCAAACAGCATAACGTCATTATTTTCTTTTTCAGAAAAGGGAAAACCATACATTTTAAAGAACATTTGAAGATTGTATTATATATAGATAAGACAGATATGAAAGCACATAGGGCTTTATATATATGTGAGCAAGTGGTAAAAGTGAAGCAATCTTCCAGGGGGAATCTTCCACAGAAAGCATACACTAAGGTAAGGGGGGGGGGGGGGGGGTGGGGTTACTGATGTAAGGGGGAACCTTTATATCAGTGCCCCCTTACATTATTGTATTCACTCCCCCCTTAAATCAGTGACCCCCATCAGACTGGCCTGGCGGTGCTGTCACTGACCTCCTGTCAGGTGCACTGTGCAGGGATCAGTCAGTTGGCTCCAGCTTGGTGGCTCTGGTTTTATCCTATAGTCTCCTCAGCACAGTCCACACACGTCTGGCTTCTCCCATGGCCCCCATCCCGACGGCACTCCCACTCTTGACTCCTCTATAGACTCACTCAGAGACTGCAGACATGATACAGGAGATGGTCAGAGACTGCAGACACTGTACACAGGAGATGGTCAGAGACTGCAAACGTGATACAGGAGATGGTCAGAGAATGCAGACACTGTACAGGAGATGGTCAGAGACTGCAGACATGATACAGGAGATGTGGAAATCAATGTGATGGGGAGCGCTAAATAACTATCAATGGTTATCAGACATTGAGTACCCTTAAACTAATAGACAATAAACAAATCAATAAAGTCAATAAATAAAATATATAAATAATAAACAGTAAATAAATAAATAATAAACAGTAAATAAGTCAATAAATATGTGCGCCTTGATAGCGTCTAAATTTGTGACTGATCAGTGAAAATATCTCTAGTGATGAAATCAGTGATAAACCAATATACTGTATACGTAATGGTAAACGTGCAAACCAATGATATACGAATACCAATGATATATAAATAATCCAACAATGTGATCACAACATATGCTAAACATTTATAATCCAACAGTGAATTCACACCATAGCTGAAAACACAAAATTACAAAAAGAATGTCCAATGTAGAAAACTACAAAAGATTTTTCCTTCCACTTTAAGGATGAGCCACCTTCACCGACTAGATTGTCCACCCAAAGTGCTCTGTAAATGGATGTCCGCTTACCAGATGTTGTTGACCTTTTTACTTAAAAGAAGGTCAAATATAGCCTTAGCAAGATTTTGCTTGATGCAATATGGATGAAAACCGGGTGGGATATCTGTACAGAAAAACCATATCTCTCCCCCAGATGGTATGCAAGGAAATATATGAGAGGATACAAAGAACTAAAATAGTGTAATACTGTTTAATAAAAATTGCATAAAAAACAAAAGCCAAGTGGCTCCTTACATTAAAATGTGCCTAGACCCGGCACTGAGGCTGTACAGCGTGTCAGCGGGTGTGTAGGAAGCTCCGTCTCAGCGTTGAGTCTGGCGTGCGTTCCACCACTGGCCACGGACAACCAGAGGGACCGGATGTATAGAGGAAAAGGATTGCGTAACCAGGCACGCCTCTATGATACAGGAGATGGTCAGAGATTGCAGACCTGGGGTCGGAGATGATCAGAGACTGCGAACATGATACAAGAGATCAATGCAGCCTTACAGTGCCCATCAAATGCAGCTTCTCTGTGCCCATCAATGCAGCCTTACTGTGCCCATCAATGCAGCCTCACTGTGTCCATCTGCAGCCTCACTGTGCCAACAATGCAGCCTCACTGTGCCCATCTGCAGCCTCACTGTGCCAACACAATGCAGCCTCACTGTGCCAACAATGCAGCCCTACTGTGCCAACAATGCAGCCTCACTGTGCCAACAATATAGCCTCACTGTGCCGACAATGCAGCCTCACTGTGCCAACATTGCAGCCTCACTGTGCCAACAATGCAGCCTCACTGTGCCCATCTGCAGCCTCACTGTGTCAACAATTCAGCCTCACTGTGCTTATCTGCAGCCTCACTGTGCCCATCTGCAGCCTCACTGTGCCAACAATTCAGCCTCACTGTGCCAACACAATGCAGCCTCACTGTGCCCATCTGCAGCCTTACTGTGCCAACACAATGCAGCCTCAATGTGCCCATCTGAAGCCTCGGTGTGCCAACAATGCAGCCCTACTGTGCCAACAATGCAGCCGCACTGTGCCAACAATATAGCCTCACTGTGCCAACAACGCAGCCTCACTGTACCAAGAATGCAGCCTCACTGTGCCCATCTGCAGCCTCACTGTGTCAACAATTCAGCCTCACTGTGCCCATCTGCAGCCTCACTGTGCCAACAATGCAGCCTCATTGTGTCAACACAATGCACCTCACTGTGCCCATCTGCAGCCTCACTGTGCCAACAATGCAGCTTCACTGTGCCCATCGGCAGTCTCACTGTGCCAACAATGCAGCCTCACTGTGCCAACACAATGCAGCCTCACTGTGCCCATCTGCAGCCTTACTGTGCCAACACAATGCAGGCTCAATGTGCCCATCTGAAGCCTCGGTGTGCCAACAATGCAGCCCTACTGTGCCAACAATGCAGCCTCACTGTGCCAACAATATAGCCTCACTGTGCCAACAATGCAGCCTCACTGTACCAAGAATGCAGCCTCACTGTACCCATCTGCAGCCTCACTGTGTCAACAATTCAGCCTCACTGTGCTTATCTGCAGCCTCACTGTGCCCATCTGCAGCCTCACTGTGCCAACAATGCAGCCTCATTGTGTCAACACAATGCACCTCACTGTGCCCATCTGCAGCCTCACTGTGCCAACAATGCAGCCTCACTGTGCCCATCGGCAGTCTCACTGTGCCAACACAATGCAGCCTCACTGTGCCCATCTGCAGCCTTACTGTGCCAACACAATGCAGGCTCAATGTGCCCATCTGAAGCCTCGGTGTGCCAACAATGCAGCCCTACTGTGCCAACAATGCAGCCTCACTGTGCCAACAATATAGCCTCACTGTGCCAACAATGCAGCCTCACTGTACCAAGAATGCAGCCTCACTGGGCCCATCTGCAGCCTCACTGTGTCAACAATTCAGCCTCACTGTGCTTATCTGTAGCCTCACTGTGCCCATCTGCAGCCTCACTGTGCCAACAATGCAGCCTCATTGTGTCAACACAATGCACCTCACTGTGCCCATCTGCAGCCTCACTGTGCCAACAATGCAGCCTCACTGTGCCCATCTGCAGCCTCACTGTGCTAACAATGCAGCCTCACTGTGCCAGCAATGCAGCCTCACTGTGCCCACCTGCAGCCTCACCAGTGTCTTAATTACACAGAGCAAGTATCTCCTCCCACTGTGTCATGGAGCTGGGGTCTGAACTGTTCGGCAGCCGTCCACTGTAACATAGCCCCACCTCCTAGATGTCTAGCATGGTCTAGGAGTCGGAGTTTTGTTACAGTGAGATTGGAAATGTTGGGCCAGCTCCATGACACAGCAGGAGGAGATACCCGCTCTCTGAGTGATTACACGAACGGGGGGAGGAATAAGAGGACTCCACACTAGGGAAATTTCCTGTTATCCCAGTAGGCCAGTCTGGCCCTGCCTTTAATGTCATAATAAAGGGATCCTGTATTTGTCATATCTATAGCACTTTCCCTGCAAGTATGCAGCCAGCGCAAACAGAATGTTGTCTTCTATTGGAAGTCTGAGAGGGTGGATCACTTTAAAGACTAGGTTACAGCCATTTAAAGCTGACCTTTACTCCAAAACACACCTTTGTGCTAATGCAAGATTACCCCTCCAATCTTTTTTTATTTTCTTTATTAAATTAAAATACAGCCCTGGCATGCCCCCTACCTCCATTTTTGCTTAGATGAGAATGCCATGTACTACAGCTGCGTCAGACATCCTAGAAGGCATCAGTGTCCAGGAAGTAGCAGGAGGAGGGTGGACCTGGCAGCCATGCCATCATGGAGATGGTTGCAGATACCCAGAAGCAACAATTTTGCTCTCTGATGAGGGGAAGATGGACCCAGCATGTGCCGGCAAATGGCGGGTTACAGCAGGACAAGCCAGCATGACAGGTAAGGGGGAATTAAAAGGAAAATTTTAGCAGGGGGTGTGATGTTCCTTTTTAAAGTGGTTGTAAACCCTTACATGTACCCATTGAAGTGACTGGCCTCAGGTGATACACATAGATTAAACAAATCCTCCTACATGAGTAGTACCTGTTTATTAGAAACCTTCTCTTCTCTACACCCATTTAATGTCCAGAATGTGTAAAGCTTGCCTGAGTTGTCAGAAAAAAAGGGGGAAGAAAGCTGAAGTTACACTCTGCAGAGCACAGGGAGGAGAGCTCTGAGAGTGGATTGGAGGGATGGGACACTTCACAGAGCTCTCAGGAGCAGAGCTGAGACTGTCAATCAGCTGGAGATCCCTCCCCTGCCACCTTTTTCCTCTTGGTGTCAGGAACATTTGTCAGAAATTATTCATGCTGAATGCAGCAGAAATAAGTGACACAGAGATTAAACAAATCCTTCTACACAAGTTGTACCTATTTATCTGTCGTCTTCTCTTTTCTACATCCATTGAAAGTACCACATGTATAACTTTGCCTGAGAGTAGAGAAAATAAGGGGAGCTGAAGTTACACTATGCAGGCTTCAGTGAGGAAAGCTCTGGAAGCTGATTGGAGGGAAGGGGCACACCCCCTTCACACAGCTCACAGAAACAGAGCTGAGGCTGTCAATCAGCTGGAGTTCCCTCCACTGTCACTTTTTCTTTTGGTGTCAGACTTGTAAGAATTGATTGGTGCTGATAGCAGAGGAGCAGACAGAAATGACTCTTAGTGCTCTTAATTGAGACAAGTACACACTATAGAGGTATATGCTTTGTTTATATTTCATGTCTACAACCATTAAACTGTCACTAAAGCTTCAGATTTTTTAAAATAACAAACAAGTTATACTTACCTGCTCTGAACAATG
This sequence comes from Lithobates pipiens, assembly GCF_037356315.1. Classification (NCBI taxonomy): domain Eukaryota; kingdom Metazoa; phylum Chordata; class Amphibia; order Anura; family Ranidae; genus Lithobates; species Lithobates pipiens. Next base: position 96,325,966 of record NW_027507903.1, on the reverse strand, counting down.
GTTTTCCACAGAGCAGGCCGATCCTCCTCTTCTCTGGTCCCCTGTCAGCACTCCTCCCCCTTGCTGCGTGCTTGCTTTGGGGGCACTCATGCGTGCTCACACCCAAGCTGCCTCTGTGTGTTTATAAGAAACACAGAGCATGACTTAGGCTTGCTACCTTTTCTTCAAGCCAAACCCGAACACTTTAGCAGCCTGGGACCCCTTTGGGTGCCCCAGGAAGAGTAGTATTGCGGTGCGCATAGCATGCTACAGTGAACAGTGGGTGTGGCCAAATTGCTCTTGCTGGCCCTACCCTCCAGTGATGCCGAACCTGCCCCCAGACATCTGCCCACAGCTCCTGGTTGGCAACAAATTTGTGTATGACTATCTTGGTTACTTGGGGAGCCATAGCCCGATCTGAATAATGTTTCCGAGTCTCAGTCTGCCTGAAATCCAGACTCATGAATCAAAATCCAGACTGTCCAGGAAAATCCTGGACAGGTGGCAACCTTTGCTTGGCTCGTCCCTGCTTCTGGCTCCCTCCTCACTGACTGTGATTGACAGCTCCCGCTTCTCTCAGCCAATGAGGAGAGGGAGACCCAGGAGAGCTGAGACTCCTGTGCACAGTGCTAGATGGGGAATCGGACTGGGGTAAGTATTAGGGGGGCTGTTGGGGGAGCAGCGCACTGAAGGTTTTTTTACCTTTATGCATTGAATGCATGAAAGTAGAAAACCTTCAGCCTTTTGTAGCACTTACCCCCGAAGGAGCTACTGGTTTTATTCGGGCTTACCGTTACCTAACCTGCTCGCCTCTTTGTTTTTGGGGGTGTTCCGTTGGAAAGTAGCCCAAATGATGATGAATCCGACACTTAGTCCTTTTTTGAAGATTTATTTAGGGATTAAAAGAAAGAAAACACAGTTCTTCAATAGAGGGTTAGAGGATAAAGAGGAGTTCAGGCACCTGGTAATTGCGGGTTAGAGGTATTAGTCAGATTCAGAGGACAAACAGCTCCACAGACTGAATCCAGCGATCACCGAATAGGCCCCTCTCACTTGACCTAGCAGCCGATGAGATGCTCAACAAAGTCTCTGCCACAGACTTGTCAATTGAACTTAGAAATCTTGAGAGTTTTAGAAGAACTACCATACAGTACCAGATTCTTTCAGCCGACCCGGCGATACTGTATGGATATTGATCCGGGTTGCGTCCTCCAACTGAGTTTTCAGGCTCCTCCAGAGACACCAGCCTTGCGTCCTCCACCGGAGAAGTCCTCCCCTGGATCTTCCAGTTTTCTTGGCTTCTCTCCACAGGCGAGAAAGCACAGGACCACCCCTGGATCAGCAAGCCCCAAGACATTCCTGGGCCTACACTCTCAGTTGCAAAGCCTCAGGCCAGCCGGCCCCGAGGCGCAGAACCATGCAACACAGGCCCCAGGCCAGGAGGGCTATGAGGTTGGGATAGCGGAATCCAAGACAGAGACCCAGAAACAGACCCACAAAAATGGTGTCGGTACCTTAAATATGCTCTCCCAGGATGCACAGCAGGGAAACCACACCCACTGAGCTATTTCCGAGCAAGAGGGGGCATTCAATGCATCCAGCCTGCTGCATTTCCACACTTACCAGCCCTGACAGCGACACCTACGGTCAAGTGGGAATCAGTGCAACCCAGCTGGACTGGTACAGGAACCAGAACTTTAATGCCGCGTACACACGAGCGGACTGTATGGCGTACTTAGTTCGTCATACAATCCGACGGACAGTCCGTCGTATTTTCCACTGAACGGACTTGACCACACACGGATACCCAAACAGTCCGTCGAAAGCTTGCGCGATGACGTGTACAGCACGTATGACGGGACTAGAAATAGGAAGTCCAAGACACAGCAAAGCACCCTTCCGCCGTGTAAATCCTTTCTGGGCATGCGCCATTCCTAGTCCGCCGAACTAGCATACTGACGACCGTACTGTCCGCTGAAACCAAAGTACGATGGACAGAATTTCGAAAAAAACGAAATTCTTAGTACGCCGGACTGCACGCTGAAAAAGTCCGCTGAAGCCCACACACGAGCGGATTGTCCGCTGAAATGTGTTTCGATGGACTAAGTACGCCATACAGTCCGCTCGTGTGTACGCGGCATTAGAGAGAATTAGTCTGAGCCAAACTACAGCTTCAGACAATTAAATTTAAAAAAATAATAACGTCTGCCCATCAGGAGCAGGGCGCTACACTTTACAACCACTTCAATAATTGAATGATGGCCATATCAAATATACAGAACAATGAGCTCAAATCAAAGTTCTACGACCCAGAGCAACATTTTGATGTTATGTTCCTTAACTCAGCCCACTAACACATGGATTTTGGCTGGTTGCCATTGTTACTGTGCTTTTATTTAGCACTTCTTGCATCTTTTTAGTCTACTTACTGGACAACTGTATTTCTATTATGATGTACACTATTCCACGCTCTCTAGCCCCAAATTATTTAGAACCCCCCACCCAGCCACTAATTACCTCAGCATGGCTCCTCAATTATCTATCTCCCCTGGGCCGAACATCTCCTTTGTTGGTCTTGCTTGTGCAGTGAGTTCTTATAGACTTTCTGACTATCCGTGCAGAATCAGGGGGCTACACAGATCATCAGAGCAGTGAGTTTACTTTTTTTGTTTTTGCGCCATTGTTTCTATCTGCCAAAGGCAACCATCAGTACCAGTTTACAGGATTATTATTTACAGCACTTCTGCAGCTAATGTGTCTACTTGCAACCCAGTAATAGCAATTGACAGGGCTATTCAAATGTACTTGTGCGCATTTCATCTGCATGTGAGAGCAACTTCCAGCAGAGTTATGTTGTGCATTTTATATACAACTATATAGATCAGACCAAAAAGTAAGGACAAATAAGGAGGGATGAGGGACAGAGGGACATTGCTCCAAATCAGGGACAGTCCCTCAAAATCAAGGACAGTTGGGAGATATGCCCTTAAAGTGGTTGTAAACCCATTACAGCCATTTTAACCTACAGGTAAGCCTAAATTAAGGCTTACCTGTAGGTGCAAGAAATATCTCCCAAACCTAAAAGGATTAGGAGATATTTGCAGGAATAGTGGCACCGATGTCTGTGGCGCATGTACCGTAGACATCGGGTGCAGGCACATTGAGCATGCCGTTTCTAACGGCGATCATGCTCTTAGTGGCGGCACCAGCGCGCATGCGTGGGAGTGACGACATTGCAGCTCTGGCCAGTCACAGCGCCGGAGGCGCGATACCCGGAAGTCACTCTGGGATAGATGGTGGCGTCGGAGGAGACGAACGAGAGCCGATGCTGGGGCTTCCATCTCAGGTAAGTAATTCATAATGAGCTAGTATGCTATGCATACTAGCTCATTATGCCTTTGTCTTGCAGGGTGTATTTATTTTATTTTTTTTAAGGAGGCTTTACTTCCTCTTTAAGCCCCATACACACTATTACATTTTCTGCAGATTTTTGTCTTCAGATTTACCAAAACCATGTAGTGCAAGGGCCTGCCTGATTGCCTATAACTTGAAACTCTTAGGTCTCATTCACACATTCAAGGCAAATACGCTCAGCCGAGTCCGCCAGCTCAGCAGCTCTCTCTGTTGATCTCCACTGAGCCGGCGGGTGACAGCACTGTCTCTGCCTGGTACAGCACCGCTAATTCCTGTGGAGGGATCGGACGAAAACAGACAGCATCAGATCTCATCCGATCCGCCCAGACGGATGGCGAACGTATCGCCATACGTCTGATTTTAGCGGATCGGATGGCAGACAGTTGTCAGCGGACACATATTCGCTGACATCCATATCCCCATAGGAGTCCATGGATGGCCCGCTCGGATCCACCTGAAAAACGGTCAGGCGGATCTGAGCAGGCTTGCCGTGTGAAAGGGACCATAAGATTTGACCTTGTATTATATGGTTATGGTAAACCTGAAGAAAAAATCTACAGAAAATCTAATAGTGTCTATGGGGTCTTAGTGCTCTTTCACACTGGCAGTAATGCCTCTGAATGCCTGTTTTTTTTTAATTTTTTTATTATTATTGCTGAACAGCAATTTTACATTGTGGAACTCTGCTGCAACTGGGAGCCAAGTGTTTGGTACATGGTTGCAGTGCAGACCCATTGATCTCAGATAAAGTTAACAATGCTGTGGCCACAAAGCATCATAGCCATGGCATGTATATCACCCTGTCAGGGTGTGATGCTAAAATTCGGGTAAGAGTGGATGTTGTTAAACCGCAGCTTAGCCACCTATCTTTACTGGCCCCTGGCTGCCCATGTGAGTCCTTAGGAGGTCTAGGGATGGCGGACTAATGTATTAAATGTACGAAAGAATCCTTCCTAATCACAACTGACCATTAGCCATGCAAAAAGATAATACAAATAGACCATAACCATTATATGCTATGCATCAGTTGTGACCAAATATAAATAAGTAATGTTACCACTCTGAAGCAATTGTCACAGGGTGTGAAATAAAAGCCTGTTCACGTTTACCACAGTCTTTTAATGTATGGGTAAGGGCATTTAATCTACTACACATTATGTATAAAGAGGTCATTTATTTGAGCAAAAAAAAAAAAAACCTCTTCCTGCAGCAATTTCTGAGTATTGTCGGCATCGGGTATATGAAGCACAAAATCACAGACAACTGCTGACAACTGAATCTTCTCGATGAACAATACGGTAGCAGAGAGATGCAGTTACCAGCACATAACTGCGTCACCATGGAAGTGATCATGATTAATTATTTGTCTCTGCTTTCTTAGCAAGGCAACCAGAAATCGCTGCTGCAGCTGAACGCCATGGCTGGAGACAAGTCTACATAGACGTCATATAAGATCATGCAGTACACATACTTAAAGAGACCTTGTCTCCAGACCATTCATTTCAACATAAATCTTACCATAAGGTTATATATGCATATAATGAATGTTAGCCTCACTTGTCAGTCAAATGCTAGTCTATAGTAGGGGTGTACAACCTGCAGCCCATTGCTGGATGGGACCCCAGGCACTATGAATGCGCCCCAACACAAAATCGTAAACATACTTAAAAACGTGTTTTGGATTTTTTTAATGTAAAAATGTGTTTAAACATACGAAAAAAACTGAATGATGTCTTTTTATTGGATTTTTATATGTTTTATGTCCCCATGGGGAAAAATATCACAATCAGGCCTTATTCATGTCATCAGTTTTCAGGAACAGTACCTATATTTGTTAGCACCTTTTTTCCAGGAAGAAGCACATGAAGGGCAAAATAAGAACCAAAATATCTGACGAGCACCTTGAGAATTCAATGAGAATTGCTACTACATTCATGGAACCAGATATTGATGCGTCACACAATTAAGAATTGGTCAGGGTAGGAGCTTGGCCAGATGTGTGACGCGGGAGAGTAAGATGTGAGTGGAGGAGCGTGTGTATCTCCTCTATCCCCCCCACGGCGCATCTGACCGGACCGGAGACTGCCGGATATTGCTGGGGCGGCTAGAGCGGGCTGTAGCCCGGGCGACACGGTACGGCACTTGGATCAGCTGGAGTGACTGCTCTTTACTTCCCTTCCCCTTTGAGTTGTGGGCAACCGCTTTGATGGGATGACCACGGAGCTGGAGGGAAGACCCTGAGAAGCTATGCGAAGTTACAAGGAATGTTAAGCTACTCATGTTTTGGCAGCAGTAGCGGCAGACTCAAGCGGTGAGAGCAAGTAAGGAGGAAAAGGCTATGGATACAGGTGATATGAATGAGGGAACAACCGGGGCTCATTTGACCAGTGAGTGACTTTCTATACATATAAAAAGCATATATCTGCTACCCAGAGAAGGGGGTGAGAGCTGGTGCTGTGGGAAAACCCCAAACTGTTTGATATCAGGACAAATCAACTATCAATCAATTTGCATTATCTGCGGACATTCTGATGATAGTATGTTGGAAGTTTTCTTTCTTTTTTTCCTCATGGGGGTGCAGATAAGTTCCTTTGCATTGTTCCTCTATCTAAGTGGAATATTTTAGAAAAAGCTGAGAAATATTTGTGTCCTGGATAATGTACACCCATTTTTAAAGGGCTACAGTAATTATAATCAATATCTGTGGATATCTCTAGGACACTTTTGCTCTTGGAAGCCGCTAGAGTCGCCACAGCGGCAAACCGCAAGGCATTCCACTTAGTAATTTGGAACAAGGAGTCACTAAGGTCTTAAGCTTTTACAAATTGTACAAACCGTGAAAAGTAGTAGATCTGAACTTGCGCTTTATCGCTCTGATGTCGCTTACGTATCGGCTGGACATTACTCAGTATTTTGGTCCTTTCCCTTTTTTTCTTTATGGCTTTATTCTGGACAGTATACTGCTACTTTAAAGATCTATAGCATCAAGATATCCTTGTACTTTTTTCATTTTTGGAAACTGCTAAAGTCGCTAAGGTCACAGAGGTGGCAGACTGTTGTATAACTCTTTTTTTTTAGGAAAATTGGTGCAGGTTCACTGCTTTGTCATTAAAGCAAATAATATGACTAGAAAGAGGGGAGAGGAGCAGTCAAACCAGGAAAATACTGGTCTACAAATAACACGATCTGTAAAGGAGAAGGAAAAAGGAAATCAGGCTGCAGCGGCCGCAGCAGCTAAACTTAAGAGGTGTGCCCATACCTCTGAGAAATCTCCTAATAAAGGGACTCAGCAGTCAACTGTACAGGCCCAATCATCTCAAGATAGAAAAAGTCAAGGTAAAGCTCAAGGGCAGAAAGTTACCGCATCAGCGGGGGTAAAAATGGCAGGCAATAGCAAGACAGAAAGTGAGAGCCTAGAGCTTGTGGCTGAACCAAATTCTCACACTTCTTTAGGCTGGGTTCACACTGCTGCGGGGGGAGATCCGGATGTGATTCGCACCGCAAATCACATCCGATCTCCGTAGCGATGCGAGTACAGCCATACAGATAGTATGGCTGAATTCGCATCGGTCCCGCAGCAAACTCGCACGGGACCCTTTTTTTGGTCCGCAACAGAATCGGATCGCATGGGGGTTCACACCATGCGATCCGATTCTGTGCGAGTCGGCAGATCGCACTGCGATATGCAGACGGATCTGGGGGTGTCATTAACATATCATTGACACTCCCAGCCGTCCGCATAGGGCAGTGTGAACTGCCGGCGGGAGTAATGCGATGCGGGAAAACGCCACGGATTCGCGGCGTTCCCGCATCGCAGCGGTGTGAACCCGGCCTTAGTAGAACAGGAAGAACCGTCACTAAAGGATATACTTATTGCTGTTAATGCATGTAAAAGTTCACTGAATAGTCTGTGTGAACAAATTGGGGGAATTAAGGAGGAACTACTTTCGATGGGCCAAGAACTTCAGAAAACTACTGAAAGGACTATGGCCTTAGAAGAAAGATTGAGTTTAATGGAAGATGACTTTTTTCCCTTAAAATGGGAAATCAAATCATTGAGAGAACAAATGGTTCTTCAGACCTTAAAACTGGATGAAATGGAAAACAGGGGACGTAGGAGTAATGTGCGAGTGGTGGGACTTCCTGAAGGGTGTGAAGACCCCCATCCTGTTGAGTTTCTAGAGAAGTGGATTAAAGAGGAGCTTGGGGAGGCTATTTTTTCACCTTTGTTCGCTATAGAGAGAGCTCACAGAGTTCCAGCCAGAGCTCCACCATCTGGTGGACACCCCCGGTCAATGCTTTTAAAATTTTTCAATTATAAGGATAAGGAAACTCTTTTGAGAAAAGCCAGGGAGATGGGGAACATTTTTTTCAAAGGTGTTAGGATATCATTTTACCCAGATTATTCTCCAATGTTACAAAAAACGAAGAGCAGAGTTTATAGGGATTAAACGTTCCTCGCAGAAATATAAAATCATGTACGCTTTATTGTACCCAGCCCTTTTGCAGATAACGGCTCTGAGGGACACACAATTTTTTGATACAACAACTGAGGCGGCAAGATGGCTTGAAGAGAATAAGAAGAATTTACAGAATGTAGAACTATAAGTGTAATATGGTTGGACAGTAGGATTCATTGGGGGGGGGATATATGTGTGGTGACACTATAATGTATGGGGCAGGTAATGTACCTGCCAGGTTGTTTTGGATGGTTTGGTGGTGGGTGGGTGGGGGATGGAAGGGGACGAATAAGAATAAAATAATTATTCAATGTAAGGCACTGGGGTGGCAAAAGGGGATGGATGGAGGGGTAGGTTGGAGAAAGGTCACACATAAATCCCTTGGGGTGAGCGTAGTTAGGCAAGGGTATGGGGGGGTGGGGATTGTGAGTGGGGGGGGTAAGGATGGGTAGGGTAAAGGGGGAGTGGGGAAAGGAGATGGGGAGGCACTTTAATTATATCAATATATATATACAGGATTGGAACAAAATATTATTTTTTTAAGTATCACAAAATTGGATATGCAGAATAATATATCTCGTTGGCCAATTATTGGTGAATAACATTCAGGTTCATGGAGAAATATTTTCAAGTGGGTATATTTTGTTATTAAGTGTTGTGTGCTGCTCTCCAATCCTCGGTTATCTCCATCTGCCAATTCAGGAATACAACAGAGTCCCCGTGGACGCAACCTAGTAGTTTGAATATAGCCTCCTGGAATATCAGGGGGCTTGGGAACCAGGTTAAAAAAATGGCTGTTTTTTCCACTATGGAGAAAAGTCGGATGGACCTGGTTTGTTTACAGGAGACATATTTAACAAAAGATACTATGGTGGGTCTTTATAGTAAGAAATTTCGGTTCCAATACCATTCGGTTTATTCCTCCTATTCAAGGGGAGTGAGCATAATGGTTAGAACCGAGATGCGCTTGTCCCCTCAGAGAGTCATGATAGATAAAGAAGGGCGTTATGTGTTTTTATACTGCCAAATAGAAAATAAATCCTACGTTCTGGCAAATCTCTATACTCCACCACCTTTTAAGATGGAGATCTTATATAGATTGGCAGAATTTTTGGAAGATAAAGAAGGCATACCTGTTATAGTGGTGGGGGATTTTAATGAAGTCCTTAATAAGAGAAAAGATAGGTTTCCACCCAGGACTCAACCAGATAAGATCCCTGAGGGCCGTTTAGCCCAATTTATGGAAGAATTGGGTATGTGTGGCATTTGGACTCGGAATCCAACCATGCAGCAGTATTCATGTTTTTCTAGCTCATATAAAACACTATCTAGAATTGATATGGCGTTTGGAAAAGGGGAGGTGCTACAGTTAGTAAGAAATTTCATTTATGCCCCAAGGGCAGTGTCGGATCATTCACCACTATATTAACAATTCAAGCTGAGGGTCAAAATTTTCAAAGAGAGTGGAAAATAGAGTGGAAAATAAGTCCATTTTGGTTGGAGCTCATTGGGGAACCAATTGAGGTAAAAGTAAAACTAAAAGAATTTTAACTTTAAATGAGGGGTCAGCACCAATTGGGGTAGTATGGGACACTTTAAAGGCATTCCTCAGAGGGTTAATAATACAGCAGGTTGCAGGGATTAAGAGGCGTTCCAGGAAATTGGAGGAGAGTATTAGAGGTGAAGTTGTTGAGGCTGAAAAAGAATATGTGGCAGATTCAACCCCAGAAAAACAAGAGAGGTGACTTAGAAGTCAGCAGAGATATAGAAATGCTGTCACCAGAAAGGTTGAGAATAAGCGCCTCTTCCAGAGACAATCGGCTTTCACTGATGGGGAGAGTGCAGGCTGTATGCTTGCTAGGTTGGTTAAAACTAACAACTCCCCATCAGGGATCGCAGCGATCAGGATGCCGGTGGGGGGGGGGGGGGGGATTTCCTCTCGGACCCCTGAAATTTTGAATTAATTTAGGCAATAATATGCAAAGATATAAATCTAGGTTGAGAGAGGAGGGTGGGGAGATGGACCGATTCTTTGGGGGGATAGAGGAACCAACACTTTCAGAACAAGAGAAAGAGGAATTAGCGATCCCCATAACCTTGTAGGAATTACAAAGTGCTGTGGCTAGGATGGCCAATCAGAAGTCCCTGGGACCAGACGGTCTTCCAACTGAGATTTATAGGTGGTATGGGGAGGTGTTGCTCCCAGTATAATTGAAGGTATTGGGGGATGTGGCAACAGGAGGGAGGATGCCCATTTCAATGTCAGAGGCTACAATAGTAGTATTGCCAAAAGAGGGGAAAGACCATATGGACGCTTCATCTTATAGACCAATATCATTGCTGTGCTTCAATGCCAAAATACTCGCAAGAGTGTTGGCAGCTGAGGTGAATAAACACATACAAAAACGTATACACCCAGACCAATCTGGTTTTATCCCGAATAGGTCCACTAGTGCTAATATTAGGAGAGTGTATCTGAACTTGCAGATTCTGACGATAAATAGGGGCTCACGAGCTATAGTATCTCTGGACGCTGCTAAAGCTTTTGATAGCTTGGAGTAGGGCTATCTATGGCGGGTCCTGGAGATATTTGTGTTTGAACCTACCTTTGTGGGCTGGGTAAAAGCACTTTATAGGGCCCCAAAAGCTAAAGATCAATAATGCATACTCCGATCCAATTCAGCTCGAGAGGGGAACAAGACAGGGCTGCCCCTTGTCACCCCTGTTGTTCGCTTTGGCAATGGAACCGTTAGCAATCACTATTAGAGCAGCAGGGGAGATACAGTGATTCAAAAGAGAAGCGGGGGGGGGGGGCAGGATTGCATTATATGCAGATGATATCCTGTTGTTCTTCCTTGATGATATAGATTCATCTTTAGCGACAGCCATGAACATTGTGGAGGATTTTGGGCGGTTGTCAGGTTTGGTAATAAATTGGGAGAAGTCTGTCCTGATGCCGGTAGGCCCAATAAATTCTCTGCCACCCTCAGTTGCTCAACTGCGGGTGGTAGATAGGATGAAGTACTTAGGAATGTGGCTAACAAGAGATCCAAATCAATACATGGATGACAATCTCGTCCCTCTCCTGCTTAGATTTAGACGGAAGTGTGACATCTGGAGCCACTTACCCTTGTCAGCAGCTGGAAGAATTAATTTAATTAAAATGGTCTGGATGCCCCAGTTGTTGCATTACTTACATAATTCTCTAGTTTGGATTAGAATAGAGTGATTCAAAAAGATTGAAACCTCGTTTAGAGAACTAATTTGGAAGAAAGGACAATCACGTATAGGTTTACAGAGACTGCAGTTACCAACAAAAGAAGGGGGCACGGCAGTTCCACACCCCCGCAGTTATTTCCTAGCTGCCCAGTTGCAGCACTTGAGGGGATGTGATATGGCAGAGGTGGGGAACAAAAGGGAGCAATTCATGTTGCAGGGAGCTAAACATGGTAAACTGGTGGAAGCTCTAGAAGCTGATTCCCTCCCCTCTGGGATCCCCACATTAAGATTAATTACAAAGGTTTGGCAGGCGGTTAAAAAAGTAATGAGATATGTAGGACCAACAGAATATACCCCATTATGGGATAATAAGTATCTTCCAGACCTGATCCCTATGGGTAAAGTAAGTGAATGGGAAGAGCGTGGTGTCGAAAGACTTGCCCAAGTATATGGGGGAAGTAGATTGAAGTCCTTTGAGGAGTTGAAGAGGGAGTATGGTATCCCAAACCATTCCTTTTATTGTTACCTTCAAATTAGACACGCTTTGAACTCACACTTTAAAACCCAAATAGTAGAATGGTGCAAAATCCCTCTTATTCAAAAAGTCACTAAAATGGAGCTATCCAAAGGCTTGATATCTGAGATATATGAACAGCTTTGCAGCAAAATCATCACTGGGGTAGGATTGGTTAAAAATAAAAATAGATGGGAAGGGGACCTTGGAGAAAGAATAACAGAAGGAGGATATTGGAGAGTAGCTCCCAGGTGTTAGTGTCCCCTTCACAAAAAATGTCCCAGCTATTCCTTTTACACAGGGCTTACTACACCCCGAAGAAGCTTTTTCGGTTTGGCTACAGAGTGGATGCTAAGTGCCCAAGGTGTCAAGAAATAGGGGACTTGATTCATATGATATGAAAGTGTCCAAAACTATTTAGGTATTGGACAGGGATATTGGAAGCCATTAATAGCACTTTTGGGATTATGTTAGAACTGGACGGTGTGGTGTGTTTGTTGGGAAAAATAGAGGGAATCATTGTGTCTGTAAATGTTAAAATGGCAGCAATAAGGTGCCTTTTTCAGGCATGAAAGATAATAGCCCAGAACTGGCAATCGGTAAGACCCCCCCACATGGGAAAAATGGGTTAAGGTGATGGATGATATTATATGGAGGGAAAAAGTGGTATATACTAGACGGAGGAACTTTGATGGATTCCTTAAGCTGTGGACGCCATTGTTGGATAGAGGGGGCTACTGGGTCTGTTGTAAGAGGGGATGGAACGAGGAAGGGAGAGTATATTGGGAAGAAGGAAAATAAGTAGCAGAGAAAGAAGAGTAGTATAATAGTGACACAAGTTTTGTTTATTGATAACACAAATAGTTAAAGCATAGTGATAGGTGGATTTGTAAAATAGCACTGGGAGGGTGGGGGGAGGAGGGAAGGGAGGGCTTAAGGCAGGGGTTCAAAAAGTTTAAAGAAAGAATAATGTATGTGGGGTTTAACCACTTGGGATCCGCGCTATTGCCAAATGACGGCATTAGCGCGGACCTACTTTTCCGGGACTACGTCTATTGACGTCGTCTCGTGCACGAGCGGCCTGCGCGCCCCCTGTGATCGGCGAGTCCGCGAGACTCGCCTGATCACCGATCCGAGCAAGGGGTCGATCCCGACCCCTTATCACATGATCAGCTGTCAGCCAATGACAGCTGATCATGTGATAGAACGGAGCCGGTAATCGGCTATTATTCCTCCTCGCGCTGACAGTGCGAGGAGAAAAAAAAAGAGCCGATCACCGGCGGCCATGATCGGGACATCAGTCCCGATCATGGCCAGCCCTGCTAGTGCCCACCTGCCCCCTGCCAGTGCCCACCTGCCCCACCTGCCCACCAACATTAATAAAATGTTAGTGCCACCCAGCAGTGCCCACAGTGCCACCCAGCAGTGCCCACAGTGCCACCCAGCAGTGCCACCCAGCAGTGCCCACAGTGCCACCCAGCAGTGCCCACAATCTGCCTCAACAAAGGTGCTGCACCCCAGTGCCACATATCCGTGCCCATCAGTGTCATCTACCAGTGCCCATCAGTGCTGCCCATCAGTGCCCAGCAGTGCCACCTATCAGAGCCACCTATCAGAGCCACCTATCAGTGCCCATCAGTCCCATCTATCCGTGCCACCCATCCGTGCCACCCATCCGTGCCACCCATCCGTGCCACCCATCCGTGCCACCCATCCGTGCCATCTTATCTGTGCCCATCTTTGCCCATCAGTGCCGCCTTATCTGTGCCTATTAGTGCCGCCTTAACTATGCCTATCAGTGCCCACCAGTGCAGCCTATCAGTGCCCACCAATGCAGCCTATCAGTGCCCACCAATGCAGCCTATCAGTGCCCACCAGTGCAGCCTATCAGTGCCCACCAGTGCAGCCTATCAGTGCCCACCAGTGCAGCCTATCAGTGCCGCCTCATCAGCGCACTTCAATGAAGGAGAAAAATGACCTGTTTGCAAAATTGTATAACAAACTATTAAACATGATTTTTTATTTTTTTTGCATCTTTTTTTGTTTGTTTAGCAAAAAATAAAACTCCCAGCTGTAATTAAATACCACCAAAAGAAAGCTCTATTTGTGGGAAAAAAATGATAAAAATTTCATTTGGGTACAGTGTTGTATGCCCGCGCAATTGTCATTCAAAGTGCATCAGCGCTGAAAGCTGAAAATTGGTCTGGGACTGAGGGGGGTTTAAGTGCCCAGTAAGCAAGTGGTTAATAGATAAACGACATACTGAAGGAATTATGTATCTGTATCTCTGTATTTTGTAGTTTCTTTATTCTTTTTTGTATGTGGTATATGCTTATTTAATGGAAATAAAATGAAAAAAAAAATACTAAAGGAAAAAAAAGGAAAAAAAAAAAGATATTGATGCGTCCGTTTATCAAAAACAATTAAAAAAACTAGTTTTATGTTGCCCTATTTTACTTTTATAATAAAAAATATTACAAATATATGATTATATATATCAGTGATCGTTAACTTGTGATCTGCCTGACTTTTTCTGCTCACCAGCTTTTTTGTGTATTTTATGTGTGGCACGAGACAATTCCTCTTCTTCTAATGTCGCCCAGGAAGGTCAAAAGGTTGGACACCCCTTCTCTATAGTATTCTCCTTTTCTCCATCCCTGACAGGTGCATAAAATGTTATCTCGTGAGATGAGAGGAGGGGTAAAGGAGCTGGGTCAGCACAGAAATAGAGAGGGCTATGATATACAAGAACATAGTGACTGACTCTCCTGGAGTAGCCAAATTTTTTTAGTCAATTCGAGAGCACATTGGAACTGATTGAAAAATAATTTATGGAAGGTAAAAACACCTGGCTCCTCCTCTTCTTGGTGTGCCACCATAGGAAGCTGCTTCCTATGGTGGCACACCTGTGAGCTCAATCCCGAGTTGTGTTGTCTGCACCTATGGACACAGACAGCACGGCTTGGCCCTGCCCCTTGCTCCCTCATCACAGGATTTGACTGACAGCAGCAGGTGCCAATGGCTCCCACTGCCTCAGCAAAGCTTGTGGGAACAGGGAGGGCCATTACAGATGTGCACAGCACTCTATCGAGTGAGAAATTGGTAAATATACTAGGGGATGAGGAGGAAACACTGTTACCTAAACATTTTTTTTTACTTTAATGCAGGGAATGCATTAAGATAAAACATGTTTAGGCTTTAGAACCACTTTAAGTTGGACCATTTTAACACTCCTCCAAGTCCCCCCCCACAGGCAGAATTGCAGGACAACCATGGATTCATTGCGTGGATAAGTATGTGCTTTTAAGAGCTCTACAGCACTATTGCTAAGTGGGGAAAAACATGAGGAGTGGCAGGGGGAGTCATGTACCACTTTAAAGCAGAGTTCTAGACTTTTTTTAGTTTATTAAAAGTCAGCAGCTACAAAAAGTGTAGCTGCTGACTTTTATTAAACAAACACATACCTGTCCCATGGTCTAGCGATGTGGCCGTACGGAGCTCCTCTCCCTCCTCTCCGCGGCACGACCAAACTGTGGGCAGGCACCCGGCTGTGGAAGCTTGCGGCTTAATGCTGAAGTCTGAAGTCCGCTCTTCAGAAGTCATCCCGACTTCAGAAGTCTGGATCCGCCAGCTGCCTGGACTGATGGCAGTTATAGCACTCCAATGAGCGTGGAGGAACAGAGCAGGAGAGATGCTGACTCACAGTCAGCAGCTCTCCATTCGGGGAGGAGTGAGAACCGAGCCATCAGCGGTGTTTGGTGGCTCTGTTCTCAGTGCAGAGATGCCGGTTGACAGCTGCAGCATCGGTTAGATGCTGCGTCCACCTAGGTAAGTATGAATCTAAAAATAAAACAAAAACAAAAAACATACATCTCTTTTAAAGCATTCTTCTTATAAGTATTTATGGCTGGCTCACACTGGTGTGATTTCAGATGTGACTTGGGTCGCACAGAACTGCATGACAATGGAAATCACAATTATTTCAATCAATGCAACGCAACTGCCAATGCGATTATGGGGAAGGGTCCTGTGCTACTTTGGTGCAATGCAGTGTGATTTTGTGCCCCATAGACTTCAATGCAAACACATACACACAAGTTTTTTCCCCCAACTATCCCTCCTCCTCCAGAAATCACAGCAATATGAAAATTGTGTCAACAATAAATGAAAAAATGCACCAAGTTGTACTGCAGTTGCACTACACAAACACATTGGAAATCAGATGAAATCATAGTTGCACTAGTGTGAACCAGGCCTAATGATAGCTCAAAGGGGACAGTAGATACAAAGTGATGTATTGTTTTCTATGCAGTAATGTATCTGTACTCTTCTCAGATATACAGTATCTCACAAAAATGAGTACACCCCTCACATTTTTGTAAATATTTTATTATATCTTTTCATGTGACAAAATTACACTTTGCTACAATGTAAAGTAGTGAGTGTACAGCTTGTATAACAGTGTCAATTTGCTGTCCCCTCAAAATAACTCAACGCACAGCAATCAATGTCTAAACCGCTGGTAACATAAGTGAGTACATCCCTAAGTGAAAATGCCCAAATTGTCCAATTAGCCATTTTTCCTCCCCTGTGTCATGTGACTCCATGTGACTCATTAGTGTTACAAGGTCTCAGGTGTGAATGGGGAGCTCTCACTCTCTCATACTGGTCACTGGATGTTCAACATGGCACCTCATGAGAAAGAACTCTCTGAGGATCTGAAAAAAATAATTGTTGCTCTACATAAAGATGGCCTAGGCTATACGAAGATTGCCACGACCCTAAAACTGATAGGTGCAGCACAGTGGCCAAGATCATACAGCGGTTTAACAGGACAGGTTCTACTCAGAACAGGCCTTACCATGGAACCAAAGAAGTTGAGTGCACATGCTTAGCATCATATCCAGAGTTTCTCTTGGGGAAATAGTGCTGGCAGCAATGTTGCAGAGTTTGAAGGGGTGGGGGGTCAGCCTGTCAGTTCTCAGACCATACGCCGCACACTGCATCAAATTGATCTGCATGGCTGTCCTCCCAGAAGGAAGCCTCTTCTAAAGATGATGCACAAGAAAGCCTGCAAACAGTTGGCTGAAAACAAGCAGACTAAGGACTTGGATTACTGGAACCATGTCCTGTGGTCTGATGAGACCAAGATAAACTTATTTGGTTCAGATGGTGTCAAGACTGTGTGGTGGCAACCAGGTGAGGAGTACGAAGACAAGCGTGTCTAGCCTACAGTCAAGCATGGTGGTATGAGTGTCATGGTCTGGGTCTGCATGAGTACTGATGGCACTGGAGAGCTACAGTTCATTGAGGGAACCATGAATGCCAACATGTATTGTGATACTGAAGCAGAGCATGATCCCCTCTCTTCGTGCAGCAGGGCAGTATTCCAACATGATAACAACCCCAAACACACCTCCAAGATGACCACTGCCTTGCTAAAGAAGCAGAGGGTAAAGGTGAAGGACTGGCCAAGCATGTCTCCAGACCTAAACCCTATTGAGTATCTGTGGGGCATCCTTAAACGGAAAGGCAGAGGAATGCAAGGTCTCTGACATCCACCAGCTCTGTGATGTCATCATGGAGGAGTGGAAGAGGACTCCAGTGGAAGTTAAGGTAGTGCTGGAAAATAATGGTGGCCACACAAAATATTGACACGTTGGGCCCAATTTGGACATTTTCACTTAGGGGTGTACTCACTTTTGTTGCAAGTGGTTTAAACATTAACCAGTTCCCGACCAGCGCATGAAGATGTACGTCGGCAGAATGGCACAGACAGGCAAATGGGCACACAGGTACGTCCCTTTAAATTTGCCGCCATGTCATCGTGTACACGCCGGTCGGGACCTCCGTGAGTCCGATCGCGGGTCCCCCAGACTCAATCGCCACGGGAATACCCGCGATCGTCTCATGAGGAGGAAGAATGGGGAGATGCTAAAGTAAACAAGCATCTCCCCGTTCTGCCTAGCAACAGTGACACTGATCTCTGCTCCCTGTGATTGGAGCAGAGATCAGTGATGTGTAAAACACAGCCACGCATCCCACAGTTAGCAACATGCCCCTAGGACACACTTAACTCCTACACTGCCACCTCCTGGTTAACCCCTTCACTGCCAGTGTCATTTACACAGGAATCAGTGCATTTGTATAGCACTGATTGCTGTATAAATGACAATGGTCCCAAAAATGTGTCAAAAATGTCCGATGTGTCCCCTATAATGTCGCAGTCACAATAAAAATCGCTGATCGCCGCCATTACTAGTAAAACAAAAATTATTAATAAAAATGCCATAAAACTATCCCCTATTTTGTAAACGCTATAACTTTTGCACAAACCAATCAATAATCCCTTATTGTGATTTTTTTTTTCACCAAAAATATGTAGAAGAATACGTATCGGCCTAAACTGAGGGAAAAAAACGTTTTTTTTTATACATTTTTGGGGGATATTTATTATAGTAAAAAGTAAAAAATAATGTTTTTTTTTCAAAATTGTCTCTCTTTTTTGTTTATAGCGCAAAAAATAAAAACCGCAAGGATGATCAAATACCACCAAAAGAAAGCTCTATTTGTGGGAATAAAAAGAACATCAATTTTGTTTGGGAGCCATGTCGCACAACTGCGCAATTATCAGTTAAAGCAACGCAGTGCCGAATCGCAAAAAGTGGTCTGGTCTTAAGCCAGCAAAATGGTCCGGTCTGAAAGTCGTTAATGGCTGTGTGCTGTATTATTTTGAGGGGACAGCAAATTTACACTGTTATACAAGCTGTACACTCACTACATTGTAGCAAAGTGTCATTTCTTCAGTGTTGTCACATGAAAAGATATAATAAAATATTTACAAAAATGTGAGGGGTATACTCACTTTTGTGAGATACTGTAATGTGCCAGGGACGGACAGTGCAGAAAATGTCACTGTGAACATAATGTTAAGCTGGGCATACAAATATCAAAATTTGTATGGTTCAGCAGGAACTGGCCATATTTCGGTATGTGTGTCTCTGTTTGTTCAGCAGAAGCCAGTCTTTAGACTGGATTTTGTCAAAGGGTCCTGCTGGAAAACCAACATTCGATCAGCGTTTGCAGCCAATGGCTGCAGCGCAGATCAGGGTATTTCCACAGGGGGAGCCCCGGCTGTCAGAATACAACAGTGTGCCATGGAGAAGTTTCTCACATCCACATTGCTTGTGTGGATGAAGTGGTCTGTCAGTTAATGTTTTTGTTCAACCCACGGTATACCCAGCTTAACCACTTCAGTCTTTTTTTCCCACAAATAGAGCTTTCTTTTGGTGGTACTTGATCAACTTTGTGGTTTTTATTTTTTGCGCTATAAACAAAAAAAGAGCGTCAATTTTGAAAAAACACAATATTTTGTATTTTTTGCCATAATAAATATCCCCAGTTTTTTTTTTTTAGGTTTTTTTAAAATTTGATATCTTACATTGTATCAAACATAATACAATTGCGTGCGTACCATGAAATATAGGTTTAACACAATTAGATTTTTGTAGCGCCGGCTCCTGAAGAGCACGCGCTATGTTTTTATAAATTTAAGGTTACACCTGAACTGCTGTTTGGTTTGGGTGAAATTGTCTAAATTTGGACCTCAGCATCAGTCTGACTGGACTATGGGATGTTCAGCCTGGCCACAGGAGGCATTGTCTCTTCTGGCAGGCATGGAACTACAGTCTGGTTGGGTGCTTTAAGATTACTCTCTCTCGGAGCCTGCCCAGTGGGAGTGGCGCTCTTGCTGTGCTTTCTGGAAGAGGGTACTTAAGATGTGGATGTCACGTGGTTCGGGGTTCCGGTCCAGAAGGATGTGCTGACTTCATGGTCCGGGTCCTCCTGACCAGCCCCCAGGAAGGCTATGGACTGGGGTGCGGATCCACCCGAGTTGTTGTCTCAGGGCTGGCTAGCCCGAGGCAAGGAAACTAAAGGAGGATTCTGAGGTGTTTGGGTGCCGTCTCCGGTTTGGAAGAGACCCATTGGCTTTATAGCATTCCAGGGGAGGACTCTTCAGAAGAAGACCACGTATGGGTTGGTTTCTTACCACATGTCCCGGATTGCCCGGGATTGTCCCTTAATTTATATCTGTGTCCCGGGCACCTTCATTCCGGGACAATACAGTGTCCGGAATGAACTAAGGACACACAGCCGCGGCAATAAACATGACCTAACTGGTTGCTAGGGCCGCCCCGCCTCGCGTCTAGCAACAGCGCTCTGAGTCCACCCACCTCTGCCTCCGGCCACAGCAGCAGGGAGAGAGAGAGAGCAGCCAGAGAGCATCTTCTGTATCTCCTCCTCCTGAGTCCTGAGGGCGGCTTCTTACTGTTGCTGGCCCGCCCACCACCTGTAGCACAGAGCCTTGGAGCACTTCCTGTGGCTACTGTGATGGTGACTGATAGGTCATGCTGGTGGTAGGTGGGGACAGAAGTCCTCCGACGGCCGCTGACGTTACATCCTCTGAAGGGAGATCCACACACTGCTCCATCCAGCATGCCTGGCTGGGCAAGCTTGTGACACTCACTGGGAAGCCGCTGACTGTGAGCCCCCCCTGGACCATCCAACTGAGTGAGCTGAGCACTGTCTGTCACTAACCAGACCCTGACCCCCCTCTCTGCCCTCTTCCCTATCTCTCTCCCTGTCCCCCCTCCCCCTCTGTCTCCCTGTCCCCCCTCTCTCTCCCTGTTCACCCTCTCTCCCTGCCCCCCTCTCTCTTCCTGCCCCCTCTCTCTCCCTGCCCCCCCCTCTCTCTCCCTGCCCCCTCTGTCTCCCTGTCCCCCCTCTCTCCCTGTCCCCCTCTCTCTCCCTGTCCCCTGTCTCTCCCTGCCCCCTCTCTCTCTCTCTCTGTCCTCTCTCCCTGTCCCCCCTCCCTCTCTCTCTCTCTCCCTGTCCCCCTCTCTCTGTCCCCTCTCCCCCCTCTCTCTCCCTGTCCCCTCTCCCCCTCTCTCTCCCTGTCCCCCCTTCCTCTCTCTCTCCCTGTCCCCCCTCCCTCTCCCCCTCTCTCTCCCTGCCCCCTCCCTCTCTCTCTCCCTGTCCTCCCTCTCTCTCCCCTCCCTCACTCTCCCTGCCCCCTCCCTCTCTCTCTTCCTGTCCTCCCTCTCTCTCCCCTCCCTCTCTCTCCCTGTTTTCCCCTCTCTCTCCCTGTCATCCCCCCTCTCTCTCCCTGTCCTGCCTCTCTCTCCCTGTCCCCCCTGCCCCCTGCAGGTGACAAGTGACACGCTTCATCTGGTGGTAGGTGATGGTGGCAAGTGACATGCGTCATCTGGTGGCAAGCAACGGTGGCAAGCAACGGTGGCAAGTGACAAGCGGCCTCTGGTGGCAGGAGACAGTGGCAAGTGACATCTGATGACAGGAGACAGTGGCATGTGACAACCAGCATCTGGTGGCAGGAGACAGTGGCAAGTGACAAGCAGCATCTGGTGGCAAATGGCTCAGGGTTCCCTCTGCATTATGATGAGTTGAACTATTTAATTTTATATTACAATGTAGTAATAGAAATAATGTAATTTGATCATCCTGACATGGTGTCAGAATGATTTCAGTGCTAGCACCATCCATTCACCCGAAAAATCCCCCCCACTTCTGAATCTTCCGTCAATGCTGGGACTACATCCGCGCGCCCCCCCCCGGTCCTTGGCAAATTTGTCCCTGAATGCCAGTTTGGAAATGTGATCACCCTAGTTCTACAACAGCGTCTGTGGCAGAGACTTATTCTTGTATGTTCTACAACAACGTCTGTGGCAGAGACTTATTCTTGTATGTTCTACAACAACGTCTGTGGCAGAGACTTGTTCCTGAAGTTAAGCACCTTGTTGGCTGCTAGACCTTGTGAGAGAGGGACTATCCTTTTGAGTGAACATCCAGTTGTGAATGTCTATTCTCTGGATTCAGTCAAAGTAAGCAAGTTCTTCATTATTGACTGACACGAAGCGTACCTGAACTTTCTTCCTAACCCTCTGATTCCGATGTAAGAGACTGTTCATTGTTTACGTTTTTGCAAATAAAATCCCTTTATGTGGATCTATCGTCAGTCTCTCGAGTTACTGGGCCATCTACCACGGGACACCCCTAGACGTGAATTGAGGAAAGGAAGGTAATGGTAAGCCCAATCAAACCAGCAGCTCCTTTGGGGGTTAGTGCTACATTTGGTAGGCACAAAAAAATACAGAAAGTCATATTCCTTATATTATGGTTCTAGTGGTAGCAGACTCTTGGATCTCTACTGTCCTGACTGTACAATAATCTTAAAAACAACAATACGAAAAAAAAATAATAATAATAATATATATAAGATTGTTTAGAGAGCCTCTATTCCCACTCCACTAGCGCAAAGCCTTATTCCTTAGAACAGACAAAAAGGGACCACTGTGTCCATTTTTTATTAAATTTCTCCTCTGTACCTTGCATAGTTGCAATACCTTTCTACATGGCATATATGCCAGCTATTTTTGTGAGCCACAGCGAAATGGAAGGAAGTGATTCCTGCTTTCATAGGGCCAGAACGCATGCTTTTGCCGCATTCAGAAGATGGGCGACCATTGAATGTTTATATTTACGCTTTGAAAAATCTGAAAGATGAAGAAGATATCTGGCTGGGTCAGATCCCAGATCATGGTCAGCCTTATGATGTCTCACATTTTAGACCAAAACTCCTCCAATTTCTGGCAGGACCAAAAAATATGCAGCATGGTACCCTCTGCCTCTCCACAATGCCAATAGGTATTGATCATTTCAGGATAGATTTTCTGCAGCAGGGATGGAACTTAATACCAACGTGTGAGAATCTTATAGCTCAGCTCTTGATATTTATTAGCCACTGAAGAATAGTGAGCAAAGTATAGAATATGTCCCCGCTGCTCTATGATGTTTAAATCTCTTTCCTATTTTTGAGTAATCCCAGGACAAAACCCTCAGGAGGATGTGTTAGCACTTTATATGCCTCAGATACCCCATGGGCAGAGGGTACTTCTACCAGGCATACATTTTCCAATGGTGTATTAGGATGGTTTGTTCACCCCCCACGAAGGAGACATAAAAAAATGGGTAATGTGCTGCATCCGACATGGGTCCAATGGTGGATTAAACATCAACTGTATTTAAGCCCTAGTCTTCAACCTAGAGTCTTCAAGGTAATCACCTAAACTAAATTTACCTTGCCCAAAAATTTGTTTAAAATGTCTATCAGTGTGGCCTGGGGGAAATGCTGGGTTCCCCAATACTGGGTAAAGCCGAGTAATCTCACCTTCTGTGTTGGAAAAAAGATGACTTTGTTGCACTATGCTAAGAGTTGCTCTTATAAGGGGGTGGTACTGTAAGGTTCCAAGCGATCTTGGCCGTAACCATGGCACACATTGAAGTGGAATCTCAGTACAAGATTGTTCAATCGTTACCCAGGCTTTATGTCTCCCGTGTCTACACCATGCTAGTGCCCTAGTGAGGTGTACTGCCTGATAATATCAAATCGGGTCAAGGAAGGCCATGCCTCCATGGGTTTTGGCCATGGTCCAATATAGATGGGACAGGTGTGGGTGTTTTTTTTTGCCCAGACAAATCTGATAAATACACTACGCACTGATTTAAAAAAGACCTCAGGACGACTATTGGTAGTGTCTGAAAAAGATACAAAAAAAAAGAAGGGGGGAGGGGAAATTTCATGATTCTCTGATAGATCTCTTCACAATTTTGAACAGTCCAGTCTGGAACTGGGATAGGTGAGATACTTGGAAAACATCTCTGGCAATTGAGATGGTGTGTGCAGCACAAATGACTGATGCCCTTTCTGTACAGATAGATGAAATGGAAAACCACAGCGATCTGTGGTGATATGTGGCACCTTCTTCTTGCAGCTTTTGTAACAAAGGCTTCATGATGCAACACACCTGTAAAGTACATCTTGAAAGATCAGGTAGAATCTGTACTGAGGCTCCATTAAAATCTATAGTGCCCATAGACCATCTCCTCTTTAATATTATAGAAGTGTACTCTACATAAAGTGTCTCGAGGTCTACCATCAGACAATGGAGTCATGTCTTGTATCCGATGAACCCTGTCCAGCTCCATGGCAGCCGCTGGGTCTCTACCCAAGATTTTATTTAATATAGCTATGACAGGAGGACTAAGCTCTTATAACTGTCATGACTTCAGGTATACTGCACAGCTTTAAATTGTTCCTCCTGCTCCTATTTTCTAAATCATCCTGCTGAAGTTGCAGGGCATGGAGATGCTGCGATTAAACAGTTAACTTAGCCTCTAGGGTAGCTATCTTTTGACTTCACAAATCTGAGTTTGCTCCATAGTATCTACCCTCGATAACAGGCTATGTAATGAGTCCTTGACCTCCCTGAACTCTTCCCTGAGCACCTGTTGTAAGGTGTTATACAGTCCATATCTGCCTTGGTGGACAATGTAGATAGAAAGGACCTGGTATCAGGGTCTGCCAGCAGAGCTGAAAGACTAGAGACAGGATGGCAAGGGGCTCGTGTGGAAAAATAGCCTGTGAGAACTGCACTGTGGGTGACCGGGCCAGTGCCAGAGTTTTTTTTTAGATGCTCTTCTAGGTCTTCCTGGAATATTCACCTGCCGCAGATATAGGTAGGAGATGAGGCTGTGAGATCAGTCTGAGCAATCAGTCTGAGCAGAGCTCCAGCTTGGTGATCCTTCACTCCCTCACTGGTAATAAAAATCACAATAAGAGTATATTGGTTTGCGCAAAAGTTATAGTGTCTACAAACTATGTGAAAGATTTATAGCATTTTTTTTTTTACTAGTAATGGCAGTGATCTGAGATTTTTATTGGGACTGCAACATTATGGCGGACAGACTGGACACTTTTGATGCATTTTTGGGACCATTGACATTTATACAGCGAGCAGTGCTATACAAATACACGGATTACTGTGTAAACGTCACTGGCAGGGAAGGGGTTAACACTAGGGGGCGATCAAAGGGTTAATGTGTTCCCTCGTGTGTGTGTTCTAACTGTAGGGGCAGAAACTGACTAGAGGAGATGACAGATCGTTGTTCGTAGCTAGTAGGGACACACGATCTGTATCTCCTCTCCTCATTGAACAGGTATTTGTGTGTTTAAACACACACGTCCCTATTCTGGCTCTCGTGCCTGTGATTGCGACCGCTGGCCATGCGCATTGGTTCCCTCGCAGTGCAGCATGCTGATTAAAGGGCTGAGATACAACTACGATGGCTCACGGGAACATGCCGACCTGCTGCAGTATAATGATGGCAGCTGGTTGGTGAAAGGTTAAAGCAAAGTTCCAGCCTTATCTGTGTTTTATTAAATTGCTGGAATGTGGGACAGGTGAGTGGGTGTTTATAAAAAGTCAGCAGCTACAAAAACACACATTCTCCTGTCCCACATTCCAGCGATGCGGCCATGAAGCCTTGGTTCTCTCCTTCTCCTCCCCACGGCGCCAGCATCACTACTGTGGACACCCGGCTGTGACAGTTTGCAGCTTCACAGCCAGGTGCGCACTGCGCATGCGTGAGTCATGCTGCGTGTCCTGAATGGCCAGGCAATCTTCTGGGACCTGTGATGTGTCCCAGAAGGTTGAAGGGAGGGAGGGGCGGCCTGAGCAGAAGTTGTAGTTGGGTACCTGTCAAAACTAGGTACCCCCCCCCCAAAAAAAATGACATGGCAAACTTGGCACGTCAGTAGGTCAGGATTCCTTAAAGCGTAACTTCCACTTTTGCTTGTTTGTTTCATTCACACCAGCAGTGTTGGGCTGCATTGGACAGGGTTGCCCATCACGGGAGTATGGTTGCCACCTCATCCCTTTAAACCCAAACACATATTAATTACACAGGTTCTGTGGCTGATTAAGGTGGTAATTAAACTCACTTGGTGCCTTATCTGCATTTAATTAAGCTCAGAACCTGTGTAATTCAGAGGTGTTTGGGTTTAAAGGGATGAGGTGGCAACTCTACATGGGAGGATGAAGATGCGGGAGAAGATGGAGGAAGAAGCGGCTAAGAAGGTTTTTAATAAAAGACTTGTCAAAAACTGTCTACTGTATTTTTTAACACTACACTACACTACTTTTTTTTCCAGGTGAATGGGTATGGGTACAATGTACCCCATACTCATTCACATGGAGGGGGGGCTGGGATCTGGGGGCCCCCTTGTTAAAGGGGGCTTCCAGATTCCGATAAGTCCCCCGCCCGCAGACCCCGGCAACCATCATGCAACGGTTATCGCGACGAGGCCATTGTCCCCATCAACATGGGGGCAAGGTGCTTTGGGGTGGGGGGTGCAGAGCACCCATCCCCCCATGTTGAGGGCATGCGACCTGGTATGGTTCAGGGTGAGGGAGTGCTCGCTCGTTCCCTCCCTTTCCTGACCTGCCAGGCTGCATGCTCGGATAAGGGTCTGGTATGGATTTTGGGGGGACCCCCACGCCATTTAAAAAAAAAAATGTTGGCGTGGGGATCCCCTCCGAATCCATACTAGACCCAAGGGCCTGGTATGGACCAGGGGGGGACCCCATGCTGTTTTTTTTTTTTTAATTTTTTTTTTTAGCTGGCATTTTTTTTTTACATTCAGTGGGAAGTCAGCTGACAGTGGGAAGTCAGCTGATGACTCATCGGTTGTTATGGACACAGCGACCGGCTGCCCTCTCCTTAGCAACCAGCAAATCACAGTCAAATTGCGGTAAAAACGTGTGTCCAAAAACACGGCAAGCACGCCAAAAAGCACTGCAGAAACGCTCAAAAGCAACATGCGTAAATGTGAATCGAGCCCAACCACAAGTAATTGAAGGGCTGGATGTGCTGATAATAGTGAACTGAGGCCTGATTCACACTTCTGCAGGTTGCAGTTTGCATATTGCAGGTGCAGTTTGCATTTTTCAATAAACATCATTAAAGCATTGAAGTCTATGGAACCAAAACCCCAGAAAATAAACCCCTGGCCCTTTCCATAAAATGCACAGATGTGAACTACATCCATAGAAAACCATGTTAAATCGACTGTAGTGTGTTTCTGCAAAACTGAAAATGCACTAAAAAATGCATAGGTGTGAACCAGGCCTGAGCGACCACAGTCATCTGGAACCACCTTTGATTCCAGCAGCAAGAATCTGCTAAGGCTCCATTCACACTTGTGTGACTCCAAAGTCATGCAATTTTAATTGAGATCTTACATTGCGACGGGGCGATTTGGATGCAACTTTGGCTGTTGACTTTAGCTTTGACTGTTGCATTGATAACATTAAGATGTAAATTTCACATGACTTTTGAGAGCTTACATTGTAGTCTATGGCACTCAAGTCACATCAAAGTAGAGTAGAACCTTTTCAAAGTCGCTGCAACTTTAAGTCGCATAGATTTGAACAGCTTGAAATACATGGGCTGCGACTTGTCATGTGACTTTATGTGTGAAAAGTCACATGACAAGTCGCACTAGAGTGAATGGTGCCTAATTATTGCCGCAGGGATCTGCAGTCTGGACAAAAAAGTCCATGTGAATGAGGCTTATGGCAATGCACCTGTGTTGCAGTGTGCCACAACACATAGTAGTGCATTGCTATGCGTTGTGTTACATGTTACATTTTAGGCTCATCAGTGCATTGGCAGCCCATTCATTTTGAATGGGCTGATTTAACATGACACACATGTATGCAAAACATAACGCATGTTAATGCACCGCAGACAAATAAATTGGCCCTAGGGTGTATTAAAACTGGCAATGGGAGTCAACCAAACACAGACGTAAAATTAGTCACAAAGATAGTGCAGGTCACAGATGTTCAGTCTGCCAAGTCTCAAGTGGCAAGTGAGAGAAAATAAAGCTTCAGATCAGAGCGACTGCTGATCAGGTACAGAAATATGCCCCCCCCCCCCCCCCCCCCGCCCGTTCCAGCCACAAAATAAGAGAAGCTGAACTTTTCTAGTAAATAGAATCATGACACACCCCACCAAGACATGCTATGCAAGTGCCCGTCTTTCAGAACCATGCCACTGGATTCTACCTGAGGAACTGCATCTGCAGGAAGTAAATAATGCTGGCCATACACAATACAAAAAAATCGATCAAACTCATTTTCGAAAAACAAGCACAAATGATAGCGCCATCATGTAATGACCAATAAATTGTTCAGTGGACATAAATGAATGCATTTTTTTTTATTTTTTTAAACATATACCTAGTGCAGACAGTTTGGATGAACCTTACAATTTATAATTTGTTCGGCAGAAAATTTCCAAACGTTTTTTCGGCTCAAAAATGTCCCAATGATAATCGATTTTGTGGCCATTAACTGGCTGAAAAACAAACAAACTGTCGAATGCCCGGTACACACGATAAGATTATCGGATGAATGATCATCCGTTTTTTTTTTTTTTTGCATGATAATTGCAGATCGAATCTGATGAGTTTACTAATGTCATGAAAATTCTCATACGACAGAATAAAAATTTGGAAGTGATATCATGTGTTGTAATGCATTTGTATTGCATTTTCCAACGACAGCTGTATTGATTAAACTAAAATCATGCGATCTGCCATCATACGGTGTCGCACTGGTCAGGATGGTGCCATTGATGGCAATTGCTGCCGATTTGACATGCGATTTGACAAATCGCACATCAAAACACTCCGGTGTGAACCAGGGCTAAAAGGCAGAAAATTGCCTGTAATCTGCCCAAGAATGCTCATGTTCTTTTTTGAGTTTATGGCGTTTTTCGGGCTTTTGCTTCAGGTGAAACAATGTTCAGATGTGAACAGGTGCCATTGAAATGAATGGGATTTTACTTGGGCGTTTTTCAGGTGGTTTTTTTGGGCGTTTTACATGCATTTTATAAGCTGAAAATCTCAGGTGTGAATGCAGCTTAACCATGGTCTAAACGGCATCATCCCTGTTTCAAAATAAGACAATATAGCACAGAATTTACTGCCCCATAATCTGTGTTGCATTTATTGTGGTTTATCTGACTGTTGAGAAATGTTTCATTTCCCATAAATGCATCGACAGCTGCTTTCTCTTCAGTGTGAAAAACATCAGGTGATAAGGTCACACGGGTCATTATGTACATTGGAAGAAAATTTGTGTCGTGTATAAGGAGATGACTGGAACCTTCTGTATATTCTTTTTGTCTTTAAACTACTTTTATCACTATGACTTTACATTTATGACTGTTTTTTTTTTTTTGCCTTTTTTTTTAGATAGCAGGATGACACAGGTTTTATTTTTATGCCTGCATTTCTTTAACAACTTGACCTCCTAAAGATTTACCATCCTTCATGACCAGGCCATTTTTTTTGTGATACAGAACTGTTACTTTAACTAACGACTGCGTAGTCGTGCGACGTTGCACCCAAATAAAATGTATTCCCTTTTTTCCCTTAATCAGAGCTTTCTTTTGGTGGTATTTGATCACCTAAACTGAGGAAAAAAAATGTTTGTTTATATATTTTTGGGGGATATTTATTATAGCAAAAAGTAAAAAATATTGCATTTTTTTCAAAATTGACGCTCTATTTTTGTTTATAGCGCAACAAATAAAAACTGCAGAGGTGATCAACTGCCACGAAAAGAAAGCTCTATTTGTGGGAAAAAAAGGACGCCAATTTTGTTTGGGAGCCAGGTCGCACAACCGCGCAATTGTCAGTTAAAGTGACGCAGTGCCGAATCGCAAAAAGGGGCTTGGTCCTTTGGCTGCAAATTCGTCCGGGGCTTAAGTGGTTAAACACGTATTGCAATATGTGTGAACTAAATATCCCTGTTTTACATTTGCATAGTTTGCTGGAAAGGGTGTATAGCAGTGTGCAGAGTGTCCATCCAGAATTTGTAGTGTTATTATGTGGTCACACCCCTTTAGCACCTGATAGTTTAAATACATGTCCAAGCTATTGGGATTTGAGCACAGGTATATCTTGTCTTGTATCTCTGTCACCAGTTCCTGGCACCAGTTCCTGACACTGGCTTGATAAATAACTGTCTCCTGGGGACTAAATGCTCAATAATTCCAGGCAGTTCTCATCAACATTCTTCCTTCCAGGCTGCACAGCAGAAAATAAGTGTTCACTATCCTGGGAAAGTGGGCAGAGTCTCTCCCAGCAACTGTAAAAATGCAGCCCTATAAAAGTGTCCTGTGTCCTCTCTCCCCACACGGCCACTTCTCCACTCATAGACGGCCAGGGTGTGGAAGAAAAACTGTGTGGGCATTGCCAGCAACAGAATTGACAGCCCAGTCTGTGCAGGAATGGGCAGGAGTGTTGTTCCCCCCAACAGACGTCTTTGGTCCCCAAAGAATCAACAGGGACCAAGGAAATATGACACAACAGCAATTTCTTATACAACTGCTGAGCCTGGAGGTCTGTCAGAAGGCAGACCAGAGCTTCTGTTCAATGGTACCAAGGCTTTGGGCACTTCAGTGTTGATAGCTTCTTCTAAAGCTTTCTTCACTTGAGGTTCAAATGACAGCTTGATCTGTAAATAACAGTCACAGGAGTACTTTTCTGTTCTGATGCCTTCTTCTAAGTCTTACAACTTTGCAGAGGCATATACTCCAAGTACTTGTCGTAGAGGTCTTTAATTGGTAACATTACTTGAGCACCTCAGGTCAAGTAAAGTTCTTGTATTAGTCCTTTCCACTTGCACTGGTATGAGTTAAAGTAGAATAATAAAAAGAGGTAGTTGGAAGGAAGGGGGATTATTGCGGTGCCTGGATTAATCATAAATAAATAAATATATTATAAAAAAACTATTTTATTCACAATAAAACAAGATACAAAGTCACAATAATTGTCAGAGAGATTTGCACAGTCATAAATGGGTAGAAGCACATCCAATAACGTAGGGCCAAGATGATATAACCCTGGGTGTGCAGATGGGTCAAGATCCTCCCTACATGTTTCACCGTACAAACGGCTTCATCAGGGGAAATGGAATGAGACCACCATAAAAGGCCAAATTCTATAATATTGGAAAAAAGACACAAATACAATTTAATACAAAAATAATTCCCAGTAAATACTGCATTGATCAAAGGGATCCCAACAGTGCTAGAAACCGCCAAATGTCCCACAATTCCCATCCATGGTGCATAATACATGTAACCTATAAGGGCCGAGTACATACCTCCAAAGCCAGTACGAAAGGGACAAGCCCGGCGTGGAACCCGCACACGAGCCCCCAAATGGCAGGACCACCTTAGTGCAACTGTAAGGGGCAGTCTAAAACAAAATAAGCAAAAAAGAACAAAAATAATAATAATTTTTTCTAGTACCAGGTTGTACCCTTGTTCAGTGTACAAATCAAAAACAGAACCACACGGCGGGATGTACTGAGATACAACAAGAAGCCACCAGGTATACCTACCCAAATAAAAGCAAAAAACGAATATGCGATACGGAGGCGCCAAAGAAAGAGTGAGCAATGATAGAGATGGAATCCGAAGTGCTTGGTCCTAGATTAAACGATAATTCAATTACATATAAACTGAAGAGGGAAGGAGAGAAAAAAATAATCATTTTCTTTCTTTTTTTTTTTTTTTTTTTTATTTTATTCAAACATTTTTTGTTTTTGTAATAAAAATAAAATAAAAAAATAAAAATAAAATAAATTTGATAAATGAATAAAAGAGAGCGCTTACCCAAGCTTTGAGTTTCTGAAACAAGCCTAATAAGGGCAGTTAGAAACATTTGTATCCCCTGATAGGGACAACACTGCTGCTGATAGATCAAATGAAAATAATGAAGGGAGAGCTTCAGTGCTCAGCATCAAACCTGATGAACACAGAAAAAATCAAAAGAAAAAATAAATAGGATATAATCATTAAATAGTGAAGAGAAGGGGGAAAAAAGTCTAAGACCAAACATCATCCTAAATCTTACTGACCTAATCGTAGATGAACTGACTGAGAGGCGCCTCCGTGGAACCAGCAATGGACAGCCAGCTCCACTTCCTGATATACCCCCTAGGCTTGTGCAATTCGTTTCGCAACGAATCGAAATTCGGCCGAATTTTGCATCTTTCGGACATTCGGATGCATCCGAATTTCCGAATAAAAAAATAACGAATAACAACGAATACGAAAGAAATATAATGAATGAATTCGAATGAATTCGACATGATTTGGTAATTCTTTAAAGATCTAATGAAACAAAAGGTCAGCTCAAAGTAAATCTAATAGTTCAATCAGCTAATTAATTTTGTGCCAGAGGTTGGATTACTGGCAAAGTGCATTCCTGAGAACTGAGTTAAAAGGGTGTTGTATTGTATTTGAGCCGAGGAGAAGAGACGTTGTCATTGTGTGTGTTAAAAGATTCAATAAACAAACGACTTTCCAAACTACGAATCGTTATCACGAATGTCTATACATACATAAATAGCGAATTTCAACGAATTTGACACTCTACGAATAATAATGAATTATCCGAAAATGTATTAACGTAACATAACGAATATAACAGAACGAAATGATGTATTTTACGAATGACAACGAACCGAAAACTAAAGGAAATTTTCCTTTGTGCACAAGTCTAATACCCCCCACCCATTCTACGTGATAGTGTCACCGCCGAACGGGTGCGGACGTACAGCGATCCAAACGCATGCGCACCAAGCCCTGTCCACAGCCTACAATGCCCAGAGTGCTTCACCAGAACATGACACACCTGGACAACGCTCGGATAAGCCAACCCGAACGACCCACAGTGATCAAAGCCAATCCCTTCAGTGGAAAGGGGGAAGGGGGCGCTATAGTGGGAGAAGGAAATTAACTGTAGGAAATGAAAGTGGATGATGTAGAAGGGGTGGTCAGCATGAGGAAGGTCGTTAAAGGGGGCCTGTGTCCATTCGCAAGCCCTTGGGTGTCCATACAGTTGCGGGTGGTCAATGGGGGTCCATATGTAGGATCACAGCCGGCCAGTTCCAACGTACCAGCAAAGGCCTATAGGGATGCACAAATCAGGCCCAACAAGAGAGACATATAGCAGGATAAGGGGGAAGAGAAAAGGACATCACTACGGTGCACTGGTGGGAAAACCCCCAAACCATACAGCCAAACCCGGGTACAAAAAAACAAAAAAAACTAATTATAAAGTATTTTCAAAAATAAATACAGACAAAGAGAAAAAAAAAAAAGGACAATTGTAATCATACAATAAATAAACAATAAATTAATCCTGACAGAGAAACAGCCAAGTGGGCCGAATGATGGAATATTGGTCCAAATAATTTGCATAGGGCAGCAATTCAACATGAGAAAGGGAATCCATAGAGAGAAATGTAGTAAACCAAAATATCTAACAGCCAAATATAGATGCATATGGTGCTACAGAGTCTACAAATTAACTCAAACTGTTCTATTACAAAAAAGATTTGAAGCTGATATACTCGTTTAGTCCTGGATATTTGGTAGCATCCAAAATATGTATCCACTTGGTTTCCAATTGTAGAAGCATTGTATCAATTTCACCGCCCCGTACGTGCATGGGAACATGTTCCAGGGAGTGGAAACGAATGAATTTGGAATCAAAATCATGCTGTAAACCAACATGCCTGTTTAGAGCCGTGGTACATACTCGTTTAAATAGTGGAAGCATATGATCCCTAATGCGTTTAAAAAACAAGCCAAAGACAAGCAGGAGATTTACCTAAATATGATGCGATTTTGACAAAGGAGTGGAGGTGAGAGTTCTGAGAGCCCAGATTGAGATTTCATTTATTATTCTCTTCTGCTTGCGGGAACCAGTTTCAGTGCTCCTTGTGTGGTTTATGATTCTAAGAGACCCACTTATATGGATCTATGAAATGGTGCATACTTTTCCTAATCAGCCTACCAGCACTTATCACTTTATGATTGATACATTGTTTCATTTATACACATTTTTTGCGCAGGATCATTATGGACTTTATTTGATTTAGTATTATGTGAGTGCTAATAGACCCTGCTGCATTTTCTTAGCACCTTAATTGCAGTTTGCATGTGTATATTTATTCCATTTTATTGTCTTTGATATTCATCCAGTATAGTGCACGTTTAAATTTTTTTTATATATCATATTATTTTTTTATTTTTTATTCATCTATTTTTACCACATATTTGATATTCACTATCTATTATATATCATATACAATTATATTTAGTTAGTAGTGCGAAGGCTATTTTTACTATTTTACAGATTTTCGGATCGTTAGTACGGTGCTTTCGGCAGCCGATTTGACTTTTTCATCAAACAAAAGCTGGATGTGCAGGCTTTAAAATGTTTGTCGGATGTGAACTCAACATCTGATTTTCGGATGATCAGTACAGAAATCATCACACAAAATTCGAAAGTACAAAACACGCATGCTTGGAATCAAGGAACGAGTCGGAAGAGTTAGGTCTTATAAATTACTGTTTGTAATCTAGAATTAACACTCATGACGAGGCAGCTGATGAAATGTCGAAATGCAGCGCACATTCTCATCTTCTTTAATGGGATAATAATGAAGCTGCTTTGCTGGTGATACTGATGTAGTTACGCCAAACATATTTTTAAAGGCATTTGTTTTGTACTGTCTGAAAATCAAAATTCTACTAACTTCTACTAACACGAAATTAGTAGAAGGGGCCCAAAGGGTGGCTCTTGAGAAATGAACTTTCTCCTTATAATCTCAATTTGTGGATAGTTAGTATGCTAGAAAAAATCCTGCATATGCACTTTTGACAAAAAACAGACGCTCGGTCATCCAACAATCGAACCGTGTGTACAAGGTCTAACATGCTTAGTCACAAAGACTCAAGCAGCAATATCTTATACCAACCAAATAACAGTTTACCAAACACTGTCCACCCACTAAGTGGGCGACATTACCCAAAAGCTAGGTTATTAACCTGGCTCCATTCCATCACCACGGCCTAACAAATCATTCTTTAAAATATCTGAGAAAATGTACCAAAAACATACCTCCTAAATGTCTGAAATTATAAAGAGGGATATTCTTTAGCACATAGTAAGGCCCCATTCCCACCTGAGCATTTTGTAGCTTGAAGCCTGAAGCTACAAAACACTGGAGAGGAAAAAATCAATTATTCTCTATGGAGATAGTTCACATCTCCACTCCAAAACGCCTGAAGCCAGAAGCTCAAAAACGCCTGAAGCTCAAACAAGTTCTGGATCTTTTTTTTATGCAGATTTGGGCAGTTTCCTGCTTTTTACATTGGTGACCTTTTGACCTGCACAAGATCATGGCAAAACACTGAAAACCCCCTAAAAACTCTGCAAAAATCGTGGCAAATCACGGTAAAATCACACGATTTTCTGCCTGAAAACGCTACACTTAGGTGTGAATGGGGTCGCGACATCTCGCTTCTTTGAGTGTTTCTACGTGCATTTTGCCGTTATTATCTGCTCAAGTGAAATAGAGTTACATAAAGGAAATTACATAAAAATACACAGATCTCCATTTTTGTTCGGCAGACATGGAGGCAAGGAATATGGTGGAGGAAGTAGATGAGACAGGCTCTTTCAGATCTGAAGAGCTTTATCCAAATGGTAAAGCAGCACCCCTGCCTCTACGATTTCACAGATCCATGCTACAAGCTTCGAGCGAGCAAAAGGTGAGCATGGAACCAAATTGCCAGCCAAGTGTTCACAAACTGGGCAGACCTAAATGCCCATGTGAAGGATGATAAAGGTAAGATAAACCCCTTCAAAATGAACTAACCACCAAACTGGCCATAGGGAGATAATAGGATGATTGTTATTTAGTACATTATAAATAACAGAATATTAGCACCAGAAAAACAGTACCCTTATGCGTATATTCCTATGCATTGCTTACAAGAGCATACATATGAGAAAACAGATAATAGATGTGAATTGCAGTTCACTATGGCCACATATGTGTACACACAAATTGCATGTGTGTAGGAATGTGGCCACAATGAACTGGAATGGCACATCTATTGCCTCCTTCTTTGTAAGTATATAAGTATATGCACCTAAGCAATGCATGGGACTATGAGTATAAACTCGTATTGTCAGCATGTCACAAATACATGAGGGCACACTCTGACCCCTAGTGGATATTGTATGGATGCTGCACACAAAGATAAACATATATTAAAAAAAAAAACACAACACTTCTTATAAATAAAGCATTTTTTTAAAAATGATTCAGTACAGCTTAGTATATGGTTGTATTAACAAACAGATACAGATAATAAAGATTTAAAATTATTCAATTGCCTCAAGCTGCCATGGGACCTGGCCTGCTGGAGACAAAGTAGGAACGCAAATTGATCCCTGATATGTGTACCTTGTCTGCTTCCACGAACACCAGTCCAATGAGCTCTTTCCATGTTCTGATGTAATGGGTCCTCAAACTCAAATCCATCCCACTGCCTTACAAAGTTATGCAA
Source organism: Lithobates pipiens (assembly GCF_037356315.1). Taxonomy (NCBI): domain Eukaryota; kingdom Metazoa; phylum Chordata; class Amphibia; order Anura; family Ranidae; genus Lithobates; species Lithobates pipiens. The sequence continues at coordinate 96,290,011 of NW_027507903.1, read as the reverse complement.
GGCACATGCAGCTTTAACAGCTTAGACAGCATTTTGCATGTTTAGGACAATGGGAGTGTGCAGGACCCGCCATTTGTTTGCTAATATGCCAAATGCACATTAGACAACTCAATGTGCTCTTGTTAACCGATAACTGAACACACTCTTCTGTACAGTTAGATTATGCCCCTAATAAGGCCGTAGAAGATGCTCACTCAGAGCAAAGCCTCATCCCCCACAAAAACACTGGCTAGGGGAGGGCCATGTGTACCCGGGAGTGGACTGTCCAAAAGAAGAATTCTCAAAAATACTAGAGTCAACGCTGCTGCCATATGACCCAATATCTATATAATGGAAGCAATAATTAGCATCAGCCACTGCCATTAAAACAAACTAAAAATATTTCTTGTAGTTAACATACTGGCTTTCGCTACCCATGGGCTTTATGATCCCAATGTGTTTTCCATCAATCGCTTCAACGCAATTGGGGAAGTTGCAGCGCTGACAGAAAACTTCAGAGATCTGTGACCATTCTTCTGTTGTAGGTTTGTTAAACACAATATCCTTCAACACATCCCAAATAGCAGAGCAGGTGTCACGGACTATGTAACTTGCTGTAGATTTTCCAACCCGAAAGGCATAGTGTAGACTTGCTAATGATTGTCCGGTTGCTAGGTACCTACAAAGAAATAAATATATAGATTTTAATTTGTTTTTTAACAGTTAAACTTCTCAAAGGAAAGTGGAAGAGTATACTTGAAGCCTACACTCGACATCTACGACTGCTAAGAGAGTTTAGGAGTGACGGCGTGTGATACTGGAAATTATGTGCATGCCAAAGAATTGGAGTTCCTTCGGCCATTGCTGGCTTTGGGGCGGTAAGCTATCATCTGTATGAATGCCATTAAACAAAATGTAAAGAGAAAATTATAATAATTCATTTCTATTTTCAGTACGGAAAACTGCTGGGAGTATAGTACTCCAAATAACATTTTGGACAAAGATGCAAGCAGTCATCAAGCAGGCCCAGCGTCAGTCAGAGATCAAGCAGACCAAGAGCTTACGGAGAGCCAATTGTCGACTCCAGCAGGTTCTACCTCTGTGACACCTGTGGGAGACTGGGAGTCCACACCACCCATTTGTGCTTGTGTACCTGCTAGAGCAAACATACATGCAACAAGAAGGAGGGCTCCTGAACAAGATTTTAACCGCTTGTTGGACATTATAGCCAGTATGTTGGAAAGGATGAAGCATCAGAACTCCAAGCAGACATGTTGGCAGGTACCATCCGATACATAGCCACATTTATTCTGCCAGCCACCACATATAGGTCCTCAGAACCTCCACCACTTATGGTCTCTATGCAAGTCTCCCCCTGCCCCATCTGCCAGCACCACATTCTTTACCCCTTCCTCGGTTGTCATCACCACATTCTGCCACCCACCTTCCTCTGCCAACACCACTACTTTCTAATTGCCAGAATATTAATCACAATCCCTCTACCTTCACCTGGTCACATTATGGCCATGCCATGAATGTGGTGATGTCACCTAATGAGGCAGTCAACTCCTCCCAAATCTTCCATCACCTCTAAAGTTTTTTGTTTTTGTTTTATGAGCTACGTTAGCTCTATTTCTTTTTTTATATTGTTGAGCTTCTTGGAGCTTATAGCGGAGGTCCACCCTAAAATGGACCTCCGCTCATCGGAATCCCCCCCCCCTCCGGCGCCACAATCGGCACCTTTCAGGGGGGAGGGGGTGCAGTTACCTGGATAATCCAGGTAACTGCACCCACTTCCGGGCTAGCTCTCTGCGGAACGGGGCGTACGTTACGCCCCCGTTCCGCAAGCGCCCGCCCCCTTCAGCAAGTGCCCCGCTGCCTGCTGGGAAACACACAGCTCCCAGAGGCAGCGGGGACCGTCCGGATTGCGCCGCGCGGCTCGCGCATGCGCAGTAGGGAACCGGGAAATGAAGCCGAAAGGCTCCATTTCCTGATTCCCATACCCAAGATGGCGGCGGGACCCGGCAGCCGAGCGAGCGATCGGCTTCGGGTGCCGACATCGCGGGAGCGCTGGACAGGTAAGTGTCACTATTTAAAAGTCAGCAGCTGCAGTATTTGTAGCTGCTGGCTTTTAAAAAAAAAAAAAAAAAAAACGCGGAGTCCCGGTGGACTCCCGCTTTATTGTTTTGTCTTATTTTTATCTATATGTTATCTTATCTAGATGTACAGTATATGTGAAGAACAAACAAACAAAAAAAGTTATATTTCAAGAAGTTTTTTTTCTTTAAAAACGTGTGTTTGGTGTTTATTTTATGCATATAAATTTTTTTTAATATTGGGTTCTTTATGTATCAGTCTTTAAAAAATTACAAAAAATGTGAAAAAATTACCTCAGTGTGATGATTAGTCATTCCACAGGGGGTATACTGTTACAGAAATATGTGTCCATTCGTTGCAACCGACTACTGAGTAAACCCAGTAACTCATCAGAGCTGTGAGCAAAAATAACAAATGTGGGGTTTATTAGTGGACATGATAAGAAAGGAACAATGTCAAACATCATGAATCCAAATAAGCTTGACTAACCTTTTTATGGACATCCTAGTGTAGTCCAAAAATGTATCCTCATGATCACGTAGGTCACTGTACATGACCCAAAATTGGCCTCTCTCTTCTTGATCAGCAATTACGGGGTGGATCCAGTATCTGTGTGCATTCTTCTTCCTCCTCTCTCTTTCATGTAGAAAATATGACGCAACAATGGCTGCTGCCACAAAACACGCCATCTCATCATCACTCATCTTTGCAGAGGATAATACATACACATGGAGCAGGAAGCACAATGATGAACACAATGATGAACCGGAAGAAGAATATTCAGGAAGCAGATGAAAAAAATCTAAAAACATAGCAACAAATGATGAAACAGAATGATGAAACAGATTCTCATTTTTCCTATGGGCTAATAAAAAAAACGCAAAGCTCAAAAACACAGAGAAAACGTTGCATGGAAAAAATGCTCAAAAACGCTACGCTCAGGTGTAAATGGGGCCTAAGCAGCAAAGGACATGTCCTTAGTTACAGGGACCGCAAAGATCTAATATGCAGAAAAGGATTGTCTAAACCAGTGTTTCTCAACCTTTTTTCAGTCAAGGTTAGGGACGGCCCATCCATTAAGGGTACACGGGCGCTCCTCCTATCTATGTGTCCGGCCTCCATGCAGGACGCCGGATGCATGGATTCCAATGGGGGGGGGGGGGGGGGTTGAAGCACATAATTAGAGCCAGAGGCTTTAATAGGCTTCAAAATAGGGTGGGCTCGAGGTGCAGAGCACTGCAAACTGAGTCCATCCAGGTGTGTAACAATAGCGAATGAAACTTCCCGGGTCCTGAGACCCATCACTAGATTGGATGAAAGGACATGCGATCGGATTGGACATCTAGGAGGAGGAAGGAGGAGATGTGCAGCAGAACACGCCGTGATGTATAGGAGGAGACGGGATGGAATCCGCAAGCCACCGCCTGTCCACAACCTACATGGTTTAATAGCGAGGCTGGATGACTAACCGTCATCGACCAGATGGGTAGTGCAGGCGACCTGACTGCCTGAGTACCATGGGGTGCCACCGGCTGACCAATCGATCCGGGGGAGGGGGGGTGGTGGTTGTTTGCTGCCCCCCCCAAAAAAAACCTTTAGAATTAAGGACAATCTCAAGGCACCCCATTCTAAAATGTAAAGTACTATTCAAATAGTTTTACATAATGCAGCAAAATTCACACACATAGGACAGCCAACATTAGAGGTGATTTATTCCTCCAAAGCAAATACACTTCTGCACACTAGTACTGACTAGTATTCCAGTGTTTCTTCTCTCCCTCAGTTTCTCTTCATCACTCAGCTAATGTGACCCCATTGTTAATGAAGAGAGACAGGGGAGGGTTAAACAAGAAAACAAGGATGATGTGCAGGCGATCAACACCCTTCTTATTAACACCGAAGGTTGCAATGGTGCACAATAAAAACCTGTCCCATTGTGTAACTAAAAGGCATGCTTCATCTAACCGGTTAGCTTGTATATATTTTTGGATTTTTTTTGCCATTTTGCTAAGGCACCCCTGAAGAAATTTGCAATAGCAGCAGATTTTGACTGGCTCTCTATGGAGCCAGTTCACATATCTACGCTGCGGCTCCAGTGCAAATTTGCACAGGAACCCTGTGCGTCTTTTGGTCTGTTTCAGGTCCTAATACAGCCAAAAGTTCAGGCTGAAATCTGACTTAAAACAGTGAACCTGGACACACCGGACCCCTGCTGTTAGCAATTGCGTGTAGTCGACGGCCATCACAGCTGCCGGCCATGTGCATGGGCTCCTATGTCACGTGGCGGGCACGCACCCTATACTCCTTAAAGCGCCTGCTGTACAGCTACGACAATTCACGCAGCAGTGCCATGCCACCGTCAATCGACAGCGGGCGGACGGTAATCGGTTAAGCACTGATTTAAATTACGATTTTGATAAAGGAGAGCCATGTACATGTGACAGGCAAAGAAAGGAAAGCCTTGCGAATAGTTAAAATTGCTGAATCAGCTCTATTGGGCAATGTGAATGGCAAGGCATGAAATGATAACTGCCTATCCTTGTCTTGCTAATCCTCCAGTAATTTAACAACTTACCCAGGACCGTTTTTAAGGCAGGGCAAAAGGGACAGCTGCCCTGGGCCCTGTCATTGTTGTGGGGCCCAAAGCAGCTGCTTCATACTTGCCAACTATCCTGGTTTAAATTCCCTCGTTCCTTGAGGGTTTAGTCCTGTGCTGTGTCCCAATATCTCAGTTTGAAGTGCTGCTACTAATGCTGTCCAGCTCTGCCCTATTGTTGTGTACAGATGACTCACCTGCAGACCCTATGTTTACATGTAAATTACTGGCATTCATATGTAGATAGAGGTGGCCGGCAGCATTGATATGTATATCATGCCCCCCGAGGTCATATGCACAGTAATCTCTAACAACCAATCAACAAGCAGAAATCATGTGCTGTAACCTCTAGCAACTAACCAGTGAGCTGTAATGTGTTCTGTAACCTCTAGCAACCAGTCAGTGAGCGGTAATGATACACTGTAACCTCTGGCAACCAATCGCAATAGCTGCCTGATCTGATTCGGTAAACTGATTTTGAGTCTAGCTGCTATTTATTGTATGTATCAGAGCAGGTGGAGAGTGAAACTGCATGGGGGGGGGGCCCAATCAATATTAAAGACGGCCCTGAACTTACCTCAACTAACCAGCCTGAACTGAGTGGTAAAGCAGTTCTAAAGTGTTTTATGTGCAAAAGAAAAGATTGATTCTATAGCAGCTGCGATATCACATGACATGTTGAATGCAATTTGTGACCCAATAGCAGAATGTAAACACTGCTTCTAAAGTCCTTTTAGAAGCTACTTAACCAATAGCGAGAATTATATGCAAAGTTATTGTGTCCCTAATGAATAAAAACTGTTTTGATGAATGAGTGTGGGAATAACCACTTTGATACATTGCATATAAAGGCCAAAAGAGTTCTGCAGAGCCCTCAAAAGGAAAAGTAATCAGTGGCATAGATAATGCAGGTGGTTTAAGCAAGGGAATTGAATATCATATCAGAAATAACTGCAAGCAAAAAACTGGTGTTAAAGTGGATGTAAAGCCACTCATGATTCTCAACTATTGCCATTTTTCTTATGTATATATGTATACATGCCTCCTGCATGTATCCCTACCTTTTAAAAATCACCCCCTTCTGCACACCGAGCCCCACAAATCTCTGAAATCCATGGGCGAGTCTATGCTCCGGAGCTATGTGGGCGGAGTCGTAACGCTACTAGACTCCTCGCCCAACTCTATGCTCCCTTTTTGCCAGGCAGAGTCACAAAGGAAGCAGGCTGTAGTAATAGCTGTGAGCAGGGCCGCTGATAGGGGGGGACCACCAGCCCTCCTGTACTGGGCCCTGCCCTGTAGGGGGGCCCAGAGGCAGAGGGGGGACTCCCACATTATAGGGACTATACTAATCCTGAACTAGGGTCCCATGTAGTGTGTGCGTGGGAGGAAGCAGAAAGCAAATTATTTAAACACTTTTGGGAGTAATCTGCAGCCGTATGTCCAGACTATTACATACACTACATTACACAAGTCCCAGTCTCTTCTATATCAATACGCCGGCCCATAACCCACCTCATAAACCGATCATTCCACGAAGGGATTGTTCCCACCATCCTCAAACAAGGCATCGTCAAACCTCTACTCAAGAAACCAAACCTGGACCCTCAGGATCCAAACAACCGTAGGCCGATTACAAGCCTCAACACCATTTCTAAGATCATGGAGAAAGCTGTAGTACATCAGCTACAACTACAAAATCAAAGCTCGCCACAGCGCCTAGAGGCGATTCAGTTCGCATTGTGCGCTATATAAGTATTTCATTCATTCATTCATTCAATGTAATTGTCTGGACATATACGGCTGCAGATTACTCCCGAAAGTGTTTAAATACTTTGCTTTCTGCTTCCGGCTGTCCAACTTCGTGCCCAGGTGGAAGGAGCAGAGGTTTTAGAGGAGCTCAGCTTCTGGCCGGTCCCCACGCTCCCAGATCCAGAGGATCCAAGCCCCCCACCCCAGGAGAAGCACTGCATGAGGACCCCAGATAAAAGAAGCCAGCAGGACCAGGTACTTGTGAAGTCGGGGGATGTTAGGTGGAGGTAGAGACTGGGCCCGGGCTCTGAGCATAAAGTTGGCCATACTGCATACTGCTCTCCCATATATCTAAAATATTGTGGGTATTCACCGTGCCCAGAGTGAAAGTCTTTTCCCTGTTGTACTTTCTATTGCGTTAATATACAGTATATGTATATTAAACCCTGCATTTCTCCATTGTACACAGTCCACGGGTTAGAGGGAGGGGTGCTCAGGTTCAGGCTTATGTGGGGGGGCCCGGCCAGGTAGACTGTACGGGGCCCCATGATTTTTAACAGCGGCCCTGGCTGTGAGACGCTAAGAGAGGGGGGTGATGACGCTGGGAAAGTACACTGAATGTCTCTCTCATGCTAGTGCATGAGATAAGGAAATGAGCTGTCACTCACAGCAAGGGGGAAGAACTGACTGGTATGTCTCTGTCTGTCCTTTTTATCTCACTGAAAGAAGATGAGAGGATTGCTCAGAACTGGATTAACTCTACGTGCAAGACTGGGCACAGATGACATGAAATCACATGCTGTACCAGGTACACGCCTTAATTAAAAAAAAAAATTGGGGGTTTACATCCACTTTAATGCATAGAATGCATTAAGAAAAAAAGCCTTCTGCCTTTACAACAACTTTAAATGAAGACCAGGAAGCACCAGATATCTTAGACAGTTATTTGCATAAAATACTATTCTAACATTCATCATAGTTACATAGTTACATAGTTAGTCAGGTTGAAAAAAGACACAAGTTCATCTAATTCAACCATATAAAAAAAAATATATATATATATATATATATATATGCCGTGAAGAAACCTTTCTGTATTTGGAGATGAAATCTCTTTTCCTCTAGATGTAAAGAGTGCCCCCTTGTACTCAGTGTTGACCATAAATTGAATAACTCAACACCAAGTTCACTATATGGACCCCTTATATATGTATACATGGTGATAATATCCCCCCTTAAAGAGGAAGTAAACTCTCCCACTCTGATGCTTCTTTTCATTTAGTCCATTATAATAAGTCATTATCAGACTATAGCCACTGTAATCCAGCCCAAATTGCATATTACTTACTGTTTAAAGAAACTTTAAAAAACTTGTTTCCAGGGGTTAGGCTGCGCCATCTTAAGTATTGTTTTCTGAGTCCACAGTAGAGTTTATTTCCGCCCTTACATTGAGCACTTCCTGTACTGTTAACCAAGCCTCCTTCTCAATCCAACGTTCTATGGCAACCCTGCTTCCCTGTTCATAGCTTACTTGTTTATTTCATAGTATTTACTTGTGCTGATGTCTAATGTTTCCATTTGTCAGACTTATCAGCTTCAGCTGATAAGACTGCAGTAATGGCCAAGTTTAGACTGTATGTGAGGTCACATGGTGTGTAGGAGGAAGCTCTGAGTGATTAGCAGAGTTCAGTGTTGTGCCGTAGGAAGTCCTGATAACAGATAGATAAGACATAGAGAGTGTGCCTTAAATCAGGGGAGATCTGGGCATGCTCAGTGACTTCATTCTACAGAACAACAAGGATTACAACAATACTAAGCAAGTAAGGAGATATCTACAAGCAGTGTTCATTAGGGTTTTTTATGCTGATTTACATGGGACAAAGTTGTGGGGGAGGGTTTACAACCACTTTAATCTCCTCTTCTCAAGAGTGAATAAATTCAGATCCTCTAATCTTTCCTTATAGCTGAGCTCCTCCATGTTTCTTATCAGTTTGGTTGCCCTTCTCTGCACTTTCTCCAGTTCCCCGATATCCTTTTAGAGAACTGGTGCCCAAGATTGAACTGCATATTCCAGGTGAGGTCTTACTAGAGGGGCAAAATGATATCTCTCTCTCTGAAGTCTATACCTCTCTTAATACAAGAAAGGACTACTCACTTTGAAAATTGCAGCTTGGCATTGCATGCCATTATTGAGCTTATAATCTACCAAAACCTTTTCCACCATTGATTCCTCCAGTTGTACTCCCCCTAGTATGTATGATGCATGCATATTCTTAGCCCACAAGTGCATAACTTTACATTTATCAACATTAAACCTCATCTGCCACATAGTCGCCCAATTACACATGCATTGAGATTGGTTTGTAAATTGGAGACATCCTGTAAGGACATTATTCCACTGCATAGCTTAGCGTCATCTGCAAAGACAGGAATTTTACTTTTAATCCCAGACCCAATGTAATTTATAAAGCTATTAAAAAGTAAGGGTCCCAGCACTGATAACCTTAATAGGCAATTCAGATTGAGAATCATTAACCACTACTCTCTGAATTCTGTCTTTTAGACAGTTCTCTATCCATTTACAAACTGATATTTCCAAGCCTGTATACTTTACCTTACACAATGAGCCGTGTGTGCAGAACTGTGTCAAATGCTTTTAAAAATCCATCATCAATAAGAGGCTCTTGCCTCTGAACCGCTTGCTCCAAAATGCCACAGCCACAACAACAGCAAAGAGCCCAAGTAAACAATATTCTTAGGGATACCATGTAAATACAATATTCTGGTCAAAACACCATTTGCCAGTCCGGAAATGATCACATTTGCCAGTCTGGAAATTACCACATTTGTCAGTCAGAAAATGACCACATTCAATAAATTCTGTTGCATCTGTAGACAACTGGTAAATGCTAAAACAAATTCCATCTGCCACATAGAGCTAACATTTTAAGTTGAAATCAATTAGTGCCAAAAACCAGTAGATACTCTTTTACCTTCTAACAAAACCAACATGCCAATAAGAGAATTTATGACCTGAGATGAGAAACACCCAGTGTCCACTAGTGAAAATCTGTTCAAAGGCAAAATGCGTGATAAAAACACTAAATGCCCAAGAACTACTGAATCACATAAACAGTATACTAGTTTCCGATAAGGTGGTTCTGAAAAGATACAGAGGGGGTTATTTACTAAAGGAAAATCAACTTTGCACTGCAAGTGCTCTTGAAAGTGCACTGAAAGTACACTTAGAAGTAAAGTTGCTGTAAATCCGAGGGGGACATGCAAGGAAAAATAAAAACAGCATTTTAGCTTGCACATGATTGGATGATAAAATCAGCAGAGCTTCCACTCATTTCCGATCTACCCCTTAGATTTAGAGCGGCTGCACTTTCAAGTGCACTTGCAGTGCAAAGTAGATTTGCCTTTCAAAAATAACCAACACTGTGTTTTTGAGGAGTCTAAAACTTCATCCTGACGTACTCTGTAACCAACACCCAGGAAATTAAATGTGGAGCAAGGCAGAACTGTGATTCAGCAGCCAAAGGAAAATGATACCATCAAACTGGAAGATCAGGGGATCACTTTTCCCATGCTCACTGGACCAATGCAAACTTCCTATTAGGCAACAGCACTGTAGTAGAAATGCACTGTGATTTACTAAAAGTAAAGCAGAGCCCTGTGAGAGGAGTAGGAGCATTGGAGAATGCACATCTCACCAAAAGCCTTCCAATGCTTCACTATTGAATATTCATGTGTTTTATCAAGAAAATTATTTTGAGATGAAGCAAGATAAGAATGAACAGGGAGTTACAAGATCCTGACCAAAAGCAGAGAATAAGTAAACGATTTCAGAATTGACTAAAAGGGCATCTGGACCAAACGATCTAATCAAGAAAAGCTACTGTACATTTAGGTATATCAATGAGAATACGCTATCAACAATTAGATCAATAAAGAACAAGAACTCTTAGAAGCTGACAAATGATTAAATTCAGTGGACTCTTCAGGAATGACCGCTAGAGGTAATAAACAAATGCAGTTACTATATGAGGTGGCAATCTCCCTTCATAAATTTCTTTGGAAAATTATAAAACACTATCATGCCTACATTTCATGTTCAGTGACACATTGGGGAGTTATTTACTTTGCAGTAGATCAAACATGAGGGGAAGCTTTGCTGATTTTATCATCCAATCATGTGCAAGCTAATATGTTTTTTTCTTTTTTTTCTTGCATGTCTCCCTCGGATTTACAGCGACTGCACTTCCAAGTGCACTTATAGTACAAAGTTGATTTGCCTTTCGTAAATAACTCTAATTGTGTACTGCTCTTTAACTTTTCCTAATAAAACTACTGTATTTATTGGTGTATAACACGCGACAGCGTATAACATGCACCCCAAGTTTAGGAGGCAATTTTAAGGAAAAAAACTTTGAGGAGGGAAGTTTAAGTATAAAAAATTACATTTAAATGCCCATCATTACAGTCTTGTCCAGTGTCTTTGCAGCCTTGTGTCTCTTTGCAGCCCTGTGTCTCTTTACAGCCCTGTGTCTCTTTACAGCCTTGTGTCTCTTTGCAGCCCTGTGTCTCTTTGCAGCCTTGTGTCTCTTTGCAGCCTTGTGTCTCTTTACAGCCCTGTGTCTCTTTGCAGCCCTGTGTCTCTTTACAGCCCTGTGTCTCTTTGCAGCCCCATGTCTCTTTACAGCCTTGTGTCTCTTTGTAGCCCTGTGTCTCTCTGCAGCATTGTGTCTCTTTGCAGCCCTGTGTCTCTTTACAGCCCTGTGTCTCTTTACAGCCCTGTGTCTCTTTGCAGCCTTGTGTCTCTTTACAGCCCTGTGTCTCTTTGCAGCCTTGTGTCTCTTTGCAGCCTTGTGCCTCTTTGCAGCCCTGTGTCTCTTTACAGCCCTGTGTCTCTTTGCAGCCTTGTGTCTATTTGCAGCCCTGTGTCTCTTTACAGCCTTGTGTCTCTTTGCAGCCCTGTGTCTCTTTGCAGATTCATTGCAGGAATTTAAAATTGGTGCTGATCTCCGCTGATTGGGAGAGGAGCGAGCGCCGCCAACATAAACAAAGCCGAATGTTCTCCGCTAGTTTCGGCTCCTCTTGCAGTCCCGCCCACGTGACTGTGAGTGGAGCCGAGACTACCCGAGTGTACTCGGCTTTGTGTATTTCGGCGGGTGCTCGCTCCGCTCCTCTCACAGTCATGCCCAGTCCCACCCCTATGATGGACATAACACAGGTCCAATGGCGGGACCGGGCGTGACTGTAGTGAGCACCGCCGACATACACAAAGCCCAGTACACTCGGCTAGTCTCGGCGGGACTGAGAGAGGAGCCAAGACAAGTCGAGTACACACGGCTTTGTGTATGTCAGCAGGGCTCACTCCGCTCACAATCAGCGGGGGATCGTCGTATAACACGCACCCACGATTTTCCCCTGATTTTAAGGGAAAAAAAGTGTGTGTTATACGCCGATAAATATGGTAAGGGGAAAAAAATATATAAACACAACATCAGGCAACTCCTTCACAGATTTAAAACTGAAACTCTTAAGCCCTGTACACAGGGGCTGGAAGACATCGGCCATGTCAATAAAAATTTGCCAACATTCGGCCCATGTGCAAGGCAGCCAGTCCAACAGAAGCCATTTGGCTGTCTTCTGTCAAATGAGCATGTTGGAAAACTAGCAGCAGACCGATTCCCAATCAGCACTCCCAGCCAATGGCGGAGAGCCCTGACCAGAGTGGGGGGGCATCCCCCTGTCAGAACACAAAAGAACAGAGGAGGAGATCCGCTCTCACCGAAGCTGTCAGTTTTTTTTCCAGGTCGAATGGAAAAAAAACTAGTGGTGTGTGCTAGTCTTAAAACAGCTTACTGTATATACTCGAGTATAGGCCGACCCGAATATAAGCCGAGGCCCCCAATTTACCCCCAAAAAAACTGGCAAACTTATTGACTCGTGTATAAGCCGAGGGTGAGACATGCCTGTCCATCCCTGTGTGTGTGTCCGTCCATCCCTGTGTGTCCGTCCATCCCTGTGTGTCCGTCCATCCCTGTGTGTCCGTCCATCCCTGTGTGTCCGTCCATCCATCCCTGTGTGTGTGTGTGTCCATCCATCCATCCATCCCTGTGTGTGTGTGTCTCCATCCATCCATCCATCCATCCCTGTGTGTGTGTGTCTCCATCCATCCATCCATCCCTGTGTGTGTGTGTCTCCATCCATCCATCCATCCATCCCTGTGTGTGTCTCCATCCATGTGTGTGTGTGTGTGTGTGTGTGTGTGTGTGTGTGTGTGTGTGTGTGTGTGTGTGTGTGTGTGTGTGTGTGTGTGTGTGTGTGTGTGTCCAGCCTACCTTTGTCCCGAGCCTCCGTCCCGTGCCTTGCCTCCTTGCCTCCGTCCCGTGCCGTGCCTTGCCTCCTTGCATCCGTCCCGTGTCGTGCCTTGCCTTGCCCCCGTCCCGTCCCGTCCCGTGCCGTGCCGTCCCGTGCCCTCTTCGTCGGCGGCCATTGTAAAGTTCAAAAGCTGCGCCGCCGCCTTCGCCTGTGATAGGCGGAACACTGAATTTCCCAGCAGCCTGTGTTCCGCCTATCACAGACGTCGTATCATCCTCGTCCGTAGTACGAGGATGATACGATGTCCGTGATAGGCGGAACACAGGCTGCTGGGAAATTCAGTGTTCCGCCTATCACAGGCGAAGGCGGAGCCGGAGGCGCGGCTTTTGAATAGAATGGCCGCTGTCTGTCTGCTCGACACGCTGATCGAGCGGGCAGACAGCGATGACTCGAGTATAAGCCGAGGGGGGCACTTTCAGCCTCAAAAAAGAGGCTGAAAATCTCGGCTTATACTCGAGTATATACGGTAATTCCTGTAGAGTAGGGGTGTCAAACTCAATTTTATTGTGGGCTGTATCAGCATTATGGTTGCCCACAAAGGGCCAGTTGTATCTGTAAGACCATATGAATTTATCCAGGGCTTTTTTTCTCAAAAAAAATGTGTAGGAACTCAACCCCCCCGCCGAACTGCATCAAGGAGTGTGGCCAAATTGCACTAACAGTGGTAGGGGCAAAAAATACCAGGAGTGCGTTTAGTGCAGAGTTCAGCAGTGCACTATGTACAGAGTGCAGTTTCAGGGGTGCACTATGTACCAAGTGTAGGGTTGAAGAGTGCATTATATACAAAGTACAGGATTTAGAGGTGTGCTATGCACAGAGTCTAAGGTTAAGCTCTCTTTCACAGGCTGTCCACATCTGACTTCCACCCCTCCTCAGCTCTGACCTATGCAACAGCCCCCCATACCCCACCTTTGCACACATCTCCCTCCATGGCCCTCAGTATAAGGCTTCTGCATTTAAAAGTGACAGTGATGAGCAACCAGTGGAGGGGAAGAGCCAGAGGTGGCAGAGCAGAGGTTCACATGAAATGGCCTTGCGGGCCTTGTGTTTGACATATGTACTGTAGAGGAAGTAAATAGAAACCCTCAGAAAAGTCACTGATGATAAACTGACTGATCAGACTGTTAGGCACCCATGTAAAAAGTCAAATAATAGTGCACTAATTTAACCAGTGGAACATGAATCTGTGCAAAAAATATTTTTATGTCACTCTGCTAATTAACGTCAATATTAGTGAATGATTTTAAATATATAGTAGAAATCCTCCCTAGCATGATGAAAAATAAACAACAAAAAAATATAAGTAATCACTTGCCGACCAGCCGCCAGCAGCATGGTGGTTCGGCTGCGCAAATTGCCATGTCGGTATGGCGGTTTGTGCACTAGCTTCTGTGGGCATGCGCGTTGATTGGCCAGTGGTGGGAGCCAATCACTGGGTCAGGCAGACTTAATGTCCGCTGGCTGCCCGCGATCGTTCCCTGCAGAGACAGAACTAGGGTTGCCACCTGTCCAGGATTCACCCAGACAGTTCGGGTTTGGAATCATGTGTCCGGGTTTGAGACTGGACTATGGTTTCCCAGCAGGGTTGCTGGCTGCAGTTGTCTAAGACAGCGGTAATCAACCCTGTCCTCAGGGCCCACTAACAGGCCAGGTTTTATGTATTACCTTGGGGAGATGCAGACTAGAATACTGCGATCACTGAGCAGCAAATTATATCACCTGTGATGTATTTCAGTTATCTTGCAAACCTGGCCTGTTAGTGGGCCCTGAGGACGGGGTTGATGACCACTGGTCTAAGCTGAGAGTGTCTCTCTTTCATGCTGCCCAAAGCCAGCATTAACAAACCCCCCCCAAACACACACACACAGACGGGAGAGGAGAGAGGGCTTGATCTGCACCTCTTCATCCCACCCCTACTCCTCTGTGTCTGCCCACACTCCAATCCCAGAGGCAGTGCTTCAGAAAAGAAAAGTGGGGGCTTGAAATTTGAAGTCTAGCAGTCTCAAATACATCTGGATGAGAGGTGCTGCCTGCCAAGGGGTCAACGAGATCACCATCCATCCCTATCTGTGACTGAATTCTCCCCCCTTCTCTCTCCTGCCTCTGAGAAAGTACATTAAGGTAAATCAGGGTTCTCAGAGCACCCCTTACTTCAGAGTTCCTCTTTACTCCAGAGGCCGCAGTGTTCTCCCTTACATCAGAGTTCTCAGGGTTCTCCCTCCTTAAATCAGGGTTCCCAAAGCATCCCTTATGTCGGGGTCCCCAGAGTTCTCCCTTGGATCAGAGTCTGCAGAGTCCCCCCTGACAGTGAAAGGGAACTCTACGAGTTCAGATGTAAAAGGGGAAATCTGTGGACTCTGATGTAAAGGGGGACTCTTTTTATTAACTTCATATGATTAGAAATGTTATTTATTAGCAAAATATATGTATAGTTTATACAAAAAAATAAAATATTGCTGTGTGCCGCTAAAGTGTTTGGGGTTGACTTGAAGAAAAGGTGGCAACCCTAGACAGAACGGGGACCTGCCGAAGAAAACAAGGCAGATTTCTGTTCTGACAGGGGATTACACTGAGATTTTGTCTTTCTGCTATGCAGGAAGACAGAGCTCTGTGTTATTCCATCAGCCCTCCCCTGTACAATTAGTAAACACACCCAGGGAACACATTTAACCCTTTGATTGCCCCTGATGTTAACCCCTTCCCTGCCAGTGTCATTAGTACAATGTCAGTGCATATTTTTAGCACTGATCACTGTAATAATGTCACTGGTTCCCCAAAAAAGTGTAAAAAATGTCAGTTAGGTGTCCGATTTCTCCATCGCTATGTTGCAGTCCCGCTAAAAATCGCCGATCACCGCCATTACTAGTAAAAAAATAAATAATAATAAAAAAATGCCATAAATCTATCCCGTATTTTGTAGACGCAATAACTTTTGCGCAAACCAACCAATATACGCTTATTGTTTTTATATTTTACCAAAAATATGTAGCAGAATACATATTGGCCTAAACTGATGAATACATTTGATTTAAAAAAAAAAAATTATTGCATATGTTTCATAGCAGAAAATAAAAAATATATATATATATATTTTTTTTAATTGTCGGTCTTTTTCTGTTTAAAAGCGCAAAAAATTAAAATCGCAGGGGTGATCAAATACCATCAAAAGAAAGCATTTTGAGAAAATTTTGTTTGGTACAATGTCACATGACCGTGCAATTGTCAGCGATGCAATGCCTGGTCAAATGGCCTGGTCATTAACCACTTCAGCCTCGGACCAATAAATACCTTAAGGACCAGAGGTCTTTTTGCAATTTCGCACTGCGCTGCTTTAACTGGTAATTGCGCGGTCATGCAATATTGCACCCAAACGAAATTTGCGTCCTTTTCTTCCCTCAAATAGAGCTTTCTTTTGATGGTATTTGATTGCCTCTGCGATTTTTTTTTTTTGCGATATAAATGGAAAAAGAGCGAAAATTTTGAAAAAAAAAGATATTTTCTTCTTTTTGTTATAAGAAAAATCGAATAAACTAAATTTTAGTCATACATTGAGGGCAAAATTTATTCAGCCACATGTCTTTAGTAAAAAAAATGTCAATAAGCGAATATTTTTTGGTTTGCGCAAAAGTTATAGCGTCTACAAACTAGAGTACATTTTCTGGAATTTACACAGCTTTTAATTTATGACTGCCGATCTCATTTCTTGAGGTGCTAAAATGGCAGGGCAGTACAAATCCCCCCCAAATGACCCCATTTTGGAAAGTAGACACCCCAAGGAAATTGCTGATGGGCATGTTGAGCCCATTGAATATTTATTTTTTTTGTCCTAAGGGATTGAATAATGACACAAAAAAAAAAAAAAAATTTTTTTACAAAAAGTTGTCACTAAATGATATATTGCTCACACATGCCATGGTTATATGTGGAATTGCACCCCAAAATACATTCTGCTGCTTCTCCCGAGTACGGGGATACCACATGTGTGGGACTTTTTGGGAGTCTAGTCGCGCACGGCACCCCGAAAACCAATCACCACCTTCAGGATTTCTAAGGGTGCAAATTTTTGATTTAACTCCTCACTACCTATCACAGTTTCGAAGGCCATAAAATGCCAAAATAGCACAAAACCCCCCCAAATGACCCCATTTTGGAAAGTAGACACCCCAAGCTATTTACTGAGAGGCATGTTGAGTCCATGGAATATTTTATATTTTGCCAAAAGTTGCGGGAATATTACAAACTTTTTTTTTTTTGCACAAAGTTGTCACTAAATGATATATTGCTCACACATGCTATGGGCAGAAGTCAAATTACACCCCAAAATAAATTCTGCTGCTTCTCCCGAGTACGGGGATACCACATGTGGGGGACTTTTTGGGAGCCTAGCCACGTACGGGACCCCGAAAACCAAGCACTGCCTTCCGGATTTGAATATAAAATGCTATAAAAAACAAACTAACCAGAGTCACCCGTAACACTTATACGGTGATCAGTGGTGAAAGGGTTAACTAGGGGCAATCAGGTGGTTCAAATTTTTATTAGGTAGTATATGGGGGTCCCTGGCGCTATATAAAAACCTGACGGGGAACCTAAATAACTAACTGGCTAACCAGCGTCACCAGTGACACTTATACTGTGATCGCTGGTGAAAGGGGGTGAAAGGGTTAACTAGCAGCAATCAGGGGGTTAAAACCATTATTGGGTAGTATATCGGGGTACCTAGCGCTATAAAAACCTGGCGGTGAACCTAAAAAAATAACTAGCTACCTAGCGACACTAGCGACACTGATGCAGCGTTCAGAAAAATTATCGCTTAGTGACACTGGCAAAAGGGGGTGAAAGGGTTAACTAGCGGAAATCAGGGGGTTAAAACCATTATTGGGTAGTATATCGGGGTACCTAGCGCTATAAAAACCTGGCGGTGAACCTAAAAAAATAACTAGCTACCTAGCGACTGTAGCGACACTAATGCAGCGATCAGAAAAACGATCGCTTAGTGACACTGGCAAAAGGGGGTGAAAGGGTTAACTAGCGGCAATCAGGGGGTTAAAAACATTATTGGGTAGTATATCGGGGTACCTAGCGATATAAAAACCTGGCGGTGAACCTAAAAAAATAACTAGCTACCTAGCGACACATGCAGCGATCAGAAAAATGATCGCTTAGTGACACTGGCAAAAGGGGGTGAAAGGGTTAACTAGCGGCAATCAGGGGGTTAAAAACATTATTGGGTAGTATATCGGGGTACCTAGCGCTATAAAAACCTGGCGGTGAACCTAAAAAAATAACTAGCTACCTAGCGACTGTAGCGACACTAATGCAGCGATCAGAAAAACGATCGCTTAGTGACACTGGCAAAAGGGGGTGAAAGGGTTAACTAGCGGCAATCAGGGGGTTAAAAACATTATTGGGTAGTATATTGGGGTACCTAGCGATATAAAAACCTGGCGGTGAACCTAAAAAAATAACTAGCTACCTAGCGACACTAGCGACACATGCAGCGATCAGAAAAATGATCGCTTAGTGACACTGGCAAAAGGGGGTGAAAGGGTTAACTCTAGGGGCAATCAGGGGGTTAAATCTTTATTGGGGGGTGATAGGGGGCTACCCTGGACCTAACACTAACTGTCCTGACAGTTTTTATTGTCACAACTGACACTGAATGCATTGATCAGTAAAGAAATGATCAATGCAATCAGTGACACTGTGACCGGGGGGGGAGGGGGGGCGGGGGGGGGATCGGGGGGCGATCGGGGGGGGGATCGGGGGGGGTTTGTGTGCCTGTGTGTACCTACATGTCAGTGTAGTGTTGGTGCACACTTACTTTTACTGTTCTCCTCGTAGTCCGGTCAAAAAGACCGCCCCGAGGAGAATGACATCACTTCCTCCTTCCTGTGTAAACAATACACAGGGGAGGAAGCTTCTCATTGGCCAGGAGCGATCCAGAGGGGGTGGCCGAAAACCAACGGCCATCCCCTCATCACGGAGCGCTCCTGGACCGAATCGGACCGCCGTAACCAGCGGGAGGGGGTCCGATCGGACCCCCCACCCGCTGGAAGGCAATCACGTAGATGTACGTGATTATGCCTGCCTGTGCCATTGTGCTGACGTACAATGGCAATACGGCGGTCCTCAAGTGGTTAAGGGGGTAAATCCTTCCAGGGCTGAAGTGGTTAATAAGGTACTTCACCTTAGTGGTGCAAACGTGGTGCTATTGATCAGGCAATAACTGATCAATTTCATCATATAATCGCAAAAAATTACCTGGTCATTAAGGGGGTAAAGCCTTCCAGGGCTGAAGTGGTTAATAAGGTACTTCACCTTAGTGGTTCAAATGTGGCTCTATTGATCAAGCAATAACTGATCAATTTAATCAAATATACAGTATCTCACAAAAGTGAGTACATCCCTCACATTTTTGTAAATATTTTACTATAACTTTTCATGTGACAACACTAAAGAAATTACACTTTGTAACAATGTAAAGTAGTGAGTGTACAGCTTGTATAACAGTGTAAATTTGCTGTCCCCATCAAAATAACTCAACACACAGCCATTCATGTCTAAACCGCTGGCAACAAAAGTGAGTACACCCCTAAGTGAAAATGTACAAATTGTGCCCAATTAGCCATTTTCCCTCCCCGGTGTCATGTGACTCGTTAATGTTACAAGGTCTCAGGTGTGAATGGGGAGCAGGTGTGTTAAATTTGGTGTTATCACTCTCTCATACTGGTCACTGGAAGTTCAACATGGCACCTCATGGCAAAGAACTCTGAGGATCTGAAATAAAGAATTGTTGCTCTACATAAAGATGGCCTAGGTTAAAAGAAGATTGGCAAGACCCTGAAACTGAGCTACAGCATGGTTGCCAAGATCCTACAGCAGTTTAACAGGACAGGTTTCACTCAGAACAGGCCTCGCCATGTTCAACCAAAGAAGTTGAGTGCACATGCTCAGCGTCATATCCAGAGCTTGTCTTTGGGAAATAGACGTATGAGTGCTGCCAGCATTGCTGCAGATGTTGAAGTACTGGGGGGGTCAGCCTGTCAGTGTTCAGACCATACGCTGCACACTGCATCAAATTGGTCTGTGTGGCTGTCATCCCAAAAGGAAGCCTCTTATAAGGATGATGCACAAGAAAGCCTGTGAACAGTTTACTGAAGACAAGAAAAATAAGGACATGGATTAATGGAACCATGTCCTGTGGTCTGATGAGACCAAGATAAACTGATTTGGTTCAGATGGTGGCAAGCATGTGTGGCGGCAACCAGGTGAGGAGTATAAAGACAAATGTGTCTTGCTTACAGTCACTGGGCTTAGCCCTTCCTTCTCTTAGCTGGCCACTCAGCTGTCAGCTAATTGCCAGCTCCTATCGCTCCACAGCTACTCACCTGTTGATGATATCCGGCTCGTCAGTCCTGCCTACTTAAGCCGTCCAGCCCAGAGGATCTCTGCCTTTGCCTTGGTCAACTTCATAGAGACTGCATTCCTGTTAAAGACTTGCTTGGCTGACATCCCTTCTGGCTCCAGATCCTGCTTGCTGTTCTATGCAGATTTTTGGCTCCCTGACGTTTGGCTTGTCTGACTATCCGCACCTCGTCTCTTTCATTATGAGTACCTTGTAATGCCTTTTGGCCTTTGTAACACCCCGGCAAGTTTTCCAGGAATTTATTAACGATGTCCTCCGAGATTTGTTGCAGTTATGTTTGGTGCTTTATCTCGATGATATCCTCATATTTTCCAAGTCCCTGGAAAGCCACCAGGGGATGTCTGTCGTCTGCCTCGGAAACTATGAGAGAACAATCTCTATTGTAAATTGGAGAAGTGCGAATTCCATCTTGAACAGGTTAAATTCCTGTTGGTTTTTGATGGACCCAGAGAAACTTTCAGTCCCATAGTGGCCCCGAGAGAGCGCTATGCATCCTTGTGGCTACTTTTCCAAGAAATTGTCACCTGCGGAGTGCAATTACAAGATAGGTGACAGAGAGCTGTTAGCGATTATCTTAGCCCTGAAAGAATGGAGACATCTCCTCGAAGGTACCACTGTGCTGGTTCTCATTTTTACTGACCATAAGAATCTCACATTCTTGTCTGAGGCTAAACGCCTCTCTCCCAGAAGGGCACGATGGGCTAATTTCTTGTCAATTACATTGTGCCTTTCTTATCCGGTACTAAGAATGTAAGGGCTGTCGCTCTGTCACAACAATTTTCCTCCACTTCTAAGATGAGTCGGTTCTGGTTCCTGTGATTCATGCTGATCATGTCCTGGCTAGGGTTCGCACCAGTCTCACTTCACCTTTGGGTGACAAAGTTCTTGCTGCTCAGGCCAATGCTCCTCCTCAGAAACCTTGTGATCGCTGCTTTGTCCCAGAGAGTCCCTGTACTGCCATTCTCCAGACTTATTCTCCCAAGCTGCTGGCCACCCTGGAAAGAATCAACTCTTTTGGGCCATTTCCCAACAATTCTGGTGGGTGGTTCTGGCCTAGTCTACTTGCTGATGTAACGGCCTTCGTAGCTGCCTGTTCTCAGAGTAAGACTCCACAACACCTTCCAACACCTTCCAGTGGGTCTCCTACAACCCATATCCAATGGAGAGAGGCCCTGGACCTACTGACACTACTTTACATTGTAGCAAAGTGTAATTTGTTTATTGTTGTCACATGAAAAGATATAAGATATAATAAAATATTTACAAAAATGTGAGAGGTGTACTCACTTTTGTGTGATACTGTATCTTTGGACTTGTTTCCATGCCCTGGTAGGGGTTGCTGAATGTAGTGCTTCACCTGTCAACCTGCCTAGCCAGACATCCCTTTCTCAGTCACTCAGAGACATAGAACAGTCCATAGCTTTGTTTTTTTTTTTTTTTTATTTGAGGGAATTACATTTGGATGGGAAATGTGAGAATTATGGGATGCCCAGAAACATACAGTGCAAACTTGCTTGGGACTTCTATATACACACTCCAATCTCCAATCCAGCACTTTACTTGTTTCTAACGCTGCAAGGGTAAGCCTGACACTGTTTGAGCCAGGCCTCAATGAGCTGCCTTTTGTGGGCAGGGAGCTCGGGCCCCTGTGGTGTAGAAATAGTTCAGATGCTAGCTATGCTCTATTCAGCTACCACTTCCAGATAGCACTCTTCATGTCCTGCCAGCCAGCCTGGCTGAATAGACCCCTCTCCACTGCCCTTCCCACAGTCCTCTCTTCTGGTTCTGCACCCATATCAAACTGCAATCTCCCAGTTCTCTCAGGTGGGCCTCCACAGTCCCCCCCGACTGTGCTCACTCACCAGCCCTCCTGGCTGTGACCAGTAGTCCTCCATGGAGACTCTTAGAAGTGTTCTCTCCCACTGTCCTCTACTTGCTCTCTCGTGTTCCAGGATCTTGTCCCTCCTACTGGATGCACCTGAGCCCCAGCTTAGGGTCACCTCCCCCCCCCAGACTGGGGAACTCCCCGTGGGCCTGACAGCCTCCACACTTTCTCACTCCAGCTCTTTCACCCAACAACTCCTCCCCAGCTGGGCTGACCCCAGTTAATTAAGGAGGCCTGCCCCCTGCCAATTTAAGTTGGGGATTGGTTAAGGCTCCTTAGAATACCCCAGACAGCTCCACCTCTCCTCTCCTTCTAGCACCTTCTGGAAAGAAGAGTGAGGGGACAGTGATGCTGCCTGTGAGTCACCAGCTGCTGCCCTGAGCCACTCCCAGCCCAGAATGAAAACAAACAGGCCTAGCCACCAGCTAGGCCTGCCTATATTTTCCTACCCTGCCAGAAAACCCTTACTCTAGCACCTCCCTAACTAGAGGGGGCTACAGACTTTTTTGGACTATTAAGATTTTTTCACATGATTGTGTAGCTCCCTGGGGTTTAGTCAGGGAACTTCTCACAGCTTTACTTGCCAAGAGTAGCCATCTTGGTTGATTGATAGAGAGCTATTGATTTCTCCCCATGTTTGGCCTTGTTGCACTTTTCTCTTATACCACTAGGTGGCCAGGAACTCGTGGTACTAGATATGAGGAAGGCAACCCAAGGTCAGGTTATGGGTATATGGGGTATCTCAGCCAATGGGCAGGGGTTTTCTTAAATCCCTTGGCCTGCTGAGGGAACCTATATATTCGGGAGAGGTCAGGTGATCTGTGTTCTGTGTCACCTGGTCTGCTGTCTGGGTGGATGTGTGTCGTCTGCCCCGGGCTGCTAGGCCAGAGATTGGGCCAACCCGGGGGCATCTGGCTGCCAGGCTGTGTGAGGGCCTACCCAGAAGTAAGAGGGCAGCACAGGGTTGGGACTGTGGTTTGCAGTTTAACCAAAAGTGACGGTTCTGGCGGCCGGAGAACCTGATGTGATGGGAAGGTAGAAGGGAAGCTGTCGCCACTAAGGGACCAACCACCATTGCCAGGGACCACAGTGAGTAACTGAACCAAGATCAGAGCAATAATCTCACTGAACGGGCACGGTGGAGAATTGAGAAACTTCAGGCGGTGATCAAGTTGGGCACCCAACCAGCAGAGGTGACACTTACAGAACAGCCTTGTGTGTTGGTCAGCAGGGGGGAAGCTTGAAGGTATCCAAAGTGCCGAGCTAGGGACCCAGCAAGGAAGCGTGGGTGACATTGAGGGAGATACCACCGCAAAAGCCTTGAGGAGCTCATGGATTCAGCGTTAGTGAATCAGAGGGTCCAGTGAGAGACCAGAAGCTCAAGGGGCAGAAGAACTACAAGTAAAAGTTGTAGTAAAGCTGGGAGAATTGTTACATTTGACTAAGAAACTGATAAGTACTTTAGCCATATGGGACAGTAAACCTGCACGTGCAGAAGTGGCACCTTGCTGGGGCCTTTCCCTGTATGGCTTTCCTCCTATTGAAGCCTCAGAGTTTGCCTATTAAAATTTCAACTACTTAATGGTGTCCTGGCCCCAACCCTCTTTCCCTTGCAAAATATGAAAGAATTGTTAAAAGAAATAAAACCTCTTTTGCATTCAAGAAGTGTCGGGCTCCCAATGACTTTTACCACCTTTGCACCCACTATGCCTTACAACCCACGACATATTGAAGGATGTCAGCCGTCTGTGGCCTCAAAGGTTCTCATTAGACTGGAAGAGGTTAGAGATTCTGCTACATTTGGCACCCAATGTGGGGCTAAGGTGTTGTCCTTGCAGCAGTCACCCATAGCAACCGGCTGCCGCTCCATCGGGACTTCGCCTGGCTCCGTCAGAAGGTGGCAAGTAACATTTACCTTTCTTATAGACTGTGTTGTCGTGTGTACTATTAGCGTGGGGAAGAACCAACGAGTCTCACTGCTCATGGGAAAGAATCAGCCTGGTCTTTTGACACTTCCAGTCAGTGCTGTAAGGGTTAAAACAGGCCCAAAATTTACTTAAAAAATCCTTTACATGATTGAGAGTGTGAAGTTGAATTTGTTTGTTATAAAATTGGCACGCTCAATTTCTTTGAATACATTTTTCATCATGCGGTTCTCCAAAGGTTGCCTGCCCCTGATCTAGGGTGTTAGCTTATATATAATTTTTATATCATATCATATACCATTCATATATCACAGCATCCTCTGTGACAGTGACATCATAATGGGTGGGGATGTCACCCGGTGAACTTGCCCATTGTCCCTATATAAGTCGCTGTGCAACACGTCCCTGTCATTACGGCCAGAGACAACGTCGAGTCAACATCTCAAGAAAGAAGAAGAGAAGAAGAGAAGGCGGCGACAGCAGCGACAGAAGACCGGGCCACCGCCAGTAAAAGAGCTGGAAGAAGGAACGGAGGCCCGGCAAGAAGAACCAAAGAGGGGGGCAAGACCCCCGAAGTTGGAAGAAGAGGCGGCGGTGGCGACAGAAGACTGAGCCACCGCTAGTAAAAGAGCTAAAGGAAGAAAGCGGAGGCCCGGCAAGAAGAACCAAAGAGGGGGACAAGACCCCCAAAGTCGGAAGAAGATCCTCGGGTAGTGATGAAGAAGAAAGCTAGGCTCCTCCGCTAGAAAAAGAGCTAGCAGGAGATAGCGGAGGAGTCTGGCGAGAAGACCCCCCCCCCCCGAGACGGAAAATGACCCCCGGAGCTGTGCAATAAATTATTTTAAACCCTTGTGTTGTGTTTTTTTTTTACATTTTTTTCACAGGTGAATGGGTAGGGGTACATTGTACCCCATACTCATTCACATAGGTTGGGGGGCCGGTATCTGGGGGCCCCCTTATTAAAATGGGCTCCCGGATTCCGATAAGCCCCCCCGCCTGCAGACCCCGACAACCAGGGTTGTTGGGAAGAGGCCCTTGTCCTCATCAACATGGGGACAAGGTGCTTTGGGGTGGGGGGGCTCAGGAGGGGGGCACTCGCTCGTCCCCACCCCCTTTCCTGACTGGCTGGGCTGCGTTCTTGGATAAGGGTCTAATATGGACCTTGGGGGGGACCTCCAAGCCGTTTTTTCGGCGTAGGGCTTCCCCTTTAAGTCCATACCAGGTGACGGGGGCAGAGAGGTGTCAATCTTGCCGCCAAAGCCGGTGACATTGACTTCCTTCGCCAGTTCCATCTACCTGGAGCCGCATTCAAAATGAACGGAATTTCCTCCATGTGTGGGCAAGTCCGTTCATTTCAAAAGTCCGACGGTCTCCCGCCATAGTCCGGCAGTTTGTCCGCCGGAAAAGTCCGGTCGTGTGGGGATAGGTCCGCTCATTCGGAAAGTCCAGCGGACCTCCGCTTCAGAGTCCGGCGGTTAATCTGCTGGGCTAAGTCATCCGGATAGTCCGATCGTGTGTACGCGGCATAAAAGAGTACTTGAAAGCACGCGGCCTGGTACGGCTCAGGAGGGGGGGCGCTCGCTCGTCCCCACCCGCTTTCCTGACCGGTCGGGCTGCATGCTCGGATAAGGGTCTGATATGGACTCTGGGACGGACCCCCATGCTGTTTTTTCAGTGTAGGGCTTCCCCTTTAAGTCCATACCAGGTGATGGGGCCAGCGACGTGTCAATCTCGCCGTCTAAGGCAGCGACATTGACCTCCTTCCCTAGTCCCATCTACCTGGAGCCAGGTTCAAAATGAATGGACTTTCCTCCATGTGCGGGAAAGTCTGTTCATTTCAAAAGTCCGGCGAACTAGCACACAGGCGGCCGGATTGTCCGCCAGACTCGCAGTCCGACGGACAATTTTTGAGTCAAAACTACTTTCTAAGTCCGCCGAACTTTTGGGAAAAAAAAGTCTGCCAGAGCCCACACACGGGCGGATTGTCCAGTGGACTCTGGTCCGCCGGACCAAGTCCGCCGGATAGTTTGATCGTGTGTACGTGGCATTAAACAAACCAAAAGCTTCACAAATTACTGTTAGTTTCTCCTTCTGTCTTTGTATTTATATTTAGTAGTTCTAAAGCTTTTTGCAGTACATTACAAAGTACATAGAACCATGCACATCAATCCTTGGTCCTCATAGGAACACACTGGGAGGGATTTACTAATACTAAAACACACAGAATCTGGTGAAGCTGTAGATATTAACCAATTAACTTCTAACTTCAGCTTCTTCAATTAAGCTTTGACGATAAACCCAGGTTCACGCTGCTGCAGGTTAGAAATAATGAGAGTTCAGCTGAACTCACACGCTTTCAAACAGGCAATGCAGTCTGACTTTGGGGGGGGGGGGGGGGGCATTTGACAGACATATGTGCGAGTTCATGCACAGATGTCTATTTAAATTGACCCCGAAGCTGCCAAAAGTAGTGCAGGAATTACTTTTTGGAATCTGTCCGCATCGATTAGGACAGTGTCATTGGCGGCAATAGCCGCCAATTTGGCATGCGATTTGACACGCCAAATCGCATGCCAAATCGGCCCAATGTGAACGTGGGCTAAAACCTAGAAGCTGATTGGTTACTATGCACAGGTGCCTTACATTCTATGTGCTCCAGTTTTAATCTCCTCTATAGTCTCAACCACATTTACAAGCTCTTACACCCATTTGGGAGTTATCCAATCAATCTACCAATATGTGGGGGAAATCCCTTTGTAATACCATGCAAACTTGGGGAGAACATAGCTCTATGGAGGTGGTGACCCAAGTGGGAGTTAAACCCAGAAATGAGAGCTGCAAGGCAAGAGTTCCAACCAGTAAGCCACCATATTGTCTCCAGTTTGAACCTTAGATGCTAGTGCACTGCTTTGTGTTTACGAAGTCTCTATGTTGTCACTTCCCCTCCAGTTATGTCAAGACCGTGGACCAACCCACTCTGTGAACCTTCATAAAATATTTAATACGCCATGAATGTGATCAGTTTTACAATTATCCTCAGTCACATTGATTTTACAATGTCCAATGGGTACTGTGTGCTAATGCTAAAAAAGGGCATTCTATGAGATATATCATGATTCCTCCCAGTCCAATTATAATCTAAGGTCCCTAAAAGATAATCACTGCAAGGCAGTAGTTGGGTGAATGTATAAAAAGAAAAAAAAAAAGTTATCATCACAATAATTTGCATTTGGTTTTATACCCCAACTCAACAAGGCAATCTGCCCTCGAGTTTCAATAAAAAAGATAAGCTGTTTTATGTAATTCATAAAATGGCAGTGCAGTAAACAGAAGATTTTCCATAAATAAAGCAACCCATAGATGCAATTTTCTTTCCTTTCACCACCAGTAGAAGGAAAGAAAATTCTTGATTCCCCATCAATGGCTGGCTTAAGTAGCAAAGTTTCAAGCTGTATACAGCTTTTTGCTAAGCCTGGAGTATACAAAACCCCATGTTTCCATTTAAATACCATGTACATGCACCCCCCACCAATCAAACTAAAGGAGAAAGTCATCTAATCAGGTTAAGAACAGTAGATTGGGCCTGATAGGGTAATAGGCCAGGTTAATTCTTTCCTGACAATAACCATTCCCAGGGACAACTTAGAAGCTAAAATTTTAATCACATTGGTTGCAACGAGGCGGAAAAAGAGAGTTCATTTTGAAATATACTTTCCTAACTAGAACCTTGTATCCATATAATGAGAAGTTGTGTTGAGATATCCTCATAGCGTCATGCAGTCTACTCAGGCTTTGTCCCATATCAAACAGTTCTATTGCTTAGTGGCCATGTCACTGATCTACGAATATACATCATAACCATTTAAACTGACTCAAATACCAGCTCAAATAAACAACTAAAAGTTAACTAATAAGAGGCACTTTGGACATTCAGCAAGGCTTTCTATACACTTAAACATATCCATTATGCTCAGTGACCTACATAGAAATTACATTTTCTGCAACATACTGGATACTAGTCTGGCTTTCCTGCTGGCATTATAGATACATAATTAGAGAAAATGTTGGCATTGGTACTTGGCACACAATTACACTGATGTCTGACGCCAGATGGATAAGTAGGTTGCGTAAATGCCTTCTTAACAAATACCTCTAGTTAGTTTTAACTGCTCCAGGGGAACATTGACATGTAGTTTCTACAGTAACACAACAATTAACCTCCAATCATTGTGACATATCATGTTATGTAACATTTATTTTGCTGAAGTAATATACACAATGGCAGCATATAGCTCAATGATCAAACATGACATGCTCAGAGATGGATAGATTGTAAATTTACAGCCATATTTCAGATGTTATATATTATGAAATTCTAGCGTTTGTTTTTAGGATAGTGGAACACTGTTGGGATAGTGATACCGCTTATTTTATGATGTTCTCCAGTCACCATCCTTAATTTGATAAGTTATACTTTTTTGCCTGCAAAGCCAGGAATAGCTATGGTACTCTGTACAAAACCTTCCATTGTATTACCATATTTACAGTATGTCGACTGTATAATTGCTTTTCTTTGTTACATCTACATTTCAAAAGCTTCCATGTGATATTTTTTCATCTTCCTCAATGGCAATTTTTGTATTTTTGTGAGTTTTAGTTTAGCTAAGGTTCCTCTCCAACTAACAAAGCTAAAGAGCAGCTTTATACCTTAAAGTGGACCTGCACTAAAAAAAAACCTTAATATTTGCTGTCTTAGCCCTTGTACACACGGTCGGACATTCCGATGGACAATGTCCGATAGGACCGCGTTGTCGGATAATCCGACAGTGTGTGGGCTCCATCGGACTGTTTCCGTCTGAGTATCCGACGGACCAAGTTTTCCAGCTGGGCTATAACATTTTCCGACAACATGATCCGATCGGACTTTATACGATCATGTGTAGAGAATTCCGATCTGACAAAGTGCCACGCATGCTCAGATCAAATTCCTAGACCAAAGCTATTGGCTATCAGCCTGAACGTAGTCCAGTCCTAACGAAATAACGTCATCACGTTAAGTACGATCAGATTTTCTGACAACTTTGTCCGACTGTGTGTATGCAACAGTTTTGGACAAAATCTGTCGGACAAAATCTGTCGGACAAAAGCAGACGGATTTGGTTGTCGGAATGTCTGACCATGTGTACAAGGGCTTAGGCCAACCATATACAGTTTGAATCTTGGCCGGTTCAGCAGGAACCATCTGAGATTCCAACTGTTAATTGGCAGGCTGAATGAATGTACCAAGTTCATTGATCTTTCAACTTAGGTACAACCAGTCTGCTGGATTCTTTTATGGTTTTCACTAGCGGCTGCTATAGTCACTAGTGATAATCACTGTATTCTCCCTCCGCCGGGAGGGATTGCCCTGTTAGCACTGTCCGTGTTGATGGGGGAACCCCTGGTTGCAGGAAAGAAATTTGCACTGTAGGCAGTGTATAGCCTGCCTTAGGCCCCATTCACAACTATGAATTTCTTGGGCCTCGTAGGTGTATATCTTTAGCGTGTGATCATCTAAAGCAGTGGTCATTTATCCTGTCCTCAGGGCCCACTAACAGGCCAGGTTTGCAAGATAAGTGAAATTCATCACAGGTGATATAATTTGCTGCTCAGTGACTGCAGTATTCTAGTCTGCATCTCCCCAAGGTAATAGATAAAACCTGGCCTGTTAGTGGGCCCTGAAGACAGGGTTGATGACCACTGATCTAAAGCACTGCTGCCTCTGGATGCTAGCTTCACTACTCTGATGTATGGTGTTTTCCTTGTTGATTAGAAGGTTGTGAGGATCTGCAGTGTAAGATTCTCCCTTCTGCTATATTTATTACCAGCATTTATAGTTCCCCTGCTGCTTCTTAAATATTCCCTTGCCAGACATTAGGAACACAGGTTTGACATGAGGGAACAAAACACTGCCTTTAATATATAAGAATATCCCCGTGCTATTAAAAAAACTAAACGGTGAGGTCTAGAGTGCCACTTTGATGCATCGTTCTCCTCTGGCCAGAAGGGGGAGAGCTTAAGTAAAGCAAGCCCATAGACTTCTATGCGGAGTGCTGAGAATCTTGGGAGTTGTAGTTTAGGATGGCAGACATATAATGGGACTCATAGGGGGTTATTTACGAAAGGCAAATCCACTTTGCACTGAAAGTGCACTTGGAAGTGCAGTCGCTCTAAATCTAAGGGGTAGATCTGAAATGAGTGGAAGCTCTGCTGATTTTATCATCCAATCATGTGCAAGCTAAAATGCTGCTTTTTATTTTCCTTGCATGTCCCCCTCGGATCTACAGCAACTTTACTTCCAAGTGCACTTGCAGTGAAAAGTGGATTTTCCTTTTGTAAATAAACCCCATAGATTCTTTGGACTAAAGATCCTGAAGGACATTGTGTAGTAGGAATAGTTGAGAGAGGATTTTTGTTAAACTGCCTGGAAAAGTTCTTCATCTGGGCACAGAGGAGAAAGAGAAGAACACCTCTATCTCAGTATTCACCTGCCAGCAGGAATTCATGCTTAAGACTGAGTGAGGACAACCGGGGGCAGCGTAGCACTGTTCACATCACAGATCTGCACCTCTGCCGCAGAGAGCCCGGAGCAACCACTCACCCTTTTGCTTCCCACTGCTGATCATCAGAGGCTTTCAGAGAGAGACTGTGGGAACCCCCTTCTACAGCGTCCACAGAAGTATCCTGGGAACTCGTTGTGGGGCTATCTGTCAATTATTGACAATGCTAGCAGAGACTGAGCCCCTAAGAGCAAGACCTCAAGTCCAAGTGTACCCAATCCATACCACACCCATACTGCACTTATTAAAAAACCTATCCTGCACCTATACCAGCCCTATACCGCATTATACTGAGCCTTTACTGCATCTGAACCACATCTACCTTGCACCTGTGCTGAGACTATTACTTTACTTTTATACAGTATCTATACTATATGCAGGTTAACAGGGACTATCGTTAAGTGCAAAGATGCTCTTAAAGGGCCTCAACAATAGCTGGCAGAAGAACATCTCAAAGGACTGCCCTTCCAGTTATAATTATTCTGCAATGCCTTTTTAGTTCCCCTGACCCCTCCACTACCATCCTCCTTTTATGTTGGATAGCGCATACCCAGTCAGTCTAAGACCAGCATAGCTGCCATAAATGCTCTCTGTTGCACTTGAGGTGGCCTTGCTACTGTTTATGCTGATCTGGATGCCAAATATCATTTTATGCCTAGTCCTTACTTTAAATCACTTTATATGCTAAATTTTGTTATAACCATTGTTAATCCATTTTATGCTTGCCTAGTTACCAACCATATTGGGTGACAATATATTAAGTTTACCTTTATTACCTGGCTTGGTGCCTGTTTTCCTTTGATATTGCACTACTATTTGCCCCCCCTCCTGAGCCATACCAGGCCATGTGTCCTCAACATGGGGGTTGCCTTGGGGAAGGGGGGACTGCGCGCCCCCCCCCACCCCAAAGCACCTTGTCCCCATGTTGATGAGGACAAGGGCCTCTTCCCGACAACCCTGGCCATTGCTTGTCGGGGTCTGCGGGCGGGGGGCTTATCGGAATCCGGGAGCCCCCTTTAATAAGGGGGCCCCAAGATACCGGCCCCCCACCCTATGTGAATGAGTATGGGGTACAATGTACCCCTACTCATTCACCTGTGAAAAAAAGTACAAAAAAAAACACAACACAGGGTTAAAATAGTTTATTGCACAGCTCCGGGGGTCTTCCGTCTTCGGGGGTCTTCTCGCCGGACTCCTCCGCTATCTTCTTCTAGCTCTTTTGCTAGCGGAGGAGCCCGGCTTTCTTCCTCGCGCCGGCCTCTTCTTCCGTCTTCGGGGGTCTTGTCCCCCTCTTCGGTTCTTCTGCCGGGCCACTGCGCCTTCTTCTAGCTCTTTTACAGGCGGTGGCCCGGTCTTCTGTCGCCGCCGCCATTGTCGCTGCTGCTGCCGTCTTCTGTTCTTCTCTTCTTTTCAGATGTTGCCTCGTCGCTCCCTCCGCTCATTATTATTAAAGGGGGCTCCCGGATTCCGATAAGCCCCCCGCCCGCAGACCCTGACAACCAACGGCCAGGGTTGTCGGGAAGAGGCCCTTGTCCTCATCAACATGGGGACAAGGTGCTTTGGGGTGGGGGGGCGCACCGCCCCCCCCTTCCCCAAGGCAACCCGCATGTTGAGGGCACACGGCCTGGTACAGCTCAGGAGGGGGGGCGCTCGCTCGTCCCCCCCTTTCCTGGCCGGCCGGGTAGCATGCTTGGACAAGGGTCTGATGTGGACCTGGGGGGACCCCCACGCCGATTTTTTCGGCGTTGGGGTTCCCCTTTAAGTCCATACCAGGTGGCGGGGCAAGCGACGCATCCTTTGCGGGCCCCGCCTACCTGGAGACGCGCTCAAAATGAGCAGACTTTTCTCCGGGCGGGAAAAGTCCGTTCATTTCAAAAGTACGGCGGATTTGCACACACATGGCCGGATTGTCCACCGAAATGCAAGTCCGGCGGGAAGATTGGAGTGCAAAACTAATTTCTAAGTCTGTCGTACTTTCGGGTAAAAAAAGTCAGCCAGAGGCTACACACGGGGGGGATTGTCCGGCGGACTTTAGTTTGCCAGACTTTTCCACCCGATTGTTTGATCGTGTGTACGCAGCATAAGTATTACTTTCAGTGATTTCCTGTGATATTGTGTGTTTGTACTCTCAGCCTGGTATGTTAGAGGGGCTGAGGTTCTTTTTAAGGTTGAGGCAAAGAACAGAGGACCCATTCTATCCAGCGACTCCTACAGGGGTTGTGCTACATGAATCATAGGATACTTTCAACAATCAAGAAGATTAGCTTTTTTCTAAAGGCTGCTAATGCTGACACTACATGTTAATTAGTGCCAAAGAAGAGCATGAGCTACATCTGAATATCAGAATGGCCTGTAAAAGCCCTTTATGTGCACAGTTCTTTGTTCTAATTCTCAGCAGCATAATAGCTGCCCAATTCACAGGCATGTGCTATTCATTCTTCAGATAAACTCATGTGTGTTGAGATGTCCACATAGCATTGTGGAGTCTACTCATGTTTATCTGGAACAATACAGAATATATTTTGTATTACATTATGGTATAACCATACAGATTATGGTGAGAAGGGTCTAAAGGAATCAAAAAGCCCTCCTACCGAATCAGCGCATAGCACAGTTAAGCCTTGTTAGAACAGAATGGTTTATTCTTTATGTCCCATCAGCTAGGTGCACATCCAGAACTGATGTAATATAGTGAAAATGTAGCCATCAGTGCAATGTATTGATACCATGGCAGACGTAGGATTTGGGACCCAACGAGATAGTTTAGCCATACAGGTTATAGTAAGCAGGGACTTAAATAGCAGAGATTGTGGAGTCTGATTAGTCTCATACCACCACTGCCCCACACAGGAACAAACAGGGAACTGCTATATATGTTATCGTAAATGCAACCAAACAAATCAATTATAAAAATAAGATGAATGAATATAATAAATAATAGTTGCAAAAAAGGAGTCAGGAGGGGGAAAAAAGCCCACTGCTTGATTCAAAACCCTTTACTGCAGCATAAAACTAGAGACTAAGAAAAGTCCAGTCTATGGCTATTTCACATGGGTAACCACATTTTCTCAAAGTGTGCTTTAAGAATTCAGGTTGTCGATGAAAAGCAATCTGTGGTGGATGGATACATTGTCATGCTCCTCCTCTAAATTCAGTTTTTTTCTATGCCCCATTCTCTATGCCCCATTATTCTCAATACCATAAAAGACTCCCTTAGCACCGGTTTTGTACCAACAATCCTCAAAACTACAGATTAAGAAAAGTTTAGTCTATAGCTACTTCACATGGGTAACCGTATTTTCTCAAAGTGTGCTTTAAGAATTCAGTGTAGGCCAAACTTTTTAATTGCCTGTAATATTAGGGCTCACTTACACTTGTGTTGTCTGTGAAAAGCGATCTGTGGTGGATGGATACATTGTCATGGTCTTCCTCTAAACTCTGTTTTTTCTATGCCCCATTCTCTATGCATTATTATTCTCAATATCATAAAACACTCCCTTAGCATTGGTTTTATACCAACAATCCTCAAAACTGCCGCTATCACCCCGGTTCCAAAAAACAACAACATGGCTCTGGACAATTTAAACAACTTTCGCCCAATATCTAACTTACTGTTCCTTGCTAAGATCCTTGAGCGGGTTGTCATAACTCACCTACATAACCACCTGACCCTAAATAATCGATTTAAACCCCTCCAATCTGGTTATCGGCAACTACACAGCACAGAAACCGACTTGGTCAAAGTCACTAACGACCTTCTGTCGGCTTCTGATTACAAACTATTCTTAATCTATTGGATCTTAGTTCTGCCTTTGATTCAATAGACCACAATATTTTTTTCTCTCACCTTTAAACCATATTTGGAGTCTCAGAATTGCCTCTGAAATGGATTAAGTCTTATTGTACTGATTGATGTCACATTGTTTCTCTTGGTGGATTCCAGGCTGAAATTGGTCCAGTCAGGTTCGATGTTCCTCAAGGCTCAATCTTGGGTCCCTTACTTTTTAGCATTTACATGTTTCCACTGAGCCAACTGCTTAGGGGGGCTCAATTATCACATCTGTGCTAATGACACCTAAAACATCTACACTAAATTGGATTCTGCTTTGGCTGCTTCTCTCCTATCTAACTGCATTTGTAATATAATCACTTAGATGGCCCAAAATGTCCTTCAATTAAACTGTAACATGGCTGAAGTCATGCTTATTGGCACCCCCCATAAATTTTATAAGGACAGTCCTGGTAGTCTATCTGTAGATGGCACTGTACTTAAGCTTCAGTCTAAATTGAAAAATCTAGGGGTGATATTTGATGATACTTGCTGGTGTATCTAAATTCACTATAAATCGACTACAATATGTAAAAGATTCTGCAACCAGAATTCTGAATAAGTCTGGTACAAATAGGGCCGCAAACTGAGGGGGGCGGGTGGTGGCAGCCCACAGGCATGTAACGTGGTGTCCTGAGGGCAAGGGCGGACTGGTTCAGGGGGCCGCTCTGATGCCCCATAAAAAAGCAGATAAGCAAGACCTGGAGAAGTAGCAGGAGACAGAGTCTGCGTGTGCAACTTCTGGAGTGTTTCCTTCCTGAGACACCATGACCGACTTGGCTATACCCCTCTAGCTGCAGCCCTGCACAGCCACTGGCAGCTTATCATAGTAACACAGAGAGAGTAGGGAAAGCAGCTTGCACAGGAGGTGGGCTGTCCACCTAGCCCCTCCTTCACTCAGCTGCTTGTCCAATCTGAAACTCTGCCTCCTATTTGTGTCTGCCCCCAACCCCGCCCACACTCCAGCCACCTCAATGCAATGCACTATGCTGTGAGAGGAGTTCTGTGGGCAGCTGAGTGGGAGTTTAAAAACAATAGCTGCCACAGCCCTGGGGGAGAGGAGCCTGAATGGGAGAGGCATAAATGAAGAGTGAGCCTTCTGCACCAAGAACAGCCCCCCTCTCTCCACCACCCCTTTCTGCTCTGCACCTTCTTTCTCCCCCTTTCTTCTCCTCCTTTCTATTTCTACCCCTCTCCTCCCCCCTCGTTTCCTTCCCCTTCTCTTCCTTGTTCTCACTCTCCTTTCTCCCCCTCTCTCTCCCCTTCATCTCCCCCTCTCTCTCTCTTACACTCCCTTGTTTCTCTATCTCATTATATCTCTTTCCCTCATTCTCTCCCTTGTTCTCTCTTTCTCTCTTTTTCTTTTCTCTCATTCTCACCCTTGTTCTCTCTCTCAATCTCTCCACTGTTCTCTCATTCGATGCCTTATTCCCTCTCTATTACTCTCACCCTTGTTTTCTCTCTCTCTCTCATTTTCACCCTTGTTCTCTTGCTCTCATTCTCTCTCGTACTCTCTTTCTCTCGTTCTCTCTCTCTCCCTCTAGACTGGAGGAGGAAGAGGACATGGAATGGAGAAGATGGGACTGGAGGAGGAGGAGGAGGCCATGGTATGGAGGAGATGGGATTGGAGAAGGAGATGGGACTGGAGGAGGAGGATGACGCCATGGTATGGAGGAGATGGGATTGGAGAAGGAGATGGGACTGGAGTAGGAGGAGGAGGCCATGGTATGGAGGAGATGGGATTGGAGAAGGAGATGGGACTGGAGGAGGAGGAGGACGCCATGATATGGAGGAGATGGGACTGGAGGAGGAGGACATGGGACAGAGGATATATTAAGTTGTGTCAAAATAAAAATGGGTGCCTTAGGGATTCAATCGAACAGACAGTCAGCAGGCCCTTGGGAATGTTGCTGGTCAGGCCCAGGGGGCCCAGGCCTAAAGCTGTGTAAGGGGCCCCAACATTTCTGATGGCTGCCCTGTGTACAAGTGATCTTATTACCCATATCCTGGAGCCCTTGTACTGGCTACCTGTCAGGTTTCGCATTGAATCTTGCTCACCTAAATGGCTCTTAATGGCTTGGCACCCCATTATCTGTCTGAACTTTTA
Organism: Lithobates pipiens; assembly: GCF_037356315.1. NCBI lineage: Eukaryota > Metazoa > Chordata > Amphibia > Anura > Ranidae > Lithobates > Lithobates pipiens. The sequence goes on along the minus strand of NW_027507903.1, from coordinate 96,253,426 downwards.
TCTACTTACTCCCCTCCCCCTCGTAACTTCCATTCCTCAAATTCTGGTCTTCTGTGTATCCTACTGGCCTACACTCAATGGGAGAGGTTTCTCCTGCTATGCTCTAAAACTCTGAAATTCACTTCCAAAGATCATCAGAGAGTCATCTCATTCAAATCAAATCTAAAAAAAAATTCTTTAGACAAGGTTTCACTAAATTGTCCCTTTTCCCTTTGTTTTATCCTATGTATTTCTTGTGTTTTCTTTGTAAAATGCTTTGAGAAGCTACCTTTAAAGGCGCTAATAAGCTAATAAATTTTATTATTATTATTATTATGACTTTTTTTTTTAAGGCAAAATTTTGTTTGAGGTGAGCATTGAGATTTGCCAGCGGTAATAATATAGTTGCCCACATCATAAAAAACTACCAATAAATGGTGTATTACTTGCAGTTCATACTCACTCAGTCACTATGAGATTTGTTTTATGTATTTTTCAAAAATCCCCGTTGATCCTGCTGCTCTTTATCACCACCTTCTGTTCATGTCGCCAATTCAGCTAGATATTTTGCAGCTGCGGTGGCAACTCTGAACATGCTCAATTTTCAGAGAGTTTATATGCTGAGAATTTCCTCCCTATCACACCTGAGCAGCCCATGTGACTATAGAGTCACACATGTGGACATATACACAGTGGTAAATGACTTTATTTCCCCCCCGAGTCAATACTATGTAGAACCACATTTTGCTGTAATTACAGCTGCAAATATTTTTGGGCATGTATCTTCCATCTTTGCACATCTAGAGAGTAGCATTTTTGCCCATTCTTCTTTGCAAAATAGCTCAAGTCCTGTCAGATTGGATGGAGAATGTCTGTGAACAGAAATTTTCAAGTCTTGCCACAGATTCTCAATAGGATTTAGGGTCTGGACTTTGGGCCATTCTAAGCCCTTGTACACACAGTCGGACATTCTGACGGAAAATGTCCGATCGGACCGTGTTGTCAGATAATCCGACTGTGTGTGGGCTCCATTGGACTGTTTCCGTCCGAATATGACGGACAAAGTTTTAGAGCTGGGCTATAAAACTTTCTGACAACATGATCCGATCGGACTTTGTCCGATTGTGTGTAGAGAATTCTGATCGGACAAAGTGCCACGCATGCTCAGATCAAATTCCTAGACCAAAGCTATTGGCTACTAGCCTGAACGTAGTCCCGTCATAACGAAATAACGTCATAACGTTACGTTCGATCGGATTTTCCGACAACTTTGTCCGACCGTGTGTATGCAACACAAGTTTCGGACAAAATCCGTCAGACAAAATCCGACGGATTTTGTTGTCGGAATGTCCGACCGTGTGTACAAGGGCTAATACATGAATATACTTTGATCTAAACCATTGCATTGCAGCTCTGGCTGTACAGTATGTTTAGGTTCATTGTCCTGCTGGAAGTCGAACCTCCACCTCGGTCTCATGTCGTTTGCAGATTCTAACAGGTTTTCTTCTAAGATTTCCCTGTATTTGGTTCCATCCATCTTCCTATCAGCTCTGACCAGTTTCCCTATCTCTGTTGAAGAAAAGCATCCCCACAACATGATGCTACCACCACCATGTTTCACAGTGGGGATGGTGTGTTCAGAGTGATGTGCAGTGCAGCGTTAGTTTTCTGCCATACATAGCATTTTGCTTTTAAGCCAAAAAGTAAAATTGTGGTCTCATCTGACCAGAGCACCTTCTTCTGTTCATAGTAAAGTTAGAACACTTTTAGAGGAACCTAGTCTGGAGTCTGTCAATGGGGGATTACAATAGGGTATTGAGTTGTGTCTGGGGCCCAATCTGCATGTAAAGAGGGTTCAAGGAAGGTTGTCTTGAGTTCCTGTCAGGCCAGGCTGGACCTCTCCCTTGTCTCCCAGGGCGGGAGGGGGGACGTCCCCTCCCGCCGCCCGTAAGAACGATCAAGCGGCAGAACAGCCGCTATGATCATTCTTATGGTGCAGGGAATCCCCGGCTGAAAATGCCGATATCTGAATGATGTCTGTAGCCTCAGACATCATTCAAATATAACCCCGGAAAGTCAAGGCCGTCATATGACGTACCTTGGGTGCCAAGTGGTTAATAATTATGTGACTTCTGAAGACTATTGGTTCCACTGTATTCAGCCCTTCCACTAGGGCTGAATACAAATGCACGCCACACTTTTCAGATATTTATTTGTAAAAAAATGTTGAAAACCATTTATCATTTTCCTTCCACTTCACAATTATGTGTCACTTTGTTTTGGTCTATCGCATAAAATCCCAATAAAATACATTCACGTTTTTAGTTGTAACATGACAAAATGTACCTAAGATCACCTAACGATGCCTGTGTATGTGTTTAGAATTCTACAATTCACAGGACCCCAAAAACCCAGACTCTAGTCTGAATACGTAAGTGATTTTTGGTAATGTCAAAAGACCAGCCTGACCTCTCTCTGTCTCTCCTTCCTGGAGAGACAAAAGAAAAGGAGTCCATAACAAGTACAAGCTGGCAACTCAACAGTTTCTCCATAGAAAACTTTGTTATAGCATTATAGCAGTAACATCATCCAAAATCTGACGCAGTTTAGGCCGAAACGTGGCCGAAACGTGTCAGTATTGCATGATGTTACTGCTATAATGCTATAATAATGTTTTCTATGGAGAAGCTGTTGAGTTGCTGGCTTGTACTTGTTATGGATTCACTGTGAACTCAATTAGCCAAAGCACCGACCACTCTGCACACTAACTACATTATACAGTGGTAGAGCGTGGGTGAGTTTTCTCTTGCCAGAAGGAAAGAAGTCCCTTGGCGCTACACATCCACGTGGGTGTGTGATGGTAAGAATGGCAACCTCAGCCTGGACTCCCACCAGGCCCTTCTCCAATGCATTTCACTTCGACCTTTGGAGCCTAATCATGGGGAATTTTGCTCCTTCCTGTTGGTTAGTGAAGCTGCTCGTCATAGTGAGGAACCACAACATGGAGTTACCAGCCTGACCTCTCTCTGCCTCTTATTCCTACCTGGAGAGAGAGAGAAAGGCGTCCTCTGGCCCTGCACATCCACACGAGTGTGTGATGGTAAGAATGACAACCTCAGCCTGATTTGATTTGGATCAAGTAATAATATATCATGTCTAAATGTCCATAACTCTTTTTCTGCCAAAGATGTTTTTGCAAAACAGAGACCCTGGAGAATAAAATGGTAGTTGTTGCAAATTTTCATGTCACACGATAGCGCAATGGATTAGTAAACATGACTTTTTCTTTTTTAACTAAGGTTATTTCAAAATATAAAAGATGAGGTTGTGCAAAGTAAATAGATACCAAACATATGAAGCTTTAAAATTGCTTACACTTGTGAAATGATAATGGTTTTCCATACACAATATTTTCCATAGGTAGCCCTTTAATAGTCCCTATAGGTGACCAGTTAAGAGTTTGTGTCTCTAGAATTACTGCACTCACTATGGTGTACACAGTGATATGTAATGTGCAGTACAATCAATGCTTGTGTACATAGGTGCCCTGATGCATGTGTTTACGTTTGTATGTGCATGTACGTTGGGGTGGAAAGGGCTCAAAACAGGCGACTGCTTGGGTGCAACTTTTTTAACTTTTTTCATTTAACTTTATTTTTATTATATAACAGATTCTCTTTAATGGGAGGAAAGGGATCAATTATCCCCTAATGTGCCCCCTGCCTTCCACTGAAGCTGAAGGATCTCAGGTCATGTTCAGTTAGCTTCTCTAATGGTCACAGTAGCCAGAGAAAGTGATATACCCAAACCCGGGGTGATATAATGCACATGACTTCCATATTCATACTAACTAGAATGTTCATTGTTCTCCTTCCCCTCTACTCCGTGGCACCCACCACTGGGGTCCTTGGCAGGGGTGGATCCGTGGGGGGGGGCAACGAGGCAATTGCCCCCTCTGAGAATGCAAGTGAGTGGGCCGGCAGGCGTCGCCGTGGGTGAGAGAGCTGGCGGGCAGCTCCACGGCTGAGAGCATGGCCAGCTCCATTGGTGAGAGACAGCGGGCTGCTCTGCGGGCGGGCCAGGCGACTCGGGTGGTAAGCAGCTGTGTGGCTCGGTGACAGTATGTGAGCGGGCTGCTGGCCAATCAGGGAGTCGGCGGGCAGGAGAGCAGAGAGATGGCATCGTCTCTCACCGCCTAGTGCCTGCCCTGCATCCCTGCAGTTCCACCCTCACTGTGCAGTGTGCAGGCAGCCTTGGCAGCAGAGAGCTTACATCATCTCTCTGCTGCTTGATTGGTAATCTGCTGCCTGACTCTGGGACACAGCAAAAGACAATTATAGCAGGCAAGCGACAATCCACAATGTGTAGCATGGGACGTGGCAAGCGACAATCCGCAACATGTGGCAAGTGACAATCTGCAACGTGTGGCATGGGACTTGGCAAGTGACAATCTGCAACATGTGGCATGGGACGTGGTAAGTGACAATCTGCATCTGGTGATAGGTGATGTGGCAAGTGACAATCCACAACGTGTGGCATGGGACGTGGCAAGTGACAATCTGCATCTGGTGATAGGCGACGTGGCAAGTGACAATCCACGATGTGTGGCATGGGACATGGCAAGTGATGTCGCAAGTGGCAATCTTCAAGGTGTGGTATAGGACGTGGTTGGTGACAATCTGCATCTGGTGACGTGACAAGTGACAATCTGCATCTGGTGACAGGCGACGTGACAAGTGACAAGCTGCATCTGGTGACAGGCGACGTGGCAAGACACAATCTGCAACGTGTGGCAGGTGACAGTGGCAGGTGACACGCTCGGGGCTCCCACTGATTCTGCATTATGGTGAGTTGAACTACATTTTTTATAACAATGTAATAATAGTAATGTGCTTCAATCATCCTGACACCATAACAACCATGGCGCCGTGATGATTGAAGCGCTAACACCAGCTATTTCCCCGATAAATTTACCCCCAAAAAACATATTTTCTGTCAGTGCCCCTCCCGAGACTAGGCTCTGGATCCGCCCCTGGTCCTTGGGCCTAAAGGTGGGACAGCGGAGCCCGGGAAACATGGCAGGAGGTGCACTACCAGAGGTTTTTAGAAGTAACTGCTTCCAGCTGACATTTAACGGTTGCCTTGTCAGTTTTCATGCACTGCTGCTGACAATGTATGGCATACATCGGTGGCAACAAAAGGGTTAAAGTAAACCTGTAGTGGCGAAAACTATAATAAAGTAAGGTAGAGTCAAAGAAAAGTGCACCGCTCCAACCCTCCAAGAACTCCACTCATATGTTGGAATTAGGGGCTGGCTCCACGCATAGCTCCTGGGTGCTGGACAATGCTCTGAAGCTTGTTAGTTGATTCAAGTTTTGCTTATGAAGATATGATCTGTGTGCAGCTTTTCATTTGGACTATACCAAAGTAAGATAGTTTCTACAGAATAGGCTTCATAAGGTTGAAGATTGTGTTTCCATTCCAGTCTGTTCCTGAATGGGCTTTTGCCAGGTCCATGAATTGTACTTTTGGGGTGGGGGAGGGAATACCAAAGTAATATATGTAAGTTAATATTTGCTTGGAAATGTTGAAGGCTCCAGCAGGACTGTTAGAATACAAACTTTAACCGTTTCCTTAATAACTGGCACCTTAGGCTCGATTCACATCTATGCATGTTGCTTTTGAGCGTTTTGGCAGTGCTTTTAGCTGTGCTTTCTGTATTTTTGCAATGTATTTTACCACAATTTTGCAGCGATTTGTGTGTTTTTTTTTCATTGTATATTGCTTGTTGCTAAGAAGAGGGTTGGGAAGCCAGCCACCACGTCCTTAGCAACTGATGAGTCATCAGCAGACTTCCCCTCTGACAGCTGAATGTAAAAAAAAAAAAATTGCCTGCTAAAAAAATTCACAAAATAAAATGGCATGGGGTCCCCCCCAAAGACCATACCAGACCAAATGGTATGGATTTGGAGGGGACACCCTCACACCAAAAAAAAATAAAAAATCATGTGGGGCCCCCCAAAATCCATACCAGACCCTTATCTGAGCATGCAGCCCTACAGGTCAGGAAACCGAGGGGACAAGTGAGGGCCCCCTGAACCATACCAAACCACATGCCCTCAACTATGGGGGGTGGGTGCTTTGGGGCAAGGGGGCTCTGCATCCCTCCCACCCCAGAGTACCTTGCCCCCTTGTTAATGGGACAAGGGCCTCTTTCCAACAACCCTGGTCGGTGGTTGATGGGGTCTGAGGGTGGAGGGCTTATTGGAATCTCGAAGCCCCCTCTAACAAGGGGACCCCTAAATCCCAGCCTCCCATGTGAATGAGTAGGGGTACATCGTACCCCTACCCATTCACCAAAAAAGCTGTGAAATGTAAAGAAAAACAAGAGCTGGTTTTTGACAAGTCCTATATTAACAAAATAGCTCAGAGCCGTCTTCTCTCACCATCATCTCTCCCAATGTCGTCTTCACCCGGTGTTATCTTCTCCCCGAGCCGTCTCTCCTGCTGCTGTCTTCTCCCACGCTGCTGTCTTCTTCCTCACCACTGGTTACCCGCTAAAAACAAAAAAGGCCGCTCTTGTCCTGAGGCTGTCTTCCTCCGTTGTGACGTCCCCCGCTTTCTAACATCTCTTATATAGCCAAGGGGCATGGCCATCGGATGATGTCACCTGGAGAGTCCGCCCCTTGTGACGTCACAAGGAGGCAGGTTCTCCGGGTGATGTCATCAGATGGCCATGTCCCTTGGCTATATAAACAAAGACAGACAGCAAGGGATGTCACAACAGAGTAAGACAGGAGCAGTTTTTTTTTAGAGGGTAATCGGCAGCAAGGAAAAAGACAGCTCAAGACCCATCTCTTCTGAAACCCAGACAGACACTGGCAGCAAAAGCGCCCTGAGGCGAATTAGTTTGCATATGTAGCGCTATACAAGTTATTCATTCATTCCTAGTGGCGGCAAGGAAGAAGACAGCTCATGGAGAAGACGGGGGCTGGGGAGAAGGTGGCAAGAGAAGACGGCTCGGGGAGAAGACAGCACCAGGAGAGACGGTGGCAAGAGAGGACAGCACAGGAGAAACAGCATCGGGAGAAAATGGCTCAGAGCTATTTTTAATGAAGAACTTGTCAAAAACGGGCTCTTTTTTTTTTCTTTACATATCAGTTTTAGATTGGGTAGGGGGACCATGTACCCGACACCCATTCATATGGAGGGGGCTGGGATCTGGGGATCCCCTTGTTAAAGGGGTCTTCCAGATACTGATACCGCACCCACAGACCCCAACAACCGGCCAGGGTTGTCGGAAAGAGCCCCTTGTCCCTATCAACATAGGGGCAAGGTGCTTTGGGGTGGGGAGCGCATGCTTGAATAAGGATCTTTTATGGATTTTGGGAAGGACCCCATGTCATTTTTTTAAAGATTTTGGTATGGGGGTGTCCCCTCTTAATCCATACCAGACCCAAAGGTATGGTCTTTGGAAGGGACCCCATACACCTTTTTTGTGTGAATTTTTTTATACCGCCATTTTTTTCTACATTCAGCAGTCAGAAGCCTGCTGACAGCTGATGACTCTTGTTAAGCAACCAGCTATATACCGTGAGTGTAGAAAAAAACCCTCAAATAGCAAAACACAAATCGTGGCAAAATCGCAGAAAAATCGTGGTAAAAACGCAGTACTTGTGTTTTGGATGCGAGACCATTGCAGTCTATTACATGCAAAACCAAATGCGGAAGTCACAGCAAGATGCACGTGAAAAAATGTGCAAAGTTCATTGTTTGGGAGGTAAGCTCTACGTTAGCTTTTCAAAGAAGGAGAAAATGAAGTAAGATTTTTCTATTTTGGCATTTTCAGAGGAGAGCAGGTAACATGTTAGCAGAAATTTTTCATTTGTATTTGTTTCCTGAATGAAAACTACATACACTGTTTTGAATTTGTTGGTTTAAGAATTTTCTCATCCTGTAGTTAAAAACATATGTTGATTAGTCCCCACAAATGATTAGAACAGGGGTCTCCAAACTTTTATAACAAAGGGCCAGTTTACTGTCCTTCAGATTTTAGGGGGCTGGACTGTGCCCACTGGGGGGTAAACAATGCCCTATTGTTGCTGTCAGTGGGAAGAATAGTATCAGGTTGGTGGCGTCAGTGGAAGGAATTACTTTATGTCCTATTGTTGATGTCAGTGGGAGGAATAGTAACCTAATGTTGGTGTCAGTGGCAGGAATTATGTCCCCTTGTTGGTGTCATGCCTTAAATCAGAGGTTCACACAAAAATGGAACCTCCGCCCATCGGAACCCTCCCCCCTCTCCGGTGTCACATTTGGCACCTTTCAGGAGGGAGGGGGGTGCAGATACCTGTATAATACAGGTATTTGCACTCACTTCCGGGAATAGACTCCTGCGGGAGTCACGCCCCTTCCCCCCACTGCTCGTATGAAACACACGGGTCCCAGGAGATAGCAGGGACCAGTTAGGATGCGCAGTGCGACTCACGCATGAGCAGTAGGGAATTGGGAAGTGAAGCTGCAATGCTTTACTTCCCGATTCCCTCATCGAGGATGGTGGTGGCAGCTGCTGAGAACTAAGCGATCGATCGGCTTCGGCTGCCGACATCGCTGGACCCTGCAGTATTTGTAGCTTCTGGGTTTTAATATTTTTTTTTAGGTGGACCTCATCTTTAAGGGTAGGATTAAAGTGGTTGTTAACCTAATTGCCCTAAAATTTTCTGACACACTTTGCATGCTTCCCTAAGCAGTTCAGCGTTTGTAATTTTTTTTTTTTTTTTCAAATACCTAAAAGCTGTAGTTATAATCTCTGTCACATGTCCTCAGTTCTTTGCAGTCCAGAGCCGAGGGAGCCGAGTAGGAGGTACCCAGGATCCTTCTGGTGTATGCAAGATACGTCAGAAGAGGAATCTGTGATCTTTCACCCTGCAGCCGTGCAGGGTCAAAAAACTAATAAAAATTATGTGTAAACCCCCCAACAGTACACAAGACATATCTATGTTGTTAAAACATGAAGCGCCGGCTCCTGAAGAGCACGCACTATGTGTTGTAAATTTAGTTTTTTCCTGAGACCATAGTTGGGTCTCTGGGTTAATTTCACTAAATTGTGGTCTTGACATCAGTTTTGCTGGGCTGTACTATGTTCTGCCTGATCATAGGTGTAGGTATCACCTTTGGCGCTATACCTATATGTGGGGGTTACCAATAGGTTGGTATATAAAATATGTGAACAAAAGTGTGCTAAATGTGTTAGTCAATTTTCACATGTGTGAGAGTAATTCCTAACGTGCTGGTTAGTTTTGGGCAGAGATAATATATATTTACCAGCGTGCTGGTTCAAAAACCAAAATTATGAAAAACCAAAAAACAAAAATACAAAAAATATCCAAAAAATAATAAACACAAAATGCACAACAGTTGCAATAGATCACGGTATGGCAAATCCTGTGACTTTCTTATGCTATACTTATCTCTATAGCAATATGCAATGCTAAAGTGCAGGTGCGAATAAATTCATATGAAACAGAAAGTTGGGACTAGGTGTGGTACCTGGTAAAATGACCGTGAGAAAAATATAATAAAGTGCCAAAAAATAATAAAATATCACAGTGGTAGTATAAACTGGTATTAAGTCTGCTAGTGATGCTATATAAAAATTAATAAAATTAATATGAAACCTAAATACCATACACATAAAGCATAAATGTAATAAAATAATAAAATAATATAATGCAAAGGATAGAAATATGCAAAAAACGTGCAAAAAATAGTGCAAAAGATGTGCAAAAAATGCAGGCAAATTGTAAACATTAGACGTGATGAAGCAAGTCTCTATTAGGTGGCGGAAAAATCCGCAGGTGCAAAAAGGAGGGGAGTGATGTTTTCCAATCGTGTTCTTCACATTCGGTGGCTTAAAAGGGTATTAAATTATTATGCTCTCACCGGAAGGAGGACCCCATCCGGGGTGGATCAACTTTCACAATATTAGCTATTGTGCGGCTCTCTGGCTTCCTTCAGCTGTAAAGGTTAGGGATCCCTCGTTCCTCCGTGAGTGCAATATGCCACGTTTATATAGAGTAGAGAAGAGGCACATCCATAGTGTGATACCGTTTTAAAAATTTGTTTATTGCAGCAAATAGGTAAAAAATACTCACAAACAAGTAGTTTAAAAGTGCGGTAGTGTGTACAGCTTTAAAATTCCCGCTCTGCAATCTCTGTCTGAGCTCGAGGTGTACGCTGCCTGGCCACGCCCTACGCGTTTCGTCACACGGACGTCATCTGGAGCGGGAATTTTAAAGCTGTACACACTACCGCACTTTTAAACTACTTGTTTGTGAGTATTTTTTACCTATTTGCTGCAATAAACAAATTTTTAAAACGGTATCACACTATGGATGTGCCTCTTCTCTACTCTATATAAACGTGGCATATTGCACTCACGGAGGAACGAGGGATCCCTAACCTTTACAGCTGAAGGAAGCCAGAGAGCCGCACAATAGCTAATATTGTGAAAGTTGATCCACCCCGGATGGGGTCCTCCTTCCGGTGAGAGCATAATAATTTAATACCCTTTTAAGCCACCGAATGTGAAGAACACGATTGGAAAACATCACTCCCCTCCTTTTTGCACCTGCGGATTTTTCCGCCACCTAATAGAGACTTGCTTCATCACGTCTAATGTTTACAATTTGCCTGCATTTTTTGCACATCTTTTGCACTATTTTTTGCACGTTTTTTGCATATTTCTATCCTTTGCATTATATTATTTTATTATTTTATTACATTTATGCTTTATGTGTATGGTATTTAGGTTTCATATTAATTTTATTAATTTTTATATAGCATCACTAGCAGACTTAATACCAGTTTATACTACCACTGTGATATTTTATTATTTTTTGGCACTTTATTATATTTTTCTCACGGTCATTTTACCAGGTACCACACCTAGTCCCAACTTTCTGTTTCATATGAATTTATTCGCACCTGCACTTTAGCATTGCATATTGCTATAGAGATAAGTATAGCATAAGAAAGTCACAGGATTTGCCATACCGTGATCTATTGCAACTGTTGTGCATTTTGTGTTTATTATTTTTTGGATATTTTTTGTATTTTTGTTTTTTGGTTTTTCATAATTTTGGTTTTTGAACCAGCACGCTGGTAAATATATATTATCTCTGCCCAAAACTAACCAGCACGTTAGGAATTACTCTCACACATGTGAAAATTGACTAACACATTTAGCACACTTTTGTTCACATATTTTATATACCAACCTATTGGTAACCCCCACATATAGGTATAGCGCCACATCTATTATTTCCCTTTGTTTCTGCACCTTTCCACCCCCGGGTGGAAATCAATAGAGGCTGCTCTTACCTTTACACTTTTATTCACTCTTAAGGTTCCATAGCGCAACCCACCCCCCATTTATTTATAGGTATCACCTTTGACAGGCATTGGAACGCAGTCTGGTTGGACGCATTGGGTACCAATCTCTCTCTCAGAGCCAATCAGTGGGTGCGTTGTCTCGCTGTGTATTCCGGGAGAGGGTACTTAAAGGGGGTTAGGTCACATGGTTCTGGGTTTCAGTCCAGAAGCATGTTCTGACTCTGTGGTCCTGGTCCTCCTGACCAGCCCCCAGAGGCCCTCATGGTCTGGGGTGCGGATCCATCCGTTTCCGAGTCTCGGAACTGGCTAGTCCGAGGCTCAGTAACTGGAAGGAGGATTTCAAGGTGGTCCGGTGTCGTCTCGGGTTTGGAGAGGCCCAGCAACTCAAAACGCAACCAGGGGAGGACTCTTGAGAAGAGGGCCATGCACGAGGCTGGCTGCTCGGTAAGAGCCTGGAGGCTAAGCTGAAAGGGCACCAAGTAAATCCACATTCTTACGGTATCACCGGACCGGCTGCAAGATATTGGTACTGTAGGAAAGTTCCTAATTTCATCCTTCAGTTACATCTAAGTTCTTTGCTCATTTAAAGTTCTACAATCAAGTCTGTGGCAGAGACTTTGTTAAGCTTAAATCACCTGTCGGCTGCTAAATCCACAAACAGGGATTTATCTGGTAGTTGAAATATACAGTTGTGAATGGCTATTCCCTGGATCATCTAGAGAGAGACATTTCAAGTGTCAGCAGTTCCAAAGGTACCTGAGCTTTACTACCCATACTCTCTATTCCCAACTGTAGAGACTGTGTTCTATTCAATGTTTTATGCTAATAAAAATTCCTCATAAGGGATTCAAGTGTCGGTCTCTGCAGTTTATTGGGCCATCAACCTTGGGAACCCCTAGACAAGAACGAGGTGCAGAAGGTAAACGGTAAGCCCAGCAAAACCAGCCGCTCGAAACATAAATTTGATTCCTGTAAAACAAACTTTGTGGGTGGAGCAGAGTTACTATCGATTGACAGGTAGTTTCAGTTTTGCAGACTTGGGATCTTGGGACTTGGAATTTTTTAAATTGCTCAAAATGATTAGCTTGTGAAAAAACATCCAAAACTGACCTGCAAGCTGATCTTTCCCTCAATATTACAGTGTTATAAACAATGCAGGCTTTACTAGGAATAAGGGGGAGGAGCAGCTTCAGTTAAACATTGTTATCAACTAAGTCTGTACAAGAGGAGAGGGGAGGGGCAGGGTGGGGCTGGGAGTGAAGGAGAATGTTTTCTGGGGCTGGGAGTGAAGGAGATTGTTTTCTGACTCCTGACTATGAAGCTGACAGAGGGAGGGGGAGAAGGGGACGAGATGAAGACAGGCACAGAGGAAAAAGGAGACTTGCAGATGATGCAAACTCGCATTCTGACCACAGTATCTTGGGTCAGCAGCCATGATAATCGTGGTCAGTTCTCAGGGTGGAAGCCAGGATTTGGTAGGATAAAACATGAATTTTAGGAGATACAGAGAAGTAATGAAAAAAGCAAAAGCACCATGCTGCAGCTTGCACATTAAAGTGACAGGAGCAATTTTTTTTTTGGGGGGGGGGGGGGTTAACAAACACTTTAAGGAAAACAGAAGGCTTAATCCAGCCCCTGGGCCATAGTTTGGAGAAAAACTAACAAACATTCATTCTTAAACAAACAAACAAACATTCATTCTTAAACAAACAAACATTCTTAAAACAAAAAATTCTACTATTTTACTTGCTGGCCAGACACTGATAGGTTTTCTGTTATGATCAGCCTGCAGGATGGAGGAATCTCCTGCTGTGCATATTGTGTTTTGACAGCCAGCCTCCATCGCTCCTCCCCGCCTCCAGGTGTCAAAATACTGATTGGATGTAGCTGCACTTTTGCCAACAATTTTCCATCTGCCTCCTTTGATTTTTTAATTGAGAAATGTCAGGCAGGATGCAGTCAACAGGTCACCAACTGAGCGCATTTTGTTCGGTTTCTCATGAATTAACTCAAATGTGTGCAGTGTGTAGCCAGATTAAGGTTCACTATACATGTTGCAATACATTCCCCAGAGGATGTCTATATGGACAAAATGCATAGGGACTGGGCTTTGGCGCGGATGTCATCACGCATCCGCGCTTGTCCAGGTGGCATGCTGAGCTGAGTTTTATGCTGTTTATTCTGTTTATTCTGTATAATTGTAGTAGATCTTGTGTGGTACATCAAAGCTTGTGCTGGGGCCATGAATTGGCTAGGAGCGCAAGCATCTTAAACTACTAACATACAGTGCCTTGAAAAAGTATTCAGACCCCTTGACATTTTCCACATTTTGTCATGTTACAACCAAAAACCTAAATGTATTTTATTTTAGTAAATAGAGTCTACCTGTGTATAATTTAATCTCAGTATAAAGCTGTTCTGTGAAGCCCTCAGGGGTTTGTAAGGGAACCTTAGTGAACAAGCAGCATCATGAAGGCCAAGGAACACACCAGACAAGTCAGCAATAAAGTTTTGGAAAGGTTTAATGCAGGGTTAGGTTATAATAAACATTCCAAGGATTGAACTGTTCGATCCATCATTCGAAAATGGAAAGAGTATGGCACAACTGAAAACCTACCAAAACATGCCGTCCACCTAAACTGACAGATCGTAGCAAGGAGAACATTAATCAGAGAAGCAGCCAAGGGGCCTATGGTAACTCTGGAGGAGCTGCAGAGATCCACAGCTCAGGTGGGAGAATCTGTCCACAGGACAACTATTAGTTACGCACTCCACAAATCTGGCCATTGGAAGAGTGGCAAGAAGAAAGACATTGTTGAAAGAAAGCCATAAGAAGTCCAGTTTGCAGTTTGCAAGAAGCCATGTGAGGGAAACAGCAAACATATGGAAGAAGGTGCTCTGGTCAGGTAAGATTAAAATTGAACTTTTTGGCCTAAAAGCAAAACACAAAAAACTAACAGTGCACATCACCCTGAATACACCATCTCCCCCGTGAAACATAGTGGTGGCAGCGTCATGTTGTGGCGATGCTTTTCTTCAGCAGGGACAGGGAAGCTGGTCAGAGTTGATGGGAAGATGGATAGAGCCAAATACAGGACAATCTTAGAAGAAAACCTGTTAGAGTCTGCAAAAGACTTGAAACTGGGGCAGAGGTTCACCTTCCACCCTAAACATACAGTAGGAGCTACAATGGAATGGTCAACAGACCTAAATCCAATTGAGAATCTGTGGCAAGACTTGAAATTTGCTATTCACAGACGTTCTCCATCCAATCTGACTGAGCTTGAGCTATTTTGCAAAGAAGAATGAGCAAAAAAGTCACTCTCTAGTTGTGCAAAGCTGGTAGAGACATCCCCAAAAAGACTTGCAGCTGTAAGGTGGTTCTAAAGGTGGTTCTACAAAGTATCGATTTAGGGGGGCTGAATACAAATGCATGCCACACTTTTCACATTAAAGCGGAGGTCCACCCTAAAATGGACCTCCGCTCATCGGAATCCCCCCCCCCTCCGGCGCCACAATCGGCACCTTACAGGGGGGAGGGGGGTGCAGTTACCTGGATAATCCAGGTAACTGCACCCACTTCCGGGCTAGCTCTCTGCGGAAAGGGGCGTACGTTACGCCCCTTTCCGCAAGCGCCCGCCCCCTTCAGCAAGTGCCCCGCTGCCTGCTGGGAAACACACAGCTCCCAGAGGCAGCGGGGACCGTCCGGATTGCGCCGCGCGGCTCGCGCATGCGCAGTAGGGAACCGGGAAATGAAGCCGAAAGGCTCCATTTCCTGATTCCCATACCCAAGATGGCGGCGGCAGGACCCGATAGACGAGCGAGCGATCGGCTTCGGGTGCCGACATCGCGGGCGCACTGGACAGGTAAGTGTCACTATTTAAAAGTCAGCAGCTGCAGTATTTGTAGCTGCTGGCTTTTAAAAAAAAAAAAAAAACGCGGAGTCCCGGTGGACTCCCGCTTTAATTTGTAAAACATTTTGAAAACCGTTTATCATTTTCCTGAAGAGTTGTGGATCTGGTGGTGGTTCATGTTGTGGTGTGACCTGGCTGTAGTTGGGGTTATCCCATCCTCAAGCGCTTTTGACCTCACTATTTGGTGGCTGTACCTCCGATAAGCAGATTGAATTTCATATGTGGTGGAGGAGCACGGTGCTTGAATTAAGGGTTGCTGGCACTTATGGTTCACCAGCTGCCAGTCAATCAGCAGGAAGCTTTCAATAATTTTTAATTGATCAGCATCCCTGAGATATTCTGTTCATGAATTTGATATTATTTCGATCAACCAGATTATGAGTCTACATTGTGCAAAGAGAGAACTTAACTACCGATTCAAACATATATTGCTTTTCAATCGAATGGGTTGTTGACTGTCAGTCGATTATTGCAAGAGATCAATTGTAAAAGAAATCAATGATATATTGAAGTGTGTATGGCCATCATAAAGGAGACTGTACAACCAGATTGTAACTTGTGGTGAGCTTTAGTTCTAGGCCAAGGTGGGTGCAGACTACATTGGTTCCATAGGAAGCTTTTGGTATTCAGTGGAAAGCCGAGAGACTAAACTATGTCAGTTATTTTCAGTAGCACTGTTGTGCAATGTGTACTTTGGTTGCATATTGTTCAGGAGGAAAGGAAGCAGAGTGAAGATCTGAGTAATAAGACTGTTGTTGATTGGATAGGGAGAGCATATGGGCAAAGAAGGCCAAAGACAACAATGAGATGACAGCCTGGAGGTGGATGTGAAGGAGGAATAATGAAATTAATTAAGTCATGTGGATCTTCAGTAACATATAAAGATGTTCCCAAATATTTTCAGTGTTTGCTTATGATAAGTAAACAACTGTTGAAGGGTGGATTTTATTCTTTTCCAGCCACCTCAAATGGTTGTCCCTGGAATACATTGCTAACCTGAATTTCAAGATTCCAGTAAATGGAAAGCTGATAATAGATTTGCATTTGGAAAGAAAATACATGCTGAAATATTGCCAAGGGGGGTGCTCACTGAAAGCTTGTTATCTAAGGAGCGTGTCTGGGTAAAAAAAAAAAAAGACATATGCAGTATGAAATACATTTTCATTAAAAAGAGTACAGAGTACAGAAAATGACCTGCTGTTGGATGGCTGTCTGGGTGGATGTGTGTTGTATTGCCCGGGCTGCTAGGCCGGAGTTTTGGCCTATCCCAGGCACATCTGGCTGCTAGGCTGTCTGAGGGCCTATCCAGAAGCAAGAGAGCAGCATAGGGTTGGGATTGCGGCTTGCAATAAGGGACTAACCACCTTATTACCAGGGACCACAGTGAGTAACTGAAGCAAGTACCCGAGTAGTATTCTCACCAACCGGGGACGGTGAAGAATCAGGAAACTTCAGTGGGTATCAAGCCAGGGACCCAGCCAGCGGAAGTGCGGCTTGCAGAGCAGCCTTGTGTGTCAAGCTAGGGACCGAGCAGGCCAGTGGGGTGAAGCTTGAGAAGTATCTTGAGTGCCAAGCTAGGGGCTCAGCAGAGAAGTGGGGGTGACACTTGAGGAAGATACTACAGTGAAGATTAGAGGAGCTCAAGGGATCCAGTGGCAGTGAGTCTAGTGAGAGACTGGGAGCTCAGTGATCTGAAGAACTGCAATAAGTGATTGTAGTTGAAGCGAAGGAACTGTTACAACTTGAGTTAGGAACTGTTAAAGACTTTTGTCACAGGAGAGAGCATTCCTACACACGCAGAAGTGGTGTCTTACTGGATGCCTTTCCCTGCATGGCTGTTCTCCTGTTAAAGACTCGGAGTCTGCAATTACTCTTGGACCTACCAAAGGGTGTCCTGGCCCTAACCCTCTCTCCCAAAGTTCTATTAAGAGAAATAAAAATCTCTTTGCTTTCATGAAGTGTCTGGCACCCAATGACTTTAAATACTTTGCACCCACTATGCCTCACAACCTACCTTATACAAAAGGATGCCAGCTATCCCTGGCCCTGGAGGTCATCATTAGACCGAAGGAGGCCTGGGACCTTGCTACAGAGTTAAGTAATCATAGATACTCCAAGGAATACAAGAAAAAAACACAGAAAGCAGATTTTATAAACAACACAAACCCTAATAAAAATACAATATCTACACTACTGTGTAAAAGTTTTAGGCCGGTGTGAAAAATATCGTAAATGAAGAATGCTTTCAGAAATAGAAGTGTTAGTCAATTATTTTGTATAAATTAACAAAATGGAAAGTAAATTAACAGAAGAGAAATCCAAATCAAATCGATATTTGGTGTGACCACCCTTTGCCTTCAAAACAGCGTCAATTCTTCTAGGTAGACTTGCACACAGTTTTTGAAGGATCTTTCCGGGTAGGTTGTTCCAAACTCTTGGAGAACTAACCACTGATCTTCTGTGGATGAAGGATACCTCAAATCCTTCTGTCTCTTCATGTAATTCCAGACAGATTTGACAATGTTGAGATCAGGGCTCTGTGGAGGTCAAACCATCACTCCCAGGACTTCTTGTTCTTCTTTACACTAAAGATAGCTCTTAATGACATTGGCTGTATGTTTGGGGTCCAGCTGCAGAATACATATGGGGACAATCACACGCCTCCCTGATGGTATAGCATGATGGATAAGTATCTGCCTCTATTTCTCAGCATTGAGGACTAGTGATGGACGAACGTTTCGCCCGGCGGTCGTTTCGCGGCGAATTTCCGACTTTCGCCGTCCGCGGGTTCGAACGCCTTTTTCCGTCGTTCGCCCCGGCGGACTTACGTGTTTAATGTATACAAGAACTTTAACCTTTCGTGACACGTTTATCATGTGTTACAGGACAACCAATTGAGACATGACAGCTCATGGACACTTGGACATTCCCCCTAACCTATAAATACACCCGATCCGGTGGCCATTTTACATTCTTTCTTCTGTCACTGTAGGGAAAGGATCCTGTGTGGAGTAGGGACAGAGAAAACGCTAGCTATTTGGTACACAAAAGTTCTTTTCAGGACTGGTATAGGTGTTAGGTCAGCAGCCTGAGTTTCTTTTGTCAGTTTAGATAAAGGGACAGAGCGCTGTATGCTGCTATTTTAGGGACAGCTCAGCCAGATTAGTCTTTCTTCATCATCATCATCATCATCATCATTAGCTGTTACTATCAGGTCCACAAAAGAGCTGTTCCAGCTAATCGTTCCAGCCTACTCTTTTTTGCCAATTTGTATAGGGACAGGCAGGAAGCAGTGTGTCAGGCAGTGAGGATAATTTTAAAGACTTGCTGTTACTATTAGTTCCACAAAGGTTCTTTTCAGGACTGGTATCAGTGGTACGGTAATAGGCTTGTACACGTATAATATTCTTTCTTCCAAATATAGAAAGAATATTATACTTGACTGCTGCCCTTCTGCTGCAGTCTGCTAATCATTCACAACTCACTTGTTCCACAAAGCTCTTTATCAGGACTGGTAACTTGGTCTGTCTAGGGTGCTACGGTACATAGGCTTGGGTGCGGTACAGTCTGCTGTTCTGTAAGGACCGCTATCGGTCCACAATACATAGGGTTGCCGTGCACTACTGCTGACCGCTGCCCTATACTGCAGCAGTCCTTCAGCGGTATAGGGACTGACGCACAGTCTGCTAAACACTAATACACAACCTGCTTGGTCCACAAAAGTTCTTATAAGGACTGGTAACTTGGTATAGGGTGCTACGGTACATAGGCCTGAGTGCGTTACAGTCTGCTGTTCTGTAAGGACCGCTATCGGTCCACAATACATAGGGTTGCCGTGCACTACTGCTGACCGCTGCCCTATACTGCAGCAGTCCTTCATTGGTATAGGGACTGACGTACAGTCTGCTAATCACTAACACACAACCTGCTTGGTCCACAAAAGTTCTTATAAGGACTGGTAACTTGGTATAGGGTGCTACGGTACATAGGCCTGAGTGCGTTACAGTCTGCTGTTCTGTAAGGACCGCTATCGGTCCACAATACATAGGGTTGCCGTGCACTACTGCTGACCGCTGCCCTATACTGCAGCAGTCCTTCAGCGGTATAGGGACTGACGCACAGTCTGCTAAACACTAACACACAACCTGCTTGGTCCACAAAAGTTTTTATAAGGACTGGTAACTTGGTATAGGGTGCTACGGTACATAGGCCTGAGTGCAGTACAGTCTGCTGTTCTGTAAGGACCGCTATCGGTCCACAATACATAGGGTTGCCGTGCACTACTGCTGACCGCTGCCCTATACTGCAGCAGTCCTTCATTGGTATAGGGACTGACGTACAGTCTGCTAATCACTAACACACAACCTGCTTGGTCCACAAAAGTTCTTATAAGGACTGGTAACTTGGTATAGGGTGCTACGGTACATAGGCCTGAGTGCGTTACAGTCTGCTGTTCTGTAAGGACCGCTATCGGTCCACAATACATAGGGTTGCCGTGCACTACTGCTGACCGCTGCCCTATACTGCAGCAGTCCTTCAGCGGTATAGGGACTGACGCACAGTCTGCTAAACACTAACACACAACCTGCTTGGTCCACAAAAGTTTTTATAAGGACTGGTAACTTGGTATAGGGTGCTACGGTACATAGGCCTGAGTGCAGTACAGTCTGCTGTTCTGTAAGGACCGCTATCGGTCCACAATACATAGGGTTGCCGTGCACTACTGCTGACCGCTGCCCTATACTGCAGCAGTCCTTCATTGGTATAGGGACTGACGTACAGTCTGCTAATCACTAACACACAACCTGCTTGGTCCACAAAAGTTCTTATAAGGACTGGTAACTTGGTATAGGGTGCTACGGTACATAGGCCTGAGTGCGTTACAGTCTGCTGTTCTGTAAGGACCGCTATCGGTCCACAATACATAGGGTTGCCGTGCACTACTGCTGACCGCTGCCCTATACTGCAGCAGTCCTTCAGCGGTATAGGGACTGACGCACAGTCTGCTAAACACTAACACACAACCTGCTTGGTCCACAAAAGTTTTTATAAGGACTGGTAACTTGGTATAGGGTGCTACGGTACATAGGCCTGAGTGCAGTACAGTCTGCTGTTCTGTAAGGACCGCTATTGGTCCACAATACATAGGGTTGACGTGCACTACTGCTGACCGCTGCCCTATACTGCAGCAGTCCTTCAGCGGTATAGGGACTAAGAGTTTTGTCACAGGGTGATTTAAAAAATGACAGGCAGAGGAAGAGGCAGGCCCTTCCGCAGGGGTGGTAGGGGTAGGGCAGGAGCAACAGCCTTGAGCCAAAGTGGGAAGTTGCAGAAGGTGCGTTCAATTACTTTAAAGGACGCACCAGACTTGGTTGAGTGGCTCACTCAGCCTTATTCTTCTGCACCCTCCTCATCCTCTCGATCTGCACCCTCTTCTTCACTCTCTGCTATGTGCACCCCCAAAGACACTACCACCAACAACACCACCACCACCACATACCTTCCGCTTGAGTGCAAATGGGGGCCTTCATGCTCCAGTGTTTTAATAGGGACCCCCGTATAAAAAGCATGAGGGTCAAGGACCAGTACTGGGTGGCAACGTACTTAGATCCCCGGTACAAACACAAAATGGCGGAAATGTTACCGCCGTCGCAGAGGGCTGTCAGAATGCAGCACTTCCAGGCCTTGCTTCGAGAAATGCTGCATTCTGCTTTTGCGTGCGCTGGCAGAGGAGCAATTCCCACTCCCAGAGAAGGATTTGCGGGTACCAATCCAACAGCGCCTGCAAGAAGAGGCCGGTTTGAAGATGTGTTGGTGACTTCGGATATGAGGTCATTCTTTCAGCCGACCCATCGACAGGTGTCATCCGGATCCAGCATCAGGGAACGCCTAGACCGTCAGGTGTCCGACTACATTGGGTTAACGGCCGATGTGGACGCTCTGAGGAGTGATGAACCCCTAGACTACTGGGTGGGCAGGCTTGACCTCTGGCCAGAGCTTGCCCAATTTGCAATCGAACTGTTGGCTTGCCCCTCATCCAGTGTCCTGTCCGAAAGGACGTTCAGCGCAGCAGGGGGGATTGTGACCGATAAGCGTACTCGCCTAGCTCACGACAGTGTTAACTACCTCACATTTCTAAAAATGAATGAGGCATGGATCTCGGAGGAATTCAACACATGTGATCAGTAGACCATGTATATGTCTATAAACAATTTTTGGAATCAAGCACACAGACCTTCTTAATTCATTTGGCTCACTTCCCTGACCCAAAAAAGCACACCGTACTATATGCCCCTACCCTCCTCTTTGAAGAGGTTGAGCGGTGTCATATTTCTACTGGGGCTGCTTATTATGAGGGGTTCCCACCATCCCTGTGCTGTGCTGACTTCCTCCTGGGTGTTCTTATTATGAGGGGCTCCCACCATCCCTGTGCTGTGCTGACTTCCTCCTGGGGGTTCTTATTATGAGGGGATCACACCATCCCTGTGCTGTGCTGACTTCCTCCTGGGGCTGCTTACGGTGCTGCTGTCAGCGCTGTATGTCACGGAGCTGCTGTCAGCGCTGTATGTCACGGAGCTGCTGTCAGCGCTGTATGTCACGGAGCTGCTGTCAGCGCTGTATGTCACGGAGCTGCTGTCAGCGCTGTATGTCACGGAGCTGCTGTCAGCGCTGTATGTCACGGAGCTGCTGTCAGCGCTGTATGTCACGGAGCTGCTGTCAGCGCTGTATGTCACGGTGCTGCTGTCAGCGCTGTATGTCACGGAGCTGCTGTCAGCGCTGTATGTCACGGAGCTGCTGTCAGCGCTGTATGTCACGGAGCTGCTGTCAGCGCTGTATGTCACGGAGCTGCTGTCAGCGCTGTATGTCACGGAGCTGCTGTCAGTGCTGTATGTCACGGAGCTGCTGTCAGCGCTGTATGTCACGGAGCTGCTGTCAGCGCTGTATGTCACGGAGCTGCTGTCAGCGCTGTATGTCACGGAGCTGCTGTCAGCGCTGTATGTCACGGAGCTGCTGTCAGCGCTGTATGTCACGGTGCTGATGTCAGTGCTCTGTATTACGGTGCTGCTGTCAGTGCTCTGTATCTCCTGCACCCTCTTGTTTGCCTACCCTGGTCCCTGACCTTCCCTCTCCTCCATTGCCTTCATTAGCTCCATAGTCCTGAATTGTCAGAACAATTTCCCAAATAAAAAAAAAATGCTTGTAGTTATCGATCCCAAATTCACCTCATACATGTATTATGCTATTGTCCAGGTGGTGGGACTACGTGCTACCCCCTAATAATTACCCCGTGGCCGCAAATTCGACCTAAAGGTTTGCGAAATTCGCCTCCCATTGAAGTCAATGGAGCCCGCGGCGAACGGTCGTTTTCGCGAACGTTTGTGTCCGTTCGCGTTTCGCGTTCGCGAAACGTCCCGTCGGAAGTTCGTCCATCACTATTGAGGACACCTTTGATCCTGACCAAATCTTCAACTCCAAATGCAGCCCCACACTTGCAAGGAACCTCCACCATGCTTCACTGTTGCCTGAAGATACTCATTATTGTATCCAGCCCTTTGGCCAACAAACTGCCTCCTGCTACAGCCAAATATTTAAAATTTTGACTCATCAGTCCAGAGCACCTACTGCCAATTTTCTGCGCCCAGAGTCTTTGTGTGCATAGTAGAGTTGCTCAGCCATTTTTCAATGTCAGATGTATGGCTTTTGGCCACAGTTCTTCTATGAAGGCCACATCTGGCCAGACTTCTCTAGACAGTAGATGGGTGTACTTGGCTCCCACTGGTTTCTGCTAGCTCTCTGCTGATGGCACTGCAGGACCTTTTCCTATGTCGAAGGAAAGTAAGCATGATCTGTCTTTCATCTTGCTGCATTAAGTTGCCTTGAGCAGCCACTGGATTTACAGCCCTCAATGTTGCCTGTTTCTTTGTGCTTCTTCAAATAAGCTTGAACAGCACATTTTGAAACCCCCAGTCTACTTTGAAATCTTTGCCTGGGAGAGAACTTGCTGATGCAGTATAACAACCTTGTGTCTTGTTGCTGTGCTCAGTCTTGACATGGTGTATGACTGTGACATGAAACTGTCTTCCCCAAACTCACCTTGGTAGCAGAGCTTGGCTGTTCCTCACCCTGGTATAAGTCAAATTAGGAGCACCAGCTATGTTTTTGCAGCTGCTGCATCCCAATTGACCTGAATAGAAGTGCCTGCAAGAAACACATGTGCATCATCATGCAGGCAAACTTGGCCCTTGCATGAAAGACCAGCTGATGTACATGTACCTCACAAGCTTGAAGTGGTTACATCAAGATGTTGCTTGCAGCTACAGGCATCATCCCAGTATTTTTTTATTCGGCCGGCGATGCTGTTTTTTGTAAAAGTGATCCTAGAAACGAATTAGCCACTGGATCGCTTTTACAGTTGGCGGAATGGGGGCCTCCTGCTGCCTTCCTTCGCTCTCCAGTTCCACTGGAGAGCCCAGGACTGCAGCCAGTGGTTCTGCCAGCTAACCATAGAGATGATTGAGGACTGGAAAGTCTCCACTCATCTCTATAGTCTATGAAACTGGAGGCGATAAGTATTTCATCACTTCTGGTTTCACTGGATCTTGGCTTGATCTGATGCTTTTTAGGGCTAAGGAGAGATCTGGGGTCTAATAGTATATTAGACCCCAGATCTCTCAGTAAAGAGTACCTGTCACTGCCCATGCTATCACTAAGGGATGTTGTTCATCCCTTGTAATAGCAATAAAGTTGATTAAAAAAGGTAACGAAACAGTGTAAAAATAAACAAATAAAATAAAATAAATAATAATGAAAAAGTGCCCTTGCCCCTGGTGCTCGATTTCAAAGGGGAACGCATGCATATGTAAACAGTGATAACACCACACATGTCAGGTATCACTGCAAACGTCCCATTGAGACCAATAATTCTAGCACCAGATCTCCTTTGTAAATCTAAAGTGGGAACCTGTAAAGGCTTTTAAAGCACTGTCTATGGATAATTTAATATACTGTAGTTTGTTGCAGTTCCATGGGAGGGTGCAATTTTAAAGGGTGACATGTTTGGTATCCCTTAACTCAGTGTAACATCATCTTTTATATTTTTTTACTGAAAAATTGGGTGTTATATTGTGCTTGTGTGCACTGAAATTAATTAAAATTAGTTTTTTCCAAAAAATTGGAGGTGAAAAACTGCTGCACAGATTCTGCGTGACATAACAAAAATACAAAACCCACCATTTCATTCTCTTTGGCCTCTGCTAAATATATATATACATATATATATATATATATATATATATATATATATATACACATATATATATATATATATATATAATGTTTGGGGGTTCTAAGTAATTTTCTAGCAAAAAAATGCAGATTTTTACATATATTTGAAAAGTGTAAAAATAGACCTGGTTTTAAAGTGGTTAAATATGCCCATGTGAATAAGGCCTAACAGTAAATATGGTTTTCATTCAGGAAAATCCATTGATTCCAAAATCAAATGTTAGAAGCGAGTTTCTGAAGTACTTTTGAAAATTTTTCATCTCATTGCGTGTACTGATGAACATTTTCGTACAAACTATCATATGAATATTCCTACAAATGTTTGTTTGAAAATCTACTAGTGTATGGCTAGCTTAACACTGCTAATTAATTAGAAAGTAAGGGTTAAAAGGGCAAACATAGTGCAGCTGCTGTAGTAAAGAGCTGTGATGCACAGCTTTCATACTGACTATCGATCAATAAGATTCAACTTTTATTTACGTAAGTTCATATTAAGTGTGTAGATGTTGTGTGTCACGTGTATGTATTAATTTACAAAGGTAATCCTGTTTGCTGTCTTTCTAGGTGCTTCTCTCTGTATAGTGCAGCCTAAGGATGAGCGTGTATCATGTGACCTGTGATCTGGGAGCTATCACATAACGCACACAATTGTTCCCACCCCAGACAAGAGGCACCAACAATGAGGGCTGTAATCTGTCAGGAAATAAGTCAGCCCTATGGGAACTTTGTTGTTATTCGCAGAAATTGTAATGTTGTTCTGTGAGTATTCAGAGGGAAAGGCCTTTTGTTTCATCGCCACCTTTCTCACCCGCGTAATCTGCTTGGTGAAAAAAAAAAAAAAGGATTATTTTGTGTATACTATATGAATGGCAGTGTTCATCTGTCTTTTCATTGTACTCTACTTCTCCTACAGACCTGCCTTCCTAATGTTTCAAGGAGCCAAAAACGGAAACCAAAAATGTTTTCAAAATTATATGATTAGAAATAGAAGACGTCAAACATTACAGAAAAAGTCATTTTTACTGCGGGTCCGAAAAAAAATCAGATTCCTTTATCCACATAAATAAGGTGGTTGGAGGATCATCCCCCCCCCCCCCCCCTCTGTGTTTCCTCCCCTCCCATTAAGGAACGTTTCCCAACCTGTCCCTTCAACAGTAATAATAATAATATTACTAAATGCAAAAATATTTTTTATTATTAAAATAACAAACATGTTACACTTACCTGCTCTGTGCAGTGGTTTTGCTCAGAGTGGCCCCGATGCTCATTTTCTCGGGTCCCCAGTTGCGATCTTGGCTCCTCCTCTCTCTCTTGGGACAACCATAGCCAGCTATGGGGAGAAGCGTAGTTCCCCCCCTCCCCCCCAGCGCTCCCGACCTGTGTGTCTATGGAGCCACGCTCCATAGACTTACACAGCCACTCTCCATAGACTTACACAGCCACTCTCCATAGACTTACACAGCCACTCTACATAGACTTACACAGCCACTCTCCATAGACTTACACAGCCACTCTCCATAGACTTACACAGCCACTCTTCATAGACTTACACAGCCACTCTCCATAGACTTACACAGCCACTCTCCATAGACTTACACAGCCACTCTACATAGACTTACACAGCCACGCTCCATAGACTTACACAGTCACTCTCCATAGACTTACACAGCCACGTTCCATAGACTTACACAGCCACTCTCCATAGACTTACACAGCCACTCTCCATAGACTTACACAGCCACTCTCCATAGACTTACACAGCCACGCTCCATAGACTTACACAGCCACGCTCCATAGACTTACACAGCCACTCTCCATAGATGTACACAGCCACGCTCCATAGACTTACACAGCCACTCTCCATAGACGTACACAGCCACTCTCCATAGATGTACACAGCCACGCTCCATAGACTTACACAGCCACGCTCCATAGACTTACACAGCCACGCTCCATAGACTTACACAGCCACGCTCCATAGACTTACACAGCCACGCTCCATAGACTTACACAGCCACGCTCCATAGACTTACACAGCCACTCTCCATAGATGTACACAGCCACTCTCCATAGACTTACACAGCCACTCTCCATAGACTTACACAGCCACGCTCCATAGACTTACACAGCCACTCTCCATAGATGTACACAGCCACTCTCCATAGACTTACACAGCCACGCTCCATAGACTTACACAGCCACGCTCCATAGACTTACACAGCGGGACTAAGGCCAACCACCCCCACTTCCTTTTCACTGCATTTGATTGAAAGCAGCAAGAGCCAATGGCTTCTGCTGCTGCTCGAGTGCTATGTAAAAGAGGAAAAGAGGAGAGAATAGATGCAGCTGAGCACAACACTGATCTCTTCTCCCCTCTCTTACTCTTCACACAGGGAAGGGGGGCACAGCGAAACTGAAAATGTTTTTCACCTTAATGCAAACAATGCATTAAGGTAAAAAATGTTTTTAGGTTTCGTAACACTTTAATCATTTATGAACTTCTGTCGAGCAGGGACGGCCGCACACTGATCAGATTTGTGTTGTTCTTTGTTGCAGAATTTTTAGCACCATTGGAGGTGATCACTTCACATGCTATACAGCACATTATCTCTAATAGCTCTTGGGGGCCCAATAAAGATTTATACTCACCTAAGAGGATGCAGCACCAGGACCACCAGTCCCCCACCGAGAACTGAGTGATCAAACACTGCTGATCACTCTGATCAGCACTGAGACTGGGTTCACACTGGTGTCTGCAGAACACTACATATGATTCACACAGGACTTGCACCGCATTCCTGTGCATATCACATGCAATGTCTGTGCAGTGCGTTTTGAGCCATACATTCTGTATGGCTCAAATTGCATCGCATCCGCACCAAAATGGCGCAGGCCCCTTTTTTTCCACGATTGAATCGCAAACACCCATTTTATGTGATTATGGCAATCGCACTGTGTTTTGTGATCTGTTTCGGAGTGTTGTTAACCCCTTGGCGACGGCACTTCCCAGCCCTTTAAGGGGTTTAGGATGCTGGGAGGCAGGACAGGCTTTATTATC
This sequence comes from Lithobates pipiens, assembly GCF_037356315.1. Lineage (NCBI taxonomy): Eukaryota > Metazoa > Chordata > Amphibia > Anura > Ranidae > Lithobates > Lithobates pipiens. The sequence continues at coordinate 96,225,796 of NW_027507903.1, read as the reverse complement.
ATGTGACCACAGTGGTTGGCTGTCACGGTGGTCACATGATCAGAAAGCTACTTGCTATTGGGAGCTTTCCATTAACTGCCGGAAGCGCTCTTGGCAGAGCTGTATTCACAGATCGCATGGAAATGGTGTGATTGCTAAGCGATGCAATGCGAAAATGCATTGCATCAGTGTGGACCAGGGCTCAGTCTTTAAGCTGCAGAGAGCCAGTGACTGACAGCTCACTGGAGCACTGGGTTGTGGAGGGGACAGGAGTGGCTCACTGAGAGGCCGAGCCAGCTGCCGGTCAAGGCATCTAGGTGGATCCTGACTATATGGTTGGGATCTTTTCAGACCTGGGACAGCTCTGTGGTGTCAGTCAGCTGTCGGCTGAAAACAGGTCACATGAGTGCAGAACAAACTGCACTACTGTGATCACCAGGAGAAGTATAGCCAAAATAGCTTTAAAGCTGCCACAAAAAACTAAGTTCAAAGTAAATTACTTAGGTAACCCGGACACGTGGAATACCGGTCTAATTACAGGAATTCTCTGTGCTCAAGACTTTACAGGGTGAAACGCGAGGGAGGGGAAAAGCTGCAGAGTGCTATGTCTGGAATGACAAAGTTGGATTTGATCTGACGTCATTGGTATGCAACTTCCTGCTATTGTATTTATTGAGCATGGGTGGCCTAGAGTTGCCACCTTTTCTTCAAGCCAAACCTGAACACTTTAGTGGCCTGGGACACCTTTGGGTGCCCCAAACAGAGTAACACTGCGGTGCGCATAGTGTGCCCAGTGATGCCGAACCTGACCCCAAACAGCCCCTGCAGCTCCCGGATTTGCCAACAGATTTGTATGTGACTATCTTGGATACTTGAGGAGCCACATCCCAGTCTGAATAATGTGTCCACATTTCACTCCGCCTGAAAGCTGGACACAAGATTAAAAACCTTGTCTGTCCAGGGGAATCATGGGCAGGTGGCAACGCGAGGGTGGCCCCTCTTTGATTAGCACCCAGTGTTCCAGAGATGGGGGTTTTTGTACAGGCTTGGAGCATCTATTCTATACACAAGTCTTTTTTAAGTCAATGGGGTTGATTTACTAAAACTGGAGAGTGCAAAATCTGGTGAAGCTGTGCATAGAAAGTTTTTTTGTCCACGCTTAAAGTGATTGTAATGTTTAATTTTTTTTTTCCTATAAAAAAAATAACAAATATGTTATACTGTCTTGCTCTGTTGCTTTGTGGATTTGCACAGAGCAGCCCAGATCCTCCTCTTCTCAGGTCCCTCTTCTGTGATCCTGACCCCTCCCTCCTGTTCAGTGCCTCCGCAGAAAGCAGATTGCTATGGGGTTACCTGAGCCGAGTCACAGCTACCTGTGTTCATTCAGGCACAAAGCCCCAACCCAGCCCTGTCCCCTCTCTCCCCTGATTGGCTAGCTGACTTTGATAGACAGCAGTGGCAGCTAATGGCACCGCTGCTGTGTCTCAGCCAATCAGGAGGGAGAATCTCAGATGGCAGAGAAATTGGTGGACATTGCTGGACAGAGAGGAGGCTCATGTAAGTGTTAGAGTGCATTAAGAGATAAAAAAAACTTCTGTCTTTACATCCACTTTAAAGGTTCCCTTCTTAGGGCTCTCCAAGGAATTCCCCTAATTTGCAGATATTTTATCTCACTTCCTGTTTTGGCTATGGGACAGGAAGTGAAGGTAAATCTCCCCAATGGGACACAAATAGCAAAAAAATAAACTGACGGGTTATAACCCTCTCTTACTCTCTGCAAAAAGAAAAAAACAAGTTTTGCCTATAGTTTTACTTTAAGTATACAAACTCTTGCAGAGGGCTGAAACAGTTATTAACTGATGATGCCTGGCTACACAAACTAAGAGAGTGATACATACCCACAAGAAACAGTTGTACATTTCTTGCGTTTCAGCTTGTCACATTGACTACGCTACGTTTTAACAGGATTGTGCCTGGCAGCATATGGCTATACAAATAAGCCCAATTCCAGGAACAAGACTTGCCCAAAGCTATAACGCCTACCATGTGATCTTGTCAGGCACATTGTGTTCGCATAATAAAAGTCCTGTTTTATGGGTATGAGTATGTCTAAATAGAAGCCTGAACATAACATTTTATTTATTAAAATACCTGTTTATGTAGCAGGGCTGTCTGTCTTAAAGTGGTTGTAAACTCATTTTTTTTACTTTTACCAACAGGAAAGCCTATAATATAACCTGTAGATAAAAAAAATATCTCCTAAACCTGTACGGTTTAGGAGATATTCCCCTCGGTATGCGCCGCTGACTGCAGCGGCGCATTCTCGGCTGAAAGCCCGGCAGTGGCTGTACTCGGCCGGGATGAAATCTCCCGTGCGCATGCGCGGGAGTGACGATATCGCGGCTCCGGCCACTCACAGCGCCTGAGCCGCGATACGCGGAAGAAACGCAGAGGGAGCATGTCAGTTGCCTCGGCGTGGATCGGACCAGATGTCGGGCCTCGTTCTAAGGTAAGTATTTCATAATGAGCTAGTATAAGGTGCATACTAGCTCATTATGCCTTTTCCTTTGCAGGTAGAAAAAAAAAAAACATCTGCAGGTTTACTACCGCTTTACGTATAGCGTTTACCTACTACAAAGTGGTCAGGAGAGAAAGCTTGTTTGCACTCATGACCGTCAGTGCTGCCCCTCTAAAAAGCAGTAGCTTGCTTTTCAGAGGTATTTGATAGGGAGTGGGGAGGCGATATGTCATGTCCTGAATGCCTGTTTTAGAGTTTAAGCCCGCAGAACCACACCACAACTTTGTGCATTGTACGTGGTTGCAAGGCTGTTGTGCCATGACTCCATTCACTGCAGTACCACCACCAAATGCAACCTGTGGTCTAATTTTTGCCATTCCACACCATGATGGCCATATTAACTTGTGGCTGGGCACTTGGGGGGCAGCAAGGGCCCTTTCACACAGGCTTTCTGATCAGGTCCGACTGTCCATTTTTCTGCCCTATCTATGGTCTATAGGCAGGCTGATGTAAACAGATTACACCAGCCTACCTCCATCTAGGTCCAGAATGGACGGCATTCTTTTCCATTTTTCTGGATATAAGCATAACACATCAGTGGTAGTCTGATGTAAACAGACAGAAGTCTGTTTACATTTGGCCTCCATAGTGCCATCACTGTTTCACTGTTAAACTTCCGATTCAGATCCCCTGCTGAACAGATCGGGGCAGCACCATGCAAAAACTTCCTAAACCCGCAGCTCAATCTCCTATTTTTACCCCCCCCCCCCCAGCTGCCATGTAAATGAGGAGTTAAAGTACCATCGATGGGGTTATGTTCATATCAAGTTGGTTTTGCTTTGCCACACAAGTCTACTAGAAATGCAAACTTAGCTTGAAGCAAGTCAGATGCAGGTTAGAAGGTGGTAAACTGCAGGTAAACTGTACCTTTCGTTGGATTCTGAATACTCTCAAATGCTTCTGAAACTGATGGCATTGACACAAGCCCAAAGTCCTTTGACACAGGCCCTCATCAATGCAAAACTTTTTTTATTGGTTTTGGATAGAGCAAGAAAGTGTTAAAACCTCTGTCAGACTTAATTGCTGTATTTGTCCCCGCTGGGGAGATACTCAGTCTTCTTTGATTATTTTTCCTAGTGACTATTGTCTCTGATATAGAAAGTAATGGTGAAATTCAGCATTATAGAACAGGGATAGAAAGGAAATATTCTGTTGGGGAAACCTGTTTCAGTGATGGTAGTCTATGAGGGCATATGAGGGTTTTTGCAATGAAGGGCCAAAAAAAGCAACGTATCCCAATTGAAAGACAATTCAAAGAGACAAAATAAGCGGGACTTTTAAGGTGCTAAAAAAAATCTAATTATTACAAAATATAAAATATATAAAAAATATTTTGTATAACAAAACTTAAAAAGAAGGTTAATAAAATGTAAAACATAAACATGCATTTCATACAACAATGCAGCCACTCCGGCTCTACACGTTTTGCCCTGTAGAGCTTCCTCAGGAGTCCTTAAGAGTGCTGCATAAAGTTGATACTATAGACAAAAAGAACAAACATTTATGAACATTTGCAAAATGTTGCATACCAGTATATAAATTGCATAACATTGATCCATATATTATTTCACAATTTTAAACAACTTTTCACAAAGATCAGTAAAAAAAAAATTATCAAAGAGACAGGCCTACCAGATACTTAAAAACCAAGTCAATTTTGTATAGAAGCTCCAGTACAGAACGAGGCTTGCGGTATGTAATTGTGACCATAGAGGGAAGAAAATTCGAAAAACACCAAAAAAATATACAGTGCAGGATAGGATGCCCCAGATGGTATAGATCAACTGGACTCCCCTCCAACGTGAATGCTTAGTGAAAAGCACCCTTCAATCCAAATCCAACCAACAAAATCCTAAAAGAATTAATAGATATATACAAATATTGTAATATCTGGTATTTCAATTGCTTAAGGCATGGCAAGGAGGCTGGGACCCAGCACATAAAACACCCAATACAGAGAGACTGGTCCCATAGCTCTCACTTGAATTTGGATTGAAGGGTGGTTTTCAATAAGCATCCACGCTGGAGGGGAGTCCTGTTGATCTTTACCATCTGGGGCCTCCTATCATGCATTCACCATCTATGCTTCCCCCTTCTTTCCCTTCTCCATCAGCTGATTATTCCTTTCAGTGAAAGGGTGAACCAATTGGTCACAGTATAACACAACTAAGATAATTGTTTCATACATAGCTAGCTCTTTCCCTGTACAAAAGGGTTGGATTACTCAATCACTCTTTATATATTGTAGGTGTTTTTCCAATTTTCTTCCCTCTATGGTCACAATTACGTCCTGCAAGCCTTGTTATGTACTGGAACTTCTATACATAATTGACTCACCAAGTCCTGGTTTTTAAGTATCTGGTAGGCCTGCCCCTTTGATTCATTATTTACTGATCTTTGTGAAAAGTTGTTTAAAATTATGAAATAATATGCTGATTAATGTTATTATTATTATTTATTGTTATACAGGATTTATATAGCACCAACAGTTTACATAGTACTTTACAACTTGAGAGTAGACAGTACAAATACAATACACTTTAATACAGTAGGAATCAGAGGGCCCTGCTCCTTAGAGCTTACAATCTAAGAGGGAAGGTCAAGAGATACAAGAGGTAATAACTGTGGGCGATGTGCTGATTGAGAAGATAAATGTACAGTTGTTAGGTGGGGGCCAGACAGGCTTCTTTGAAAAGATGAGTTTTCAGGGATCGTCTGGATAAAGTAGGAGAAAATTGGAAAGATTGGGGTAGAGCATTCCAGAGGATGGGAAAGTCCTGAAGGCAAGCATGTGATGAGGTGACAAGGGAGTTTGAGAGCAGGAGGTCTTGGGACGAGCGAAGAGAACGATTAGGTTGGTATTTTGAGACTAGGTTAGTGATGTAGCTGGGGGACAGGTTGTGGGTGGCTTTGTAAGTTATAGTTAGTATCTTGAATTTAATTCGGTGGCTGAGTGGCAGCCAATGGAGGGATTGGCAGAGGGGTATAGCAGACGCTGAGTGGTTTGTGAGGTGGATGAGCCTGGCAGCAGCATTCATGATGGACTGAAGTGGGTATAGCCTATTTAGAGGTAAGCCTATAAGGAGGGAGTTGCAGTAGACGAGGCGGGAGATGACCAGGGAGTGGATTAGAAGCTTTGTGGTGACATTGGTTAGGGAGGGGCATATCTTGGAGATGTTGAGGTGGCAAACTTTGGATAGCGATAGGATGTAGGGCCAAAAGGTTAGTTCAGAGTTCAGGATTACACCTAGGACCTTGGCGTGGGGGGACAAGTTGATAGTTGAGCCGTTGATATTGACAGAGAAATCAGGGGAGGTGGCACCTGAGGGAAGAAATAGCATGAGCTCAGTTTTCGATAGCTTGAGTTTTAGGAAGTGATGTGACATCCAGGCTGATACGTCTGCTAGTAAGTTGGTAATGCGTGAGGAGACAGATGGAGAGAGCTGGAGGGGTGAAGAGATAGATTTTGGTATCATCAGCATAGAGATGATATTTAAAGCCGTGGGAGGCAATCAACTGACCCAGGGAGGTGGTGTAGATTGAGAAAAGGAGAGGTCCAAGAACAGAACCTTGGGTGACCCCGACGGAGAAAGGAAGAGAAGAGGAGGAAGTAAAGTTGTAAGTGACACTGAAGGAGCAGTAGGATAAGTAGGATGAGAACCAGCGAAGAGTACAGTCATGAAGATCAAGGGAATGAAGTTTATTAAGGAGGAGGGGGTGGTCCACTGTGTCAAAGGCAGCAGAGAGATCCAGGAGAAGTAGTACAGAATAGTGTCCACTGGTTTTAGCCGTTAGTAGGTCATTTGAGAGTTTAAGGAGAGCAGTTTCCGTGGAGTGTTCAGGGCGAAATCCAGACTGAAGGGGATCAAGAAGTTTATTCATGGTCATATGGTTGCTTAGTTGGTTGTAGACCAGTCTTTCAAGAAGTTTGGAGGAGAAGGCTAGTAAGGAGATGGGATGTAGATTGGTGGGGTCCAGTGAGGGCTTTTTAAGTATGGGGGTGACTAGCGCATGTTTTAGAGAGTTTGGGAAAGTGCCACAAGAGAGGGAGAGGTTGAAAATGTAAGTTAGAGAGTGTAGAATTGAGTCAGAGGGTGAGCGTAGCATTTGCGAGGGAGCAGGATCCAGGGGTCAGGTGGTCAGATGAGTGTTAGATAAAAGTTTAGCAACCTCATTAATAGTAGCAAGGTTGAATGAGGGAATTAATGATTGTATCTGTGGAAATGGGGAAGGTTTTTGCGCATTGGAGATCTCCTCATGAATAGTATCAATCTAAGTTTTGAAGTGATTGGCGATCTCCCGGGCAGTGAGTGAGTTGATGGGTGGAGGCAGTGGAGGACAGAGTAGAGTGCTGAAGGTAGAGAAGAGTTGATGTGGACTGGATGAGAAGGTGTTAATGAGTGTGATAAAGTAGGTCTGTTTCGCAGTGTGAAGGCAGGAATAGTATTTTAGGAGGGCAGATTTATATTGTGTGAAATCTTCCTGGAACTTAGTCTTATGCCACAGATGCTCAAGAGCATGGCTACGTCTTCTGAGACTTCTGGTGTCGTCTGTTTGCCAGGGTTGTAGCAGTCGGGGCCTAATTCTACATGTAGTGAGGGGGGCAAGCTTGTCTAGAGAGGAAGACAGTGAGCTGTTGTACATGAAAGTGGTTAGATTGGTGCAGGACAGGAATGAGATTTTGTCATAGCAGTGATCAGTAACAAAGTAGAGAAAAGAAGGGTTGAGGTGGCGAAGGTTTCTATGTGTAACCGTTAGGCGGTTGGAGGGAGAGGAGGTGGAAGACTAATAACTAAACTAATAAGGTGGTGATCAGAGAGTGGGAGAGGGTTGTTGGAAAAGTTGCACGGAGTGCACAGTTAGGAAAAGACAAGGTCAATGGTGTTTTTGTTGGAGTGAGTAGGAGCCTGTATCCATTGCTTCGGGTCAATCGATGAGGTTAGACTGAGAAGTTTAGAAGTAATAGTAGTGTAGGACTGACCCCCGAAGGAGCGGCTGGTTTGATTTGGGCCTGCACTCTAGTAACAAAACCCCAATAATATGCCTCAGTCCCCTTGACACAGCTGTGGTGCCTGTATTGTCCTCTCAGGATCCACTGGCTTCACCTGCTGGGAGAAAACAATACTCCACGCAACGAGGTACTTAACCAAGGTATATTTTACAATATATATTTGTAAATGGGTGATTACAGCAATTGTACTGTCATCCCAACATAGAATGACAGGACAATGAATTTTGATAAAACAGTTACAAACAATATATATATATATATATATATATATATATATATATATATATATATATATATATATATATATATATATATATATATATATATATATATATATGGGAGCTCCCCCTACTTTTATAGCTATGTGTGAGATCTCACTTAAAGTACTCAGTCTTTATCTTCTGATCTTCGTTAGCAATGATAACTCCTAATAAATTTGTAATCCAAGGCTAAAGCAGTTAAAGTTGAATTAAGGATGATCCTAGTGTTGCTTCTGCAAATATAGTACAATACTTGAAGTGTGATAGTAAGTAGGCCTTATGCCTGCCTAGCGTCAGTTGCTATACTCCTCCTCCGTGGGACTAAGTATCCCAGCAAGGCCTGTATATAATTCTGACTAGGTGCAATGGTTTAGAAAACAGTGGGTAGCAATCCCCCTCACCAACTGGATCGGAAACTTGGTATGCTAACTTTGGTCCGGTGGTTGCAGCTTGCTTCTGCATCAGCTGGCTCCGTCACTCCGTCCCCTTCTGACAGGTGGACCTGGTCTTCTGATGATCAAACTAGTGTCTCTGGATCTCTGTGTCTCTGGCACTTCAGGTCATTCACACAACCGAGCAGGGTTGCGCTCTGTAATGGCAATAGGCCGCTTCCTCTGGGAGGCCTCCGCACAAGTCCTCACAGGCAGACCATGCGTTCCCCAAGAGCCCTAAGATGACTTTTCAGGGTCCTTTTATCTCCTACCCAGCATGAAATGCAAGAGAGGGTGTCCATGGGTAGGTCACTCGGCATCCTGGGTAAAAGGGTAAACTCTGCAATGTAAATAACAGTCACTTCCTGTAAAAAGTCCAATGCTTGAAAGCAAAAATCATTTAAGTTCACTTTCTGTATTTGACCGCTAGATGGTACCAAACACTAAGCCATAGAACCGTCCATAGACTTTCATTATAATTACTAATACACATTAGAAGACAAGGATACCAGCGCTACACACTCCCCCTACTTTGTCTCTTTGGTCCCCAAAGATGTTAAAACTCTTGACTCTATCCTACATTCTTGTCTCTATACGGTTACACAATACAGACAGAGGAACTTCCCACCAGTTCACTTGTGATGGGGAGCTGTCCTGTGCACTCACAGCTGATACCATAGTGTCCGGTACAGATGTGTCAAGGGGTGAGTTGGGGTTGTCCCTCACCGAATCAGAAGTAGAGGGACCAGGCATTTCAGAGTTTCTTTTGCTAGTATGTTGAGTTGCTTCAGAGCATTCACCCAGTGTATCATAAGTCAGTCTCTTTGGTGGGCGAATGTCTCTCTTTTCTCTTTGCCTTTTTGGTGTATCCACCATTCTTGAACAAGTATCCTCATTCCTCACTTCAGATGCTGGTGATGAGGAGTAAACAGGAGTATTTTGATCTTCCTCTTGCTGTGTCATTGGCACAAATTCTGGGGCCTCTGCCCTAAGAGTCCCATTAATATCTTCTCCTGTCTTTGGGGAAACATCAACTTTAGTTTCTGATGTCTCAGGTGGCCACAACCAACTCATCTCCATTCCCTCACCCTCATCTCCAGAGGGAGCAGGCTGAGACCTAGTTACTGGTCTGTGCACAGCAGTGGATGTGGAGGGGAGATCCTCTTCTGGACTTATCCTGACTGCTTCTGTGAGGGGTAAGAGATGATTTTGATGGCAGGTTTTCACTGGCCCAGTGTTTCCTTCTGGCTTGATTTCATACACTGGGAGTCCTGGCAGCTTCTTACACACAACATATGGCTGTGATCTCCAACAATCAGCCAACTTATGTTTGCCTGGGATGCCCAGATTCCTTAGGACACAGTCACCTGGTTGAAGATCCTGAACTCTTACTTTTAGATCAAAGTTCCTCTTATTCCTATTTTCTCTGATATTCGAGGTGGCTTGAGCTTGCTCATAAGCTATTTTCAAGTTCTTTCCACATACCCTCGATGAGAGGTCTCTGATGTGTGGTCCAGGGAGGTCCCAAAGGCTAGATCGACTGGTAGCCTGGCTTCACATGTGAACATTAGCCTATAAGGTGAATATCCAGTAGCGTCATTCTTGGTACTGTTATAGGCATGAACCAATGCAGTGATGTGTCCACTCCAATGGGGTTTCTGCTCTGCAGTCAAAGTCCCCAACCTTTCTGGTTGAGGGTCCACTTGTGGGTGGTAGGGAGTAGTCCGGGACTTTTGTATGCCTAATAGATCCAACAGTCTTTATCAGCGTGCTCTCAAAGTCTCTTCCTTGGTCCGAATGTATCCGTTGAGGCAGGCCATAATGGACAAAGAACTTTTCCACGAGAGTCTTTCCTACTGTTGCTGCTTGCTGGTTCTAGTAGGGAACGCCTGGGCATAGCGAGTGAAATGATCTGTAACCACCAGAATGTCCCCTTGCCCACTCAGGTCTGGTTCCAAACACAGAAAGTCTATGCAGACTAGATCCATTGGCCCTTGGCTCTCTAAGTGGCCCATTGGGGCAGCCCTCTGAGGCAAAGTCTTCCATTGTATGCACCTGAGGCAGGAATCTCTCCACTTCGGTCCTCATGTGAGGCCAGTAGAATCTGTCCCTCATGAGTTGAAGAGTCCTCTCGGCTCCCAAATGACCATGGTGGTCGTGCAGAGCGATCAGCACCCTCTCTCTGTGCTTTTCCAGCAGAAGCAGTTGCCACTTCTCTTAGGGATCTTCAGAGGAGCCCCTTCGATAGACCACCCCCTGTTGTAAGTGCAACAGATCCCACTCTTTCAGTAGTAGCCGGGCTTCTTTCCGGGCGCTCTTCTGCAGCAGATCAGGCTGTTTGTTCTCCATTGCCTTCATTACTAACCCACAGAGTGAATCTTCCTCCTGATCTCTAGTGAGATACTTTTTTGATAGCTTGGGAAGACCCTCTTGCATAAACTGGGAGATGTTACAATAACACCTGGGTACCCCCACTGAGGTCACTCCCACTTCTTCAGCTCTGGCCCCACCTTTTCCTTGCTGGCTTGTCCCTTCACAGATAGCTCTTACTCCTTCAGGGGTAAGTTGAGTCCAGTCTTCTGAGGGGTTTCGGGAGTCATGGGGCCTTGACAGTGTGTCTGCATCTCAGTTACCAACTCCTGGTCTGTACTTCAGGCTGAAGGTAAACGCCGAGAGAGCAGCCAGCCACCTGTGGCCAGTGGCGTCCAGCTTTGCAGTAGTGAGCAAGTATTTGAGGAGGTTGTTGTCCGTCTTGACTATGAACTCTGCCCTGTGAAGATAATCCTTCAACTTGTCTACCACTGCCCACTTCAGAGCCAGAAATTCGAGCTTGTGAGTAGGATAGTTTCTTTCAGCAGGAAGGAGACTTTGGCTCACATAGGCAATGGGCCGCAGACGTCCGTCATATTCCTGATAGAGCACTCCTCCTAGCCCATCTCGGCTGGCATCCACATGCAGCTCATAAGTTTTGGCCGGGTCTGCATAGGCCAGGACTGGAGCTGTGGTAAGGCTCCACTTCAACTGTCTGAAGGCTTCCTCATATTTTGGAGTCCACTGGTCCTGGATGGATTCTTTCTTCTCCCTGGGCCCTTCCTTTGGCTTCCCAGACTGATCTGAGTCTGCACCAGCTTCTTCCTGGTTCTTCAGAAGCTCAGTGAGTGGGTGGGCTATTTTGGCAAACCATTCCACAAACCTCCTGTAGTATGAGCAGAACCCTAGGAACGATCTGAGTTCGGTCACATTTGTAGGCCTGGGCCAAGAAGTAACCGCTTCCAATTTCTCAGGATCTGTTGCCACTCCCTCTTCAGACACAATGTGTCCTAGGTAGTTCACTGTGGGTTGGTAGAATTGGCATTTTTTCATGGAGAGCTTCAGGCCTTCATCATGAAGCCTCTTCAGGACTTTCTCCAGGTGTTCTTCGTGCTCTTCTAATGTTCTCCTAAGCACTATGATATCGTCCAGGTATACCAGCACTTCAATCAGGTTCATGTCGCCCACTGTCTTCTCCATTAGTCTTTGGAAGCTTGCTGGGGCTCCAGACAGGCCTTGCGGCATCCTATTGAACACGAAGAAACCCACAGGAGCGATAAAAGCGTTTTTTTCCCTATCTTCAGGACGCATGGGGATCTTTTTAGGTCCAACACACTGAACCACTTCGCCCTCGACAGGCTTTGCAAGGCATCTTCTATCTGAGGTGTAGTGTACTGGTCAGGAATGGTCCTCCGGTTCAGGGTCCTATAATCAATGCACAGCCATAGGGACCCGTTATTCTTCCTTACCACCACTATTGGAGAGGTGTAAGGACTCCGGGACTCTCTAATAATGCCTGTCCTTTTGAGTTCAGCCAGCTGTTCCCTCAAGTCAAGTGGGATTCATCTGACTCTAAAGGGCTCGTCTTCTTCCAGACGAATCTGGCGGGTTGCACTCTTCGCCAGCCCCACATCAAACTCACTTGTAGAGAAAGTTGACTTCCATCTCAGGAGTTGGGCTTTAGCTCTCTCCATCCAGGCAGGAGTAAGAGGTGCGTTCTTCAGGAAGAATTCTTCCAGGAGAGTCTTTCCGGATTGTTCTCCCATTGAGCCACACGGCGAGACTGGAGTTGCTGGGCTGGCCTGTCCTAATAGTCTTCTGGCTGGCACCCTCACTGGCACAGCTGCTGTGTTGCGAACACTGACTGAAATCTTGCCATGATTCCTATTCAATGCCTTGGTTGACAATACTTAAGGGATAAGTTCTAACCCCCTGTGTTGTTCTGAGTTTGAAGTCTCAAGAACAATGAAAGGGCCCAGTCTTTTCCATCTTAACTTGATGGAGGCTCTCAGGCAGACTACTTCACCTGGCTGAACCAGTCTCTCTTTCTTGTCTAGAAGCCATATTTTCCCCACTCCCTCTTCTGGGGCAATCTCTTCTTGTTTAGGGCCCTGGTATACCTGGGCTAGCATTGGGTGTATTTTTGTGGGGGGGGTCCTTTCCTGCTGTACAAGCAGTGCAATTAGTCTTCTCACCAAGTCAGTGTTTGTTCCAATGACGAGGGAACTTTTGCCAGCTCCTGGAGGTCGAGGGTACACCACTGCCAAGATGTCAAAGGTTTCCGCCTTCCCTGCTGTACTCGGGTCAAAAGTGAGCTTGACCGGCAGGTAACCATCATATGGGAAGTTCTGGGTGCCTAATTCCCATATCTCCAGCTCCTCCAGCTTTTGTAATGGCAGGTGCTTGAGATGTTCGTCATATAAGTCCCTGTAGAGCAAGGTCACCTGTGCTCCAGTGTCCAGCAGGGCTTTGGTGTATATCCCCTCTATCTGGATGGGGACAATTAGAGAGGGCCCCACTAACTTGGGAGGAAGTCCACGAGAAGTGGCACTTTTGGTCTGCTTAGTGGCTTATAACTTTACAGTTGGCTTTTGTGGCCTCCTCTTCTTCCGTCTTGACTGCAGTCTCAGGGGTCTGGTGCGTACAGTTTGAATTGGAGTTTTCTTTTGATAACTGGGCACCCAGTTGACTCCTTCACTGGGGCCCTTTGAAGTTTAAAGCTGACTTTTGGGATTTTGTCCCCTTTCTTGGGCTTGGGCACACTAGCCTGAGATGTCTGACCCTTCCACAGTTAAAACAGGTCCTGAGTTCTTCTACCACAGTGGGACTGGTCAGTTCTTGAGATGCACTTTGAGATGCTGCCCCAGGCGTTTCCCACGGACAGAAGCAAAGTAGGTTTGATGATATCTTTGCTTTCTGAGAGAGCCTTGGCCTGGGCAAACCCTCTATGGAAGACGCAAAAACCTGTTGTCTTGAGCTACTCTGAGTTTGTAGCTTCGTTTTAAAAGGGTATTTGATGTTCCCGCACGCTCCGCTTCTGCTGCCAAGTGCCTCATGTCCATCAAACAGAATACGAGAGGTTGCGTGGAGGAATGAGGCCCTTGTGGCTGCTTTTTCTCATGGTCTCTCAGATACTATCAGGCATTAGATAGCAGCCAGAGATATACCCACTGAGCTGGAGAGGTAGATCTCCAGACTCCAGACTCAGAGAAAGACTCCCTTTTAAGGAGCGCTCGCAGAGGCCTCCTGTACATTTGTTTTTGAGCTTTGCAGTCCCACCCATGCCTCCCTCACCTCCCATGCCTCCTGGTACCAAGTCGATCAGTAAAGGTGAACCCATGCATTTGGGGTTCAAACGTCTCTCTGCAGATGAGAGAACCTTTAGGAGGAGGGAGAGATTGTGCCTTTATTGTGGCCAGGCAGGTCACTTTTGAAGTCTTGCCTACCCGTCCAGGGAACACCCGGACCTTGAGGTCCTGTCATGGACAGACCTTAGGTGGCGTTGTTTCATCCCCATTTATCCAGAAGGATAAGCCCCTGCTTTCGGTCACTCTTTTTTTGGCTGAATCACAAATCAAGATACAGGCCCTAATCGACTCTGGGGCTGCAGGCCTGTTCATTGATGCTGCCTTTGATCGAATCACTCAATTCCACTGCAGCTGCGTGAAACTCCACTTGCCATTGAGGCTCTTGACGGGAGACCTCTACAGCCTGCCCATGTGGCTCATGAGACGACTCCATTGTCCATGGCCGTAGGGGCTCTTCAGCATCCGATAATCCAATTCCAAGTATTTCCTCACCTAAGTTTCTGCTGGATATTGGTTATCCTTGGTTACAGAGGCACAACCCCTCTTTTGATTGGCTCCGTGCTGAGAATCTCTCCTGGTCCCCACAATACAGTGAGACATGCTTCCAGAAGGTAGCCAAGTTCCTCTGCACCTCTTCAGGAGTACCAGGATTTTAGCAATGTCTTTCACAAAGGTCAAGTCATTAGTTTGCCTTCACATCAGCCATATGATTGCGCAATTGACCTTCAACCTGGTGCCATACCCCCTTGTGGCCGGGCTTACCCTTTTTTGGTCTTGGAGGATAAGGCCACGGAGGAGTATGCTGCAGACGCACTTTCTTGAGGTTTCATCTGCAAATCCTCGACTCCTGCTGGTGCTGGTTTCTTCATTGTGAAGAAGAAGAGTGGTAAACTGAGACCTTGTATTGATTATAGGGGTCTCAATTGTTTCACGATTAAGAATGCCTATCCGATTCCGTTGATTACGGAGTTATTTGACTGCTTCAAGCGAGCAAGGCTTTTCACAAAGCTTGATTTGAGAGGGGCATACAATCTCATGAGGATTAAGGAGGGCGACGAGTGGAAAACTGCGTTTAATACCAGAACAGGCCATTATGAGTACCTTGTAATGCCTTTTGGCCTTTGTAACACCCTGGCACTTTTCCAGGAATTTATTAATGATTTCCTCTGAGATTTGTTGCAGTTATATGTCGTGGTTTATCTTGATGATATCCTCATATTTTCCAAGTCCCTGGAGAGCCACCACACAGATGTCTGTCGTGTGCTTCAGAAACTAAGAGAGAACAATCACTATTGTAAACTGGAGAAGTGCGAGTTCCATTGTGATTCATGAACAGGTTAAATTCCTGGGTTATGTCATTTCCACTGCTGGTTTTTCGATGGACCCGGAGAAACTTTCGGCAGTCCTACAGTGGTCCCGGCCCGTGGGTTTACATCCTCTGCAGCGTTTCCTGGCCTTTGCCAACTATTATTGGAAGTTTATTTGTAACTTCTTGTCTCTGGACAAGCCCCTGACTGATATTACTAGAAAGGACAGTAACCCACAGAGTTGGTCTCCAGAGTCCATTAAGGCCTTTGACAGTCTGCCTTTGTTTCTGCTCCTGTGTTGGCACATCCTGATCCTACATTACCTTTTATCCTTGAGGCCGATGCTTCTGAGACTGGTGCTGGTGCCCTTCTGTCTCAACGTCCTACCTCAGAGAGCGCTATGCATCCTTGTGGCTACTTTTCCAAGAAATTTTCACCTGCAGAGTGCAATTAGGAGATTGGTGACAGAGAGCTGTTGGCAATTATTTTAGCCCTGAAAGAATGGAGATATCTCCTCTCTCATTCTTACTGACCATAAGAATCTCACATTCTTGTCTGAGGCTAAATGCCTCTCTCCCAGAAGGGCATGATGGGCTCTATTCTTGTCAAGTTTAAATTATGTTGTCTCATTCTTACCCGGTAC
Source organism: Lithobates pipiens (assembly GCF_037356315.1). Classification (NCBI taxonomy): domain Eukaryota; kingdom Metazoa; phylum Chordata; class Amphibia; order Anura; family Ranidae; genus Lithobates; species Lithobates pipiens. The sequence continues at coordinate 96,209,969 of NW_027507903.1, read as the reverse complement.
TAAGAATGTAAGGTCTGGACGCTTTGCCACAACAATTTTCCTCCACTTCCAAGATGAGTCGGTTCGGGTTCCTTTGATTCCTCCTGATGGCATTCTGGCTAGGGTTCGCAGCAGTCTCATTTCTCCTTTGGGTGACAAAATTCTTTCTGCTCAGGTCCATGCTCCTCCTGAGAAACATTGTGACCGATGCTTTGTCCCAGAGAGTCTCTGTACTGTCATCCTCCAGACTTACCATTCTTCCCAGCTGGCCACCCTGGGAAGAATCAACTCATTTGGGCCATTTCCCAACAAGTCTGGTGGCCTAGTCTACGTGCTAATGTAACCGCCTTTGTAGCTGCCTGTTCCATGTGTGCTCACAGTAAAGCCCCGTACACACGAGCGGACTTTTCAACATCCAAAGTCCGACGGACTGATTCCGTCAGACTATTGGATCGTGTGTGGGCTGCAACGGACTTTTGACTCGCCAAAGTCCGAAAGACTTTAGAATATGGAACATGCTTCAAATTTTTCCGAAGGAACTCCGCCGGACCCGGTCCCTTCGAAAAATTCGCTCGTGTGTATGCTATTCCGACGGACTAAAACCGACGCTAGGGCAGCTATTGGCTACTGGCTATGAACTTCCTTATTTGAATCCAGTCGTACGTCATCACGTTCGAATCCGTCGGAGTTTAGTGTGATTGTGTGTGGCCAAGTCCGCTCAGCCGAAAAGTCCGTCAGAACTCTGTTGGAACTCCGGCAGAACTCCGACGGAACTCCTTCGGAAGTCTGTCGGACATAAGTCCTCTCGTGTGTACGGGGCTTAAGACTCCACGACATCCTCCAGTGGGCCTCCTACAACCCATACCCAATGGAGAGGCCCTGGACCCACCTGTCTATGGATTTCATTGTAGAGTTACCCAACTACCCAGGCAACACTGTTATCCTTATGGTGGTTGACCGGTTCTCTAAGATGTGCCCTTGTATTCCACTTAAGAAGTTGCCCACTTCTAAGGAACTGGCTTCCATTTTTGCTTGGGAGATCTTACATGCTTACATAGGCTACCCAAGTTGATTGTCTCGGACAAGGGTAGTAAGTTTGTCTCCTGGTTCTGCCAAGCCTTTTTTGCACAGTTGGGAATTCATCTTGCTTTCTCCTCGACGTATCACCCGCAGTCTAATGGGGCCACAGAACGAGCCAATCAGCCCTTGTAGCAATTCCTATGTTGCTATATTTCTGACCATCATAACAACTGGTCAGACCTATTACCATGGGCAGAGTTTGCTCACAACAGTGCTATTAATTCTGCTTCCCAACGGTCTCCATTTATGGTGAATTATGGTTTACAACCTTCCATGTTGCCTGACTCTGTACGATCTATAAAAATGTGGATTCTCATCTAACAGATGCTTTGTCTATCTCATCTTTTTCTGCTTCCTGCTATTACTCCTCTAGGGTCAAGAAATCAAACAAAAATAAGAGAAATTCTCATGGTGGTGGTTCTCAAGAAAAGTCATCCAAAAAAACGTATTACAGAACATGGATGAAATTGTGACTCTAGTAATCACGCAGTGGCAGGTAACACTGTGGGTGATGGTCCTCTTCCCTCTACCACCAACACAGTATCTTCTTCTTGTCTTACCATTCCAACAAACATTCCGACAGTTTCTCGTAAACTGTCTTTACCCTCTAATCCTACTCAGGGTATTTTTTTAGTTCAGAGACAAGAAGTGATCACAATTCCCTCACCGGGTCCAGCCTTAGCATAAATTCTAAAAATGTAGTGCCTGAACAAGAAGATTCTTTAAACGTTGTTAACCTATCACAATACCCTCTTACAGACTTAGAGAGGAGTATTTTAAGTAGAGGTCTTAGCTTTTGTCCTAAGGAGGATATTGTAAAGTTTGAACTGTTTGCAAGAATTTTTTTTCTCAAACAACTTTATGCCAAAAATAAAAAAGAAGGAACACAACTAAGGCCCCAAGAAGTGGAAACTATAGTCAATCTTATTTCACTATTGGAGGAAAATGACCCTAACTTAGATTTGATTGATCGAATTGACATTGAGCATCTCCTTCAAAAGCTTGACCAGTCATCATCTCCTCACTTGCAAGATATCCCCAGTAAACCCAAGAACAAAAAGAATTCTGACAAGTTTCCTGCACTGGCTTTAAATGCCAATGTCTAGGCATTTGTCAAACTAACAATTAATGAAATTAAAAACTTAAAAATCAAACGATGATAGAGTTTCCAATCTTTCAACTGAAGAACAGGATATACTGCATGATCTTTTCATTAACCCTATGATCACTACAAAGATCTCTGATAAGGGGGGGCAACATCATGGTCATGGATAATAAACAGTACATACATATATGTACTAAAATTTTGAACAAAAAATCCTGGTATGCACGAGTCACTACTACTAAAATTGACCAATTTCTGTGGGAGTTAGTGGATTCAGGATTCTACCATAACATCCTGTCCAAGGATGACTGGAAATTTGTCCGCAATCCCTTCTTCCGTATGCCCACCTTTTATTCACTTCTGAAGTTGCATAAGAGTCTGTCACATCCATCAGGGTGGCCCATCATCTCTGGCAACGGTTCTCTGTTGGAAAATCTAAGCAAACTCATCAATGGCTACTTGCGCCCACACGTTTTGGGCATTCCAAGTTATATAAAAGACACTATACATCTACTCCAAAATATTGTCGGACTACAGGTTTCACCAAATTCTATCCTGGCAGCTATCGATGTAGAAGCGTTATAAAGCTCAATCCCATATGACAAGTGTTTGGCGTGTGTAAAAAGAATTATGTCAGAAAACAGTAGATTTGAACGTAAGTTCAATGATTAGATCTCTGAAGTCTTAGAATTGAATTTACACCATAACTATTTAGTTTTTAATGGTTCCCATTTCCTCCAGGTACAGGGCGTAGCTATGGGCACCTGTTGTGCCCCTTGCTATGCCAATCTGTACCTGGGGGAGTGGGAATGAATGATTAACACTTCAGATGACTTGGCTTCATTTTTTGGACCATGTGGTGGTGTGGTTTTGTTACACTGACGACATCCTACTAATTTGGGGTGGCCCTTATGGAATGTTGCAGACTTTTGTGCAACAACTAAATATCAATACATTTTTACCTTACTTTTACCATGATGTCCAATACCAACACAATCAAATTTCTTGACATTCATATACACAAAGATACAAATGGCACATTAACTAGTAGCCTGTATAGAAAGCCAATGGCTGGGAATGGCATTGTAGATGCCACCAGTTTTGACCCAAATAATTTAGTTAAATTGATACCATTTGGTCAGTATCTGCATATGAGACACAACTGCTCAGATGAGGTCACGTTTAAGAAGGAAGCTGACGAACTTAGGTCAAGACTCCTCACACGAAGAAAGTCTCAAAAATGTCTCAAAAAGGCGTTTAGGAAAGCAACATCTAAAAAACCAGGCAAGAACTGCTGTATGGAACCAAAGTTCAGAAAAAAGATCATAATAAAATATGGATTATCACTCATTTCTCGAACCAATAAGAACGTTCAAGAATATTGTGCACAAATACTGGCATGTTCTGGCATTGGATCCTATATGGAAAAAATTATTCCGCGCTAGGGAAAAAAACAAACTCAAATGTACTAAATGTGAAACAGGCTGCAGCAATAGATGTGATACAACACCAAACAAGTATACAGAAACAAAAAACTGCGCCAACCCTACAATAACGAATGTCAAAAAGTAATAACAAAATAAATAGGAATTAACCTTAAATAATTATGACAATGGAAAAACAGCTTAAGTGCATAAAGAACACAGCAATGTGTAAAGTAAGAAACATAAATAAAAGTCCATTCAAAAGAAGTTCCTATGTGGATCCAAATAAGCGTTTGTGACACCGCGGTGATTAGAAACGATCCAAAAGCTCAAAAAAGTGCCCGTCACCTTACAATGAATGTGCTTACCAGAGAATAAGCAATTTGGGCATGTGTGTATAATCGATGAGTCCCATCAAAAGATATCCTCCTTTTTGGTGAGTCAAATCTCCATCTCCCAATAATGCCCTCCAGGTATTAATATGCTTCGTGGAGCTCAGTAATTCCCGAAAAAGAAAGGGGCTTGTGTATAAATCTATGGCTGCAGATATGCCTGGAATCCTGCTTATGTGGATGGACAAGGTGAGATCAACTGCTCAGATGAGGTCACGTTTAAGAAGGAAGCTGACGAACTTAGGTCAAGACTCCTCACACGAAGAAAGTCTCAAAAATGTCTCAAAAAGGCGTTTAGGAAAGCAACATCTAAAAAACCAGGCAAGAACTGCTGTATGGAACCAAAGTTCAGAAAAAAGATCATAATAAAATATGGATTATCACTCATTTCTCGAACCAATAAGAACGTTCAAGAATATTGTGCACAAATACTGGCATGTTCTGGCATTGGATCCTATAGTTGGACCACTTTTGCCGGAATGCCAAGCATTTACTTTTCACAGAGCGAAATCTCTATGAGACAAACTTGTCTCCAGTGAGTGAGTACGTTTAAGGTACTCACCAGGGCCGAGTTGCTGAGAGTGGCTTCCCTTGCAACTGGGTGCACAGTACCCCTGAGGGTGGAACAGCTGGTACAGGGCACGGAGGGGCACAGGTTACCAGCAGGTGACATGTATTCAGAAGGTCTTCTGGAATAAGAGGTACCCGTGCAAGATGGTCTTGGAACTTGATTGGAGAGAACCCCCAGCTGGGGCTCTAACACCTGGAGCTGGGAACAGCAGGAGGCTGAGGGTCAAACATCAGGAAAACTAGATAGGTTCAGAGTCTGAGAGCAAGCCAGGTCACACACAGGAGGTCAATCAGTAGATCTTGAACGTCAGACACAGGGAGTAAGCAGAGACAAGTCCAGGAGGAGGCTGGGGTTCAAACTCGGGAACAGCAGAAAGGGTGATCTGAGAATCAAGCCAAAGGTAAATCGCAGGAGAGGTCCAAGAGTAGTCCGGCACGGTCCGGGTCACAATGGGTAGGCTCAGGAAACAAGGCACAGGAACACTGGAGCTGAAGAGACAAACCAGCAAGGACACAGAGCACACTGTTGCCTTTTATAGGCCTTTCAGAGCAACCATGTGGTGCGCATAGCCGTGCGCGTGCCGTATCGCGCATATGCATGCACCAACCCATAGTACTGTGTGCGCGCAGACCCCCTCCGTTTGACCGTTGCTTTGCGGGTGGTATGCCGAAGATAGCGAGTTCTTGATCTGCAGAGCCTTGCAGAGGTCCTTCCAGAACTTGGAGGTGAACTGGATTCCCCTATCAGACACGATGTTGGAGGGGACGCCATGTAGTCTTACAACTTCCTTTATAAAGATACTTGCCGTAGCTGCAGCAGAAGGAGTGCCAAGCATGGGTAGGAAATTTGCCATCTTTGAGAGGCGATCCATTACTACTAGAATCATGGTAAACTTGTCAGAGGGTGGCAGATCAACAATACAATCCATAGAGATTTCCTTCCAGGGGCGTTTAGGAACCAGCAAGGATCTCAAAAGTCCCCAGGCTTTTGTGTTAGATCCCTTGTTACGTTGGCAAACGACACAAGACTGGACAAAGTTCTTGCAATCCTGCCTCCAACCCGACCACCAGAAATAGCGGTTGATCAGATCGGCAGTTTTCTGGATCCCAAAATGTCCTGCCATCTTGTGATCGTGAAAAGTCTGTAAAATCTGGAGTCTTACCATGTTTCCTTTCCAAGGAAGATGCTGCAGCTTCGGGGAATTGATTGGTAGTTTGCTTAATGGCCGTTTCTAGATCAGGTTGGATGATTTGGAGAAAGTTATGCGGAGACATAATAGTTGTGGGTTCAGATGGTTCATCGGCTTCTGAAAACATTCGGGAGAGTGCGTCTGCTTTCCCATTCTTGGAACCAGGGCGGTAGGTGATATGGAAATTGAACCTGGAGAAAAAGAGGGCCCAGCGTGCTTGTCGGGGTCTGAGGCATTTAGCAGCTCGGAGGTACTCCAGGTTCCTGTGGTCTGTAAAGATCATGACGGGCTGAGACACACCCTCCAGCAGGTATCTCCATTCTTCCAGGGCAAATTTTATAGCAAGGAGTTCTTGGTCTCCAAAATCATAATTCTTCTCCGGGGGACTGAGTTTCCAGGAAGTGAAGGTGACCAGGTGAAGAAGAGCCTTCGGACCACTTCTTTGGGAAAGGATAGCCCCTGTTGCGGATAGGGAGGCGTCTACCTCCAATACATAAGGAAGACTTGGATCCGGATATCGAAGGATGGGAGCTGATATAAAAAGTTTCTTTAATTCATCAAATGCCTCCTGGGCTTGCTAAGACCATTGGAATTTAACTTGCTGGCGGGTCAATTGAGTAATGGGGGAAGTAATCGCGGAGAACCCCTTAATGAACCTGCGATAAAAACTGGTGAAGCCAACAAATCACTGTACTGATTTCTTGTCTGAAGGGCCTGGCCACTCCTGGATGGCTTTGACCTTTTTTGAATCCATTGAGATTCCTCCTGTGGAGATAATGAACCCGACGAATTGGATGGTGGCTCTTTCGAATTCGCATTTTTCTCCTTTTAAGTAGAGCCCGTGTTCTCTGAGGATGAGGAGGACCTTCTTGATGTGGGTACGGTGCAGTTCTAATGAGATGGAGAAAATCAGAATATCATCAAGATATACAATCACAAAATTGTCTAGATACTCACGGAAGATATCATTGACCAGGTGCTGGAATGTGGCAGGGGCATTGCAGAGGCAGAAGGGCATCACTAGATACTCAAAATGTCCAAATCTGGACCTGAAAGATGTTTTCCACTCATCCTCATCATGGATTCGGACTAAATTATATGCTCCCCGAAGATATAATTTAGTGAATATTTTGGCAGTTCTTAGACATTGAAAAAGTTCAGGGATGAGAGGAAGTGGGTACCTGTTCTTGATAGTCATTTTATTAAGTTCCCTGTAATCCACACAAGGCCTGAGAGAACCATCTTTTTTTTCAACGAAAAAGATGCCTGTGCCAGCTGGAGAGGATGGTCGGATGAACCCTTTTTCCAGGTTCTTATCTATATAGGAGCGTAGGGCTTCCAATTCAGTCTCTGATAATGGGAAAATCCGGCCAAACGGAATTTCAGAACTGGGTAGTAGATCAATCGGGCAATCATAAGGTCAATGGGGTGGCAGACTATCGGCCTTCTTCTTGTCAAAAATGTCCAAAAAATCATGATAGGCTGGAGGGGCATGTTGAAGGTTATCAGGACTTGTCTGTATTGCTAGGCAAGAGGTGGACTTGCTGGAGGTCGACAGGAGACAATGTTGCGAACAATAAACAGAGGAGAAGAGCACTTCTTTCTAGTTCCAGTTGATCTGTGGATCGTGGGCTTGTATCTAAGTGAACCCAAGGATGATCGGAAACAAAGGAGAATTATGTCAAAGCAAAGAAATTTGCAATGACCAGAGTCTGTGGATGTCAGGATAGGTTCTGTTTCCTGGGTCATAGGACCAGAGCAGGGTAGGGAGCCATCAGCCAGGTGGATTTGAAGATGTTGTTTCTCAGTGCAGAGAGGGATGTGCAAGTTCCGGGCTAAGGTTGTCCATGAAACAACTGCAGGCCCCAGAGTCAATGATACCTCCCAGCAAAACCTCCTCTTCCGCCACCTGTAATGAAACCGGGAGGACAAGGTGAGACTGGGTGGAAGCTGTAATTTGAGAATTTACAGCAACATGAGGTTGGCACTTAGTGGGTCTCACAGGGCAGCTGCGTAGAAAATGGCCCGCTTCCCCATAGTATAGACAAAGGTTGGCTTGACGCTGACGGAGTCTCTCGTCAGGGGTGAGCGGAGCCTGGACTAAGCCCAGCTGCATGGGTTCGCTGTCAGTAGAAGTGGGAACTTGAACAGGTGCGGGTACAGGAGGTACCCGGGGTAGCATCCACGTGGGTCTTGGTGACTGGAGATGTTAAGATGCGACGCTCCCGTAGACAATGTTCAAGCTTGGTGGCCAACTGGACCAGATTTTCCAAGGATGCGGGGGTATCTACCCGGGCTAATTCATCTTTTAAAGTCTCGGAGAGACCTAGGCGAAATTGATATTTAAAGGGCAGCCCCGTTTCAGTTGGTGTCCCCTGATCATTTTCCGAAATTCTACAATATAGTCCTCCACTGGTCTCTTTCCCTAGGTTAGGGAATGCAGGATGGCTTCAGCCGTGGTGGTATGTTGGGGATCATTGTACAACTGCGACATGGCTTCAAAGAAGGTCTCTACAGAATCAAGAAGGGAGCTCTTCTGTTCCAAGAGGTTATGGGCCCAGCACTGTGGCTCGTGAGATAGCAGTGAAATGATGAAACCCACTTTCACCAATTCGGAGTGGAAGGTCCTGAGCTGCAGAGCCAGGTACAGGAGGCATGCATTCTTAAATGCCCTAAACTTCTTCTGGTTGCCAGAAAAACGCTCAGGAGTAGGGACCCTGGGCTCTGGGAGGGTCATGACGACTGCAGGTGTGGGACTGCCTTGAGCTTGTGAAACGGAAGTGCAGCTGGCTGCAGAGAATGAGGAATCCGGAGGACTGGGAGAGATAGCCAGGTGCTGTAGGCGGCCCTCAATCTGAAAGTAGCCATCTTGGAGTCACTGCACAGCCTGGGTGAGGGCTGCAACCTGCTGGCAGAGAGCCTCGAGGGGTGAGCCAGCTCTGTCGACCTCTGACATGGCTTGTTTGTACTGTCAGGTACTCACCAGGGCCGAGTTGCTGAGAGCGGCTTCCCTTGCAACTGGGTGCACAGTACCCCTGAGGGTGGAACAGCGGGTACAGGGCATGGAGGGGCACAGATTGCCAGCAGGTGACATGTATGTAGAAGGTCTTCTGGAAGAAGAGGTACTCGTGCAAGATGGTCTTGGAACTTGATTGGAGAGAACACCCGGCTGGGGCTCTAACACCTGGAGCTGGGAACAGCAGGAGGCCGAGGGTCAAACACCAGGAAAACTAGATAGGTTCAGAGTCTGAGAGCAAGCCAGGTCATACACAGGAGGTCAATCAGTAGGTCTTGAACGTCAGACACAGGGAGTAAGCAGAGACAAGTCCAGGAGGAGGCCGGGGATCAAACACGGGAATAGCAGAAAGGGAGATCCGAGAAGCAAGCCAAAGGTCAATCGCAGGAGAGGTCCAAGAGTAGTTAGGCACGGTCCGGGTCACAATGGGTAGGCTCAGGACACAAGGCACAGGAACACTGGAGCTGAAGAGACAAACCAGCAAGGACACAGAGCACACTGTTGCCTTTTATAGGCCTGTCAGAGCAATCATGTGGTGCGCATAGCCATTGCTCCGTATTGCGCATATGCTTGCGCCGACCCGTAGTCCTGTGCACCCGTATGCGTAAACCCGCCGGATCGCGCACCCGTGTGCGCCGTTCTACCCCGCAGACGCATGGGGAAGCACCGACGCTGACAGGTCTGAAGTTGTTGATCCTCTGACAGTACGGGGGGGGGGGGGGGTGTTAGGGATCCATGCAAAAAAAAAAGATATGGCATGTTTAAATGTGGAGGACGTGGCAAAAGCCAATACATGGATTTCACTATTCAAAAATCACTTCCAAATAAAGTCAACTTCACCCCTAGGCATTTTGCAAGACTCCTGGGGTGGTATATCTTTTGCCATGCTAATGCAAATGTTACTATGTTGGCATTCTAAGCATTAAATCATGCAATCTAGACTTACCACTGGGATGCCATTCAATACACTTCTATGGTAGCATTTTTCCTCATATTAAATTCCTAGTACTTGACAGGATGCACCCAGGAATCAAGGGGGGTGACTGGAATAAGACTTTGCTACAGCGAGAACAACGATGGATTTTCAATTGAATGCAACATAATTTCCAGAACTCAACAAGATGATTTCCTTCAAACAATTTTTTTGGAGGGGTTCATCTCTGGGGGTCCTGAGATGTACTAGGCCATATTAATGCAGACACATACCCCCCCCCCAGGCTTATCCAGTCTCTTGACAGCATGCTTCCCACTTCTCCCTCCCCGTCTTTTACCCTGGGGCATAATTCTTGACAGTGATACAATTGATGTAAGGCGCCTAATACTGACTCCATGTCCATGCTGAATAGGTTAACTATGGTTAGTTCTATGCATGGTGAAAAACGATATATTATATATATATATATATATATATATATATATATATATATATACACACACACACACACACACACACACTATGTACAGTTTATATATACTGATTCCATGATTCCCTTTGTTGCCTTTGACCGTTCTTACAAAAAAATGTTTTAATTAAATTCTTTCAATCTTTCATTGTTACTTATTAGGCACTATTCTGTGCATTTATACCTTTACCTTTAGAACTTTTAAGCATCTGAAAGTACCATGTGATGAATTATTCCATCATTATATTGTACCATCATCATAGTTAGTTTTGGAGTGCTCCGTCTAGGCCACGCATGATACATGTCCGCAGTGCACTGGCCTCACATAATTTTCGCCTTTAGTTCACTCAGGCCTCCTGGAACTCATTCTTTGACGAGGTGTTTGTCTAACTCCACTTGTTACTTTCTGCCATATGCTGACCTGCCACTAGGTAGCTCCACCGTGCATGGACACTCAGTCTGAGTCCATTACACGATGGGTTGTGCAACGCGTTGTGTTGTGACGTCACGGAGAGCCGCTGCGTGGCTACGTCAGCACACTATGTGGAGCGGCTGTGTGACGCCATGCACTGGCGCCATCTTGGAGCACCTTGCGCTGGGGTCATACACACAGCATTGCTGCAGACACCATGGGATCAAATATGTCGACCCAGGTGTCTGCAATCAAACCATACTAAGTAGCATGTATATATAGTGACAAGGCTCCACCTGTCAGTCTCTATTTCACCTGGCAGATGGAAGAAGCCACACAAACCCATTACCTATGTAAGGTCAGTGTCTCTCGACATATGAGCCGTATAGATCTCCTACCTTTGTGATCCTTACACTGCCATTTATTCAGTAGTTTGGGACCACACCCTACACTATTACTTTATACTCTTCATAACACATGCAGCTAATAGACTTTTTTGTGCCGCTATTTTTTTAGACTACAAGAGTACCTGAGCCAAAGGATAGTCCTCGATACATTTGTTTGGTGATTTGTGGACACGCATATATAAAGACTAAGATTGTATCTATCACTGACACAATACACCTTTGGATGACAAACACCCTCTACCTTTTTAAGTCCCTGCAAATCTGAGGTACGGTCACTGTGACTACTGCGAATGGTGTTCATTTAGTTTTTAAACACATCCCACTGTCAACAATTTAAGACATTATATTTAAACCTATGAGTAAACAAAAATTGTTTATATCCATGTTGCAGTGAAATTCATTGACCAAATGCACTCCTTTGAAGTGTTCAAAGGGCCACACGTGAACCATCTTGGCCAATGACGCTCTGGCCTGAGGCCATGCGTGGCTCTAACAGATCATCTACTCTTCATCTTTTGAGTAATTTCTGCTGTTCGGTGGAATGCTTACATTTGGGGTCAGTATTTTCAGCTGATCAAATTTCTGGCTGTGTTGTAATATGAATGCTCGTTTACTATGTATAAAATTGTATGATAATTGTAATATGTACATTGATGTGTTTGTATATAATTCTGATGACATATACTCTATCATCATAGATTTAAGCTACAGCTTTGGAAATTTCAAGCCCCTTTAGTCCCTGAAGAAGATCTACACTGTGTGTTTTTGAAACGCGTTGTCAGTTGACAGCTCTTGGGCTTCCCTTTCAGCTGGCTGCACATCTGCCCCCAACTTCATGTGTTTGCTTTTATCGCTTTTATCGTTTTGAATTTTTGTTATTTATGTCTTTTGTTTATAATATAATATAATATAATATATATATATATATATATATATATATATATATATATATATATATATATATATATATATATATATACACACACATATTAATAAATTTGTAATTTTTTTACGATTACTGTTTGTAGTCAGTTTAAAATCCCAATTTGGCATTTTTTACTATAAGTATAGTAATAAGTAGGGATGGCCTTGTGGTTCGCCCGGCGGTCGGTTCGCGGCGAATTTTGCGTGTTCGCGATTCTGAGACCTGATCTGGCGGCCATTTTACATTCTGTCTTTTGTCAGTGTAGGGAGAGGTTGCTGTGTGGAGCAGGGACAGACTGTAGTGACACAAATCGCTAGCTATTAGGTCCACAAAAGTTATTTTAAGGACTGGTATAGGTGTACAGTATATAGGGTTCTGGTGCACTGCTGCTGACTGCTGTGCTGCTGATTGCTGAGTGCACTGCTGACCGATTCTGCAGCCGTCTTTCGTCAGTGTAAGGATAGGACGCTGTGTGGAGCAGGGACAGTCAGTTTAATCACTAGCTATTACTATTAGGTCCACAAAGGTCCTTTTAATGACTGGTATAGGTGTACAGTATATAGGGTTGTACACATATAATATACTTTCTTTCAAATATAGAAAGCCTATTATGCTTGACTGCTGAGCTGAGTACTGACCGATTCTGCAGCTGTCTTATCAGTGTAGGGACTGAGGGACAGTCTGCAAATCACTAGCTACTAGGTCCACAAAGGTCCTTTTAAAGGACTGGTATAGGTATACAGTATATAGGGTTGTACATGTATAATATACTTTCTTTCAAATATACAAAGTATATTATGGTGCACTACTGACTGCTGTGCTGCTGAGTGCTAACCAATTCTGCAGCTGTTTATCAGTGTAGGGACTGAGGACCAGTTTGGGGTTTGGAGCAGGGACAGTCTGCAAATCACTAGCTACTAGGTCCACAAAGGTCCTTTTAAGGACTGGTATAGGTGTACAGTATATAGGGTTGTACACGTATAATATACTTTCTTTCAAATATAGAAAGCCTATTATACTTGACTACTGTGCTGCTGAGCTGATTGCTGCCCGATTCTGCAGCTGTCTTTTATCAGTGTAGGGACTGAGGGACAGTTTGGTGTTTGGAGCAGGGACAGTCTGCAAATCACTAGCTACTCACAAGGTCCACAAAGGTCCTTTTATAGGTGTACAGTATATAGGGTTGTACACGTATAATATACTTTCTTTCAAATATACAAAGCATATATAGTGCACTGCACTGCTGTGCTGCTGACCGATTCTGCAGCTGTCATTTCTCAGTGTAGGGAGGGACAGTTTGGTTTTTGGAGCAGGGACAGTCTGCAATTCACTTTTAAGGACTGGTATAGGTGTACTATTTGGTGTGCAGTATATAGGGGTGTAATACACGTATAAAATACTTGCACATATAGAAAGCATAGTATAGTGCATTTCCACTGTGCAGCATTGTGACTGCTGAGCGGTTCTGCAGTGATACTACAAAGAGTGGCAAACACAATTTAAAAAAAAGGATTATAACTGGTGTGATAGACCAGTGGCCCCCAAAAACGACTGTGACGGATCCGATCCCACACTCCGATTGAGTGCTTCCATCTATATACCGCTTCCTAAGTCCTGGAACACAAGTCCAATGGGTCTGGCTATAGGAACCCCCAAGCACTAGACGACACCAGCATTAGGGGACATCAGGAAAGACCTTTATTTGAGATCTCACACAAAACCTAACCTAATTAGCATGAGCTAATTATCTAATCAACACAAACTAGTTTGACTGAAGGGATAAGACTTTTCGGCTCCTAGCTCACAATTCAATAAACATTACTATAAACATAAACAAAGGGTTAATTAGCACAAACAACAATGTTTGGAATGTCCTTACAAGCTAGACTAGACTCATTTACACAAGAGACAGGTGTCTGGAGTTAATGACATTAGCATCTGACAGTGTGTCACGTACCTTACAGCGGAGTCAGACTGTTGAGGGTGGCCTCTTGCACGGTTCCGGTCTCCACACCCCTGGAGGTGGTAACAGGGAGCGTGAAGACAGCGAAAGGGTGCAGGTGCCTGCAGGAGGAAGTTGAAGACCTGGAGACACTGGGTCCTCACGGAGGAAGAGGTGTAGGTTGATCACGGAGGTAGACAGCGGAGGCTCAGCAGGTATACAGGGAACACTGCACGTCTGGAACAAGCAAGGTCGGCAACTGGCAGGCAATGCGGTACAGGAACGAGAGGCAGGTGCGTAGTCAAGGACGAGCAAGGGTCTGGTAACGTGCTAGCAATGAGGTACAAAATCAGGAAGCAAGCCAAAGTCGTAAGTCCAAGCTGAGGTCAGTGGTAGTCCAGGAGATCGTAACAAGGAGTATCCAAAGGAATGGGTATCAGAAACAAGGTCACAGGAACAAGATCACAGGAACAACGATCAGGTGTCTCAGGAGTAGCTGAAGACGATCCAGCACTGGTATCAGGCCAGGATCCCGTTTATATAGGGAGAAGTGTGCCAGGATTGGTGGAAGTGGCCGTCCGTGCGCGAGTACGTACATACGTTTAGTTTGCGCGGGTGCATCCGCGTGTTCGGATTGGCGTACGTCCACGTGTTTGGATTACCGTGCGTCCGTTCGTTCCGGAACCCAACCGCCTCTGACATAGACACCGCGCATGGCGCCTAGAACAAAGATGAACCGCTGCTATACGGGGACGGGCATTCACACGGTGAGTTCCCTGACACAGTGTGTGTCCCAACAGCATGAGACAACACACATTATATATACATATATATATACACAGCATTGAATCTGACTAGCACAGATTATAATGGGGTTCTCATTCACCCTGTGTCCAGGGCCCATAATCGATCGGCAAGACGCTCGCACTCATTCCTCTCAAAAAGCCTGTGTCCCGGCTAGGTCTGTCACACATCTCCCCTTTCGGCAGGAGACTAACACAGGAGGAGACCCCAGACGGGTTGACTCCGAAGTTAGTCAGGGGTTCCAGTCCTCTAATGCTGGTATCCACACAGTACCCCAAATAAAGTGTCCCAAACAAAGTATTCCTCACCCAGCTAACCTTTGCCTCTCTCAGAGAACATGCTTGATGCTGGGGAGAGGTGTGGACTGGTCCTTCCCCCTGGAGTCCCTTTAGCCGCAGGAGAGAAGACAGGGTGGTTGGGCTTAGTCCGTCATGCTGTTGGGCATCTGGGCCTACTGCCCAGAATCCCTGGGGTATACAGGTGGAGACTGAAGTCCCATCCACCTTTACAGAAAATCTGTCCTCTGTTTTTTGTGGGCAGAGGCCAGCAGCACTCTGTTCCGTTGCCAGCAGTTCAGCGGGGTGTAGGAGCTTCCCTACACCATCTGCTCCAGTTAACTGTTGGGGAGAGAGGCTGACTGCCCCAGCTCCCTGGATCTCCGCAGTTGTTGCCGGTGCTGGGCAGAGGTTGGTAGCACTCTGCCCGGTTGCCAGCACTTCTGCTGGTTTTCTGTTAGTGGATACCACAGGCCCATCCACTGACACCAGATCAAGCTGCAGTTGTGAGGTGACTGCATTCTCTCCTTGGATCCTGATCTGCAGCTCGTGATAGACTGCCACCTCCTCACCCTGGGCCTCCCGAATTGCGGCAGGTGTGGGGTAGAGGTCTTGGACCCTCTGTCCGGTTGCAAGCACTTCTTCTGGGGGTTTGCTAGGTGGTCCCTCCTCTACAGAAACGTCTATTAAATCCCCAGTCTCTGGAATTGCTAAAAGTGTGGGACAGAGGTCTTGTTCAGTTACCAGATCTTTAGCTGGAGAAGTTTGTTGTAACTCCATAGATGCTGCTGGCAGAAAATCACATGTCCCTGTCAGTGTTGTGGGAGAAAGGCCGACTACCTCTTCTCCCAAGAAGGTCAAAGCCACTGTGGGTGCTGGGCAGAAGTTAGCAGAACTCTGCCCTGTTGTCAGAACTTCAGGTTTGGGGACGACAATCTCTGGAGTTTCCACTGACGATTCTCTGGCATGCTGCTGAACGTATTCTAGCAGTTTCCTGTATGCCCTTTCCAGATGCTGTTCCTTCCTTAACAAATGGTCCAGATCAGGTTTAAGCTCTGAGACCCCTGCAAGACCGAGCATAGCCTCTCTATATTCTCACAGGTCCTCAAGGGTAGGTTCCCCTTCATCGCCAAACACAAAACGATCTGTAAGGCTCTCCCACAGCAATCCAGGACCTCCAAAGTCATATCCCTCCGGAGAGCATTCTGTTGTCTCCCCTAAATATCCCTGCTCTGTGTGCCATTGCAGAGCCCGATAATGATTGTCCAGCTCTGTCTCCTGCTGGACCAGCCTGTCCAACTCAGTCACCCATTGCTCCTGGGGCCGCTCTCCCAGGAATGCCATCCGCAATGGCCGTTGGTCACTGGCCCGCTGCTCTTGGGTTGGAAAGCACTTGCCCTGTTTTATACCAGTGAGCTGGAGGGCTCCAATCCAGAGCTCCACCCGAATCTGCTGCCTGAGCTCCAAGTATTCATCTGCAGACACAGTCCTGGTGTATGCTGCAAGGACGATCCGCAGCAGCCCTGGGAACTCTGATGCCAGGTCCATATCTCCGCTGGGGTGACTTAAGTCTGCTATCCTGACCTTGGATCATAGTGGAGGTTTGGATGTCCCAGACTGCAAGAAGCAACCCACTGCTTGCCACCAATGTGACGGATCCGATCCCACACTCCGATTGAGTGCTTCCGTCTATATACCGCTTCCTAAGTCCTGGAACACAAGTCTTATTTGAGATCTCACACAAAATATATATACAGCGGGGTGACTAAAACCTAACTTAATTAGCATGAGCTAATTATCTAATCAACCCTCAGACTAGTTTGACTGAAGGGATAAGACTTTTCGGCTCCTAGCTCACAATTCAATAAACATTACTATAAACATAAACAAAGGGTTAATTAGCACAAACAACAACGTTTGGAATGTCCTTACAAGCCAGACTAGACTCATTTACACAAGAGACAGGTGTCTGGAGTTAATGACATTAGCATCTGACATTGTGTGTGTCCCAACAGCATGAGACAACACACATTATATATACATATATACAGCATTGAATCTGACTAGCACAGATTATAGTGGGGTTCTCATTTACCCTGTGTTAAAATCCAGGGCCCATAATCGATCGGCAAGAGGCTCGCACTCAGTCCTCTCAAAAAGCCTGTCTCCCGGCTAGGTCTGTCACAACGACAGATTGAAGCGGGGTGTTATATACCTTCTTCCACATACGTACTGCACTTCTCTAGAGACTTTTGTCACAGGGTCATTTAAAAAATGACAGGCAGAGGAAGAGGCAGGCCCTTCCACAGGGGTGTTAGGGGTAGGGCAGGAGCAACAGGCTTGAGCCAAAGTGGCAAATTGCAGAAGGTACGTTCGATTACGTCAAAGGACGCACCAGACTTGGTTGAGTGGCTCACTCAGCCTTACTCTTCTGCACCCTCCTCATCCTCTCGATCTGCACCCTCTTCACTCTCTGCTGTGTGCACCCTCAAAGACACTACCACCAACACCACCACCATATACCTTCCGCTTGAGTCACAGGAATTATTTTCTGATCCATCACAAGACAATTCCGATGCGCAGCCATTCTTGGCATTGGATCAGGAAGAGGAGGTAGCAACAACCACCACTCAGCAGTCTGACGACAGTACCCAGATCAGCCCAAGGAGGAGGTTGGTCCCCGGTGTTGCTGCCTACTCCGAGATCTTTAATTATAGCGGTGGGGAAGGTGACATCGATGATGACGTGTCTAGTGATGTCACGTGGGTGCCCACAAGAGAGGAAGAGGAGGGGAGTTCAGAGGGAGATATGGACCAGCAGATAGGGAGGAGAAGCAGGCAGAACTTAGATTGCACAGGAGGGACAAAGCAGACTGCTAATGTATCAGGAGCGAGGCATCAACCATGTATGGTCACATCTGGCACTCCCAGGACGCCGGCACATGGCTCCGCAGTGTGGGCTTTTTTTACGTGTCCGCTGCTGACAATAGTGTTACCACCTGCAATCTTTACAGTCAACGCATAAGTCGTGGTAAGCACGACACTTACCTAGGGACGACCGCATTAAGAAGGCACATGAGCTGCCATCACCAAGCCCAGTGGGAGCAACGGAACCCACAAAGCCAAACTCCAGGCTCCCACCGTCCAGCCTCATCTTCTACTTCTCCTACTTCCATCATGTCATCCTCACGTTTTTCTGGAAAAAGGCAGGCTTCCATGGGCCAAATGTTCGAGCGTAAAAAAATGATGATGCCGGATAACCCTCTTGCCCAACGGTTGATGGCTGGCTTGTCAGAACTGATAGCCCGCTACCAACTACTGCCATATAAACTGGTGGACTCAGAGGCCTTTCGAAAATTTGTGGCCATTGGAACACCACAATGGAAGGTCCCAGGAAGGAAGTATTTCTCACAGAAGGGCATCCCAGAGCTATATGGCCATGTTCAGCGGCAAGTGAAATGTTTCTCTGGCACACAGTGTCGGTGCCAAGATACATCTGACCACAGACACGTGGTCTAGCAAACACGGGCAGGGAAGGTATATAACTTTTACTGCCCACTTGGTGAACCTTCTGACGGCCGTCAAGCATGTAACCCGTGGCACCCGTGTAGATTTGGTTTTACTGCCATGGATTGCGTGCAGGCCTGCCTCTTCTTCTCCTCCTCCTACTCCATCCTCCTCCCTCTCCTCCTTGGCTGACTCCTCCTTTTCCGCTGCTAGCGTCTCTTCCGCTGCGCCGCCCAAGCTCCCCAGAACCTATTCGACATGCCAGGTGAGACGTTGCCACGCTGTGCTGCGTCTGTTGTGCCTGGAAGCCAAGAGCCACACTGGCCCTGCACACCTTTCAGCTTTGCGTTCACAGGCAGATTAGTGGCTAACACCGCTCAATTTGACAGTTGGTAAAGTGGTGTGTGACAACGGTGCCAATCTGCTTAGGGCATTGAAACAGTGCAAAATGACACACGTGCCATGCATGGCACACTTCTTAAACTTGGTCGTGCAGCGATTCGTTGATTCGTAAGATCTTAAACGGCCATGGCTCGCCTTGCTGACATTCAGCGGCGACACAATTTCCGGTCAGATGTCTTATTTGCGATTGCTCGAAACGTGCAGTTAACGACTACCTGTACAAACTCTGCAGTAGAACAGGTTCTGGGGAGCTTGGTTTATTTTCACTGCGCCTGTGGCTGCTCATGCGTGATGCATGCAGACTTCTGCGGCCATTTGATGAGATCACCAAACTGGTCAGTCGCAGCCATGGCTCCATCAGTGACATGGTACCTTATGCCTTCTTTATGGAGCGTGCATTGGGTCGTGTCATTGATCAAGCCGTGGAGGAACAGGAGTGGGAAGATGAGGAAGTCGCAATGCTGGATGAATTCCCAGGGGGGGCTACTCTGAGACAAGTCAACAACAGGAGTCTGAAGAAGAGTCAGAGGAGGATGGTGCCGGGGCGGATGAGGAGGAGCAAGAAGAGCATGCTTTAAACCTTTCTGGGATCCCCGTTGTTGTGCGTGGATGGGGAGAGGAGAATGAGGAGGATGACATTATCCTGGAGGATGAGCAGGAGCCAGGCCACCACACCGCTTCCAGTTTAGTGCAAATGGGGGCCTTTATGCTCCAGTGTTTTAACAGGGACCCCCGTATAAAAAGCATAACGGTTAAGGACCAGTACTGGGTGGCACCGTACTTAGACCCCTGGTATAAACACAAAATGGCGGAAGTGTTATCACCGTCACAGAGGGCTGTCAGAATGGAGCACTTCCAGGCCTTGCTTCGAGAAATGCTGCATTCTGCTTTTGCGTGCGCTGACAGAGGAGGAATTCCCACTCCCAGAGAAAGAGTTGCGGGTACCAATCCAACAGCGCCTGCAAGAAGAGAGCGGTTTGAAGATGTGTTGGTGACTTCTGATATGAGGTCATCCTTTCAGCCGACCCATCGACAGGTGTCATCCGGATCCAGCATCAGGGAACACCTAGACCAACAGGTGTCCGACTACATCGGGTTAACGGCCGATGTGGACGCTCTGAGGAGTGATGAACCCCTGGATTACTTGGTGGGCAGGCTTGACCTCTGGCCAGAGCTTGCCCAATTTGCAATGGAACTGTTGGCTTGCCCCTTGTCCAGTGTCCTGTCCGAAAGGACGTTCAGGGCAGCAGGGGGGGTCGTGACCGATAAGCGCACTCGCCTAGCTCACGACTACCTCATATTTATAAAAATGAATGAGGCATGGATCTCGGAGGAATGCAACACATGTGACCAGTAGACCATGTATATGCATAACTCTATAAACAATTTATTTAATCGAGCACACTGACCTTTTTTCTACCTTTGGCTCATTTCCTTGTACAAAAAAAGCACACCATACTATATGCCCGTACCCTTCTGTTTGAAGAGGTTGAGCGGTGTCATATTTTTGGGTCCCGCAGCGAGTTGCTGGTATCAGTGCTGCTGTCAGTGCTCTCTCTCTATCTCGGTGCTGGTGTGGTCTCAGTGCTCTCTATCTTGGTGCTGGCGTCAGTGCTCTCTATCTTGGTGCTGGCGTCAGTGCTCTCTATCTCGGTGCTGGTGTCAGTGCTCTCTATCTCGGTGCTGGTGTCAGTGCTCTCTATCTCGGTGCTGGTGTCAGTGCTCAGTCTCTATTGCGGTGCTGGTTTCAGACAGTGAGGGAGATAGCAGCAGAGAAGCCAATCAGCAGGCAGTGCCAGCACCATGGCTGAGGATCAGCACTAGACTGGCACCTCCGGACTACTGCAGTGGAGCCCTGCATAGGTGGGGGTAAGGGCCAGGCAGAGGGAGGGGCTCAAGCACAGGTTGGCACACTGGGACACAGGCACAGGACTGCACTGCCCTGACTGTGGCACTGATCATCTCCTGCACCCCCTTCATAGCCTGCCCTGACCTTGCCTCTCCTCCATGGCCTTCATGCGCTCCTGAATTGTCTAAATTTCACAGATAAAAAAAAGAATGCTTGGCGTTGTCGATCCCAGATTCACTTAATACTTTTGTTATGTCAGTGTCCATGTTGTGGGACTATGTGTGCACAGCTAGCAAGTATTTGGTGGCTGAAAATATGACCTGGAGGCTTTTAAGATTCGCCTGCCATTAAAGTCAATGGGGTCTGCCGCAAACTTTGCGGTTCACAAACTTTTGGCCGCGTTCAAGGTTCCCGTTCGTGAAACGTCCCATCGGAAGTTCGTCCATCGCTAGTAATAAGTCCTATTTGCAATCTCGACACACCCAATAAGAGGACAGTATGCGACCGTTCGAAACTACATGGCATGTTCACCTATGCCAGCAGCCTGGCAGACAAGATGGGTAAACTAGAGATACTGTTGAACGAGAAGGATTTAGATTTCTCTTTCGTACATTGATGGCCATAGCTCCTTAAATTCTTGACCTTAGGGTTATCATGCCACCTTCAGGAGAGGACTAGGCAGAACATGTAACAAATGTAAAAACAGCAAGACTGCAAAGCACCACCCAGGGGGTAGACCCTCTGGCTATAACCACTCACACTGCTTCCTGCAGCTCAGTTTTTTTCTGTCTAGTGTAGGAGAAGGACCTGGCTCCCTGAGGGGAACATTGGTCCTGGGATTTTTTTCATTTTTTTCTACAATTTTTGATCCTGTGATCTACAATCAACAGCCGGCTGGGTGACAGGCTGGATAATATAGATCCTTGTAAACTCCCCAGCCTGGGCATCGAGCATGAGCCGACTCTAGCTATGCGCTGTTTTGGCCACGACATGCCCCTTCTGCTCCAGGGGCGGCCTGTGAGCTATATGCTTCGGGGCACACATATGACGGGGCTACTGCGGTCCTTTATCTCAGTGTGCCGTGGCCAACAGCCACCCCGTACTGCTCGGGTGATGGGTCTGCGGTGAAATGCGTCCAGAAATCCCGACAGGAAGGGAAAGTATGGCTCTCCCTGCCTCGGCAGGATAGAGCAGCTGGGCATTCCCTGAGAGGTTAACTGTGGGGGTCTCTCATTCTCCCTTTCCTCTCTTCCTATCCCTCATTCCCTCCTCCCCCTTCTGGGGCTGCTGTGTGACTGGGCATGAGGTGCAGTGTATTTACCTAGGCCAGACGTCCTCCGGGGGGCTCCGGGCTTTGGCGGGGGGGGCTGCGCTGGCTGTTAGGGTCCGTTTTTACTTTTCTGTCCCTTTTTCTTTGCTGTGAAGTGCCTGAGTAAATTCACCTCAAGAGAGGCCGCCACATGGGCCGTGCCCATTTTCCTGTAGTCTTATGCAGTGTATGGGCTGTCAGCCATTTTCTAGAAGGTTCGGCGGCCATTTTCTTGGTGATTTTTATGCTAAGGATGGCCAGCGGCCATTTTCTTGTAGCCTCAGCGCGTTTTTACCTCTAGTGCTGGGTCTGTGTACCACAGAACAGCGGGGTGAGCACTTTGTGACTGAAACAGGGTAGAGCTGTCGGCGGCAGCACAGTGCAGCACTCGGTCAGGTTGGATGGTGACTCCTGCGGAGGGGCCCCTCAGTCTGTGAGCAGCTAGGAGGGTGGGATTTGTGTACTTTGCCTTAAGTCCCTAAGTTGTGGCATACAAGTGAGGGTCAGCATGGCGTCAGAAGCTAGCGCTTATTCACCAGACATTCCTACTATTGCAACCGGCTCACCTGCAAAAAATGCGGTACCTATGGACGCTTTATCGGCTGTCTTGGAGACCTGTGTTGCTAGGGTGGAAGCAGCGTGCAGGCGCAAGCTGGGGTAACAAATGCCACCCTGCTCCCCATCTTCTGGGGAGAGCTCTGATTCAGACGCGGGTCCCACGATGACTGGTGGCCCTTGTTCTGATGTGTCAGAGGATGCAGACCAGGACCATTCGGGCATTGAGAATGACTTTGTGTCTGGGTTAGCGCAGGATAAAGTGCTAGTAGAAGCACTTATCACTGCAGTACGGGATACCCTGAAGATACAGGATGCAGCAGGATCCTATGCTGAGGTGGCAGTCCCTTTTGGGTCCCGCAAACTGGCCCGCATGCCTGAATTGTTTCCGTATTTGACTTATTTTGATAAGTTCATCTACAAGGAATGGGGAAGTCCACAGCAGGCCTTTTCAGTCCCAAGAAGAATGGCGGTGCGTTACCCCTTTGAGGAGAGCCTCCTGAAAAAAAAAAATGGACGTCCCCCCGGTATCCAGGTTAAATAATGTAACCACGATTTTGGGAGAAGGGACTCCTGCCTTCAAGGACCCTGCCTGCAGGAGGGCCGAGGCAGTGGCCCAGTTTATGTTTACGGTAGTGGGGTCAGCATTATGACCTGTGCTGGCCACGGCCTTGGTGTCGCAGATGCTTACTGAATGAGCAAAGTTGTTAAACCATGAATTGGAGAAGCAACAGTCTCCCCCGGTCTGCATAGAGCTGGCAGACCATGGCCTTAAGTATGTCTGTGATGCGGCCCTGGATACGGCCCCCTGCTCTCTAGAGCATCAGTATCAGCAGTGGTGCTACGGTGCCTCATTTGGCTGAAATGCTGGTCTGCGGACCAGGCACCTAAAAAAGCACTGGCGGATTTCCCCTTCCAAGGTAAGATGCTTTTTGGAGCTTCGCTGGATGACATTATTAAAAATGTTACCGGTGAGAAGAGCACGTTGCTCCCACAGTCCAGGAAGGGCAAGGAGCCACGCTGTAAGCAAGGTCCCTCTTTTTCCACTCAGAAACGGCTTTTTTGCCCGTTCGGGTAGGCAGGTAAGCGTTCCCAGTCCGACAAGGCACCTGCTGAAGGACAAAAGCGCCCCTGGTTTCACAAGCCAAACAAGCCTGCAAGAAAATTTTTTTACTGCATGAAGGTTTGCCCCCACCCAACTCTCGGGTGGGAGGGTTGCCTTCAGGAGTTTGCAGCTCGGTGGACCTCTCTACTGTCCGACCAATGGGTCTGTGAACTGGTCTCATCAGGATACAAGATAGAGTTTTTCTTGTCCACCAAACAGATTTTATCCCTCCAAGCTACCTCTACTTTTGGCTCGTCGGGAAGTTCTGTTTGGGCAGTACAGGACCTGCTACTGCGCAGGGTGATAGTACCTGTTCAGACGCTGGAAACGTTTCAGGGATTCTACTCCAATCTGTTTGTAGTCCCCAAAAAGGAAGGGGTATGTCCAATCCTGTACTTGAAGGCCCTCAACAGCTTTGTGAAAGTGCAAAGGTTCAGGATGGAATCAGTTTGCTCTGTGGTCACTGCACTGCATCAGCGGGGCTTCCTGGCATCCCTGGATATCCAGGACGTGTACTTACATGTACCCATATACCTCAAGCATCAGAGGTTTCTGCGATTTGCAGTGAAGTGTTAGCTCCAATTCTGGCGCTGTTAAGGCAACGTGGGATCGCAATCGTAGATTACCTAGACGACCTTCTTCTGAGAGCAGCTTCCGCCTCAGAATTAAGGGAGGATGTAGCAATCACCATGCAGACTCTCCAGGAGTTTGGTTGGGTGCTGTACCTAAATAAGTCAGTGTTAGTGCCGACTCAACACCTGGAGTACCTGGGCTTATTGTTTCACACTCGAGTCTTGCAGAAGGAGATTTTGTCAAAATGGAACAAATCTCCATTATCCCTGGATTGTCAAATTCGGAGTGAGCCAGTTAGTCAGGGATTCCCTTCTCTGGTGGCTGAGGTCTCCGGCCCTTCGGTCCGGGAGATTGTTCCTTCCTCTCTCTTGGACAGTGATCACAACGGAGGCCAGCCTGACCGGTTGGGGGGGGGAGTTTTGGGCCTCTGGTCACGGGAAGAATCCCAACTGACGTTGTGTTTAAGCTTCGGGCAATCAGACGGTGCCTCTTTACATGGTCCAGGAGGCTACAGGGGCGTCCGGTCAGGATCTAGTCGGACAACGCCACGGCAGTGGCATATTTCAACCATCAAGGAGGAACAAGGAGCTTGGCCACAGCACGGGAGGTCGCTCACATCCTCCAGTGGGCAGAGCGACACATGCCAGCCCTGTCATATACATTCCGGGCATAGAAAACTGGCAGGCAGACTACCTAAGTCGTCAGATGCTGGACCCAGGGGAATGGTCATTGCATCCAGATGTATTCCGGCTCCTTTGCCTAAGGGGGGGGCACTCCAGATGTGGACCTCTTGGCCTCTCGGCTCAATCGAAAGGTGCAGAGGTTTGTGTCCAGGACAAGAGACTGGGCAGACACGTCAGACACGTTGGTGGCTCCATAGGGGCATTATTGGCTGATTTATGCCTTCCCCTCACTCAAACTTCTACCACATCTGCTGCGTAGAGTAGAGGGCGAGGGGATTCCGGTGATTCTGATTGCCCCAGATTGCCCCAGATTGGCCTCGACGTCCTTGGTATGCCAACCTAGTACGACTGGTGGCAGATGTTATTTGGCATCTTTTCGAAAGATTTACCATCATATGTGGAAGGCTTACATCACCATGTGTGAGGAGATGGGGTGGCGTCCACACGCATACTCAGTTTCCAGGATCCTGCTGTTTTTGCAGCGAGGCTACGTGACAAGTGGCAATCCACAATGTGTGGCAGGTGACGTGGCAAGTGGCAATCCGCAATGTGTGGCAGGTGACGTGGCAAGTGGCAATCCGCAATGTGTGGCAGGTGACGTGGCAAATGACAATCCGCAATGTGTGGCAGGTGACGTGGCAAGTGACAGTCCACAATGTGTGGCAGGCGACGTGGCAAGTGACAGTCCACAATGTGTGGCAGACGACGTGGCAAGTGACAATCCACAATGTGTGGCAGGTGACGTGGCAAGTGACAATCCGTATTTGGTGACAAGTGACGTAACAAGTGACAATGCACATTTGGTGGCAGGCGACATGGCAAATGACACCCTCAGGGCTCCCACTGATTCTGCATTATAGTGAGTTGAACCATTTAATTTTATATTACAATGTAATAATAGAAATTATGCACTTCAATCATCCTGACACCATAACAGCCATGGTGCCATAATGATTGAAGCTCCAATATCAGCCATTTCCCATATAAATTGCCCCCCAAAAAAAAAAATTTTATAGCAGTGCCCCTCCCGAGACTAGCATCTGGATCCGCCCCTGTGAACTACGAGCCTTGCTAGAAGATATGAATTGGGATAAAATCTTAGAAACAAATAACATGGAGGAGTGATGGGTTTGCTTTAAGAGCATATTAAATAAAGACATTAGCCAGTGCAGACTTTACAAAGAATGCAACAAGATATGTAAGGGTGCAATTAGGACGGCTAAGATGGAGCATGAAAGAAACATAGTGCAGGAGAGCAAAGAAATCCCAAGAAATTCTTTAAGTATATAAACAGTAAAAAAGGGAGGACAGACCATATTGGCCCCATAAAGAATGAGAAAGGACATCTGGTTACAAAGGATGGGGAGATGGGGAAGGTATTGAATTTATTCTTCTCCTCAGTCTTCACGAGGGAATCGGGGGGCTTCAGTAACCAATACTGCAGTGTTTGTCCTCATGACAAATCACAGGAAGCACCCTCATGGCTAACAGAGAACAGAATTAAAACTTGGGAATCTTAACATTAATAAATCACCGGGACCAGATGGCTTGCACCCGATGGTCCTTAGGGAACTCAGTCAAGTAATTGCCAGACCATTATTCCTAATTTTTGCTGACAGACTACTGACTGGAATGGTACCAGCTAATTGAAGAAAAGACAATGTAGCACCAATATTTAAAAAGGGACAAAATCCCTGGGAATTACAGACCATTTAGCCTAACATCAAAAGTATGTAAGCTCTTGGAGGGGATGATAAGTGACTATATACACAATTTTAGTAATGAAAATTGTATCATTAGCAGTAATCAGCATGGATTCATGAAGAAGCATTCTTGCCAAACCAATCTTTTAACCTTTTATGAGGAAGTGAGCTGCCATCTAGATAAAGGAAGGCTGTAGACGTCATGTATCAGGATTTTGCGAAAGTATTTGACACAGTTCCCCATAAAAGTTTACTGTACATAGTAAGGTCCGTTGACCAGGGGTGGGAAGTAGGGTCCCGCGGGGTTCTGTGCTGAGACCAATCCTGTTTAATTTGTTCATAAACAACCTGGAGGATGGGGTAAACAGTTCAATCTCTGTATTTGCAGATGACACTAAGCGAAGCAGGGCAAAAACTTCTCCGCAGGATGTGGAAACCTTGCACGAAGATCTGATCAAATGAATGGGGTGGGCATCTACATGGCAAACAAGGTTTAATGTAGAAAAATGTAAACTAATGCATTTGGGTGGCAATGAATGCAATCTACTCACTAGGGTGTGAACCTCTGGGGCAGTTTAGGAAGTAAAAGGACTTGGGGGTCCTAGTAGGTGATAGGCTCAGCAATGGCATGCAATGCCAAGCTACTGCTAACAAAGCAAACAGAATGCTGGCATACATTAAAAAGGGGATTTCCTCCAGGGATAAAGCAATAATTCTCCCACTCTACAAGATTTTGGTCCAGCCTTACCTGGAGTATGCTGTCCAGTTCTGGGCACCAGTCCTCAGGAAGGATGTACTCGAAATGGAGCGAGTACAAAGAAGGGCAACACAGCTAATAAAGGGTCTGGAGGATATTAGTTGATACTGGTGACCCCACAATAGGGATAAAACTTTTTCACGGAAAGTTCAATAAGACAAGTGATTTTACCTTAAACTGTGTAGAGAGTTCTTGACTGTAAGAGTGGCAAGGATGTGGAATTCCCTCCACAGGCAGTGGTTTCACCGGGGGACATCGATAGTTTCAAAAAACTATTAGCTAAGCACCTGGAACGACCACAACATACAGGGATATACAATGTAAAACTGACATATAATCACAAAAACATAGGTTGGACTTGATGGACTTGTGTCTTTTTTCAACCTCACCTACTATGTAACCAGGGATTATGCACACGGCAATACATAATACTGCGCTCAGTCCCATGTGTAAGCAGGGGGTGTAGGTGATTGATGGCAGACCTTCCTCAGTGCTCCCCATTAACCAAGTGTGGGTTACATGAGATGCCTGATCCCAGGGTGGGTTACACCAGGAGATGAACAACACTCTTCCTAGCACAGGGTTTACACCTTACCCAAATGCATGCTCATCGCTGCCCAGGACCAGCTTGGGTCCACGGTCATGCAAAAAGTTAAACATTGCATTGTAGTGATGTTTCCCAGACCCCAATGTGCTATTTCAGACCCTGGTTCCTTAGAGAGACACCAGGACCCCACATGCACCTCTTGAGTAACTTCAGACCAGGTCTCAAGCAGTTGTAATAACTTTACTGAACTTTTGGCACATGCATAATATTATTATTATTATTATTATTATAATAATAATAATAATACAGGATTTATATATCACCAACAGTTTGCACAGTGCTTTACAACATGAGGGCAGACAGTACACTTACAATACAAATCAATACAGGAGGGATCAGAGGGCCCTGCTCGTTAGAGCTTACAATCTGTAGTAACATATTTTCCCTAATTATGGCTACCCATATACCTGCATAGGTGTAGCATCTTTGGGAAAAGTCTAAACTGGAGATAACTCGAGCAAAGGAATCCTTGTCCTGTATTCCAATGAGTTTCCATGCATGCATCCCTAGTACATTCTAGCCCCCCCCCCAAGATCTTCCCTTTATATTACACAGGACGGAGGCTGGACCCAAAAGCAAAAAAATCTGCAAACACACAAGAAAAGGCAGCACAAGCATTAATCCCTTTCCTCCCAAGCTGGGCAGTCAGGTACTAACTAAATACACACAGTAGGCAGCCTGCCTACACATACACCTTATATTTTTAATTGATCTGACCTCAGCAGTATTGTATGTTATGGACTCATGCATAAAGCTGCGTTGTGCTCAGTAATCTTGCACTGCATTCATCTGTGTAAAATGAACGTAGAAAATGTTGTCCATGCAGTCAGTACTTCTGCATACATTACGTTTGTATGCATGTGAATGTATGCACAATCCCAGCATACAGGCTGGGATTGAAAACTGAGATATGTCTAAACAGGTGTAAATGGAAGCACTATACGGACCATTACATGCGTTTTTTTGCCAGCAGCAAGATCCTGCATAAATATCAGTATTTTATTACGCCTGTGTGCACAAGCCCTTTAACTTTCCTACTCTATCCACTCTATCCAAAAAAAAAAAAATAAATAAGTTTCAGCTTTACCTACACTTTAACCTCTGTTACAGTAAGTTACTCCACATATGGCATCACATTACTGGGTCGTGAGATCAGAAAGATTTTTAACATTAGATTTGCATTAATTGCTACTTTTTGTGTCCAACCTCCTGGGATTTTAGCATTTTCTACAGCAGAATCGTGTCTGTAGTTAGTGATGGAATGTGTAATATTTTAATTGGAGCCCACTTGGGAAAAGGAGAAAAACATTTAGACTAGAGAGACATATCACATTGTGGAACATTTGGTGTATGCACTGGCTATACTTCACTCCTAAAGACCAGAACTTTTTTTTTAATATTATAGGGGGTCGCTCAAGACAGGAATATGGTAACTGTAATTTCTGAGTGGGGTTTTTAAAGGTGAAGGCTCTTATCCTGGCTTAAAGTGACACTAATCTCTCTTCTATTTATTCTATTCAAGTAAATTATGTATTCTTAACTCAGAAAAGTACCTTCTACTATTCTCAGCCTTCTCCAAATCTCCAACCTCCTTTTTTTCCTTTTTTGCTGCTGTGATCAGACTGCTTGTTAGGGGTAGGGGGGGGGGGGGGGGTACATTTGTTCTCTATGGTCCCACTGTATGTAGGAATGTCGCCTCTCTTGTTTATTTCCAAGGTGGACTATAGGATTTGTACTGTGCATAGAGCTGTGCATATGACAACATACACTGCTTGTTCCAAACAAACCAAGTTTGGAAGCTACAAAGAGTGTCACAAGAAAGAAAAATTAGAAATGTTATGGAAAATTGATTACAGTTGTGGTCGTGGATGCATATAAATTATATTTGGAGAATAAGGATATTGTTTAACCACTTGCTTACTGGGCACTTAAACACCCTTCCTGACCAGACCAATTTTCAGCTTTTGGTGCTCTCACACTTTGAATGACAATTACTCAGTCATGCAACACTGTACCCAAATGAATTTTGTGTCCTTTTTTTCCCCCACAAATAGAGCTTTCTTTTGGTGGTATTTGATCACCTCTGGGGTTTTTATTTTTTGCGCTATAAATGAAAAAAGACCGAAAATTTTGAAAAAAAACGCATATTTCTTTGTTTCTGTGATAGGAAAAAGAGCAAGGGGACGAGATTTGATATAAAGTAAAAGGTAATTATAAAATTAGTTGGTAAATATATAAGGGTTTAGATGATTGTAACAGTAGTACATACATAAAAAGGAGATACAGAAATGTAACATTGGTAACAAAAAATAAGGATTTTTAGGGACTTTATTGAAATCATGTCCTGGTAAAGGTACATGTAATTCCATCCCTAGGGACTTTGAGTGAAACCATGGCCTGGTAAGGTCCTGCGTTTCCATCCCAGTTCATTGAGAAAAAAGAGAGGAGAAAAAGGGGGCGGGACTCCGTATGGAGTAAGAAATAGTTGTAAAGTTAATTGGTGAGTATATAGGAATTTAATTGATTGTAACAATAAAATACACATAGAAACCAGGTACAGAGATGTAACATCAATATCATAAGGTACAATATTTAAGCTTATTGATAACATCAATTACTCATACTGAATTAACAATCAAATTCCAAAATTCACCAAAGAAAGAATTAAATAAAATGTTTGACACAGTAAAACCTGCAAGACCTATTGCCTCCCTGGGTCAGTAATTAAAAATGATACAATAATAAATTGAGACTCAAATAAGTGATGGTAGGGACACGGCAGTTTGTAGCTCTACGCGTTTCGTGGCTTTTGAGCCACTCATCAGGAGCAAGGCGTGATGAATCTATAGTAAAATAATAATGAATGAATAATCTAATAAAAAATAATAGACGACATAAGTATGGAGAGAATGAATGGGCCTTACCCCGAGTATATGTCTACTTGCTCAAATACACAAATTGACAATAGGATGACCGGACAATGCAAACCGTCCAGGGACACCCCTTGCCGGGAGCTGTGGTAGGCAGCCCCGGAGACATAACCCACATAGGCTTCACCCAGGGCGGGCATGGAACTAACTAGGCACTCCTGAGGGAGAACAATTAAGGATGTGAGAAGTGAGCAAGAAAAAATTGCTCAAAGAGGAAGGTGAAAAGAAAATAAATAATGGGCAAAGAGCCCGTGCTATTACGAAGTTAACAGAATGGGACAGTGAAAATATCCCAAATAAAATAAAAAAGTAAGTGTAACATGCATGAGAAAGATAAATAAGAGGCTTGTTGTCCAAGGAAAAGGACATACCGTGAAATAGGAATTTAATGTGCACCGATACCTGTGTTCAGAAAGATGTGTGGAAGGAAGGACAAGAAAAAGCCCTAATTGTGTGTAAACCCAAGTGCAGGTAGCCTAGAATGCCAACCACTTCCCAGGGAAATACCTGCAAGCGTGTCGCCAGGGATAGCCCGCCAACGCCACGACGCATGGCGGAAAAACGGGGAGGATGGGTCAGCAGTCGGGCTAGCTAAGTCACCGGCCGACTGACTAAACATCCCCCAGTCCGCCTGCGGATGTAAGCTCCACATGCAGGGACGCAGTGACGCCATGACTGGCGTCACGCGTTCAGCGTGGGAACCGTGACGTTGACGCGCTGTGCGGAATCTCCACCCCCCCAGGCGTAAGATGACGCGGGGGCAGGGGGAGGTCCGCAGAGCGCGACGCAACTCCCGGAAGTGAGGACAAAACCGGGCGGCGCAGCAATCCGGCCACCCCACATACCAACAGTGTAGACAGACCAAGAACACATGTTCACAGGGGACCTAATTATATAATTGTATAACAACTTGGAGAGTTTTAAAAAAATTGCTTTGAAATCAAGAAATATTATAATTAAATAAGGAAAGGGAGGCCAAGCCAGAGGTCAATGGATTGCAAAATATTAGGGGTAAACGGATAAAGTGTAAATAAATAATTCCTGATTAGTTAAAAAACAGGGGTTTTTAGGGACTTAAGCGAAATCATGTCCTGGTAAGGATCATGTAGTTCTATCCCTAGGGACTTTGAGTGAAACCATGACCTGGTAAGGTCATGCGTTTCCATCCCAGTTCATTGAGAGGAAAAAGAGCAAGGGGACGAGATTTGATATAAAGTAAAAGGTAATTATAAAATTTGTTTCTGTGATAAAATTTTGCAAATTATAATTTTTTTTTCATAAATTTTGGCCACAATTTATACTGCTACATATATTTGGTAAAAATAACCCAAATTAGTGGATATTATTTGGTCTTTGTGAAAGTTAGAGAGTCTACAAGCTGTGGTGCGAATCATAAAAAAATGATCACACCTGATGTACTGGTGGCCTATCTCATTTCTTGCGACCCGAACAAGTCAGGAAAGTACAAATACCCCCCAAATGACCCCTTTTTTGAAAGTAGACATTCCAAGGTATTTACTAAGATGCATGGTGAGGTTTTTGATGCTGTCATCTTTTTCCCACAATTCTTTGCAAAATGAAGATTTTTTTTTTTTTTCTTCTCACAAAATTTTCAATGCAATAGGTTATTTCTCTCACATGGCATGTGTATACCACAAATGACACCCCAAAATACATTCTGCTACTCCTTCTGAGTATTACGATACCAAATGTGTGAGATTTTTACACAGCCTGGCCACATACAGAGGCCCAATATTGAAATAGCACCATTAGGCGTTCTAGGAGCATAAATTACACATCTCATTTCTCAACCACCTATTACATTTTTGAAGGCCCTGGAGCACCAGGACAATGGAAATGCCCACAAAGT
Source organism: Lithobates pipiens (assembly GCF_037356315.1). Classification (NCBI taxonomy): domain Eukaryota; kingdom Metazoa; phylum Chordata; class Amphibia; order Anura; family Ranidae; genus Lithobates; species Lithobates pipiens. Next base: position 96,177,196 of record NW_027507903.1, on the reverse strand, counting down.
GACCCCATTTTGGAAAGCTAACACCCCAAAGTATAATCTATGAGGCATATTGAGTCGTTTGAATGGTTCATTTTTTTTCCAGAAGTTTTGGGAAAATATGGAAAAAAAATGAAACCGCATTTTTTTTTTACGCAAAGTTGTCGATTTATAAGATATTTCCAACACATAGCATGTACATAGCAAAAATGACACCCCAAAATACGTTCTACTACTCCTCCTGAGTATAACGATACCAAATGTGTGAGACTTTTACACAGCCTGGCCACATACAGAGGCCCAATATTAAAATAGCACCATTAGGCGTTCTAGGAGCATAAATTACACATCTCATTTCTCAACCACCTATTACATTTTTGAAGGCCCTGGAGCACCAGGACAATGAAAATGCCCACAAAGTGACCCCATTTTGGAAAGCTAACACCCCAATGTATAATCTATGAGGCATATTGAGTCTTTTGAATGGTTTATTTTTTTCCAGAAGTTTCGGGAAAATGTGGGAAAAAATTAAAACGCATTTTTTTTTTTACGCAAAGTTGTCCATTTATAAGATATTTCCAACACATAGCATGTACATAGCAAAAATGACACCCCAAAATACGTTCTGCTACTCCTCCTGAGTATGGCAATACCAAATGTGTGAGACTTTTACACAGCTTGGCCACATACAGAGGCCCAACATGCAAGGAACACCATCAGGTTTTCCAGGGACACATAGCATGCACATACCAAGAATTACACCCCAAAATACATTCTGCTGAGAAAAGAGTAAACAAAAGATTACCTGTGGTTTTAGCAGCGCAGTTGTCCACAGGATGATAGCACTGGTCCAGGCAGCAGGCAGGGACTTGGTCAGCAAAAGTGAACACAATTTTCCAGGCAACAGGCAGGTATACTGTCCATAGTCAATATTGGCAGCAGGCAGGGATACTGTCCATATACAGTCCAAGGTCAGTGCAGGCAGAGATCGTCAGCATTGCCAAAATATTGGTCCTGGTAGTAGGCAGGAACATGGTCCATCCATGTGGTGTGGTCAGTGCATGCGACAGGCAGAGGCATGATGGTATAGGTCCTACAGGCAGCAGGCAGAAGTAGGGCCTTGTTCAGGACAGAATGGGGATAGGGGTAGAGGCTTCTCCCACCCAAATCTCTTTGAAGCCTCCGAGTCTCCAGACCCTAATCTAGGAATGAGAAAACAAAGGAAATTGTCTTCTTCATCCAAAAAAACTATTCTGGAGCCCCTCACATATGTGAGACCCCTGTTATGAATCCCACTAGTCCACTGAGAGGGTACAAGATCAGTCCAAGAGGCAGGCAAAAGGCATGGTCAAACAGTCCAGGGTCAGTTCCAGATCAGGCAGAGGTATGTACAGAATCAGTAGGCAGAAGCGTGGTCGAATAGCAGTCCAGGGTCAGTTCCAGATCAGGCAGAGGCATAAACAGAATCAGTAGGCAGAAGCGTGGTCGAATAACAAGCCAGGGTCAGTTACAGAGCAAGCAGAGGCATAAGGGGTTTGAAGGTAAATGGCAGGAAGTGAGGGTTATGGTTACCATACTTCACTAATAATTCACCGAAGTATGGTAACGGCGGAAACAGTCACCTATGCAGAGGCCTGGTTGGGAAGGGCATTGGGCACAATGATAAGTGGTGTCTCTTCTCAATCCTCGTTTGCTGCACACCCGACATTTTTTCTGATGTCTTCGGCCTGTTGGTCTGGGAGGGATTTTATCAGGAAAGTGGCGTTCAGAGAGTCTGCTAATTACATCGGATCGAATGTTTTGTGGTGTGCCGTTGGGGTATATAAGGGCAGTGGTGATTTCCTCCTGGTAGCCAAGGAAGGGTATGGGTCTTTCTGTGGATTTACGATAAATTACATACGTGTTGTATATGGCCAAATTAAAGAAATAAATTGAAATTTTTTTTATACCACTTGTATGTTCTTCTCGTGGCAAGGTAGGGTTCGAGCATCTGGTCGTTCAAGTCGACACCCTCCATGAACATGCTGTACTCATGGATACAAGTGGGTTTTTGTATTGGGCCATCCCTCCTGGTGATCTCAACAAAAGTGTTGTTGTGGATCGAAGAAAGCATGTACACATCCCTTCTGTCCCTCCACTTCACAGCCAAAATTTCCTCGTTCCGTAAACTCGCCGCTTCGCCTTTTCTTAGCCTTTTGTTGACGAGGCTTTGAGGAAAGCCCTTCCGGTTCGTTCTTACGGTGCCACATGCTGGAGTTTGCTTTCTATGGAGGTTGCGGAACAGGGGTAAACTTGTATAAAAATTATCCACATAAATATGGTAGCCTTTCTCCAGGAGTGGGTTTATGAGTTCCCAAACAACTTTCCCACTCGATCCGATGTATTCGGGGCAATTAGGGGGATGTAGCTGGGTGTCCTTCCCTTCGTATACCATGAAGGAATATGTATACCCTGTGGCTCGATCACACAGTTTAAACATTTTCACCCCATAGCGGGCCCTTTTGGAGGGAATAAATTGCTTTAGGCCCAGCCTGCCAGAAAATTTGATCAGGGACTCATCCACACATATGTGTTGGTCTGGGGTAAACAACTGGGGGAAGATCTCAGAAAAGTTATTTATTAGCGGCCGAATTTTGTAAAGTTTATCAAAATTTGGGTCATTCCGGGGAAGGCACTGGGTATTGTCGTTAAAGTGTAGGAATCTCATTATCATTAGATATCTGGTCCGGGACATTATTGAGGAAAAGATGGGCATGTGATAGATGGGGCGGGATGACCAATATGCACATATTTCATTTTTATTGTTTAGTCCCATACAAAATGTGAGGCCCAAAAAAATTTTAAACTCCTCCACTGTTAGGGCTCTTCACTTGTAGGGACGGGCATAAGAGGACGTTGGGTTGCTTTCAATAAATTGTTGGGCATATAGGTTGGACTGGACCACAATGGATTCAAGCATGTCCTCTGTAAAAATTAGGTGGAAAAAGTCCATCAGGGAAAAATTGTGTGTCCACCTGGACTCCTGGGTTGGCAGTGAAAGGGGGAACGTTAGCTTCTCCTGAGTTAGGAGGAAGCCACAAGGGGTTCTGGAGGGAATAGGGAAGGCTGGCATGGGACCTAACCCTTTGGGGCCGAGTTGACACCCCACTTGTACGTGGCCTTTGCCGAGGTACTGTGGTGCCAGTGGATGGCACTGGGTTGCCGGTGGATGGCTCTGCGGTGCTGGTGGATGGTACCGCCTCCTCACCAGTGCGCCTTCGTCTGACGGGCGGACTATCATCTTCCTCCTCTGAGGCTGTCATGGTACCGCTGCTGAGGACAGGCTCGTAGTCCACGTCAGAGTCACAATCTGAATATGGAGGAGGAATCCGAAGCGGAAACCTCCCCGTTGCTCTCGTCGGCTGCAAGAATATCATATGCCTCCTCAGCTGAATATAATCTTTGTGACATTTTTATTGATCACAAATGGCACTGACAGGTGACGCTGATCTGGCAGATGACACTGACAGGTGACGCTGATTTGACAGATGACACTGACAGGTGACGCTGATGTGGCAGGTGACACTGACAGGTGACGCTGATCACAGGTGACACTGACGTGGCACTGACGACACGTGGCACTGACAAATGGCACTGGAGGCAGATGGCACTAGAGGCAGATGGGGCTGACAGATGGGGCTGACAGATGTCGCTGACAGATGTCGCTGACAGATGGCACTGGGGCTGGCACTGGCAGATGGCACATGGTGCTGGCTATTTGCTCTGGCTAATTGCTCTGGCAAATGGGGCTGGCAGATGGCACTGGCGCTGGCAGGTAGCACTGGCACTGATGGCACTGGGGCTGGCAGGTGGCACTGGCAGGTGGCACTGGCAGGTGGCATTGGGGCTGATGGATGGCACTGGCAGGTGGCACTGGCACTGGCGGCACTGGCACTGGCGGCACTGGGGCTGACGGATGGCACTGGCAGGTGGCACTGGCAGGTGGCACTGGCGGCACTGGCACTACTGGCAGATGGCACTGGGCTGACAGATGGCACTGGGGCTGACAGTGTTACAATTTATCACTCACAGATCCTCTCTCTCCTCACACGCTGTCTCTGTGTGAGGAGGGAGAGACACGGCAATGGGAGATGATCTCATATGTTTACATTTGAGATCATCTCCCATTGGCAGCTGCGATCGCGCTGTGAACGGCCGATTTGATTGGCCGTTTATGGCGATCTATGTTTGCCTGTCTCCAGGAGACACGGCGAATACAAAACTTCCGCGATGCGCGCCCCCGGCGGCGCGCATTGCGGAAGTAAACACAAGGACGTCCAGGGACAACCAAGCGAAGGAACCCGCCTGCTCTACGGCCGTCATTCGGCTATAGGGCGGGCGGGAGGTGGTTAATGTCACAATGGATTATGGGGAATCACCCTTTTCAGTCTTTACTGGCTGCATGCTTATTTCAGGTCACAGATTCATAAGATAAAGAGAACATAATGTGGATGGTAGCTCTGGAGCCCGTGCCTTTAACCACTTGCCTACTGGGCACTTTCACCTCCTTCCTGTCTAGGCCAATTTTCAGTTTTCAGCACTGTCGCACTTTGCATGACAATTGAGCAGTCATGCAACATTGTACCCATATGACATTTTTATCATTCTGTTTCTCATAAATAGAGCTTTCTTTTGGTGGTATTCATTTCACCACTGGGGTTTTCTTTTTTTTTTTTTGCTTACCATGTAGGGTGAGCGAAAAACAAAAAAGGAGAAAACAGTACACATGTCACTTACGTTATTGAGTGCCCTTGTCACTTACAATATGTAGGGAGAACCACTAGAGCTCTGTTTGTGAAGATTAGAGAACATATTATTATATTATTAATATAAAAAAAGTTTTCCCAAAACACAGTCTCTCAAGACATTTCAAAGAAGTACATCACAGGAACCCCACCGGGCTGATTTTTTTATGGAATAGATCAAATGAGAGATCACTGGAGGGGTGGAAACAAAAGGATTCAGGTGTCACAGAACGAGACCAGGTGGGTATACAAGTTGGGGTCCTTAGCGACTGGGGGACTCAACTTGAATATCGACCTTAATTGTTTTATATCCAACTTCTTAACCCCCACCATTCCATCCTTGGTGTCTATTAAGTTCTAATACCATTAGAACCATAAATATTCCCTCATCTACCCAGATGCTGTCTCTTGCATTACTGTAGCTGATCTGGTAGTCTAGGTTGATTGTTAGGTGGGATACAATATAACCACCCCCTAGATATAAGTTCTCATGCTTTTTAAATTTTACAGTAATTGAGATGAACATCCAGATTTTAACTATATATTTTTAACGACAATTTCAAAATTCACGTCTAATGTAGAGTTGTGTGTGTGTATACGTATATATATATATATATATATATATATATATATATATATATATATATATATATATATATATATATATATATATATATATATATATATCTCATTTATTTATTTTTTCCATTTGTTCTTTCCCTTGGTTTAAGTAAATTTGAAGGGAACGGGTGGTTTAACCAGTTAACGACCACGCTATAGCCGAATGACGGCTACAGCGCATCTCGATAACTCTGGGAGGGCTTACATTGATGTCCTCCCAGAACTGCGATATATATATAGATATAATATCTGTGGCCGAGTCCGGCGCATTATTGATCATGGTAAATGGGCGCTGACAGCAGCCGTTTACCACGTGATCGCTCCATTAAATGACGGAGCGATCACTTGTAAACAAACCGTCATGTCCCATTCCTCTCTCCCCTCTCTGTATGGATCGGTACAGTGTGAGCGGAAAGGGGAGAGATCAGATGCTGCAGCACTGTGGCCTGGATGTGTAATGCCTACAGCGCTTATATATGACAATTCCTGCCTCATCCAGCCATCCAGCCATCCATGCTCAGCCATCCCATCTATCCCCATCCATAATCAGCAATACTCAGCCATCCATCCATGCTCAGCCATCCATCCCTAATCAGCAATACTCATTCATGCTCATCCATCCATCCATACTCAGCAATACTCATACATCCAGCCATGCTCAGCCATCCTATCCACCCCCATCCATACCCAGCCATACTCAGCTGTACCCAGCCGTAACCACCCTTACTAAGCCGTACCCAGCCGTACTCAGCCGTGCCCAGCTGTATTCAGCCATACTCATTCATGCCAAGTCACCCCATCCATACTCAGCCATCCCCATCCACGGCTCAGCCATCACCATTCATGCTCATCCATGCCCCATCCATGCCACTAGAGTGCCTCACAAAAGTGTAATAGGTAGTCAAATTAGATTTGAAACGTATGCCCCTAGAACACCTGATGGTGCTCCCTGTATGTCGGGCCTCTCTATGTGGCCAGGCTGTGTAAAAATCTCCCACATGTGGTATCGCCGTACTCAGGAAGAGAAGGATTTTGGGGTGTCATTTTTGGTATGTACATGCCATGTGTTAGAAATATTGTATAAATGGACAACTTTGTGTAAAAAAAAAAAAAAAAAAAAAATGCGTTTTCATTTTCTTTACACATATTCCAAAAACTTGTAGAAAAAAATGACATGTTCAAAAGACTCATTATGCCTCATAGATTATACATTGGGTTGTTTTCTTTCCAAAATGGGGTAATTTTTGGGGCGTTTCCATTGTCCTGGTGCTCCAGGGCCTTCAAATGTATAAGAGGTAAGAGATATGTGTAATTTATGCTCCAAGAACACCTGACGGTGCTCCCTGCATGTTATGCCGCGTACACACGAGCGGACTGTATGGCGTACTTAGTCCGTCGAAACACATTTCAGCGGACAATCCGCTCGTGTGTGGGCTTCAGCTGACTTTTTCAGCGTGCAGTCCGGCGTACTAAGAATTTCGGATTTTTCTAAATTCTGTCCGTTGTACTTTGGTTTCAGCGGACAATCCGCTCGTCAGTATGCTAGTTCGACGGACTAAGAATGGCGCATGCCCAGAAAGGATTTACACGGCGGAAGGGTGCTTTGCTGTGTCTTGGACTTCCTATTTCTAGTCCCGTCGTACGTGCTGTACACGTCATCGCGCAAGCTTTCGACGGACTGTTTGTGCATCCGTGTGTGGTCAAGTCCGTTCAGTCGAAAGTACGACGGACTGTCCGTCGGATTGTATGACGAACTAAGTACGCCATACAGTCCGCTCGTGTGTATGCGGCATTAGGCATCTGCATGTGGCCACGCTGTGTAAAAGTCTTACACATGTGGTATCGCAATACTCAGGAGGAGTAGTAGAATGTGTTTTGGGGTGTAATATGTGCTATGCATATGCTGTGTGTAAGAAATAACCTGCTAATATAACAATTTTGTGAAAAAAAAATCTTGATCTTGCAAAGAATTGTGGGAAAAAATTACAACGTCAAAAAACTTACCATGCCTCTTACTAAATACCTTGGAATGTCTACTTTGCTGGCTTGTTAGGGTTCCAAGAAATGAGGCCGTCAGTACATCAGGTGTGATCAACTTTCAGAGATTAGCACCATAGCCTGTGGACTCTATAACTTTCACAAAGACCAAATAATATACACTGATTTGGTTATTTTTTACCAAAGATATGTAGCAGTATAAATTTTGGCCAAAATGTATGACGAAAAATGATTAATTTGCAAAATTTTATAACTTTAAAAAAAAAATATATTTTTTTTTACAGAATTTTCGGTCTTTTTTCTTTTATAGCGCAAAAAAAAAAAAAACAGCGGTGATTAAATATCACCAAAAGAAAGCTCCATTTGTGTGAAAAAAAGGCAAAAAATGTCATATAGGTACAGTGTTGCAGGACTCAGTAATTGTCATTAAAAATAGGAGAGCACCGAAAACTGAAAATTGGTCTGGTTAGGAAGGGGATTTAAGTGCCCAATGGTCAAGTAGTTAAAGAGAGAAAATTATGTTATGAGTTGTTATTCTTCTCCCTCTTTTTGACATTGAACACGTTTTAACAAGGATTCGTTTGATGTCAGTTTTACCAGGTAATATCTGTATTGCACATGGTGAGTGGACGTGCAGCGATCCATTCATACATGACCACTAGGGGCGTTTGGTCCCAACTTTAGCAGGATTCTCTGCGAGGAATACTTGCCCATTATGCAAGTTCATGCCTAAAACAAACGTTATTAAAACCAGGCCGGTGTAGTTGCAGGCACATCCAATTGACGTTTTTTCGGCCTCATGAATATGACACACCACCTAATAACAAGAGGTTGGCCTAGTACCACCGCTCACCATATAAGACGTGAGGTGTACTAAGATGGCACGCCTCAGACGATGTCCTATGACGAAATGGACAAAAGCAGATCTTAGCTCGCACCCACGTCACTTCCGGTCTGTTTTTTTTCCGGTCTGTGGAACGCGCGCCAGTTCAGATGGCTCTACTGTGTTTTGTCTTCCTTGATTTTCCTGGTGGGGCATACGTTTTGCCCCCCCTTTTTACTGTGTGACTAATACAAATATTTTTTATCAAAAGGAGTCACGAGTACCCATTTTTTATGTCCATTTATATGAGGATATTTGGCGTCTGGTGTACCACAGAGGGGTGATCGAGATCCAGATAGTGCTACTACCTGCCTTGTAAAAGTATTCACCCCCCTGGTTTTTTACCTATTTTGTTACATTACAGAAAGCTCGGAGACGTCCACGCAGGGGATAGGCGGAGGGGGGGCGGTGGATCTGGGACTTCTGGTCAATCGGCCACTAGAAAAAAGGGAGTTGGCAATACAACGAGGGCAGTTGTAGATTTGCGGGGAGCTGCAAATACAAACACGAGTGCTCGGGTTGTGGGGGAGCCCACCCGTCCTCACGTTGTTTTAAACAAGGGAAAGGTAGGGTTGGAGATTCTGCGCAGAAGAGGGATGACGCCGGTGAGGCTGGAAAGGATGCAGCCTTTTCTCGATCCATATCCGGATAGGGAAGCAGCGCGGCTTTTGGGTACGGGGTTTGCGGAGGGGTTTCGAATTCCAGCGGTATTGAAGGTGGCCCCTCCTGTGTCACGGAACCTGCGGTCGGCACTGCTGCATCCGGAGGTGGTTTCTGAGAAATTACGGAAGAAGGTGGCGCTGGGGCGCGTCGCGGGACCGTTCAAGGATATGCCCATCAAGGATTTGGTGGCTTCGCCCTTAGGGGTGGTGCCCAAATGGGAACCGGGTAAGTATCGGCTGATACACCACTTGTCGCACCCAAAAGGGGGATCGGTTAATGATGCCATCGATCCCAGGCTGAGCGCAGTGTCATACACGTCCTTCGATGTGGCGGTTTTCTGGGTGAGGCGATACGGTAGGGGGGCGCTGATGGCGAAGACGGACATCGAAGCGACATTTCGATTGTTGCCAGTGCACCCTGACAGTTTTCGCCTGCTCGGTTGCTTGTTGGCGGGATGAATACTATGTTGACAGGTGCCTGCCAATGGGGTGCTCCGTGTCCTGTGCATTGTTCGAGCGTTTCAGTTCCTTCGTGAAATGGGTGGTCAGGGACATCGCGGGAGTGAGTTCGGTCATCCACTACCTGGATGACTTCCTGTGCGTGGGACCCGGCTCATCGGCGATCTGTGCTGTGCTGTTGACGACGCTGGAGCGGGTGGCGGAGGGTTTTGGAATTCCTCTGGCCCCGGACAAGACGGAAGGGCCGACCACGGTACTCAGCTTTTTGGGCATAGTTTTGGATTCGGGGGCCATGGAGTGCCGGCTGCCGGTTGACAAGCTGGAGGCATTGAAGGAGGAGGTACGGAGGTTGGTAGGCGTTCGCAAAGTTCAGTTCAGGACTCTTCAGTCTGTGCTGGGGAAGTTAAACTTTGCATGCCGGATTATACCGGGTTTTCAGTCGGCGGTTGGCGGCCAGTACAGGTGGGGTGGTTTCCCCAAAACACTTCGTGAGCTTGTCGAAAGCACATCGGGAAGACCTTCGGATTTGGCACATGTTTTTGGAGCAATTCAATGGAAGGGCATTGTGGATGTCGGGGCCGGTGAGTAACTTCGACATGGAACTCTACACGGACGCGGCTGGGGCAGCTGGGTTCGGGGCTTTCTTTCAAGGGGCATGGAGTGCGGGCCCCTGGCCCACGTCCTGGAGATCTGGGGGGCTGCTGCGGAACATGGTGCTGCTGGAGCTTTTTCCGGTGGTGCTGGCGGTGGAGCTTTGGGGGGAAGCTTTCCGGGATCGGAAAGTGCGTTTCCATGTGGACAACTTGGGGGTGGTGCAGGTGCTGAACAGAATGTCGGCGGCATCCCCGCCAGTGGTGCGATTGCTGCGCCATTTGGTTTTTCGCTGTATGCAACTGAACATCTTTCTACATGCAGTGCATTTGCCGGGGGTAGACAACGTTATAGCTGATGCACTCTCTCGTTTCCAGTGGGACAAATTCCGGGAGTTGGCTCCTGCAGCGGAGGAACACGGGATCGCCTGCCCAGAGGGACTGTGGAGGCTTGCGTTGGAAGAGTCTCCGGTTGGATCAGAAGGTCGGTGAGTGGGGGAACGTGGTCGGCGTACGAGAGGACTTGGAATGAGTGGGAAGCCTTGTGTGGGCAGGTGCAGGCGGACGTGCGGGATCATAGGCTGTTGGTGCTGTACTTTGTGGCTCGGAATTTGGAGGACGGCATATCGGTGGCCAGTGTGGGGCGGAAATTGGCGGGTTTGGCGTTCTGGTTCAAGCTGAGAGGTGAGCCGGACTTAACGAAAGATTTTTGGGTGCGTCAGGTGGTGAAGGGTTACCGGAAGGGTCGCCAGGTAAAGGACGACAGGAGGCCGGTGTCGTTTGAATTATTGGGCAGAATTTGTGAAAAGCTGAGGGTGGTGTGTTCCTCGGGGTATGAGGTTGTGTTGTTTAGAGCCGCATTTGTTTTGACCTTTTTCGGGGCGTTCCGAATAGGGGAATTGGTCAGCCCTTCTAAGCGGGGGCGGGGAGGCTTGTTTGTGGAGTAGGTTGTTTGCTTGACTGACAGGGTAACCATGAAGGTACGCAGGTCCAAAACGGATCAGGATGGGAAAGGCAAGGAAGTTGTGGTCAAAAACGTTAATACCAAGTAACACTGCGCTATCCCAGAAAAACCCAAAAATATAGCTGCTAACACAATCACAAGGATATAAAACAGTGAATCATTTGCAAATATTAAAATATAGTGTAGCGCTAAAAAAGAAAGAAAAAGTGACCTTACGTATATCAATCAGTGATCACATAATGTTTAACCAGACATTAAACCCAAAATTATATAACATACAAAAGATACACCTTATGTGCATAATTCATTAGTGTAAAAAATATAGTGATAAAAAAAAGTCCAAAGGAAAAAAAGTCTCTTAGTAGATATTGATCCAATCCGAACGTGAAGTAAAAATCACCGTCCACCTTCTTTATATGAGACTAACATGCAGACACCTTGTGGTATTCCCATCACCATTTACGATATCAGCTTACCAGATGTATTAGATCCAAGCGAATATACATTCGAAGGATCGCAAAGGCTTGTGCACTCGTATGCAAATTTTTCAAAGACAAACTCTCCAGGGAAGTTTCGGATCGGACTAATCCATTCCAGTACCCAAAACAATTGTCAAATCTTCAGCGATAAAATCCAACTCAAATTGTTGAACCCATACAAAGAGAAATGAGGGCCACAATAGTGTAATTCCGTTTAAGAGAAAATTTAATAAAAAAGGTAATGAACTTACATATGAACAAAGAATCAAGCGCTTATTCCATAAAAACACTGCTACAGTAGGAGTCCCGACGCGTTTCGTCCTCAAAAGACGTCATCTGGGGTAACACTCCACTGTAGCACACTTACTTTTATACCCAACCTTCCAATCTGGGCGAAAATTCGATCTGCCTGTGTCACCGCATATTACTTCCGGTTTAACATGGCGCCCGGCGTGCGTTCCACGCCTCATTGTGATATTATCTCATAAACCTACTAATAATTCCATGCTTTAATGTATATCAAATAAGCCGTTACGTAGAACCAACATTAAAGCATTTAAACAGCATAAACGAACAAGTATTAAGAAGAGCGACGTTATACAATAAACGTCACTACCGGGTCATGACTGGGATGTTATCAAGTCAGGTGAATAGATGTAGGTGTGTCTCCAATAATACCCTGGCTATCACAGCCCGTCGACGAGACCACACCTACCAGAGACGTCCGACAAGGGAAGCTCGTCTCAACGTGGGAGCAACGCAAATTGAGACGTAACATTTCCGGCCAGCACTGAGCCGCATCCAGGTCTGCGCTGGAGCGCACAGCACACAGGAAGTGCCAACCCGAAAAGGCGCATCCAACGCCAGGAAGTGATGCAGATGAAAACACGCCACTTCCGGTTACTAACGGAACGCATATAAAAAATACGCCGGAACGCACAGCTGAAGGGATTATACCGTTATGCACCCAACCCGGTAGTGACGTTTATTGTATAACGTCGCTCTTCTTAATACTTGTTCGTTTATGCTGTTTAAATGCTTTAATGTTGGTTCTACGTAACGGCTTATTTGATATACATTAAAGCATGGAATTATTAGTAGGTTTATGAGATAATATCACAATGAGGCGTGGAACGCACGCCGGGCGCCATGTTAAACCGGAAGTAATATGCGGTGACACAGGCAGATCGAATTTTCGCCCAGATTGGAAGGTTGGGTATAAAAGTAAGTGTGCTACAGTGGAGTGTTACCCCAGATGACGTCTTTTGAGGACGAAACGCGTCGGGACTCCTACTGTAGCAGTGTTTTTATGGAATAAGCGCTTGATTCTTTGTTCATATGTAAGTTCATTACCTTTTTTATTAAATTTTCTCTTAAACGGAATTACACTATTGTGGCCCTCATTTCTCTTTGTATGGGTTCAACAATTTGAGTTGGATTTTATCGCTGAAGATTTGACAATTGTTTTGGGTACTGGAATGGATTAGTCTGATCCGAAACTTCCCTGGAGAGTTTGTCTTTGAAAAATTTGCATACGAGTGCACAAGCCTTTGCGATCCTTCGAATGTATATTCGCTTGGATCTAATACATCTGGTAAGCTGATATCGTAAATGGTGATGGGAATACCACAAGGTGTCTGCATGTTAGTCTCATATAAAGAAGGTGGACGGTGATTTTTACTTCACGTTCGGATTGGATCAATATCTACTAAGAGACTTTTTTTCCTTTGGACTTTTTTTTATCACTATATTTTTTACACTAATGAATTATGCACATAAGGTGTATCTTTTGTATGTTATATAATTTTGGGTTTAATGTCTGGTTAAACATTATGTGATCACTGATTGATATACGTAAGGTCACTTTTTCTTTCTTTTTTAGCGCTACACTATATTTTAATATTTGCAAAGGAAGTTGTGGTGTTCGCGATTCCGGGCTGCCATCTGTGTCCGGTTCTCGTCCTGCGGGAATTTTTGGATTGCCGACCGGCTCTGCTGGGTCCTTTGCTGCTGCACGAACGAGGGGAATTTTTGTCGCGTTTCCAGTTCATAGCAGTTTTTCGGAAATGTTTACTGGCCTTGGGTTTAGGGGGGGAAAAAATTTCCTCTCATTCGTTCAGGATCGGGGCCGCGACGGAAGCGGTCCGGTGGGGATTGGACGAGGAATCGGTGAAGAGGATCGGCCGGTGGGAATCGCGGAGGTTTAGGTCCTATGTTAGACCGGAGTTGGTGTGTGTTTAGTTGGATAGCGATAGGGGGGGCTGTCGGCATGGGTTTTTGTGTTGTAAACGTCCTGTGACTGTTATGTGTTTTTTTTTGTTCTTTCTTTCAGGTGGTCCACCGGGGTTGGTCTGGATTATGGGGCACTCGTATGTGTGCTGGGGAGCCAGGAGGGGTGATGTCAGACCGGAGGGTAGGCAACTGGGCATCTCAAGTCCGCCAAACAATCCCCCCATGTGTAGCCTCCGGCATACTTTTTTGACCCGAAAGTACGGCGGACTTAGAATGCCGTGTTGCACACCAATCTTTCCGCCGGACTCGCATTTCGGCGGACAATCCTGCCGTGTGTATGCCAGTCCGCCGTACTTTTGAAATGAGCGGACTTTTCCCGCCCGGAGAAAAGTCCGCTCATTTCGAGCGGGTCTCCAGGTAGGCGGGGCCGGCGAAGGAGACGTCGCTGGCCCCGCCGCCTGGTATGGACTTAAAGGGGAACCCCAAGGCCGAAAAAAAATCGGAGTGGGGGTCCCCCCTAAGTCCACAACAGACCCTTGTCCGAGCACGCTACCCGGCCGGCAAGGAAAGGGGGGGGCAAACTAGCGCCCCCCCCCCTCCTGAGCCGTACCAGGCCGCGTGCCCTCAACATGGGGGGTGCCTTGGGGAAGGGGGGGCCGCGCGGCCCCCCCACCCCAAAGCACCTTGTCCCCATGTTGATGAGGACAAGGGCCTCTTCCCGACAACCCTGGCCGTTGGTTGTCGGGGTCTGCGGGCGGGGGGGGCTTATCGGAATCCGGGAGCCCCCTTTAATAAGGGGGCTCCCGGATACCGGCCCCCCACCCTATGTGAATGAGTATGGGGTACAATGTACCCCTACTCATTCACCTGTAAAATAAAGTACAAAAAAAACACAACACACGAGATAAAATACTTTATTGCACAGCTCCGGGGGTCTTCCGTCTTCGGGGGTCTTCTCGCCGGACTCCTCCGTTATCTTCTTGTAGCTCTTTTGCTAGCGGAGGAGTCCGGCTTTCTTCCTCGCCGCCGGCCTCTTCTCCTGACTTCGGGGGTCTTGTCCCCCTCTTCGGTTCTTCTGCCGGGCCACCGCGCCTTCTTATAGCTCTTTTACAGGCGGTGGCCTGGTACGGCTCAGGAGGGGGGGGGGGGGGCGCTCGCTTGCCCCGTTTCCTGGCCGGCCGGGTAGCGTGCTCGGAGAAGGGTCTGTTGTGGACTTGGGGGGACCCCCACGCCGATTTTTTTGGGCGTTGGGGGTTCCCCTTTAAGTCCATACCAGGCGGCGGGGCCAGTGACGTCTCCTTCGCGGGCCCCGCCTACCTGGAGACGCGCTCGAAATGAGCGGACTTTCCTCTGCGTGTGTGGGCGAGTCCGTTCATTTTGAAAGTAATTTACTAAGTCCGCCGTATTAGTCCACTGAAAAAGTGCCGTGTGTGGGCAAGTAGCCCGTTCGAAAATTCCGACGGACAGTTTGGCGGACGTCTGCCAGACTAAGTACGTCGGACAGACGGCTACGTGTGTACGCGGCTTTACATGATCTGTTATTTCATATACACACACCTTTTTGAAAGGCCCCAGAGGCTGCAACACCTAAGCAAAAGGCACCACTAACCAAACACTGCCATGAAGACCAAGAAACTCTCCAAACATGTAAGGGACAATGTTGTTCAGAAGTACAAGTCAGATTTATAAAAAAAATATCCAAATCTTTGATGATACCTAGGAGCACCATTAAATCTATCATAATCAAATGGAAAGAACATGGCACAACAGCAAACCTGCTAAGAGACGGCCACACATCAAAACTCACGGACTGGGCAAGGAGGGCATTAATCAGAGAGGCAGCACAGAGACCTAAGGTAACCATTGAGGAGCTGCAGAGTTCCACAGCAGAGACTGGAGTATCTGTACATAAGGCGACAATAAGCCGCACACTTCATAGAGTTGGGCTTTATGGCAGAGTGGCCAGAAGAAAGCCAGTACTTTCAGCAAAAAACAAAATGGCAAGTTAGGAGTTTGCGAAAAGGCATGTGGGAGACTCCCAAAATGTATGGAGGAAGATGCTCTAGTCTGATGAGACTAAAATTAAACTTTCTGGCCATCAAGAAAATGCTGTGTTTGGAGCAAACCCAACACATCACATCACCCAAAGAACACCATCCCCACAGTGAAACATGGTGGTGGTAGCATCATGCTGTGGAGATGTTTTTCAGTAGTTGGCAGAAACTGGTCAGAGTTGAGGAAGATGGAGTTGGGAAAGATGGATGGTGCTAAATACAGGGATATTCTTGAGCAAAACCTGTATCAATCTGTGTTTGATTTGAGGCTAGGACTGAGGTTCGCCATCCAGCAGCACAATGAACCCAAACACACTGCTAAAGCAACACTTGAGTGGTTTAAGGTGAAACATGTAAATGTGTTGGAATGGCCTAGTCAAAGCCCAGACCTCAATCCAATAGAAAGTCTTTGGTCAGACTTATAGATTGCTGTTCACAAGTGCAAATCATCCAACTTGAAGGAGCTGGAGCAGTTTTGTGAGGAGGAATGGGCAAAAATCCCAGTGGTAAGATGTGGCAAGCTCATAGATACAAAGCGACTTGGAGCTGTGATAGCCGCAAAAGGTGGCTCTACAAAGAATTGACTTTAGGGGGGTGAATAGTTATGCACATTGACTTTTTCTTTTTATTTTGTCCCATTTGTTGTTTGCTTCAGAATAAAAAAAAAAAATCTGTAAAGTTGTGGGCATGTTCTGTAAATTAAATGATGCAAATCCTCAAACAACCCATGTTAATTCCAGGTTGTGATTCAACAAAACACGCAAAATGTCAAGGGGGTGAATAATTTTGCAAGGCACTGTAAATCAAACTTGATTACATGAGCTTTACTTCTGCAGGGATACAAAGATCTGGTGAGTGTGGAACCAAAGTAGAGCACTGCTGTCACTTCATTAACCACTTCAGCCCCGGACCATTTGGCTGGCAAAAGACCAGAGCACTTTTTGCAATTCAGCACTGCGTCTCTTTAACTGCCCATTGCGCAGTTCTGCGACATTGCTCCCAAACAAAATTGGCGTCCTTTTTTTCCCAAAAATAGAGCTTTCTTTTGGTGGTATTTGATCACCTCTGCGGTTTTTATTTTTTGCGCTATAAACAAAAAGATAGCGACAATTTTGAAAAAAAACTCATTATTTTTCACTTTTTGCTATAATAAATATCCCCAAAAAATATATAAAATTTTTTTTTCCTCAGTTTATGCTGATACATATTCTTCCACATATTTTTGGTAAAAAAAAAAATTGCAATAAGCGTTTATTGATTGGTTTGCGCCTGCGGCTACAAAATAGGGGATAGTTTCATGACATTTTTATTAATATTTTTTTTTAACCACTTGTTTACTGGGCACTTAAACCCCCCTCATGCCCAGACCAAATTTTCAGCTTTCAGTGCTCTCACACTTTCAATGACAATTACTCAGTCATGCAACACTGTAACCAAATGATTTTTTTGTCCTTTTCTTCATACCAATAGAGCTTTCTTTTGGTGGTATTTGATCACCTCTCGGTTTTTTATTTTCTGCGCTATGAATGAAAAAAAGACCGAAAATGTTGAAAAAAAAATAAATTTTTCTTCGTTTCTGTGATAAAATTTAGCAAATTAGAAATTTTTCTTCATAAATTTTGGCCATAATTTATACTACTACACATCTTTGGTAAAAATAACCCAAATTATTGCATATTATATCATCTGTGTGAAATTTATAGAGTCTACAAGCTATGGTGCAAATCATAAAGATTTGCAAAAAAAGATCACATCTGATGTACTAAGGCCTACCTCCATTCTTGAGACCCTAACAAGCCAGGAAAGTACAAAATGACACCTTTTTGGAAAGTAGACATTCCAATGTATTTAGTAAGAGGCATGGTGAGTTATTTTAAGTTGTCATTTTTTCCCACAATTCTTTGCAAAATAGTTTTTTTTTTTTTCACAAAATTTTCATTGCAATAGCTTATTTCTCCCACACGGAATGTGCATACCACAAATAACACCCCAAAATACAAACTCCTACTCCTCCTGAGTATAACAATACCACATATGTGAGACTTTAACACAGCCTGACCACATACAGAGGCCTAATTTTGAAGTAGCACCTTCAGGCATTCTAGGAGCATAAATTACACATTTCATTTTTCAACCACCTATTACAGTTTTGAAGGCCCTGGAACACCAGGGCAATGGAAACGTCCAGAAAATGACCCCATTTTGGAAAGCTAACACCCCAACGTATAATCTATGAGGCATAATGAGTCTTTTCAATGGTTCATTTTTTTCCAGAAGTTTTTTTGAAAATGTGGAAAAAAATGAAAACGCATTTTTTATTTATTTTTTGTTTTACACAAAGTTGTCCGTTTATAAGATATTTCCAACGCATAGCATTTACATAGCAAATATAACACCCCAAAATACATTCTACTACTCCTCCTGGAGTATGGCTATACCACGTGTGAGACGTTTACGCAGCCTGGCCACATACAGAGGCGCAACATGCAAGGAACACCGCCGGCGTTCCAGGGACACATAGCCGGCACATACCAAGAATTACACCCCCAAATACATTATGCTGAGCAAAGGGTAAAGAAAAGATTGCCTGTGGTTTTAGAAGCGCAGTTGTCCACAGGAGGATATCACTGGTCCAGGCAGCAGGCAGGGACTTGGTCAGCAACAGCGAACACAATTTTTCAGGCAGCAGGCAGGGATACTGTCCATATACAGTCCAGGGTCAGTGCAGAGATATCGTCAGCAGTGCCAAAAATATTGGTCCTGGTAGTAGGCAGGTCCATGTGGTGTGGTCAGTGCGGCATGACGGCAGTAAGTCCTACAGGCAGCAGACAGAAGTAGAGCCTCGTTCAGGACAGAATGGGGATAGGGGTAGAGGCTTCTCCCTCCCAAATCTCTTTGAAGCCTCCGAGTCTCCAGACTCTAATCTAGGAATAAGAAAACAAATAAAATTGTTTTCTTCATCCAGAAAAACTATACTGGAGCCCCTCACATATGTGAGACCCCGTGTTGAATCCCACTAGTCCAGTTGCAGAATACAAGATCAGTCCAAGAGGCAGGCAAATATCGTGGTCAAACAGTCCAAGGTCAGTTCCAGATCAGGCAGAGGTATGTACAGAATCGTCAGGCATAAGAGTGGTCAAATAGCAAGCCAGGGTCAGTTACAGAGCAGGCAGTGGCATAAGGGGTGTGAAGGTGTATGAAGGCAGGAACTGAGGATTATGTTTGCCATACTTCACAAAAAATTTATTGAAGTATGGTAACGCCAAAAACGGTCGCCTATGCAGAGGCCTGGTTGGGAAGGACATTGTGCACAATAATAAGATGTGTCTCTTCTGACTCCTGCTCTGGTACACACCTTACATCTTTTTTGACGTCTTTGGCCTGTTGGTTTGGGAGGGATTTTATCGGGAAAGTGGCGCTCGGAGAGTCGACTAATAACGTCTGATCGGATATTTTCTGGTGGGCCGTTTGGGAAAATAAGGGCAGTGAAAACTTCCTCCTGGTAGCCAAAGAAACGTTTGGGGTTTTGGGTGGAGTTGCGGTAAATGACATAGGAATTGTAAATGGCCAATTGAAAAAAATAAATTGCTACTTTTTTGTACCAATGGTATGTCTGTCTTGTGACAAGATATGGTTCCATCATTTGGTCATTGAAGTCGACTCCCCCCATGAACAAATTGTATTCATAAATGCATTTTGTTTTTTTTACGGGGCCATTCCTTCTGGGGATTTCCACGAACGTATCATTGTGGATAGAAGATAACATATACACATCCCTTCTGTCCCTCCACTTCACTGCCAGAACCTCCCTGTTTCTCAGACTTGCGGTTTCTCCTTTTCGCAGCTTCTTATTCACAAGACTTTGAGGAAAGCCCTTCCGATTCCTTTTTACGGTGCCACATGCTGGCGTCTTCTTCCGGTGAAGGTTGTGGAACAGGGGCAGAGATGTGTAGAAGTTATCTACATACAGGTGGTAGCCTTTATCCAATAGGGGGTATATGAGGTCCCAAACAACTTTTCCGCTGGATCCCAAGTAGTCCGGACAATTAGGGGGCTGCAGCTGGGTGTCCTTCCCTTCGTACACTATGAATGAATATGTGTACCCTGTGGCTCGGTCGCATAATTTGTAGATCTTCCCCCCATAGCGGGCCCTTTTGCTGGGCATAAATTGCTTCATTTTAAGCCTACCACTAAATTTAATAAGGGACTCATCCACACATATGTGTTGATCCGGGGTAAACAATTTGGGGAATGTTTGTAAACAAATAATTACGTATTGGACGAATTTTGTAAAGCCTGTCGTAATTTGGGTCATTTCGTGGAAGGCACTGGGTATTGTCGCTGAAATGTAAGAACCTCAGGATCATCTGATACCTGGTTCTGGGCATTACCGCAGAGAAGAGCGGTGTGTGGTGGAGGGGGTGGGTTGACCAATAGGTACGCAATTGATTTTTTTTGTTGAGTCCCATGTTAAATGTGAGGCCTAAAAAAACCTTGAACTCCTCCACCGTTAGGTCTCTCTATTCGTAGGGACGGGCATAATAAGATGTCGGATTTTTCAAAATAAATTGCTGTGCATACAGGTTGCACTGGGCCACAATTGACGACAACATATCCTCCATAAAAATTAAATTAAAAAAATCTATTGGGGTAAAATTCTCCGTGTCCACCTGGACTCCTGGCTGGGCAGTGAAAGGGGGAACATTGGCCACTCCTGAATTAGGAGGAAGCCACAAGGGGTTTTGAAGGGCATAGGGGAGGCCGGCATGGCTCCTAACCCTTTGGGGCTGAGATGACACCCCACTGGTACTTGGCCTTTCTTGCCAGGGCACTGCGGTGCTGGTGGACGGCAGTGCGGTGCTGGTGGACGGCACTGCGGTGTTGGTGGATGGCACTGCCTCACTAGAACGCCTTCGTTTGATGGGCCGAATATCTTCCTCCTCGGATTCAGTCAGTGTTTCACTGCTGAGGACTGGCTCATAATTTATGTCGGCTTCAGAATCCGAATCTGAAAGAGAATCTGAAGAGGAGAGCTCCCCGTTGCTCTCGTCGGCCGTGGAAAGAATTTTGTACACCTCCTCGGCAGAAAAGACTCGTTTAGACATGGTTGCTGGTGTTAAGCCTGCACTGATGGGCACTGATGAGGTGGCACAGATGTGCACTGATGAGGCGGCACAGAGGTGGCACAGATGGGCACTGATGAGTCGGCACAGATGTGCACTGATTGTACAGATGTGCACTGTTTAGGTGGCACAGATGGGCGCTTTTGAGGTGGCACAGATGGGCGCTTTTGAGGTGGCACAAATGGGCACTAATGGGTCGGCACAGATGTGCACTGATGAGGTGGCAGATGGGCACAGATGGGCGCTTTTGAGGTGGCACAGATGGGCGCTTTTGAGGTGGCACAGATGGGCACTAATGGGTCGGCACAGATGGGCACTGATTTATTGCACAGATGTGCAGATTTATTGCACAGATGTGCACTGATGAGGTGGCAGATGGGCACAGATGGGCACTGCTGAGGTGACACAGATGGGCACTGATGGGTCGGCACAGATGTGCACTGATTTATTGCACAGATGTGCACTGATGAGGCAGCAGCTGGGCACAGATGGGCACTGCTGAGGCGGCACAGATGGGCACTGCTGAGGCGGCACAGATGGGCACTGGCGGGCACAGATGGCCACTGGCGGTGCACAGATGGGCACTGACGTTGCACAGATGGCACAGGTGGGCACTGGCGGGGTAGAGATGGGCACTGGCGGGGTAGAGATGGCACAAAAAACACTTTTTTTTTTCAACTCACAGAATCTCTCTCCTCACACGCTGTCTCTGTGTGAGGAGACAGATTCGGCAATGGGAGATGATCTCATTTGTTTACATTTGAGATCATCACCTATTGGAGGCGGCGATCACGCTGTAAACGGCCGCTGTGATTGGCTGTGTCCAGGGGACACGGCCAACACAGATTTTCCCCGATGCGCGCTCCCAGGAGCGCGCGGGGAGCCATTAAAGGGACGACGTCAATAGACGTAGTCCCAGCATTCGAGATCCGCGCTGTAGCCATCATTTGACTATAGCGCGGATCTCAAGTGGTTAACTAGCAATGGCAGCGATCAGCATTTTTATCATGACTGTGACATTGTGGCGGACAGATCAGACACTTTTGGCACTATTTTGGGACCATTCACATTTATACAGCGATCTGTACAATTAAAAATGCATTGATTACTGTGTAAATGTGACTGGCAACGAAGGGGTTAACCACTAGGGGGCACTTCAGGGGTTATGTGTGTCCTAGGGAGTGATTCTAACTATGTGTGACACAACACCAATCACCACTTCCGATTACAGGGAGCGGTGATCAGTGTCAGTGTCACTAGGCAAAAGGGGGAAATGCTTGTTTACATCAGTATTTCCCTGTTCTTCCTCTCCATGAGATGATCCCAGGTCGATCCCTTCAAGTAGTCCCACACATCACTGGCATTCCATTGCTCTAGATTCTTCTCAATTTCTTGCATAATTTCCTTGGGAACGTAAGGGAACTCCAAACCGTATTCTGTAGCCACCCGCTTGTTCATCAGCTGCTGGCACTTTGCGAGCCTAGGCAGAGCTCGAGCACTTCCATCCACCGGAGGCACACAGGTGTTTGGGTTTTTACGCACCATGGCAAAAGACATTTATCTGGGTTCAGGCAAACTAACAGGTTTAGGCAAAGTCAAGTCAATAGTTGTAGGGGTTCCCACCCGAGGCGATGCACTCCCCGAATTGAGGGCTAACCAGCCAGAAACATTGCTGGTTGCAGCCACATCATCTGCATTGGCCCACAACATCTCTTGGGACAAAGTCTCAAACAAATCGTCATCCGCTGACAAATCGGACAGGGAATCTATCTCTGAGTACTGCAACTCCTCTGCTGGCAAATAGTTACGTACCGTCCCACTTAACACAATTTCCCCAGATTTCTCACCCATATTTGTAGTAGATTCCGTTGGAGCAATCTCCTTCCCTCGATCTGATCCAGGCAAGTTCTGGGATGAGCCTTTACTGCGGCCGCAGGAGGCCTTGACATAGCCCAATTTCTTCAGAGCAGGCACAGTAATTGTGGTGATGGTAGATAAAGTAGTGTCCATGACATCTGGAGTGGCTCCTCCGGTAACGGTGGTGACAGCATCTCCCACGGGACACTGGTTGTAGTAGTCGGCATACAAGTTGTATGTCCACACTGCAGGCATCGGACAAACGGATGGAGACTTGCGACCTGTCCCTCGCACTTGTTGCAGAGCATTCTCAACGCTTCGACATCTCCCGTCGTGTACAGTACAAAACTCCCTTGCGGTCTCAGGGGAATTCCTGTGTCCATGAGCAAAGTCCCAGGCAGTCTCACACTTGTGGGATTTCCCACCAAAGGCATCCTGGGTCCCATGATGGACGATGTTCCTAGCATCCGGAACATTTTCTTTTTCTTCCGCAAAGAAAAACAACATCTTTTCTCTTTCTCCTACGACACACTCACGCAGTGCCTCATGCAGGAAAAAGAAACAGGCAAGACTCCTCTCACTGGTTCCTTCGGTCAAGCAACTCGCAGGCTGTTTCCAACTCCACCCACAGTTTGCGCACCAACAGTGGCCATCAAACACTCCTTGTAGAAATGGCACAGTCCAAAAAACACAACCCTCTACCATATAAACTCCACACTGACAGTTTGTTTTTAGTTGCGAGAGGCAACGGTAAATCCTGGACTCGAGCCCACACATGTAGCACTGACCCCCGAGGAAGCTGCTGGTTTTATTGGGCTTACCGTTACCTTCTTGACCTCTTCTCCGTCTAAGGTTCCCGTTGTAGATGGCCCAAAGAAATGTGGAAACTGACACTGAATCTTCTTTTGGGTTATTTATTTGAAACAGAATCAGAGTCTTTAGATAAGGGTATAGGGTTAGGATTAAGTTCAGGTACTCTAGACTGCAAAAACGGAAAGTCTCTTATAGGGAAAATCCAGAGAACAGCAACCGTTTCACAACTGGATTTCACAGCCCCCGGATAGACCTCCTCTCACTAGGCCTAGCAGCTGGTAGGGTGCTGAGAAGTCTCTGCCACAGACTTGAGTGTAGGATATTTGAGAAAGTCTCTGCCACAGACTTGAGCATACTGAGGGACATAGACAAATTTAAAGAGCTATCATATGGTACCAGTATTTCTCAGCCGATCCGCTGATACCGTATGAGCAGTGGCGGCTGGTGAAGTTTTTGGATGGGGGGGCGCCAGACCCCGCCCATCATGACCCCGCCCATCATTTTGGCCCCTCCCACTTCTCATAAAACACGCCCCTTATGTAATCTGAAAAAAAAATTGGCGTGGGTTCCCCCCTCCGAGGGCATACCAGGCCCTTAGGTCTGGTATGGATTCCAAGGGGAACCCCCTACGCCGAAAAAACGGCGTGGGGGTCCCCCCCAGATCCACACCAGACCCTTATCCGAGCACACTACCCGGCCGGCCAGGAAAGGGGGTGGGGACAAGCGGGCGGCCCCCCCCTCCTGAGCCGTACCAGGCCGCGTGCCCTCAACATGGGGGGGTGCCTTGGGGGAGGGGGGCGTGCGGCCCCCCCACCCTAAAGCACCTTGTCCCCATGTTGATGAGGACAAGGGCCTCTTCCCGACAACCCTGGCCGTTGGTTGTCGGGGTCTGCGGGCGGGGGGCTTATCGGAATTCGGGAGCCCCTTTAATAAGGGGGCCCCGGATACCGGCCCCCCCACCCTATGTGAATGAGTATGGGGTACAATGTACCCCTACCCATTCACCTGTGAAAAAAAGTACAAAAAAAAAACACAACACAGGGTTAAAATATTTTATTGCACAGCTCCGGGGGTCTTCCGTCTTCGGGGGTCTTCTCGCCGGACTCCTCCGCTATCTTCTTGTAGCTCTTTTGCTAGCGGAGGAGCCCGGCTTTCTTCCTCGCCGCCGGCCTCTTCTTCCGACTTCGGGGGTCTTGTCCCCCTCTTCGGTTCTTCTGCCGGGCCACCGCGCCTTCTTATAGCTCTTTTACAGGCGGTGGCCCGGTCTTCTATCACCGCCGCCGCCCGTTCTTCTTCTTCTTCTTCTTCTTCTCCAGGAGATGTTGCCTCGACGATCTCCCTGGCCGGAATGCCAGGGACGCGAAGAGGCCGGCGGCGAGGAAGAAAGCCGGGCTCCTCCGCTAGCAAAAGAGCTACAAGAAGATAGCGGAGGAGTCCGGCGAGAAGACCCCCGAAGACGGAAGACCCCCGGAGCTGTGCAATAAAATATTTTAACCCTGTGTTGTGTTTTTTTTTTGTACTTTTTTCCACAGGTGAATGGGTAGGGGTACATTGTACCCCATACTCATTCACATAGGGTGGGGGGGCCGGTATCCGGGGCCCCCTTATTAAAGGGGGCTCCCGGATTCCGATAAACCCCCCGCCCGCAGACCCCCGACAACCAACGGCCAGGGTTGTCGGGAAGAGGCCCTTGTCCTCATCAACATGGGGACAAGGTGCTTTGGGGTGGGGGGGCCGCACGCCCCCCCCCCCAAGGCACCCCCCCATGTTGAGGGCACGCGGCCTGGTACGGCTCAGGAGGGGGGGGGGGCGCCCGCTCGTCCCCACCCCCTTTCCTGGCCGGCCGGGTAGCGTGCTCGGGTAAGGGTCTGGTGTGGATCTGGGGGGGACCCCCACGCCGTTTTTTCGGCGTAGGGGGGTTCCCCTTGGAATCCATATCAGACCTAAGGGCCTGGTATGCCCTCGGAGGGGGAACCCACGTCAATTTTTTTTTCAGAAATTTGGCGTGGAGTTCCCCCTTCAGAGCTCATTCTCTGATTGGCCACGGCAAAAGTCGCCTGGCCTGGGGAAACCTTTCTGGCTGTGAAAGCTTTTTGCATTCATTCAGCTAAATGCATGAACATTCTCAACAAAGTAGAAACTAGAAAGCCTTTATGCGGTGACTCACCTGTCTCACTGTCTGGCAGCTCCGCTCGGGCTAAGGACGGAGCTGCCGACGTCACTTCCGGGTTTTGTGAAGCAGCCGAAAGCCGGAAGTGACTGCATGTTTAAGAATGACAATGCTCCCGCCCGTAGAATCACAGTGATTTTACGGGCGGAAGCTAGTCGGCGTTCTGCAGTGCGCCGCAAGGCGGGTTTTTAACCCGCAAATTAAGCGCCATGGATGCAATCTTGTGATTGCATCGACGTGGCGCTTCTCATAGTGTACTGTGGCGCCGGTCACAGTGCACTATGTCAAATTGTTAAATGACATTTTTTTTTTTTTTTTTATGTCTTAAAGGGCCCCTTTTTTTTTTTTTTACTTTTTTCTTTTTTACACCTAGGGAAAGGGGGGGCGGCGCCCGGGCGCCCCCTATGGGCGGGCCGCCACTGCGTATGAGTGTAGATCCATGTAGCATCCTTCAACTAAGCCTCCAGGCTCCTTCAGAGAAGCCAGCCTTGCGCACGGCCTTCTCTTGAAGAGTCCTCCCCTGGGGTTTCTCCAGTTGCTGAGCCTCTCCCTTAGATGAGACGGCAACCGGACCACCTTTGGATCAATAGACCAGAAATTTAGAAAATTAGCCCCAAAACCCAACTGTGGTTTCAGGAAAATTAACTTTGGAAAAAATAAAAAAAAAACCCTACACATTCATAGTGGTTTAATACACTACACTATTGTGAACTATTCTTATGCCCCGTACACATGATCTGACTTTTTGACAGCAAAACAATGAATTTTTGTTCGAAGGTTGTTGGCTCCAACTTGTCTTACATACACACGGTCACACAAATGTTGGCCATCAATTACGAACGTAGTGACGTGCAACACGTACGTGATATCTCCATTACGAATGCTAGTTTTACAAGACCGAACGCTCATACTTGATTCTGAGCATGTGTGGACTTTTGTGCAATGGACTGTGTACACACGAATGGAAAGTCCGACAACAAAAAGTTGTTGGTGTAAATTTGAGAACCTGCTAGCCAACATTTATTGGCCACCTTCCTCTTTCCCATATCTCTGTATTTTAGTCCCTCCAAATTTTGGAGTTGTTCAGAGAAGGCAGCAGCCCAAATCCTAAGCACAGATTCCTACTAATTATATATATGAAAACTGGAGTTAGTACTTACCGGTAACTCCTTTTCCGGTGGTCTTCCAGGACAGCCCTTGAGAGAGATGGAGCTCCTCCCATCGACACAGGAAACACATTGCCACAGTTCAAAAGGCGGTCCCTCAGGTCCCTGGTCAGTCATTCACCAAGAACCGAAGGATGGAACTGAAAAACATATAAACCATAACAGGTAATAACATTAGTACATCACTACAATCAAATAAAGGGTGGGATCGTGCTGTCCTGGAAGACCACCGGAAAAGGAGTTACCGGTAAGTACTAACTCCAGTTTTCCCAAGTGTTCTTCCAGGACAGCCCTTGAGAGGATCCCCAAGTACTTACCAGATTAGGGGGGGACCACGGCCTGGAGGACTTTCCTCCCAAAGGCCTGATCCTGACTAGACATTAAGTCCAGTCGGTAATGCCTTGTAAAGGTGGAAAAGCTTGACCATGTGGCTGCTTTACATACCTGCTCCGGGGTGGCACCAGCTCTTTCTGCCCAGGATGCAGACAACGCTCTTGTTGAGTGAGCTTTAACACCCTCAGGAGGATCTCTATTCAAGGCCTTATACCCCTCTGCTATAGCTAGCCTAATCCATCTAGCTATGGTTACTTTTGAAGCTTTCTGTCCCCTACGCTGTCCGGAAAAAAGGACAAAAAGGGAGTCTGAGATTCTGAATGGATTTGTTATTTTAAGATATTCTAGAATACACCTCCTCACATCCAATAAATGAAAACGTTCCTCTTTCTCATTTGCTGCATTTTGACAAAATGAAGGGAGGACAATATCTTGGGACCTATGGAAACTAGATGCTACCTTTGGTAAGAACCCAGGGTCTGTCTTTAGAATGACTCTGTCTTCTAGGATCTGTAGGAATGGTTCCCTGATGGAAAGTGCTTGGATTTCACTGACCCTACGGGCTGAAGTGATTGCCACCAGGAGAACTGTCTTAAAGGTAATAAGCCTTAGGGAGGCCTCTGAGATAGGCTCAAAGGGTGACCCCAAGAAAGCTTTTAGCACAACTGCTAAATCCCAGGATGGGACTTTTGTGATTCTGACTGGCTTGCGTCTAGCGACTGCCTTACAGAATCTAGCGACAAAAGGATTTTCCTGTAAGCGTTCATCTAGGTATACACTTAAGGCAGCTATCTGTACTTTAATAGTACTTAGGGTTAAACCCTTGTTTACACCTTCCTGTAAAAACTGTAGAATATTAGCCGTATTTATGTCCCGGCCATTCAGCCAGCTATTGAATTTTTTCCAGACTTTTTTGTAAATAGCTCTCGTGACTGGTTTGCGACTCTGTAGTAAGGTCGCAATTACCTCGTCTGACAGGCCCTTACTCCTTAAGATTTCCTCCTCAGTAACCACGCTGACAGCTTCAGTGTGGCGACCTGCGGATGGTAAAGAGGTCCCTGCGACAGGAGGTCCTGTCTGTAGGGAAGTCTTAGAGGCGGACAGTCTGTCAATTGTAGCAACGTTGTGAACCACGGTCTCCTGGGCCAAAAAGGTGCTACTAGAATCAAACAGGTTTTTTCCTTGAGGAATCTTGCTAGGACCCTCGGAATGAGATGAAGAGGGGGAAATGCATACGCCAGACTGAAAGTCCATGGAGTTTGCAAGGCATCTACCGCCAGGGGTTGATCTCCTGGGTTTAGCGAGAAAAAATTGGGAACCTTTGCATTTTTCTTGCTCGCAAAAAGGTCTACCTCTGGTTCTCCCCAGTGAGCTGTTATGAGATTGAATGCCTCTGGGTGTAAGGACCATTCTTGGTTCGAAATCCTCTGTCGACTCAAGAAGTCCGCCTTGTTGTTCAGCTCCCCTTTCAGGTGAACTGCAGAAATGGATTCCAGATTGGCTTCTGCCCACTGGAGAATGCGTCTGGCTACCAACATCAAACGAGGACTTCTGGTTCCTCCTTGTTTGTTTATGTATGCTACAGCCGTCGTATTGTCTGAACGGACTTGTAGATGGTGACCCTGTATTGCGGGGTGGAAAGCTAGAACAGCTCTCAGGATTGCTGTTAGTTCTTTCCAATTGGAAGAGAAACATTTCTCCTCCGGGGTCCACTTGTCCTGGACCCAGCTTGAGCCTAGGTGGGCTCCCCAGCCCCAACTGCTCGCATCCGTTGTTAGTGTTGAAGTGATAGGAAGGACCCAATGAACCCCTTTGTTTAGGTTCTCCCTGTCCTTCCACCACCAGAGGGAGCGTTTTACCCTTGAGGGGATCGATACCTCCTCCTCCAGATCTCTGCCTTTTAATTGTTCTAACAGAAAACCCTGAAGTTCTCTTTGATGGAACCTGGCCCATTGTACGGCTGGAATGGCTGCCGTCATAAGACCTAAGACCGACATTACTTCCCTCACCGTACACTTGGGGCTGCATTGAAGAAAAGATATTCTCTGCCACAGATTCAAAATCTTTTCTTCCGGCAGTATAATTTTCTGATCTACAGACTTGATCCAGTACCCCAGATACAGGATCTCCTGTGTTGGGGTTGTCTTGGATTTCTCCTGACTGACAATCCACCCTAATCGACTCAGACTGAGTTGAGTCAATTCTAGGTCCTGAGAAAGACGACTCTCTGAGTGGGCTGTTAGGAGCAGATCGTCTAGGTAGGGGATAATTGAGACTGATTGAAGCCTCAGAGGAACTAAAGCCTCTCCGAGAACCTTGGTAAAGATTCTCGGAGAGGATGATAGACCGAAGGGAAGTGCTCTGCACTGAAAGTGGTAAACCTTTGTGTCTATCTGCACTGCCATCCGAAGGAATTTCTGGCATTCCTCCCTTATTGGAATGTGCAGATAAGCATCCCTTAGGTCCAGGGTTGCCATAAATGTCTCTTTCTGCAGGAGATTCTTTATGGAATAAATGGACTCCATCCGAAATCTCTTGTAACGGATGGAGCGATTCAGTGGACGGAGGTTCATAATTAGTCTGAATCTCCCTGACGGTTTTCTTACCACAAAGATGTGCGAGTAAAAACCGTCCCCTTGTTCCTGAATAGGGACTGGTGTCAATACTTCTTGATCTACCATTTCCCCTATTAGTAAAGGTAAGGCCCTGGCCTTTTCTGAGTGACTTGGAAGCTTTGTCACCAGAAACTTGGAAGGAGGGTTGCTGTGAAATTCCAGCGCATGACCCCTTTTTATTATGTTTAAGACAAACTCGTTCGAGGTTGTCTCTTCCCATTGAGGAAGAAATTTGCTTAATCTTCCTCCCACAGGAACCCTGACGTCACTGGGGTTTGGGATCCTGATTGGGGCGGCTAAACAGTATGCCCCCTTTTCCTTTCCCTTTATGTCCCGACCAATGTTTTTTGGGGGTTGAACTCTTCTCTGATTTAGAGGGTTCCTTAAAGGGACGAAAAATTTTTCTTTGAAAATTTTTCTTTTTTGCAGGAAAGGTTTTCTTTTTGTCCGCCGTCCTTTCTAAGGCGGAGTCTAATTCAGGCCCGAAGACTAAGTCTCCTGTAAAAGGGACGCTGCACAGGCGGGTTTTAGACGCCGTGTCTCCCCCCCAGGTTTTCATCCATACTGACCTCCTTGCTGCCACTGAAAGTGCTGCAGATTTAGCCGTAAATTTAACGGAGTCCGTGGAGGCGTCAGAGATGAAACTGGTGGCCTTAAAAAGCATAGGGAAAGATTTCAAAAGCTCCCCCCTAGGAGTGCCTGCCTTTAAGTGTTCTTGTAGTTGCGATAACCAGAACTCCAGGTTTCTAGCTACACAGGAAGTGGCTAGAGCTGGTTTTAAGCCTGCCATAGAGGCATCCCAGGCCCTCTTTAAGACGATGTCTGTTCTCCTGTCCATGGGATCTTTCAGGTGGCCCATATCCTCAAAGGCCAGATCAGCCTGCTTTGAGATTTTGGACAGAGGGGCGTCTAGTTTTGGATTTTTATTCCAGACCGCCTCTGGGCTCTCATCAAAAGGGAACCTTCTCTTAAGGGATTTAGGAAAGAAAACCTTCTTGTCTGGTTCAGACCACTCCTTAAGGACAAGGTCAGAAAGCACCTTATGTATAGGAAAAACCCTTGCTTTCTTTTTCCCCAGAGCCTCATACATTTGATCATGTCTGGATAACTGAGTTTCTTCCTCCTCAATTTCCAGCGTATCATAGATAGCCCCCATTAGCTCATCTACTTCCTCGAGAGATAATCTATATTTTGAGGCTTTAGATGCTGCTTGATCCTCTTCCTGACCCGAGTCAGTGTCAGAGGATTCGGGGCTAATCAACGTGGGGCTAGGCTCCCTGACCATACGGGGCTCCCCTGAGCTGGGTGTTGTAAGGCATGGTGAGGATGAGATTATAGTTGTTTTACTCGTGGAGGCAGCTGCAGCTGATCCCACGTCAGTGATTAACTCCCGGAGGGACTTAAAGGTCGACGCCATTTCCTCTTTAAAGGAGCCCAAAAACTTTGCTAAAGGGGAATCTGCCTCAGATTTAAGCAAGCTTGCAATGCATTGCTTGCATAGGGCTTTGTAGAGCCAGAGGACAACCTATTCCCACAATTAGGACACTTTTTGCGGCCTGTCTTGTCTTCCCTTGGCATCTCTTTAGCCTGAAAATAAGAAGACAAAGGATTTCTTAGCGTCAGCACCATGTCCCTCTTAGAATCACCACTAACAAACAACCTCACTGTGAGTAAACCGCCACCGTGGGGTACTACAGGGCCCAGCCTACAAACACCACCACTCCACCAGAGTAATAGCATGCCCAGCAGCCTACCTGGGTTTGGCTGGTGCCTGTCTCCGCCGGAGTATCCTGGGGAATAGCCTCCATGGTCCCCCTCTGACGCTCCGAATCCCGCCGCTAATCCGGTATAGCTGGACGCTGGTCGGGCTTTACAGGCACAGCGCTGGCTCTCCCTCTCCTCCTTGTACCCTTAGAGACCCGGAACCGGAAGTCTCGGCACGCAGTGATGACGCGGTTCCGCCGGAAGTGAACGCTCGGCGTCTCCGACCCCCTGCAACGAGGAGGGAAGATGGAAGGTTCCACTCACCACTCCTGGGGGAAACCGGCGTCATTCTGCCCCTGGCCACCTCGGCACTGGAAGGAGGAGGGTAACGGGTCTGCTCCGGTTCAGCTGGACGGTACCCGAGCCAAAGCAAAAAAGGTATGGACCCAAACTGCAGCCATAAACCAGGACCCGGTCCCTTAGGCTTGCAGGTTCTCAGGCAGCCCCTGAGAGGGGCCTCCAGGTTCCTGGCAACATGTTCCTCCGACGGAGGAAACACAAATGACTGACCAGGGACCTGAGGGACCGCCTTTTGAACTGTGGCAATGTGTTTCCTGTGTCGATGGGAGGAGCTCCATCTCTCTCAAGGGCTGTCCTGGAAGAACACTTGGGAAAATTGATTAATCCTAATGTAGTGATGGTCTATCTCATTTCTTGAGGCCTGAAAATGCCAGATTAATACAAATATCCCCCAAATGATCCCTTTTGGGACAGTAGACAGTCCAATGTATTTAGTAAGAGGCACATCGCATTTTTGAGGCTTTTGTTGCCAGCGGTTTAGACTTTAATGGCTGTGTGTTAAGTTATTTTGAGGGGGCAGCAAATTTACATTGTTAAACAAGCTGTACACTCATAAAAAAAAACCACGTGACCTGTTTGGACCCCAATGCAACATAAGCATGCCTCCATCCCTGTATTAAAAGGAAATGAAAAAAAGTGGATTGTGGGACTTTAAATGAGGCATGGATATGCATTTGAAATGGTCTAGAATACCTAAAATATAATTCATTGTCACTGTCCCTGCGGGGAAAATCTGTATACCCATAGAAAGTTGCTAATCAATCCAATAAATTAAATACAAATACTGAATAGTATATATATATATATATATAATACATGGGTCATGCAACAAGAAGCATAATTCATTGTAGTAATAATCATGTTGACAGGTTTAATGTATATAATGGATAGACATAATTGGTACAAGCATTCACAATTAAAAAAAATTGAATTGGATATACAGAGCAGGTGAACATGGTTATCCTAATAAATATAACTATAAATGAATAAAAGAAATTCATGATTGTAGCAAACTTGACTTGGCATCCCTGAGTATGGACTCTACGCGTTTCATGGCGATTTCAGCCAATCATCAGGAGTGGGATGCATCAAAAATCGCTAAATTAAGAGATTAAACAAATGAGTAAATAGGTCGGTCACAGTCTCAAATGAAAAATCATTCCTTTCAAAAAGAGAGCAAGTGTTAAATGTGGATGCATTACCTTTGGTCACGTTCAGATGAGTAACCGAACAGACCCAAAAAGGGAATAGGATGGTGGCACTGAATGAGCTGTCTCCCCCGGGGTTGAGGCGGGGACACATCCCCTTCACCCTAAGCAATAGCTCTCCAAGGAACATGGAGGAATGGAGAAGGGGCAGTGGGAAACAGCGGCCAACGGGAGAAGCGAACAGCCACACCACAATGCCACAGTATGAGGTATGCACATATGGGCCACAGATCAGAATCTAAAAGAGTAAATAAATAAAATGAATATAGTAAAATAAAATAAAAATTGGATGATAAAAGCTAACCATGATAAATGATAACGTTTTAAGAAAAAAATAAATGAATAAATAAATAAATAAAATAATGTGTTATAAAATGTGTGTGAAGTGAGGGGGGTTGCAAAAAACAACACTGTCCACTTAGGCTTAAACACCTATCAAAAAGTGACTAGGTGATGAAAAATATATTACAAATAAGTGGGTGTATACATAATGAAATGAAATAAATAGTAAAGTAGTGAGTGATAAGAAAAAAAATAAGAAAAATGTTAAATAGCCTATATATACACAAAGGTCTGAGTGTAATGCAAGCATGTGTCTAGATTGATCCTTAAATAGGACCTCCTAATTACCTAGAGTGTAGATCAGAGCCCATAGAACCTCTCCTCCTGATGGAATGTGTGAAGTGAGCTGCTGGCTTGACCCTGCCTTTGTATCCACAGGCATGGGGCGTGTCACCGCCAAAGTCATGCGATTGGACAGAGTGGACACCCACCCGTGGTGCGGAGACCACAGCTGTAGTCCATCCCATCCAAATAGCCTAGCTAGATGGAAAAAGCACTACCACACAAACCGGCATCAACAAGGGGAGACAGCTCATTCAGTGCCACCATCCTATTCCCTTTTTGGGTCTGT
The DNA here is from genome assembly GCF_037356315.1 of Lithobates pipiens. Lineage (NCBI taxonomy): Eukaryota > Metazoa > Chordata > Amphibia > Anura > Ranidae > Lithobates > Lithobates pipiens. The sequence continues at coordinate 96,143,232 of NW_027507903.1, read as the reverse complement.
TGGGTTACTCATCTGAAAGTGACCAAAGGTAATGCATCCACATTTAACACCTGCTCTCTTTTTGAAAGCAATGATTTTTCATTTGAGACTGTGACCGACCTATTTACTCATTTATTTCATCTCTTTATTTAGCGATTTTTGATGCATCCCACTCCTGATGATTGGCTGAAATCGCCATGAAACGCATAGAGTCCATACTCAGGGATGCCAAGTCAAGTTTGCTACAATCATGAATTTCTTTTATTTATTTATAGTTATATTTATTAGGATAACCATGTTCACCTGCTCTGTATATCCATTAAATTTTTTTATTGTGATTGCTTGTACCAATTATGTCTATCCATTATATACATTAAATATGTCAACATGATTATTACTACAATGAATTATGCTTCTTGTTGCATGACCCATGTATTATATATTATGATACATTATATATATATATTTACTATTCAGTATTTGTATTTAATTTATTGGATTGATTAGCAGCTTTCTATGGGTATACAGATTTTCCCCGCAGGGACAGTGACAATTAATTATATTTTAGGTACCGGTATCCTATACCATTTCAAATACATATCCATGCCTCATTTAAAGTCCCACAATCCACTTCTTTTCAAGCTGTACACTCACTACTTTACATTATAGAAAACTGTAATTTCTTCAGTGTTGTCCCATGAAAAGATATAATAAAATATTTACAAAAATGTGAGGGATGTACTCACTTTTTGTGAGATACTGTACATATGCATGAGGCCTAAAAGAAAAATATGATGGCTTTGGTTTATTTATATTGATGTTTATTGTTACAAAAAAAGAAGACTATTTAAATAAAGTTTGTACAAAACCAGTACACAATTCCTTTAAGAGAAACCTGTGCTGGGAAAGAACTAAAAGTTATGTGGTTAAGGGTTAGGCAGGGCAAACATTAGGAATTAAAGAGGAAGTAAACCCTGATGAGTTTACTTCCTCTTTCATTCCCTGCAAAGGCAAAGCATAATGGACTACTATGCATCGCATAGTAGCCCATTATGTGTCACTTACCTGACACAGGAGCCAGCGAAGTTGCCGCTGTCCCCTGTAGTCCGGCGCATCCATCTTGCTGGTGGCGTCTCGCAGCTCCGCCGCTGACATCACTCCCGCGCATGCGCACGGGAGCCGACACGCGCGGCAGATCCATTGTTGGAAATGCCGCGCTCAGTGCGCCTGCTTGTTGCTGTCTACGGCGCATGCGCCGTAGACAGCGGTGCCTGTCTTCAGGCAAATATCTCCTAAACCGTATAGGTTTAGGAGATATTTCTTGGACCTACAGGTAAGCCTTAATCTAGGCTTACCTGTAGGTCAAAGTGGTTTGTAAGGGTTTACAACCACTTTAAATGTAAAATGGGATTTGGAGTTAGGGTGAAAATGTTGGGATTAAGTGACAGATGAGTGTTTAGAGTTAGGGTGATCGATTAGGAGTTAAGTAATGGGTGATTGAATGAGAGTGAAGGTGATGGTTTAGAGGTTAAGTAATGGGTAAGTGTTTAGAAGTTAATGAGATAGTTTAAGGTTAAAAATTAACCACTTAGAGACTGGAAAACTTTTACCCCCTTTCTGCCAAGGCCATTTTTCTTTGCTCAGGCATGCAACACTTTAACCAAATAACATTTTAAACTTTTTTCTTTTTTTTTTTGAGACAGAACTTTTTTTTCTGGTATTTAATCACATTAAAAAAAAAAGAAAAAATGTTTTTTTTTAGTCTATGTGAAACATATAGAGCAGGGATATGCAATTAGCGGACCTCCAGCTGTTGCAGAACTACAAATCCTATGAGGCATACCAAGACTCTTGACAGCCACAAGCATGACACCCAGAGGCAGAGGCATGATGGGACTTTTGCAACAGCTGGAGGTCCGCTAATTGCAGATCCCTGGTATAGAGTGCCTTTGTCATTTCTTGAGGCCCTAAAATGTCTCTAATGCCGCGTACACACGATCAGACTATGCGGCGGACGTAGTCTGGCGGACTTCCGCCGGACAAACCACTGTAAAGTCCGCCGGCCCCCCCACCCCAAAGCACCTTGTCACCGCGTTGATGAGGACAATGCCCTCTTTCCAACAACCCTGCCCGTTGGTTGTCAGGGTCTGCGGGCGGGGGGCTTATCGGAATCCGGGAGCCTCCTTTAATAAGGGGGCCCCCGGATACCGGCCCCCCACCCTATGTGAATGAGTATGGGGTATAATGTACCCCTACCCATTCACCTGTGAAAAAAATGTAAATAAAACACAACACGCAAGGGTTAAAAATAATTTATTGCACAGCTCCGGGGGTCTTCTTCCGTCTTGGGGGGTCTTCTCGCCGGACTCCTCCGCTATCTTATGCTAGCTCTTTTACTAGCGGAGGAGCCCGGCTTTATTCTTCGTTGCCGCCGCCGTCCGGGGGTCTTCTTCCGACTTCGGGGGTCCTGTCCCCCTCTTTGGTTCTTCTTGCCGGGCCTCCGCTCCTTCTTCCAGCTCTTTTACTGGCGGTGGCCCGATCTTCTGTCACCGCTGTCTTCACCGCTTTCTGTTCTTCTGTTCTTCTCTTCTTGAGATGTTGACTCGACGCTCTCTCTGGCCACAATGACAGGGATAGCACAGGACAGGGAAAGCACCCCCCATGTTGAGGGCACGTGGCCTGGTACCGCTCATCCCCACCCCCTTTCCTGGTTGCGTGCTCGGATAAGGGTCTGATATAGACCTGGGGGGGACCCCCATGCCATTTTTCGGCGTAGGGCTTCCCCTTTAAGTCCATACCAGGTGACGGGACCAGTGACGTGTCAATCTTGCCGCCGAAGGACTTTTCTGCGAGTCCGGTGGACAAATTTTGAGTCAAAACTACTTTCTAAGTTAGACTAAGTCGGACTTTTCCGCCGGATTGTTTGATCATGTGTACGCGGAATTAGATTCTAAGCTCTAAGGAGCAGGGCCCCTGATTCCTACTGTATTAAAGTGTATTGTATTTGTACTGTTTACCCTCAAATTGTAAAGTGCTGCGTAAACTGTTGGTGCTATATAAATCCTGTATAATAATAATAATAATGTCGGGACTGTAAAAGTACCCCGCAGATGACTCCTTTTTGCAAAGTAGACAGTTGGAGATATTTCAAGAGGCATGGTGAGAATTTTAGTCTTTTTTTTTTTTTTAATTAAGTAAAATTTGTTTTGTTTTTTTCATAAAAGTTGTCATCTTAACAAGTTATTTCTCACACATGGCATAGGCATACTGTAGTTACACTTACACCCAAAACAAATTCTCCTATGCCTCCCAAGCAGTGGCGGCTGGTGCTCAAATTTTTTTGGGGGAGAGGCGCAAACAAACTGAAAAAAATAAATAAATCAATTGCAGCTACTGTGCCATCAAACACAGCCACTGTTCCATCAAACGCAGCCACTGTACAATCAAATGCAGCCACTGTTCCATCAAAGGCAGCCACTGTGTCATCAAATGCAGCCACTGTACCATCAAATGCAGCCACTGTTTCCATCAAACGCAGCCACTGTGCCCATCAAACGCAGCCACTGTGCCCATCAATTTTTGCCTGTGTGCCCATCAATTGCCGCTACTGTGCCCCATCAGATGCTGCCAGAGTGCCCATCAATTGCTGCTGCTACTGTGTCCCATCAGATGCTGTTAGTGTGCCCCATCAGATGCTGCCAGTGTGGCCCATTAGATGCCACCAGTGTGGCCTATCAGATGCTGCCATTGTGCCCCATCAGATGTCACCAGTGTGCCCCAATCCGATGCCGCCAGTGTGCCCCATCAGATGCTGCCAGTGTGGCCCATCAGATGCTGCCAGTGTGGCCCATTAGATGCTGCCAGTGTGCCCCATCAGATGCTGCCCGTGTGCCCCATCAGATGCCACCAGTGTGCCCCATCAGATGCCACCAGTGTGCGTCATCAGATACTACTCTGGCCACAACAACAGATACAGCATCTCTCATAGTTGTCTTTTTTTTTATATTACCAAACAACTAGGGTAACATCTAAGCAATCCTGTTAACTTTTCAATGACATCAGAACCCAAATAGCAACCATTGAGCATCAAAATCTTTTTTTTCCTTAGAGAGAACTTTCAGGTGGTCCTCACCTTACTGCAGCTCTGCTCGGGCTGAGGAACGGAGCCGCCGACGTCACTTCCGGCTTTCGGCTGCTTCACGAAACCCGGAAGTGACCTGCCTGGGTTTGAACAACAATGCTCCCGCCCGTAGAATCACAGTGATTTTATGGGCGGAAGCAAGTCGGCGTTCTGCATTGCGCTGCAAGGCGGGTTAAGTACCCGCAAATGAAGCGCCATGGATGCAATCTTGTGATTGCATCAATGTGGCGCTTCCCACAGTGCACTATGTTAAATGACTTTTTTTTTTAAATGTCTTAAAGGGCCCGTTTTTTTTTTACTTTTTTTTTCTGTGACTAAAGGGGGGGTGGGGGGGCGGCACCTGGGTGCCCCCTATGGATGGGCCACCACTGCTCCCAAGTATGGGGATACCATGTGTGTGAGACTTTTTCACAGCCTAGAGGTGCCAAAAATCCAAAGAGCAATTTTGGGCTTTCAAGGAGCATAAATTCTGCATCTAATTTCCTGATTACCTATCATATTTTTGGAGGCCCTGGAGCACCAGGACAATGGAAACACTCACAAAATTACCCTATTTTGGAAAGCCAACACTCCAAGGTATTTTCTGAAAGGCATAGTGAGTCTTTTTTCGCCACAAATTTTTCAAATATGTAGGAAAGAAAATAAATTTTCTTTGTTTTAGACAAAGTTATCAAATAATAAGATATTTATAACACACATCATAGGTATACTTAGTATTTCACCCCAAAACATATTCCGCTCCTCCTTTCGAGTAGGATAATACCACACGTGTGAGACTTTTTCAGTCTACCCACATAGAAGGGCCCAAAATCCAAGGAGCAACCTTCTGGCTTTCTAGGGGTATAAGTGATGCATTTAATTTCCTGACTACCTGTCACATTTTTAGAGGTCCTGAAGCACCAAGTGGACAGTGGAAACAGACACAAAATGACCCGATTTTGGAGAGTAAACACCCTAAGGTATTTTATAAGAGGCATGATGAGTCTTTTAAAGACTTAATTTTTTGCGACAATTTTTTTCAAAATGCTGAAAATAATAAATATTTTTTTTTACACAAAGTTATCAATTTAAAGTGGTTGTAAAGGCTCAAGATGTTTTACCTTCATGCATTCTATGCATAAAGCTAAAAAAATTCTCTGTGTAGCTGCCCCCCCCCCCCCCCAATACTTACCTGAGCATGATCTTTCTTCGGCACTTTGCACAGACCTGCTGGGTCTCTCCTTCTTCATTGGCTGAGAAAGCAGTGGGAGCCATTGGCTCCTACTGCTGTCAATCACAGACAGTTAGCCCATGAGGATAGAGATGGGGGTGGGCTGAGATTCAGCTCTATGTGTGAATGAACACACAGAGCAGCAGCACAGGAACATGCCTGCTTAGGTGCTGCTATTACAAGCTGCTTGCTCTGGGGGTACTTGGCAGGAGGCAGGGGCATGGAGTGCCGGAGAAGAGGAGGATCGGGGTAGCTCTCTTAAAAACTGCTGCACAGAGCAGGTAAGTATGACATGTTTGTTATTTTATAAAAAAATAATTGACTTTATTAGCACTTTAATAAGATATTTCTAACACACACCATGGGCATACTTATGCTCGGAAATTTCTGATAACCTAACCGTGGATTTATTTCCGACGGATGTTGGCTGAAACTTGTCTTGAATAGATACGATCGCACAAATATTTTTGGAAATTCCGATCGGCAAGAACACGCTGACGTACAACACGATGATGATGATGGGACTAGAAAAAGGAAATTCAATATCCAGTGAACCACCACTTGGGCTCCTTCTGCTAATCTCGTGTTAGTAGAAGATTGGTAAGAGACAATTTGCGCTTTTCAGCCTCGTGCTTTTCAGTTCGTTACTGCTCTTCAGTTTGTGCTTGTGGGTTCGTATCTGGTATTCAGTGTGTCAGGAAGGTCCTGCCAGCGACAGGCGGTCTGTGCCTTCCGCCGCGGGTTCGCACGGCACGTGCGCGCCTGTGCGCCAATGCGTGTGCGCCTGTTGGCTCCACACAGGCTATTTAGTTCGGTCACACTGAGATCTTGCTGTCTGATCTACAGCGTGTGTGTATACTGACCCTGAGAACCCTGAGAACCCTGAGAACCTGTCTCCTGTGCTTACTTACCCGGCTTGTCTATCTACCATCCCTTGCTATGGCTTGTCTGACTACCCTTCTGCTTGATCCTCTGGTACCTCTGCTGATCACCGACCCGGCTTGTCTGACTACCCTGCTCTCAGCATCTGGGTTCCTGGTGCCTGTCTGCTGTCCAGCTTCCAGTTGTTGGTCCAGCTCCTGCTTGCAGTCCAGTTACAGCCTGAGTCCTGCTCCAGAGTCCTGGTTCCTGGTTCCTGCTGCCTGCCTGCTTCTCAGTTCCAGCCTGCTGCACCCACCTACCGATCCAGGTCCTTCTTGATTCCAGCCTGTCTCCTGTTGGAGGTTCCCCTACACAGTGCTTCCTGGGTTCAAGATCCATCCGCTCCTGTATACCCTACCAGGGCCCTTGAGTAGGAGCCGCAAGAGAGGTCTCTCCCTGCAGGTCCGGCTCATCCACTAGGTGCGTGACACAGTGCATGTTTTCAGTTCGAATCTGTTTTTGTCAGTGTGTTCTTGTCCGCTCGTCTCTGATTTTCAGCTCGCTCTTCTCAGGCCTTTCTGATTTTCGGTGCGTTCTATTAGTTCGTTCTGACCAGCTGACCATTTTGAAGCCATGTTGCGTTTACGTACTCATCATAGAGTTCATGCTACGCAGGGGCTTGGTGTTGGGGTTCTTACTTTGACCCATGCCCAGTCCATGAACAGGGGGAGGAAGAGTTCATGGCCCAAGAAATATTATGGAGATCACTATAAAAAAAACAAAAAAAACAAAGGAGATCACTATAAAAAAAATGTGAAACATTATTCTGGAGATCTGGCGAAAAAAATAAATAGGTTCATTAACTTTTTATAACAATTACGAATTTTCGTTATGAATTTGGATCCGAAATTAATAAACAAAATTTCTTATTTTGTTCAAAATTTGTATGCATAAAAATTCATATTTCGGATTCATATGAAACTAATCGCACATGTCTACTTTCCTTGCATGTCCGCCTCAGATTTACAGCGACTGCACTTGTAGTGCAAAGTGGATTTGTAAATAACCCCCTTTGTATCTTGTGTATCACAAATATCAACCAATTGTGCAAAACTGTGAAAAAAAATAAAATTTTACTCTATTGGTCACCTCTGTATGAGTGATCAAGGAATATAGCTTAGTATAGCAGTCCCAGTTCCTATAAGCCAAGCAAGCCTAGCCCACTGATACGTAGCTGCCCCCAGGAATGCCAGGTTCAATGGCCAGGATGTACAGAAAGTTGGGTTAGTTCAGGCTCAGGCAGACACATGGTCAGCAAACAGGCATAGGATTGGTCCACGCAGCAGACAGAAACATGGTCAATAAACAGGCCAGGGTTAGTACAGGCAGTAAGCAGAACCAACACTGCACTGGTGTTGCAGCACTCAGGAGCACTTGCTGGTTGCACTGGTCTGGTGACAGTGAGACTTGTGTAGTGGCATTCAGGAACCCTGTTGCTGACTTACACTAATCTGATGACATTGGGAACTAGTGTGATGGCAATCAGGAACACTGCTGCTGACTTATACTGGTCTGGTGACACTGGGGCTGGTGTGGCAATATTCAGAGACACCGATGCTGGCTTACACTGGTGTGGTGACCTTGGGACAGGTGTGGCAGTGATCAAAAAAAATTAAAACAATTTGCTGTGTGCTGCTAAAGTGTTTGGGTTTGGCTTGAAGAAAAAGTTGACACCCTAGACTGGCGTCACCATTTCCTTCATTTCATTTTTCCTGATGGGTAGGGTAGGGAAAATTGCAGATGACAAGCTGTTCTTCTACCTGCCATACTATGCGCAAATGATTTGTGTTCTTGTTCTTTATTACATTTTATATTCTGTTTGCATTTGGATTTCCAGATTTACAACCACTTTAACCTGTGCAGTACAGGGAAGCCCGCTGCAAGGTTGCCTTTCCTTTTTCCGGAGATATGTTTTAAATGCAAATAAAAAAGCCAAAAGTGGTCTATTATCTCAATCTTATATTTCCCAAACTTTTTTACGATTATTATTATTTTACACGATTTAAATAGCACATATAGCACCAACAATTTGTGCAGCTCTTAAAAAAAAGTGAGACAGTACAATTACAATACAATTCAGTATAAGAGTGTACAGGGTGTGAGGCCGCGTACACACGGGCGGACTGTTCGCCCAACCTTGTCCGCTGAACAGTGTTTGGGCGGACAGTCCGCTCGTGTGTGGGCTTTCAGCGGACAGTTTCAGCGGACAGTTGGACGGACAAAGTCTTTCGGAAATTCCGAAAAACTGTCCGCTGAAACTGTGTTTGAGCGAACAGTCCGCCCGTGTGTGGGCCTGTCCGCTGTACTTTCGAAATGAGCGGACTGTTCCCGCTCGGAAAGTCCGCCCATTTCGAGCGCGTGTACAGGTAGGCGGGGCCCGCGAAGGAGACGTCGCGGGCTCCGCCGCCTGGAATGGGCTTAAAGGGGAACCCCAACGCCGAAAAAAATCGGCGTGGGGGTTCCCCCAAAGTCCACACCAGACCCTTGTCCGAGCACGCTACCCGGCCGGCCAGGAAAGGGGGGCGAGCGAGCGCGCCCCCCCTCCTGAGCCGTACCAGGCCGCGTGCCCTCAACATGGGGGGTGCCTTGGGGAAGGGGGGGCCGCGCGGCCCCCCCACCCCAAAGCACCTTGTCCCCATGTTGATGAGGACAAGGCCCTCTTCCCGACAACCCTGGCCGTTGGTTGTCGGGGTCTGCGGGCGGGGGGCTTATCGGAATCCGGGAGCCCCCTTTAAGAAGGGGGCCCCCGGATACCGGCCCCCCACCCTATGTGAATGAGTATGGGGTACAATGTACCCCTACCCATTCACCTGTGAAATAAAGTACAAAAAAAAACACCACACAGGGAAAAAATATTTTATTGCACAGCTCCGGGGGTCTTCCGTCTTCGGGGGTCTTCTCGCCGGACTCCTCCGCTATGTGTGTGTAGCTCTTTTACTAGCGGAGGAGTCCGGCTTTCTTCCTCCCCGCCGCCGGCCTCTTCTCCCGACTTCGGGGGTCTTGTCCCCCTCTTCGGTTCTTCTGCCGGGCCACCGCGCCTTCTTGTAGCTCTTTTACAGGCGGTGGCCCGGTCTTCTGTCGCCGCTGCCTTCCGTTCTTCTGTCGCCGCCTTCGGTTCTTCTGCCGGGCCACCGCGCCTTCTTGTAGCTCTTTTACAGGCGGTGGCCCGGTCTTCTGTCGCCGCTGTCGCTGTCGCCGCCTTCCGTTCTTGTTCTTCTTCTTGTTCTTCTTCTTCTTCTCCAGGCGATGTTGACACGTCGCTCCCTCCGGCCGGAATGCCAGGGACACGCTCCGCTGCCACTTATATAGTGACAATGGGGCGGTGTCACATGGTATATGTCACATGGGTTGGTCACATGGTGACCCCGCCCCCTTACGATGTCATAGTCCCCATGTGACATCAACCCATGTGACCAACCCATGTGACATATACCATGTGACCCGCCCCATTGTCACTATATAAGTGACCGCACAGCGCGGCTCTGGCATTCCGGCCGGAGGGAGCGACGTGTCAACATCGCCTGGAGAAGAAGAAGAAGAACAAGAACGGAAGGCGGCGACAGCGACAGCGGCGACAGAAGACCGGGCCACCGCCTGTAAAAGAGCTACAAGAAGGCGCGGTGGCCCGGCAGAAGAACCGAAGAGGGGGACAAGACCCCCGAAGTCGGGAGAAGAGGCCGGCGGCGGGGAGGAAGAAAGCCGGACTCCTCCGCTAGTAAAAGAGCTACACACGCATAGCGGAGGAGTCCGGCGAGAAGACCCCCGAAGACGGAAGACCCCCGGAGCTGTGCAATAAAATATTTTTTCCCCTGTGTTGTGTTTTTTTTTGTACTTTATTTCACAGGTGAATGGGTAGGGGTACATTGTACCCCATACTCATTCACATAGGGTGGGGGGCCGGTATCCGGGGGCCCCCTTCTTAAAGGGGGCTCCCGGATTCCGATAAGCCCCCCGCCCGCAGACCCCGACAACCAACGGCCAGGGTTGTCGGGAAGAGGCCCTTGTCCTCATCAACATGGGGACAAGGTGCTTTGGGGTGGGGGGGCCGCGCGGCCCCCCTTCCCCAAGGCACCCCCCCATGTTGAGGGCACGCGGCCTGGTACGGCTCAGGAGGGGGGGCGCGCTCGCTCGCCCCCCTTTCCTGGCCGGCCGGGTAGCGTGCTCGGACAAGGGTCTGGTGTGGACTTTGGGGGAACCCCCACGCCGATTTTTTTCGGCGTTGGGGTTCCCCTTTAAGCCCATTCCAGGCGGCGGAGCCCGCGACGTCTCCTTCGCGGGCCCCGCCTACCTGTACACGCGCTCGAAATGGGCGGATTTGCCTCCGCCTTACGTGGGCGAGTCCGTTCATTTCAAAAGTTGAGCGGACTGTTTGGCAAACAGTTCGTTGAAACAGTCCGCTCGTGTGTGGGCAAGTCCGCTCATGCAAATTTTGAGCGGACTGTTTGCCGAAACTGTTTGACGAACAAGGTTGGGCAAACAGTCCGCGCGTGTGTACGCGGCCTGAGGGTTCACATTGCAGCTGGAGGTTCACTCATCCTTTGAACACCCATTTATTCAGCCGTTCGCACTAGATTCTGCAAACACTTTGAACACACAATGCTGAGATCTCACTCATATTGTTTTTAGATTTTTTTCCCTGGTTGAATGTTCTTGGCCTATAGTTGGTGAATATTAACTCCTATGGTCAAACATTCTGTTTTTCTGTTATGCCGCGTACACGCGAGCAGACTTCCGCTTTTAGGAAATTTACTCTCTCTATTTATCTTGGTGACCATTATCACCAAAAATTAACATAAAAGAAAATTCCAAATTTGAGTTGTCAACAAAACTGCAATAGAGGGGAAATCTGGTTTTGCCTTCCATTCTACTTAAAGAATATGTACACCCAACATTTCATATTCCTGAAATGTGCCTGCTGTACCATGTACTTGTATGAAAAAGTATCTTGTGCTCTTTGTATTGCTTCCTTTATGTGAAATCCCTGGTGGTCCTGCCAGTTCCTATGCTCTCCTATTAAAAACTGACCACACTAAACAGGAGAGCACACTGTTGTCGGCACTCTAGCTATGCTGGGAACTCAGCCTGCTCTCCTCCAATGATCACACTTGTCCTGACACCCTCTCCCCCTCCCCTCTGTACAGCCATTCACTGGGAAGTTCAGTGTGCTGCTATTTCTATTCGCCCTGCTCTTGTGTAGTTGAGAACAGATATTATGTGATCCCTTATAAAACAAAAGGGGGGGGATGTATTTATCTTTTTTATATCTATACAAAAATGTTTTGATTTTCATTTCTATTTTAAGTTGAGTGGGTTGTTTTATAACGTGTCGGTTTTACAATCACTTGAAATAAGACCCCTAGGTGCTAAATGTCAGAGCCAGTGTAATTTGGCATTTTATATTTGTGTGTTTTATGTGTATCTGTAGAATATGAAGTGTGATACTTTTAATTGCAATGATTGCAGATTGCAGATCTTGACCCCTGCCAAGCTGGTGTTACTTGATTGCACCAGTGCCCAAGACGAAGGCACGACTCAGCATATTAGGATTAATTTACATAAAGCTGGCTTTGCACATTTAGCAGGACAAAGGCTGAGCTGAACACAGTCTATGCTTTGAGTAGATACCTGGTATTGTTCAGACAGGTTGACAGTGGAGCTGATTTTAAAAAGTTTGATTCTGCCTAGTTATGAATGTGTTAAAGAAAACCCGTACTGAAACCAATAGGAGAGCTGCCATTGCCGACCTCATCCTCAAGAACTTCAGTTCCCTGAGCTGTATCTGGCTTTAATACGTTCTGATTTACTGATGCAGAACAAGGATGCAGATTAGAAAATCAGAGTGATGTGAGCGCTCCTGTGTTTGCCTGCTCTTCAGCTCCTCCTACTGTTTCTTTTGAGGACAGCTATCCAATTGCATTTTTTGACAGTAAAAAAAACACATTTATCTAAAACAGTCTTTTTTCAACCTTTTTAACATGTTCAGGTCTCAGGGAACCCCTACCAAAAATGACTTTATTTACGGCTGAAGAACATTAGTGTGAACAGTAATCTTGCGTACCTGGTTGAGGTCTATCTGATGAGAGGGTTTCTCTTACTTCTCCAGTCCGAAGGGTTAACATGATGTAGTAGGACAAGGGGGGGGGCATAGTTGCCTGCAGCGGTTCATTCCTGACACAGTGTTTGATCAAAAGTCAATCTGGGGTATGCTGATATGCTGAAGATATGCTGAAGATGTGCTGAAGATGCTCAGACCATAATTAGTGCATTAAGCTGGAATGCAGGTCAGGCACTGGAACCTACAGGTACAGGAAGCAGAGACATAAATAGGACCAAGAGAGTTCAGAAACAGCCAAGCAGCAGAAGTACTTAATCGGCAGGCAGTAGTGAGGGCAAAGTCAAGGCCAAGATCAGGTCCAGACAGGCAGCAGAGGTACAAATATGTGCAAAGAAAAAAACGCGCTATAGTACACTCTAATTGCTGGAACTCATAGTAAGATACAAGACCAATAGACAATTTGTAAAAGATGGAGCTGCGCTAAAGGCTAATATGTACCCTTACGTGTATAATAAAACCACGTTATATATAAAAGAATATAAACATTTTTATATTTTTAATGTTTATATTCTTTTATATATAACGTGGTTTTATTATACACGTAAGGGTACATATTAGCCTTTAGCGCAGCTCCATCTTTTACAAGCAGAGGTACAAATGCAGCAGGCATAGGGTGAAGTCAGGGCATGAGCCGAGGTCAGTAGTGGGAGATCAGGTTATCCCGAAGTGGGGAGTCAGGCCAGGATAACCACAGACTGGCAAAATGCAGGTCAGGTTATGGTTCACCGGATCTGATGACCACTCATGAACTTCTCATCAGCACGCTGTGCTTTAAATAGTGTGATTGTTGCCAAAGTCGGTACATGCATGAACATGAGCATAAATGCACACGGTAACCATGCATATTGGGCCTCGGGCTGCAATAAATGTACAGGTCTTCAAGCACAGCCATGCACTCAATCTTCCTGACATATAAGTTGAGATATAATAATTAATAAAGAATAAAGAATGTGGTGTACTTGGTGTATTTGACACCCAGGGCTGCTTAATACAACAAAATTATTTTAAGTAATAATGACGTCAAAACAAGTAATTAATGACTGGAAAAGAAATGCAGGCAGTAAAAATTCAGTAGAGAGGAACCCCCTTTTGTCTCATGATTAGTGAAATGCCTCCTTACATTGGTGGTCAGAGAAATGCTCCTGTACACCGTGGTAACTGAATAAGGGCACCTTAGATTTTTGGTCAGTGGGCGAAGGGAGCCTTTACACTGGTAGTCTCTGGGAATAATGCTCTATACATTGGCAGTCTGTGGAAATAATGTTCCTTACATTGGTAATGAGTGGGAATAATGCTGTTTACTTTGGTATTCAGTGGGAAGTATGTCCCTTACATGGTTATAAGAGGAAAGAGCGCTCCTTACATTGGAAGTCAGCATGAAGCATGCCCCCTTTACAGATATATTGGTGAATATGGACTGGGAGGTCTGGTCCCCAAACCAAATTTCATATTTTTGGATGATGGTACATCTTATCAATATATTTAGTTGGCATAATTGACGAGGTCTTTACCTTTTCATGTCACACAGATACATTGGTGTCAATAGTTACTTATCTGAGAGTCAGAATTTGCTCATGGGATTGTACACCCCATATTCCTCCCCTTCACCAAAGCATATATAACTATGATAAAGTAAATAAACACACAAAAAAAGCAGAATGATATTTTTTTTATAGACCACGCCCCTTTTATTGTGTATAACAATAACGTACAATAACATGTGTATTAATGCAATGCAAATTTTGTAATACAAGCATACCCCAATTTTAAGTACACATTAGGGTTTATTTACTAAAGCTGGAAAGTGCAAAATCAGGCTCACTGCTACATAGAAACCAATGAGCTTCTAACCATAGCTTGTTCAATTAAGCTTTGGTAATAAAACCTGGAAGCTCATTGGTTTCTATGCAGCAGTGAGCCTGATTTTGCACTTTCCAGCTTTAGTAAATAAACCCCATTCTGTACTTAAAAGTGGGGTATGCCTGTACTAATCTATTGTGCAGCCCTCTGAATATGTCAGGGGCCACACTTGAGGCCCCCTATACTCATATTTACTAAGTTGACCTCCACTATTGTAGATGCATGTGTCTGTAGCACCTACCTAGGTAGGTGCTAGGACAGTTAGATATGTGTTATGCAGTGTACACACGGTCGGAACCTTCCGACAACAAATGTTCGATATGATACCAACCATGTGTATGCTCCATTGAACATTTGCTGTCGGAATTTCCGCCAACAAATGTTTGAGGGCAGGTTCTCAAATTTTCCGACAAAAACATTGTTGTCAGAAATTCTGAGCGTGTGTACACAAAAATTCCACGCATGCTCTGAATCAAGTACAAAACGGAAGCACTCGGTCTTGTAAAACTAGCGTTCATAATGGAGATAGCACATTCATCCAATGCAGTGCATTCTCTTCTTCTTTATAATGATAGAATAATAAAGTTGCTATGCTGCTGATATTCACACAAAGTTCAGACAAACGGATTTCTTATTATTTCTCATGATCTCCTGAATCTTTTATTTTTTATTTTTTTTTTAAGATTTTTTTTATAGTCATCTCCATGATATTTTTTTTGTCATTTTGTGTGTCAAGTTACCACAACACCATTATTATCTTGTATTTTTTAACCTCAAAAGAGGTTGGTTGGTGTTGTTGTGCCTTGTTAATTTGACATTATATTTTTGAAATATACCTGCCTACTCACAAACAAACTGTCCTTTTTGAAGTAAAACACATAGCCAAGTATTTGTCAATTTTTTTATTTATTTATTTATTAGGGGTCATAACAAAATAAAGAGGAAGGCAACGCTGGATGAACTGTTGAAATTGATGAAGCCTTTGTACCCCAGGGCAGACATCAATTATTTGACAGGCAAATTTGGTAGCCTGAGGAGTTCATTTAATAGGGAGCCCAATCCAGTCCAGGACTCAGAGAGATTGGGAGCAGCAGCAGATGACATATATGTCGCGAGGCTGTGGTTTAACAACAGCCTGCATCTTTTGCCAGACCAGACTGAACCCAGGCCACCACTCTCTGGTCTTCTTCCACGCTTCCTTCCATGCTGTGGCTTGTGGTGTTGGAGGTGTTGCTGGAGGTGGTGGAGGAGTCATATGGTCCAACTCACAGACGTGGCTTTTATTGGTGAGTTGGCCCCTCACCTCCACCATTACTTGCATATTACTGCCCATCATACTTGCAAAGGATACCTGGACATTAGGGGTAGTTGTGAGGACCGCAGTAGCCTGCGAATCAAAGCAGTCACTGACTCCTCCACGTTCCTCCTCTTCTTGGTCCTTTTTGTTGGAAGGTGGAGGGCAGGAACCTGGGATTCAGTCAGGCTACTGGGTACGACCACCTCCTGGCTGCCACTTTCCACAGCCACCTCCTGGCTGCCACTTCCCACAGCCTCCTCCTGGCTGAGACTTTCCTGTGTATGAAAATAGGACATAGTTTTAGTTTTTTGGTCATCAATCACACACAATTTTGAGCTCATGACTGTTGCAAATTAAATGTTAAAAAATAGAAAAGATTATCTTTCTGACCCCAGCATTTTTCATTCTTGTCCCAATCATTTTTGGCTACTACTGTCTATTGATATGTAAACCACTTTGTTAAATCAGACATTAGTGATTAATAATAACATCTAGTTAACATCATTAGTTTTTTTGCCAATAAATATGTTGAACAATGCTATACCTGGCTCAAGCTGGGCTCCTCCACATCTTCCTGGGTGGAAGGCTGAGGAGTCTGGGAAGGGGTACTTAAGGGGTGTGGGTCACGTGTTCCGGGGAGGAGAGGTGTTTGTGAGACCTGTGTGGTCTGGTCTGGTTCCAGGACCGGGGTAGCCCCGTGAGGGGTCCCGGTCATGGGGTGTTCGACATCCCGCAACATGTTCCTGTTAGTGATCCCTGATAGACCTGTCTGGTCTGGGGTAGGGATCCGTCTTTTCCTGAGTCTCAGACCCGGCTGGTCTGAGGCGCAGTAACTGAGGGAGGATTCAAAGTGTCCAGGTGTGCTCTCGGCTTGGAGGGACACCACAGCTCGTGGAAGTGACCGGGGGAGGACTCTTCGGAGGAGGGCCGGCAAGTGGCATGCTGAGAAGTGCCTGGTTACTGAGTTGGGAAGGACATTGACGAATTCACACTTTTCCAGTACCATTGAGGAGACAGGAAACGTTCCAAGTACGGAGGAAAAAGGTTTCTGTTCACACTTAGTTGATTGTTCAAGTTTTGAGTCAACGTGCTGACTGCCATGATCTCTGGCTAGAGATCTGTTCAGTCTTGAAGTACCGACCTGCGAGTGGCTACTCTCTGGGTGGAAATAGAGACTTTGCTAAACCTGCAGTTCAAGGTGCCTGAGTTCTTCACCCGTGCCCTCTGTTCCCTAAGAGACTGTGTTATTGAAAGTTGTTGCTGCAAAATAAACCCTTTTAAAGAGGACTTTATCTGTGTCAGTGTTCAAGTCGTTGGGTATCAACCCTGGGAACCCCTAGACGTGGAAGAGCAGGCCAAGAGAAGGTAACTGGTAAGCCCAATAAGTCAAGGCCCTGCAAAAGGTTCTGGCTGCTACACAGGTTAACTACATTTCCTCATGCCTATTTGTATTAAAAAAAAGTTTAGTACATTGTTGTCTAGATGAGTTTGAAACTAGAATGAAATGCAAACTTGATTCGGTGTAAGGAGAGGACACTCAGCAGCTGTTTACACACCTGGAAGCAGGAGACCCTTTTTAGGGTGTCCCACACAGGTGCTCCAGTGGATACTAGTGGTCTCTCTATGTGTGAAACTTTACCAAAACAGGTAAGTATTCCAGCTTTAAGAAATTGAAGAGATCATGTGTTCAGCTTAGAACTCGTCCAAAACAGACAATTGTACGTCACTTCCAGTGTTTCATATTCCTATTTCTTGCCTCAAATATCTGTGTGCTAAGTATACCTTTTTATTATTCACATAGGGGACCCCACACCTCCTAAAGAAGGGGAAATCTACACACACCATGAAGAAGATGTGGAGGGAAAGGTTCATAATTTGGGCGAAATAGTGACCACAACAGGTCAGTGTCTGAGACCACAGCTTCAGGTAATAGATGTGTGCCTGCATATTTATAATACTTGGTGTGTTTTTTTTTTTTATTATTAGGTGAGGTGGATGTTGTGGAAGAAGAAACTCATTTCAACAGTGCAAGTGCACAGATCCTCATTGGGGAGATAATGGTGTGCAATCGGGAATTAGAAAAGATCAAGGAAAACATCAATGATGTTGAAAAAACTCAACAACATCAACAACATCATTAATGTTTTAGGCAGAATCTAAAACACCCAAAAAATGTTACAGTTTGTCGTTATATCTGATTTTTACAAAAGTTTTAAAGTAATTTGAAAGCCAAATTTTGAATATGCACACAGTGGGGGTTATTTACGAAAGGCAAATCCACTTTGCACTGAAAGTGCACTTGAAAGTGTACTGAAAGTGCACTGAAGGTGTAGATCTGAAATGAGAGGAAGCTCTGCTGATTTTATCATCCAATCATGTGCAAACTAAAATGCTGTTTTTTATTTTCCTTGCATGTCTCCCTCGGATCTACAGCGACTTTATTTCTAAGTGCACTTTCAGTGCACTTTCAAGTGCACTTGCAGTGCAAAGTGGATTTTTCTTTAGTAAATGACCCCCAGTGTGTCAACATGTGCTATCTGCCATCACGGGATATCAATGTATTTGTTTTGTGGGTGCAACCCCTTTCTCGCAACTAAAGTAGATGAGAGTAAGGGGTTGCTCCCCCCAAGCACGTCCATTGATCCCCCATGATGGGAGCTAGCACATGTTGACATTAGGCATGGGATCCGGAGGGAAATCCACATTTTGACTCCCAATTTGTGTGCATCTTCAAAATTTGGCTTTTCCAGAGGTGATATCACCCCAACTGAAGGAAAGATAAACACAGTTTTTGCATACTAATGTCACATATTGCCTTCAATTTATCAAAGTTGAACTTTGTAAGTTCCTGAGTTGTGTATGTTATGGTTTTAAAAATGCCTGTTTAAGCAAAAACAGGCTATTTCTACAGTCAAACATAAATGTTATACACCAAAGATGTTAGTTTGTTAAAAAACCTTCTTATAACGCACATGTGAATGTGCACAGAGTAAAATGTTTTATACTCAACAATGTGTGGCTTCTTATTTCAATGCTCAATACCAGTTTTTAGTGTAAGTTGTTGTAGTTACAGTGACATTGGGGGTATTTACTAAAGGAAAATCCACTTTGCACTACAAGTGCACTTTCAGTGCAGTTTCAGTGCACTTGTACTCAAAGCAATTAATTAATGGAGCTGAAAAGGATGATTATTTTTTTCAATAATGCATTACATACATTAACAACAAAAACAATGTGGGTGTAGCAGACCCAAAACATAATAGTTAGCTGAATAAGAGATTGTCACCTCATGTATCAAATAAATTACGTTTGCACTATTGAAGAAAATGGCCAAAAAGAAAAGGCCATTGGAGAACCTAGGCAGACAGCTAAAAGAAACACTAGCAGTAAATCAAATGAAATATGAGTTCAGTTTATACCAAAAAAATGTATTTAAAAAATGTTTCACACATTGTCTGGCATATCAATGGCCCCCCTACCCGCAAAGTACTCTGCGTACTTTTGTCTTACTTCACGGCACTTTGGGGGGGGGCAAGCCAGGACGGTCAGCTTCAAGTGCCATCAGGGTTGAAGGATCTGGAAAGCCGGCCTCAGTCCCAGCTGAGGTCACATAGTTTATTGCATTTTTACTTAAATAATTATGGAGTATGCAACAGGCAAGGGCAATATGATTCAGTTTATATTCCGCCATGCTGATTGTTGTGAGAAATAGGCGGAACCGGCTGGTCATTATTCCAAACGTATTATCCACCACTCTTCTGGCTCTGGCTAGCCGGTAATTAAAAACCCTCTGGTCTGGGGTGAGGGTCCTCTTGGGGAACGGCCACATCACATGGTCACCCAGCCTAAACGCTTCATCAACGACGTACACTAAACAGGAGACCAGCCACCGCCAACATCAGAAATACTATTAAACCCCTTATAATTATAATAGTATGACCCCGTGTTGGGGAGTGGAAATATGTGGACATCTATTGCCCCTCTGCAGTTGGGGAAGTCCTAATTCTGGGCAAACTGGGAAGACACAGTCTGCCATTCTCGTGTGTTTGAAGGAAACTGTGAAGTGAAACATGAAAAAAAATTGTATTTTGCACATAACATTGCAAGCAGATTAGACATTCTGCAATTACCTATCAAGATAATAGGAGAACAAAACTTTAAACAGTACCATTTGGAAGTATTCAGGCAGGCCCTTGCACTACATGCTTTGGTGAATTCATCCATAAATATGACCACAAAAGAGGTAGGTATAGTTCGTATGGGTTTGGTAAAATCAGCAGATAGAGTATTGGTATCAGTTGGGCGGGAGGGTTCCAAATGAGTTTTGCCCCCCCCCCCCCCCCCAAAAAAAAAAATCCTCTTGCACTCTGCATAAATTTAAGGACAAAAATAACATTTGGCCACATTTTAGGGGGTGTTTAGGGTAAATACTACAATGGAGTTGACAAAATACATTGTTAAGTGATCAGGCTAGGTCTGTATGGGCCCAGGATAGCATGCTGAGGAGGTTAGTGAAGGCAAATATGCATGAAGGACAAAAAAGGAGAATTAAAAGCTTCCAGCATGGATGAGGACAAAGAGGACATTCACAGCATATTAAAATCATGTTAATTATGGAATGATGAAAGAAATACAATACATTAGCAAACATTAAATACATAAAATGTGATGTTAAAGGAGAAAAATTACCTTAACCACTTCAATACAGGGCACTTAAACACCTTCCTGCTCAGACCAATTTTGAGCTTTCAGCGATGTCGCACTTTGAGTGACAATTGCGCGGTCATGCTACACTGTACCCAAATGAAATTTTTATCATTTTTTCCCAAAAATAGAGCTTTCTTTTGGTGGTATTTGATCACCTCTACGGTTTTTATTTTTTGCGCTACAAATAAAAAATACCGAAAATTTAGAAAAAATAAAAAATTTTTTGTTTCAGTTTCAAAACTTTGTAAATAAGTACGTTTTCTCCTTCACTGATGGGCACTGATGGGGCTACACTGATGGGCACTGATAAGGCGGCACTGATGGGCACCAATGATGTGGCACCAATGAAGTGGCACTGTTGAGGTGGCATTGATGGACACTGATATGTGGCACTGATAGGCGGCACTGATGGGCGACACGGATGGGTGGCACTGATGGGCGACATGGATGGGCACTGATAGGTGGCACAAATTGGCACTGATAGCTGGCATGGATTGGCATGGATGGGCGGCACAGATGGGCATGGATAGGCGGCACAGATGGGCATGGATAGGCGGCACAGATGGGCACGGATGGGCACTGATACGTGGCACAGGTGGGCACTGATAGGCAGCACAGGTGGGCACTGATAGGCGGCACAGGTGGGCACTCATAGGCGGCATTGGTGTTATACTGTACTAATGGATGCCAATCAGTGCCAAACAATAATGCATGCCAATCAGTGATGCCCATTGTGGGCACTGATTGGCATCCATTATGGGCACTGATTGGCATCCATTGTGGCACTGACTGGCATCCCTGGTGGTCTAGGGAGGATTACCGTTTGCTGGGCATCCCTGGTGGTCTGATGATGTCCCTGGTGGTCCAGTGTGGGCATCCTCGGGGGGGCTGTGATCAATCAGCACAGACCCCCCTGTCAGAGGAGCAGCCGATCGGCTCTCCTCTACTCGCGTCTGACAGACGCGAGTGAGGAAAAGCCGATCACCGGCTCTTCCTATTTACACTGTGATCAGCCGTGATTGGACACGGCTGATCACGTGGTAAAGAGTCTCCGTCGGAGACTCTTTACCGAGATCGTAGTTGCCGGGTGTCAGACTGACACCCCGCAACAACGATCGCCGCGATGCGCGCCCCCGGGGGCGCGCAGCGGCTCATAATCCTGATCACGTCATATGACGTCCGATCAGGATTATGCAACCACTTTGCCACCGTCAATTGCCTATAGGGCGGGCGGCAAGTGGTTAATATAGTCCTTCTGCAGGACCTGAATAATGGCAGAACGGGTCTCTGGAATAAGGATTCCCAGAGCCTGGGGGGAGATGTCAGTCGAGAACTTGATGTCCTGCAGACTTCTCCCCATCGCCAAGTACCGCAATGTTGCGACGAGCATTTGTTCAGGAGTGATGGTGTGTCGCATGCAGGTATCCTGCTTTATAATATCAGGGGACAGCAAAGCCAACAGACAGTGAAAAATGGGGTCCGTCATCAGGAGATAATTCCTGAAATCATCAGGATTATTCTCCTGGATCTCCCGCAACAAAGGCATGTGCGAGAATTGCGAGAATTGGTCACGCTGGAGCAACCAATTCTTCGTCCATGAACTCCTCCTCGCCCCGGTTCATGGACTAGACGAGTCAAAGCCAAAACTCCAACACCAAGCCCTTGCACAGCATGAAATCTATGATGAGTACATACCTGCAACATGGCTAGAAAACGGTCGGCTGGTCAGAACGAACTAACAGAATGCACTGAAAATCAGAAATGCCTGAGTAGAATGATCTGAAAATCAGAAACGAGCAGACAAGAACGCACTGAAAAACAGAAGTGAACTATAAATGCAGTGAAAGACAGTAACGGACTGACAACACGCACTGAAGAACAGATACGAACCCACAAGCACAAACTGAAGAGCAGTAACGAACTGAAAATTACAAGGCTTTTGTGTGACCGTGTGTATGCTAGACAAGTTTGAGCCAACATTTGTCGCAAAAAAATCCACGGTTTTGTTGTTGGAATGTCCGATCACGTGTACGCGGCATTAGAGTGTGTTTTTGAAATTTAGTTACCACACTGTAGGCATTGTGGTCATAATAATGTGTATAGAGATGAGCGGAACACCCCTGGTTTGGTTCGCACCAGAACCTGCGAACAAAAATTTTTAATTACACGCCCCTGTTAAACAGGGGCTGAAAAATTGGGCCTTAGGCACTGGTGCTGGTGCCACAACACTACAACCACTCACAGATATTGTAGTTGAGCGCAGCAACAAACCCTCCTGCAAAATATTGCATCAAAAATTGTAATTACATGCCCCTGTTAAACAGGAGCTAGAAAATTGGGCCTTAGCCACTGGTGGCGGCTCCCATAACCAAAAATGGTCTTACAAGCTATCAGCATGATCATTGAGGAGGAAGAGGATATTCACTCAGCATAACAGGATAATCACTCAGCATCAGCATAGGCAGTCTTGAAGGGATCTGACATTTCAAAAAAAAAATTCAGTTACATCAGCATCAGGTGCTTGGTAGCTGGTGGTGATCCAAGACTGATTAATTTTTATGAAGGTCAGTCGATCAACCAAGTTGGTGGACAGGCGCACCCTGTGATCGGTTACAAAGCCTCCAGCAGCACTGAATGTGTGTTCCGAAAGAATGCTGGATGCAGGACAGGCCAGTAGCT
This sequence comes from Lithobates pipiens, assembly GCF_037356315.1. Taxonomy (NCBI): domain Eukaryota; kingdom Metazoa; phylum Chordata; class Amphibia; order Anura; family Ranidae; genus Lithobates; species Lithobates pipiens. Next base: position 96,120,323 of record NW_027507903.1, on the reverse strand, counting down.
CAATTGCATACTGTGCAAGCTCTAGCCAGTGATCCATCCTCAAGACCTAGCAACCCAGAGGATTTTCTGTGGGAAAGGTGTCCAAGGCTGATCTTGCCCCTAGGTATTCCAGCAACCATCGCTGGCGATGGTTTCTCGAACCGATCATACCTTGGGGCTGCAGACTAAAAAATTGTCTGAACACATCAGCCAGATGGCCACCTTCTCCACCGCTCCTTCTGTGGCTCACCAACACCTCAGCAACACGTTGTCCAGGACCAGGAATTTGTAACCTGGGAACGCGTTGCACAGACCTTTCTGCAAGGCCTCCCGAAGATGTTTCATCCTTTACTCCCTCTGTGATTGCAAGATAAGGTCCGCAGCCTTACCCTTGTAACATGGATCAAGGAGGGTTGCCAGCCAGTAATGATCCCTCTCCTTGATCTGGCAAAAACGAGGATCCTTCCGCAGGTTTGCAGGATCAGGGAGGCCATGCAGCGTAGGTTAGCTGAGGCATTCAGTCCGGAGTCCTCTGGGTCACTAAGGATGACATGATCCACAGTCACCTCCTCCCAGCCACGTACAAGTCCACGGGTTTCTTGGTACTGTAAATGATCCCTAAAAGACTGCTGCTGATGCTGAGGGCCAGGCTTCACCTCCATACTGACACAATCCTCCTCCTCTTCCCATGTGATCGGCGGGCCAACAGGAACACTGTCTGTATAAAGGGGGCCTTTAGAGTTAAGGAAGTCCTCCTCTTCCTGCCTCTGTTCTGCCTCAAGTGCCCTGCCCATTATTCCACGCAGCATGTGCTCCAACGGGTGGACAAGAGGGACAGTGTCACTGATGCATGCACTGTCACTGCTCACCATCCTCGTGGCCTCCTCAAATGGTGACCGGACAGTGCATGTATCCCTGATCATGGCCCACTGGCATGGGGAAAAAAACAAGCTCCCCTGACCCTGTCCTGGTGCCATAGTCGCACAGGTACTGATTGATGGCCCTCTGCTGTGTGTGCATCCACTGCAGCATGGCCAACGTTGAGTTCCACCCCTGGTGGGCATGTCACAGATTAGGCGGTTCTTGGGCAGATTAAATTCCTTTTGGAGGTCAGCCAGCTGAGCATTAGCATTATATCACCAGTGGAAATGCACACAGACTTTTTCTGGCCTGCCTCAGGACATCCTGTAAGCCTTGGTACCCATCCAAGAACCGCTGCACCAACAAGTTAAGACCGTGAGCCAAACAGGGCACATGGGTCAGTTCTCCCTGTCGGAGGGCAGAGAGGAGGATGGTGCCATTGTCACAAACCACCATTCCTGGCTTAAGCTGGTGTGGCGTCAACCACCTCTCAGCCTGCCCCTGCAGAGCTCACAGAATATCTGCCCCAGTGTGACTCCTGTCCCCCAAGCACACCAGCGCAAGCATCGCATGCCATCTTTTTGCCTGCGTACTTGCGTAGCCCCTTGAATGCCTTCGGAGCATCACTGATTCTGAGGACAAAGCACAGGAAGAGGCCATGGAGGAAGAAGAAGAGGAGGGGGTGGAGGAGAGAGGTGTGTCAGAATCACCAGTGGTGCGAAATGCACTACTGGTGGCATTGTGGTGGAACAACCTCCAACACTACTGCACCTTGTCCTGCATCCTTCCCAGCTGCCAGAACCATGAGTCAGCGGTAATATGCACCTTACCACTGACCGCCCTGTCCAGCGAGGCCAAGACATTGCCTTCCACATGCCGGTAGACAGCCGGAATCACCTTCTGTGTGAAAAAGTGGTGTTTGGGAACCTGCCACTGAGGAACTGCACATTCTACAAACTCACGGAAGGGGGCAGAGTCTACCAACTGAAAAGGCAACAGTTGAAGTGCTAGCAATTTAGCCAAGCTAGCATTCAACCGCTGGGCATGTGGATGGCTGGGAGTGAACTTCTTTTGGCGGTGCAGCAGCTGGGGCAGGGAAATTTGACTGGTACAATCGGACATCGTTGTATCGATAGCAGAGTGCCTGCAAGTACTTGGCTGTGACACACCTAATTCTACACCTTCATTCCTTTCAGTGTCAGTGCAGGTTTCAGAGAGGACTGAAGGTATAGTGGTGTTGGAGATCCCAGCTGATGAGGATCAAGGAGAGGTCTGCTTTGTTCTTTGGTGTGGGTCTTTTAGGTACGCTTCCCAACGAACTGCATGGTAGGTCAGCATATGTCTGGTCAAGCATGTGGTGCCCAAGCGGCTGATGTTTTGGCCATGCAAGATATGCTTGAGACATATGTTGCAAATAGCAGTGGTGTTATCTGATGCACTCGTCTCAAAAAAGCCCACACCAAAGAACTTTTGGAATAACGCGCAGAGGCAGCACCCTGCACATGCAGAGCTCTGCGGTGTGATGCAGGTGGTGTGCTGCCCTTAAGCTGGCCCCTGGAGGGCATCCTCCCTCATTGGAGAAGTGCCTCCTACTCCTCCTCCTCTCTCCTATCAGGCACCCACATGGAGTCAGTGACCTCATCATCCCCTCCCTCCTCATCACTGGAGCGAACCTGGCAGTATGCTGCAGCTGGGGGAACATGATTGCCAGATGGTTGTCCTTCTTGGGCACCCTCTCTCTAGGCGTACTGCCTTTCTCTAGCTGGGTATCATCATCAGAGCCTTCAAAATGCTTGGTATCCTCTTGGAGCATGTACCCAACACTGTGGTCAAACAGTTCAGGGGACTCCTCAGGAGGACATGGTGGGGCTAGGGAAGGAGTGACTGATGCCATTGAGCCAAGTGAAGAGGCCGCGTTGGCAGCTGCTTTGCCAGACAAAGTACCCTGAGCCTGGGTAAGAGAGGATGAGGAGGATGAGGACGGCTTGGTCATCCAGTCTACCAAGTCTTTGGCATGTTGCAGCTCAATGCGGCCAGCTGCCGAAAAAAAGGACAAGCATGTCCCATGGCCACATGCTGATGAGGATGCACCAGGTCCACGACCAGCACTGTTGCCTCTAGACATAGAGCCTGCTTACCCTCTTTTATTGGCTCGTGACTGTCTGCCTCTCCTTGTTGGCCTTCCAGACATACTAATGGCCTGCAGGGAGATGTAGCTGCACAAAGCTGGGACGTATATACTGATTATACTGCAGCTGGCAGAATCAACTGCCTGCCTGTAGTATTATTAGTATGAGAACACCAGCAATTGGGGTAGCTTTATGTGCACACTGTGCCGAGTACACAGTACACCAACTGTAATTACTGCAGCTGCCTGCCTGTAGTATAGGATCAGAATAACACCAGCAATTGGGGTAGCTTTAAGTGCACACTGTGGAGAGTACACATTACACCAACTGTAATTACTGCAACTGACTGCGGTATAGGATCAGAAGAACACCAGCAATTTGGGTAGTTTTAAGTGCACACTGTGCCGAGTACACAGTACACTAACTGTAATTACTGCAGCTGCCTGCGGTATAGGATCAGAAGAACACCAGCAAGTGGAATAGCTTTAAGTGCACACTGTGCAGAGTACACAGTACACCAGCTGTAATTACTGCAGCTGCCTGCGGTATAGGATCAGAAGAACATCAGCAATTGGGGTAGCTTTAAGTGCACACTGTGCAGAGTACACAGTACACCAACTGTAATTACTGCAGCTGCCTGCCTATGGTATAGGATCAGAAGAACACCAGCAATTGGGGTAGCTTTAAGTGCACACTGTGCCGAGTACACAGTACACCAGCTGTAATTACTGCAACTGACTGCGGTATAGGATCAGAAGAACACCAACAATTGGGGTAGCTTTAAGTGCACACTGTGCAGAGTACACAGTACACCAACTGTAATTACTGCAGCTGCATGTGGTGTAGGATCAGAAGAACACCAGCAATTTGGGTAGCTTTAAGTGCACACTGTGCAGAGTACACAGTACACCAACTGTAATTACTGCAGCTGCCTGTCTATGGTATAGGATCAGATGAACACCAGCAATTTGGGTAGCTTTAAGTGCACACTGTGCAGAGTACACAGTACACCAACTGTAATTACTGCAGCTGCCTGCCTATGGTATAGGATCAGAAGAACCTCAGCAATTGGGGTAGCTTTAAGTGCACACTGTGCGGAGTACACAGTACACCAACTGTATTTACTGCAGCTGCCTGCCTGTGGTATAGGATCAGAAGAACACCAGCAATTGGGGTAGCTTTAAGTGCACACTGTGCGGAGTACACAGGACACCAACTGTAATTACTGCAGCTGCCTGCCTATGGTATAGGATCAGAAGAACACCAGCAATTAGGGCAGCTTTAAGTGTACACTGTGCAGAATTAAAGAGGAGGGCCGGTTAAAATAAAAAATAAAAAAAAGTCAGCAGCTGCAAACACTGCAGTTGCTGACTTAATAAACACACTCACCTGTCCAGGGCGCCCGCGATGTCGGCCGCCCGAGGCCGTCCCGTCCCTCGGCTCTCGGGTCCCGGCGCCGCCATTCCCTGTAAGGGAAACAGGCAGTGGAGCCTTATGGCTTCACTGCCCGTTTCCTACTGCGCATGCGCGAGTCCCGCAGCTACTGCGCATGCGCGAGTCCCGCAGCGCTTTCCGAATGGGACGCGCTGTGTTCTGGAACACACAGTTCCCAGAACACAGCGTGACTCATTACCCAGAAGACGCCGCGACGAAGACAAAAGACAGAAGATCTCCGCGGAGGAGGAAGAGGAAGATTAGGATAAAGTGCCTAGCAACAGGCATTTCTGGTAAGTAAAAAAAAAAAATGTTTTCATTTTTTTTTTTTTTAGATTTTTTTCTAATTTTTAAAATGTTTTTGTTTTTCAGGGTGGCCCTCCACTTTAACAGTACATCAACTGTAATTACTGAAGCTTCCTGCCTGTGGTATAGGATCAGAAGAGCACCAGCTATTGGGGTAGCTTTAAGTGCACTCTGTGCGGAGTACACAGTACACCAGCTGTAATTACTGCAGCTGCCTGCGGTATAGGATCAGAAGAACACCAGCAATTGGGGTACCTTTAGGTGCACACGGTGCCGAGTACACAGTACACCAACTGTAATTACTGCAGCTGCCTGCCTGTGGTATTCGATCAGAAGAACACCAGCAATTGGGGTAGCTTTAAGTGCACACTGTGCAGAGTACACAGTACACCAACTGTAATTGCTGAAGCTGCCTGCGGTATAGGATCAGAAGAACACCAGCAATTGGGGTAGCTTTAAGTTCACAGTGTGCAAAGGACAATGTACACAGGAACAAATCTAGCTAAACTGAATACAGTATATACTGTATGTGTATATATATATATATATATATATATATATATATATATATATATATATACACACACACACACACACACAACACCTATGATGCATGCATATATATATACATATATATATATATATATATATACACACAATATACTGACTGCAGCTAACTGACTAGCCTCCTGCCTGCTCTATCTAACTCAAATGAAATTAAATGACACTGCCTATCTCTCTCTATTAGCACACCGGAACACACTACACAAGGCCGCCACGCAGGCGGCCTTGTATAGTGTGGGGCGTGTACTAAATCCCCTGAGCCATAATGGGCCAAAGCCACCCTGGCTTTGGCCAATTACGGCTCGCTGTACAGACGGCACTGTGATTGGCCAAGCATATGGGTCATAGTGCATACTTGGCCAATCATCAGCCAGCAATGCACTGCAATGCCACAGTGAATTATGGGCCGTGAAGTGCCACACGAATTTGTCGCAAAGGGCCCATAACGTTCGAAATGCGCCGAACGGATGAACAGACGATGTTCGAGTTGAACATGGGTCCGACTTGAACATGAAGCTCATCCATAAATGTGCAGGTAAAAGCATAGTTTGGCTCCCTGTACCCAGTGAACTGTGGTTATTTACTCAGGTCTGATCTGCGTGAGAAGTTGCTTGATGATATGTGTGGAGCTACGCAGATAGTAGCATGAATATTGATACAGCCCCAGCTTATCCCAGAGAGGCAGGCTCTGATGGCATGCTGGGAGACTGTATTTATTCTGGGAGCACACAGAGCTCTAGGTCTTTTCCCAGACTGGAAGAGTCCAACCTGAGGGGGGGCACACTGCCCTCTCAGGCACAGACTGCAGTGAGGAGGCCTTGGGTGGGCAACCTGAGGGAGGAATACAGAGAAGCTGACTGAGGGGAGCTGTCTGCCATAGATCTGTCTGGTATCACTGGAGGGCATCGCTTGGAAGAATGGAAGGAGGCTCCATCTGTCCTTGGGCCTTGTGAGTACAGATATTGAAAGATCTTGGGGACCTTGTGCATTAGCTACCCCTGGGATGCCTAGTTATAGTCAGCTGTGAGTCTGTTAAATGGGACACTGGCTGGTCCAGAAGAGCTCTGTCCAGACACTTTCCTACTTAAAGGGACTTTGCTCTAATGGCTCTACTACTACTTAAGCTGAAGTCAACTGTTTGTTACAAGCCCAAACTTCATCATAGCTTGTTCAGAAAGGAAGATCAAGCCCTCAGTCATACATAGTGACATTCTTCTTATCTTTGAAGTATCCCACCACTTCTCTCATCACTATTCAAGTTCTCCAAAATTAAAAACAACATCACCTAGACTGGTGTTTGGAGAAATTAGCGAGATGTGTGCCTGGCTGAGGGGCATAAGTTCTGAAGACCTAGAGAAGTGATTCCTGCGGCTCCTGCGGGAGTGTCTTTTGATACATGTCTTTTGATATATATGACAGCAGAGAGAACAGGTGGGGGTGACCTTATCAATTTGCTGCTGCTCTTTCACTGTCAGATCACAAGCTAAAGGCAGGGAGGTGGAAGTTGTAATACTGATGTGCAGTAGAGAAAAGATTGGCCATCAACCTGGCACTCCTGTCCAAGAGGGCTCTGTAAATACCAGAAGAGGATGGGCAGAAATATGAATCCTCTTAGCCCCTGTACACATGGTCGGAAATTCTGACAGAAAAGGTCCGATCGGACCATGTTGTTGGATAATCCAACCGCGTGTGGGCTACATCAGACTTTTTCCGTCGGAATGTCCGACCAACAAAGTTTGAGAGCTGGATATAAAATTTTCCGACAATATGATCCAATCGGACTTTTTCCAATCGTTTGTAGAGAATTCCGAACGGACAAAGTGCCACTCATGCTCAGGTCAAATTACAAGACCAAAGCTATTGGCTACTAACTGCAACGTAGTCCCGTCGCAACGAACGTCATCACGTTCCGAACTATCGGATTTTCCTACAACTTTGTCCGACCGTGTGTATGCAACACCAGTTTCGGACAAAATCCAACGGAAAAAATCAGACATATTTTGTTGTCGGAATATCCGACTGTGTGTACAAGGGCTAAGAGGTAAAAGCTCCAATATACTGTATATACTGGTATTCTTTGTCTGGAGTTGAACTTTAATGCATGCAGTACTGTCTCGTGGTGCACTATATTTCTGTACAGTTATATGATTGAAAAAATAATTGTAAAAATGTTTTGCATTTTATAACCATTTCTTAAAACTTAAAAATCTAAAAAGTTCATAGATCACTGGTTGAATGTTATTATTGGATAATTTATATATCAATCTACCAGTTTTAAAAACCTAGGGTATTTCCAGGGAAACCCCTTCTAGGGACACATCTTTAAAATTTGGATTAGCAGAACAGATAAAAATATCTAAACATATTTTACTATGCTTCAGTAACAAATGAATATAGTGGAGTAGATTTACTAAAGGCCAATAGAGTGTGTACTTTTGCAAAGTGCAATTGCACTCTGCAAGTGCAGTTGCTCCAGAGCTTAGTAAATGATGTAAAGCTTCACTTTGCAAATAATACCCAATTACCTAAAAGGAAAATAAAAATGTGCCTTTAGTAAATTAACTCCTGTGAGTGATAGGTACTGATCACTCACCGTGTTAATTCAGAAAAGGAAGGGGTCGGTAAATTATATATTTACATCCCCTTCCCCTGCTCCTCATTCTGTCCCGCATGGGGTGATTAGGGTATGCTCAGGCACAGACAGTACACCCCATGCACGCATCCATGGATGGGACAGATTTCTAGTCTAAATGGATGCACAATTAAGAAATGGTCAGGGTCAGGTTTTATTATGTGGCTGTGCTACTTGAGAGCAGCAGACGCAACAATTTATGAATCAAGCTTTAACTGTATAGTAAAGTTGGAGATACAGTGTTATTTTTTTTTCCATTCAGTCAGCGGGCTGAACGGAAAAAAAAAAAAGATAACAGATTACTCCACCCCCACAAACGAGGGGGATGGAGGAATTCCCCTCCACCAGGACATTGTATTCCGACAGCTGCACCTACTCATTGAGAAACATTTCCAGCATGTCATTCAACAGAAGTCAATCAAATGATCGACTTCTGTTGACCATTGACATTGGTGTATTGCCATCTTTAATCTGTCTCACTGCTCCTGTTTAGCATTTACTTGATGTGCGGCAGAAATGATAAATGTCTTTCTATGAATTTTTAACTCTGATTACATACAGTGGTGTGAAAAAGTGTTTGCCCCCTTCCTCATTTCCTGTTCCTTTGCATGTTTGTCACACTTAAGTGTTTCGGAACATCAAACCAATTTAAACAATAGTCAAGGACAACACAAGTAAACACAAAATGCAATTTGTAAATGAAGGTGTTTATTATTAAAGGTGAAAAAAAATCCAAACCATCATGGCCCTGTGTGAAAAAGTGATTGCCCCCCTTGTTAAAACATACTATAACTGTGGTTGTCCACACCTGAGTTCAATTTCTCTAGCCACACCCAGGCCTGATTATTGCCACACCTGTGCACAATCAAGGCATCACTTAAATAGGAGCTGCTTGACACAGTAAGGTCCACCAGAAGATCCTTAAAAGCTACACATCATGCCGAGACCCAAAGAAATTCAGGAACAATTGAGAAAGAAAGTAATTGAGATCTATCAGTCTGGAAAGGGTTATAAAGCCATTTCCAAAGCTTTGGGAATCCAGCAAACCACAGTGAGAGCCATTATCCACAAATGGCGAAGACATGGAACAGTGGTGAACCTTCCCAGGAGTGGCCGGCCGCCCAAAATTACCCCAAGAGCGCAGCGACGACTCATCCAAGAGGTCACAAAAGACCCCACAACAACGTCCATGGAACTGCAGGCCTCACTTGCCTCAGTTAAGGTCAGCGTTCATGCCTCCACCATCAGGAAAAGACTGGGCAAAAATGGCCTGCATGGCAGAGTTCCAAGGAGAAAACCACTGCTGAGCAAAAAGAACATCAAAGCTCGTCTCAATTTCTCCACAACACATCTTGATGATCCCCAAGACTTTTGGGACAACATTTTGTGGACCGATGAGACAAAAGTGGAACTCTTTGGAAGGTGTGTGTCCAAGTATATCTGGCGTAGAAGGAACACTGCATTTCATAAAAAGAACATTATACCAACAGTAAAATATGGTGGTGGTAGTGTGATGGTCTGGGGCTGTTTTGCTGCTTCAGGACCTGGAAGACTTGCCGTGATAAAAGGAACTATGAATTCTGCTGTCTACCAAGAGATCCTGAAGGAGAATGTCCGACCATCTGTTCGTGTATAGTGATGGACGAACTTCCGACGGGACGTTTCGCGAACGCGAAATGCGAACGGACCCAAACGTTCGCGAAACCGAACGTTCGCCGCGGGCCCCATTGACTTCAATGGGAGGCGAACTTTGCAAACCTTCATGTCGAATTTGCGGCCACGTGGTAATTATTAGGGGGTAAAACGTAGTCCCACCATCTGGACAATGACATAATACATGTATGAGGTGAATTTGGGATCGATAACTACAAGCATTTTTATTTTATTTGGGAAATTGTTCTAACAATTCAGGACTATGGAGCTAATGAAGGCAATGGAGGAGAGGGAAGGTCAGGGACCAGGGTAGGCAAAGAAGAGGGTGCAGGAGATGATCACCAGCAGCGTGACATACCGGAATGACACATGCACCGTGATAGAGGCATCTGACAGCAGCACCGTAATACAGAGCACTGACAGCAGCACCGTGACATACAGCGCTGACAGCAGCACCGTGACATACAGCGCTGACAGCAGCACCGTGACATACAGCGCTGACAGCAGCACCGTGACATACAGCGCTGACAGCAGCACCGTGACATACAGCGCTGACAGCAGCACCGTGACATACAGCGCTGACAGCAGCACCGTGACATACAGCGCTGACAGCAGCACCGTGACATACAGCGCTGACAGCAGCACCGTGACATACAGCGCTGACAGCAGCACCGTGACATACAGCGCTGACAGCAGCACCGTGACATACAGCGCTGACAGCAGCACCGTGACATACAGCACTGACAGCAGCACCGTAAGCAGCCCCAGGAGGAAGTCAGCACAGCACAGGGATGGTGTGATCCCCTCATAATAAGAACCCCCAGGAGGAAGTCAGCACAGCACAGGGATAGTGTGATCCCTTCATAATAAGAACCCCCAGGAGGAAGTCAGCACAGCACAGGGATATCATAAGCAGCCCCAGTAGAAATATGACACCGCTCAACCTCTTCAAAGAGGAGGGTAGGGGCATATAGTACGGTGTGCTTTTTTGGGTCAAGGAAGTGAGCCAAATGAATTAAGAAGGTCTGTGTGCTTGATTAAAAAAATAGTTTATAGACATATACATGGTCTACTGGTCACATGTGTTGAATTCCTCCGAGATCCATGCCTCATTCATTTTTAGAAATGTGAGGTAGTTAACACTGTGGTGAGCTAGGCGAGTACGCTTATCGGTCACAATCCCCCCTGCTGCGCTGAACGTCCTTTCGGACAGGACACTGGATGAGGGGCAAGCCAACAGTTCGATTGCAAATTGGGCAAGCTCTGGCCAGAGGTCAAGCCTGCCCACCCAGTAGTCTAGGGGTTCATCACTCCTCAGAGCGTCCACATCGGCCGTTAACCCAATGTAGTCGGACACCTGACGGTCTAGGCGTTCCCTGATGCTGGATCCGGATGACACCTGTCGATGGGTCGGCTGAAAGAATGACCTCATATCCGAAGTCACCAACACATCTTCAAACCGGCCTCTTCTTGCAGGCGCTGTTGGATTGGTACCCGCAAATCCTTCTCTGGGAGTGGGAATTGCTCCTCTGCCAGCGCACGCAAAAGCAGAATGCAGCATTTCTCGAAGCAAGGCCTGGAAGTGCTGCATTCTGACAGCCCTCTGCGACGGCGGTAACATTTCCGCCATTTTGTGTTTGTACCGGGGGTCTAAGTACGTTGCCACCCAGTACTGGTCCTTGACCCTCATGCTTTTTATACGGGGGTCCCTATTAAAACACTGGAGCATGAAGGCCCCCATTTGCACTAAAGTGGAAGCGGTGTGGTGGCCTGGCTCCTGCTCATCATCCAGGATAATGTCGTCCTCTTCATTCTCCTCTCCCCATCCTCGCACAACAGGGATCCCAGAAAGGTTTAAAGCATGCTCTTCTTGCTCCTGCTCATCCGCCCCGGCACCATCCTCCTCTGACTCCTCATCAGACTCCTGTTGTTGACTTGTCTCAGATAGAGTAGCCCCCCCTGGGAATTCATCCAGCATTGTGACTTCCTCATCTTCCCGCTCCTGCTCCTCCACAGCCTGATCAATGACACGACGCAATGCACGCTCCAGAAAGAAGGCATAAGGTACCATGTCACTGATGGCGCCATGGCTGCGACTGACCAGTTTGGTGATCTCCTCAAATGGCCGCAGAAGTCTGCATGTGTCGCGCATGAGCAGCCACTGGCGCGGTGAAAAAAAACCCAGCTCCCCAGAACCGTTTCTTTCGCAGAGTTCATACAGGTAGACGTTAACTGCACGTTTCTGCTGGAGCAGCCTATCAAGCATATAGAAGGTTGAGTTCCATCGCGTCGGGCAATCGCAAATAAGACGTCTGACCGGCAGATGGTGTCGCCGCTGAATGTCAGCAAGGCGAGCCATGGCCGTGTAAGATCTTCTGAAATGGGCCGAGATTTTCCTTGCCTGCCGCAAGATGTCCTGGACCCCAGGGTATTTGACAAGGAATCGCTGCACGACCAAGTTTAAGACGTGTGCCATGCACGGCACGTGCGTGATTTTGCCCTGTTTCAATGCGCTAAGCAGATTGGCACCGTTGTCACACACCACTTTACCAACTGTCAAATTGAGCGGTGTTAGCCACTCATCTGCCTGTGAACGCAAAGCTGAAAGGAGTGCCGGGCCAGTGTGGCTCTTTGCTTCCAGGCACAACAGACGCAGCACGGCATGGCAACGTCTCACCTGGCATGTGGAATAGGTTCTGGGGAGCTTGGGCGGTGCAGTGGAAGAGACGCTAGCAGCGGAAAAGGAGGAGGCAGCTGAGGAGGAGAGGGAGGAGGATGGAGTAGGAGGAGGAGAAGAAGAGTCAGGCCTGCATGCAATCCGTGGCGGTAAAACCAAATCTACACGGGTGCCACGGGTTACATGCTTGACGGCCGTCAGAAGGTTCACCCAGTGGGCAGTAAAACTGATATACCTTCCCTGCCCGTGTTTGCTAGACCACGTGTCTGTGGTCAGATGTATCTTGGCACCGACACTGTGTGCCAGAGATACATTCACTTGCCGCTGAACATGGCCATATAGCTCTGGGATGCCCTTCTCTGAGAAATACTTCCTTCCTGGGACCTTCCATTGTGGTGTTCCAATGGCCACAAATTTGCGAAAGGCCTCCGAGTCCACCAGTTTATATGGCAGTAGTTGGCGGGCTATGAGTTCTGACAAGCCAGCCGCCAACCGTTGGGCAAGAGGGTTATCCGGCGTCATCATTTTTTTACGCTCAAACATTAGGCCCACGGAAGCCTGCCTTTTTGCAGAAAAATGTGAGCTTGGCGTGATGGAAGGTGGAGTGGAGGACAATTGTGAGGAGAGAGGAGAAGGAGAAGTAGAAGACGAGGCTGGACGGTGAGAGCCTGCAGTGTGGCTTTGTGTGTTCCGTTGCTCCCACTGGGCTCGGTGATGGCTGCTCATGTGCCTTCTTAAGGCGGTCGTCCCTAGGTGAGTATTGGGCTTACCGCGACTAACGCGTTGACTGCAAAGATTGCAGATGGCAACGCTATTGTCAGCAGCGGACACGTTAAAAAAAGCCCACACTGCGGAGCCATGTGCCGGTGTCCTGGGAGCGCCAGATGTGACCGTACATGGTCGATGACTCGCTCCTGATACATTTGCAGTCTGCTTTGTCCCTGCTGTGCAATGTAAGTCATTGCTGCTTCTCCTCCCTATCTGCTGGTCCATATCTCCCTCTGAACTCCCCTCCTCTTCCTCTCTTGTGGGCACCCACGTGACATCACTAGACACGTCATCATCAACGTCACCTTCCCCACCGCTATAAGTAGAGATCTCGGAGTAGGCAGCAACACCGGGGACCAACCTCCTCCTTGGGCTGATCTGGGTACTGGCGTCAGACTGCTGAGTAGCGCTTGTTGCTACCTCCTCTTCCTGATCCAATACCAAGAGTGGCTGCGCATCAGAAATGTCCTCTTGATATGGATCGGAAAATAATTCCAGTGACTCAAGCGGAAGGTATGTGGTGGTGGTGGTGGTGGTCGTGTTGTTGGTGGTAGTGTCTTTGGGGGTGCACATAGCAGAGAGTGAAGAAGAGGGTGCAGATCGAGAGGATGAGGAGGGTGCAGAAGAGTAAGGCTGAGCGAGCCACTCAACCAAGTCTGGTGCATCCTTTAAAGTAATTGAACGCACCTTCTGCAACTTCCCACTTTGGCTCAAGCCTGTTGCTCCTGCCCTACCCCTACCACCCCTGCGGAAGGGCCTGCCTCTTCCGCTGCCTGTCATTTTTTAAATGACCCTGTGACAAAACTCTTAGTCCCTATACCGATGAAGGACTGCTGCAGTATAGGGCAGCGGTCAGCAGTGGTGCACGTCAACCCTATCTATTGTGGACCGATAGCGGTCCTTACAGAACAGCAGACTGTACCGCACTCAAGCCTATGTACCGTAGCACCCTATACCAAGTTACCAGTCCTTATAAGAACTTTTGTGGACCAAGCAGGTTGTGTATTAGTGATTAGCAGACTGTACGTCAGTCCCTATACCGCTGAAGGACTGCTGCAGTATAGGTGAGCGGTCAGCAGTGGTGCACGTCAACCCTATCTATTGTGGACCGATAGCGGTCCTTACAGAACAGCAGACTGTACCGCACTCAAGCCTATGTACCGTAGCACCCTATACCAAGTTACCAGTCCTTATAAGAACTTTTGTGGACCAAGCAGGTTGTGTATTAGTGTTTAGCAGACTGTATGTCAGTCCCTATACCGCTGAAGGACTGCTGCAGTATAGGGCAGCGGTCAGCAGTGGTGCACGTCAACCCTATCTATTGTGGACCGATAGCGGTCCTTACAGAACAGCAGACTGTACCGCACTCAAGCCTATGTACCGTAGCACCCTATACCAAGTTACCAGTCCTTATAAGAACTTTTGTGGACCAAGCAGGTTGTGTATTAGTGTTTAGCAGACTGTATGTCAGTCCCTATACCGCTGAAGGACTGCTGCAGTATAGGGCAGCGGTCAGCAGTGGTGCACGTCAACCCTATCTATTGTGGACCAATAGCGGTCCTTACAGAACAGCAGACTGTACCGCACTCAAGCCTATGTACCGTAGCACCCTATACCAAGTTACCAGTCCTTATAAGAACTTTTGTGGACCAAGCAGGTTGTGTATTAGTGTTTAGCAGACTGTATGTCAGTCCCTATACCGCTGAAGGACTGCTGCAGTATAGGGCAGCGGTCAGCAGTGGTGCACGTCAACCCTATCTATTGTGGACCGATAGCGGTCCTTACAGAACAGCAGACTGTACCGCACTCAAGCCTATGTACCGTAGCACCCTATACCAAGTTACCAGTCCTTATAAGAACTTTTGTGGACCAAGCAGGTTGTGTATTAGTGATTAGCAGACTGTACGTCAGTCCCTATACCGCTGAAGGACTGCTGCAGTATAGGTGAGCGGTCAGCAGTGGTGCACGTCAACCCTATCTATTGTGGACCGATAGCGGTCCTTACAGAACAGCAGACTGTACCGCACTCAAGCCTATGTACCGTAGCACCCTATACCAAGTTACCAGTCCTTATAAGAACTTTTGTGGACCAAGCAGGTTGTGTATTAGTGTTTAGCAGACTGTATGTCAGTCCCTATACCGCTGAAGGACTGCTGCAGTATAGGGCAGCGGTCAGCAGTGGTGCACGTCAACCCTATCTATTGTGGACCGATAGCGGTCCTTACAGAACAGCAGACTGTACCGCACTCAAGCCTATGTACCGTAGCACCCTATACCAAGTTACCAGTCCTTATAAGAACTTTTGTGGACCAAGCAGGTTGTGTATTAGTGTTTAGCAGACTGTACGTCAGTCCCTATACCGCTGAAGGACTGCTGCAGTATAGGGCAGCGGTCAGCAGTGGTGCACGTCAACCCTATCTATTGTGGACCGATAGCGGTCCTTACAGAACAGCAGACTGTACCGCACTCAAGCCTATGTACCGTAGCACCCTATACCAAGTTACCAGTCCTTATAAGAACTTTTGTGGAACAAGCAGGTTGTGTGTTAGTGATTAGCAGACTGTACGTCAGTCCCTATACCGCTGAAGGACTGCTGCAGTATAGGGCAGCGGTCAGCAGTGGTGCACGTCAACCCTATCTATTGTGGACCGATAGCGGTCCTTACAGAACAGCAGACTGTACCGCACTCAAGCCTATGTACCGTAGCACCCTATACCAAGTTACCAGTCCTTATAAGAACTTTTGTGGACCAAGCAGGTTGTGTATTAGTGTTTAGCAGACTGTACGTCAGTCCCTATACCGCTGAAGGACTGCTGCAGTATAGGGCAGCGGTCAGCAGTGGTGCACGTCAACCCTATCTATTGTGGACCGATAGCGGTCCTTACAGAACAGCAGACTGTACCGCACTCAAGCCTATGTACCGTAGCACCCTATACCAAGTTACCAGTCCTTATAAGAACTTTTGTGGAACAAGTGAGTTGTGAATGTTTAGCAGACTGCAGCAGAAGGGCAGCAGTCAAGTATAATATCCTTTCTATATTTGGAAGAAAGAATATTATACATGTACAAGCCTATTACTGTACCACTGATACCAGTCCTGAAAAGAACCTTTGTGGAACTAATAATAACAGCAAGTCTTTAAAATTACCCTCACTGCCTGACAACACTGCTTCCTTCCTGTCCCTATACAAATTGGCAAAAAAAGAGAACGATTAGTGGTTACTGGAACAGCTCTTTTGTGGACCTTGATAGTAACAGCTAATGATGATGATGATGATGATGATGATGAAAGACTAATCTGGCTGTCCCTGTAGCATACACCGTCCTTTCCCTTTCTCTAAACTAACAAAAGACACTCAGGCTGCTGCAAGAATCAGCAGCACAGCAAACCTATCAACACCTAACACCTATACCAGTCCTGAAAAGAACTTTTGTGTACCAAATAGCTAGTGGTTTATCTCTCCCTACTCCACACAGGAACCTGTCCCTATCGTAACAGAAGAAAGAATGTAAAATGGCCACCGGATCGGGTGTATTTATAGGTTAGGGGGAATGTACAAGTGTCCATGTGCTGTCATGTCTCAATTGGCTGTCCTGTATCACATGATAAACGTGTCACCAAAGGTTAAAGTTCTTGTATACATTAAACACGTAAGTCCGCCGCGGCGAACGACGGAAAAAGGCGTTCGAACGTGCGGACCGCGAATGTCGGAAATTCGCCGCGAAACGACCGCCGGGCGAACCGTTCGGCCATCACTATTCGTGTACTCAAGCTGAAACAAACTTGGGTTCTGCAGCAGGACAATGATCCTAAACACACCAGCAAGTCCACCACCGAATGGCTGAAGAAAAACAAAATGAAGACTTTGGAGTGGCCTAGCCAAAGTCCTGACCTGAATCCTATTGAGATGTTGTGGTATGACCTTAAAAAGGCCGTTCATGCTCGAAAACCCTCTAATGTAACTGAATTAGGACAATTCTGCAAAGATGAGTGGGCCAAAATTCCTCCAGGACGCTGTAAAAGCCTCATTGCACGTTATCGCAAACGCTTGGTTGCAGTTGTTGCTGCTAAGGGTGGCCCAACCAGTTATTAGGCTTAGGGGGCAATCACTTTTTCACACAGGGCCATGATGGTTTGGATTTTTATTCACCTTTAATAATAAACACCTTCATTTACAAATTGCATTTTGTGTTTACTTGTGTTGTCCTTGACTATTGTTTAAATTGGTTTGATGTTCCGAAACACTTAAGTGTGACAAACATGCAAAGGAACAGGAAATGAGGAAGGGGGCAAACACTTTTTCACACCACTGTAGTAACTGAATTGATTTCAGTTCTTTATATACTGAGATAAACAACTGCATGTTGATGCAAGACAGTTACACACATTGCTAACATTTAAATGCTTTTCAACTCATTAATGAACCCACAAATCAGAACATTAGTTCATGTTTTTCTTAATCATTATGTTTTATCAAACGCTTGTTAGAAAAATTTTAATTTCTTCATAACATTGGCTTGTTTCGTTCTTTTTACAGAGTTGTGATACTATAATGGTGTTTGGTTCATAAGCTTCGGTAGAAGTAAACACAGGAAAATCCAATGCATATGGAAACACTTTTGGTTACATTATATCCCCTTAGAAAGGCTGAGAAAGACATCCATCAAATTAGTAGTGTCAGAAATGTGCTGTTATTATTTAAAAAAAAATCCCATGATAAATCGAAAGTAGGGTTCTAGTTGAAGTTTAGAGACCTTATACTATGAAAGAGACTCTGTTTTACCAGTAATGAACTTGACTGTATGTTTACCATACAAGGGCACATTATTAGTACTAAGGGCAATAGCCAGATTGAAATTCCTGTAGCAAGGAGATTATCCAGAATATTCCCAGGAGGTATATGTAAACCATACGTCAATTATCTTCTGCCTGTTCTACTAAAAGTGGGAGCAACATAAGTCATTGCCGGGCTGGGCCTCAGAAGCTATAGTTTCACATAAAGCACACTGGAGCACATTTTGTGAGAGCCTGAACTACACTAAATATGTTGGCTATCAGTGGAGTGATTAGGTAAAGAATGACTTTGCCTTCCCTATTGACTCCAACGTATTTTGTCAAAATTTTGCCAAACTATCACAATTTTAACCAACCCCCTTCCTGCCCAAGTGAATTTTTTGCTTTCAGTGCTGTTGCACTTTGAATGACAATTGCGTATGTCGTGCAACGCTGTACCCAAATTCATTTTTTATCATTTTCTTCCCATATATAGAGCTTTTTTTGGGGGTATTAATATTTTTTACTGAAGACAAAAACAAATTAAAAAAAAAAAATGTTTTTCTTTCAGAAAACTTTGTAAATAATATTTTTTCTGCTTCACTGGTGTGAGCTGATGAGGCGGCACTGATAAGCTAAACTGATGGGCACAGATGATGTGGCACTAAAGGGCACTGCTGAGGTGGCACTGAAGGGCACTGATGGGATGACACTGATGAGGAGGCAATAATATGCAGCTCTGATAGGCGGCACTGATGGACACTAATAGGTGGCACTAATGGGCTCTGATAGGTAGCACTGAAGGGCACTGATAGGTGGCATTGATGGGCGGCACTGATGGGCACTAATGGGCAGCACTGATGGACAGGCACTGATGGGCACTAATGGGCAGTGCTGATGGACAGGCACTGATGGGCACAGACTGGTGTCCCTGATGGGCACAGAGTGGTATCATTGATGGGCACTTTTGAGGCGGAATTGTGATCAGGGCACACAATGATTGCATATACACAACTTCCCTGTGAGGATCTCTGTCAGTATGAGGCGAGAAAAGCCAATAAATGGCATCTCCTTGTTTACATGTGACCGGCTGTGATTGAACACAGCCGATCACATAGGTAAAGAGCCGTGGGTGCACGATCGCCGCCATTTGTCTATATGACAGGCGGGAGGTGGTTAAACTCAATTTTGCTCATCCCTCGTCATGAACTGAAATTGGAGAACTCAAGCTCTCACTTGTACATATTGTAGTACAATGTACAACAGTTCTGGCTTTGAAGCCATTGGGGCTTTTCTTTAGTTTTTCTTTTTTCACCCTGTTTTTCTTCAATAACATTTTGGGACTTAGTTTTCCTTTTTCACTAAATTTTTATATCACTTGTTCTATTGATCATAGAGTGTATCAGCACTGCATTTACCTTGTATGCTTATCTATTTGATGTTTTTTGTATTTAGACTTTCCGTGCTAGCAGCTATTTATGATTCATTTCACATGTTATATTGTTTTTAATACATTTTCTACCTCTATGTTGGCTTTAGGGCCTCATTTTTTCAATATATCAAATACAAAAGTTCCAAGATAATATCAATTAAAACGAAGTAACTAAGTTAGTAACTAATAGGGCAGCATAGTGGTGTAGTGGTTAGCACTTTCGCCTAGCAGCAGAAGGCACTGATTCAAATCCTGACCACACCACAACACCACCTGCCTGGAGTTTGCATGTTTTACCCTGTGCCTGTGTAGGTTTCCTCCCACACTCCAATTGCGCGCCCCCCTCCCCCAGTTAACCCCTTCACTCCCTATCACCGTGTCACCAATTGCAGTTTTCAGATTTTTCACTGTTCACTGCATTGGTGTCATTTGTGACTGTACTAAGATTTAGGGCAGTTAGTAGTAGGCCCGTTAGGTCTAGGGCACCCCCTTAATAAAGGTTTAACCACTTAATTGCCCCCCAGTTAACCCTTTCACCCCCTGTCGCCAGTGTCACTAATAGATATTTTTTCTGATCACCGTATTTGTGTCATGGGTGACGCTAGTTAGCCAGTTAGTTGATTTGTTTCACCGTCAGGTTTTTATAGCGTCAAGTACCCCAATATATTACCTAATGAAGGTTTTAACCACGATTGCCCTCTAGTTAACCCTTTCACCCCCTGTCCCCAGTGATCAGCGTATTAGTGTTACAAGGGACGCTGGTTAGTTTGTTTGTTTTTTTATAGTGCCAGGGCACCCGCTGCATATTACCCAACAAAGGTTTAACCCCCTAATCGCCTGGCGGGTGATATCAGTTTTTAGCATCAGTCAGGGCCTGCGTTGCCCCAGGCAGTTCAGCTGTCAGCTAATTGCCAGCTCTGATCTCTCTCCACAGTTACCCAGTTGTTCCTGATCCTGCTCGTCTGACCTGCCTACTTAAAGCTGTCCAGCTCACTTCATGTCTGCCTTCTCCTTGGTCACATCACAAGAAACCATCTCCTGTGTTCCTGTTTAAAGCCTGGCTTGCTGACATCCCTTCATGCTCCTTATCCTGCTTGCTGTTCCTCCACTTGGATCCCTGACTTCTGGCCTGGCTGACCACTCGATCCGGTTACTGGACTCTGGCTATGCTTTGACTACACTTACTCTGTCTCGGTCTGGTTCATTGTTTCTGACAGTAGGCGAAGGCCATGAATTCAGGAGATACATTCAATCCACTTGTCAGCAATATTTTTTTCAGATTGGATGAGCAAGATCACCGCATGGATCAGTTTGCCATAGTGTTTCAAACGCTCCTGAGTCAGACGGCTCACCTGGAATCCCCCACTGTGGCTGCTCCTGTACAACCTGAGTTGTCCCTGCTGCTGCGCCAGTCTCTGTGCAGGCACCCGCCTTGAGTATTACTCTATAAGGGGTATGTCTGGTTCTGCTCCGCTTCCCCAGTGATTTGGGGGTGATCCAGTTCAATGCAGAGGGTTTCTCAACCAGGTTGAGATTTACTTTGAGATGCTGCCCCAGGCATTTCCCACGGACAGAAGCAAAGTAGGTTTTGTGATATCTTTGCTTTCTAAAAGAGCCTTGGCCTGGGCAAACCCTGTATGGGAGATGCAAAAACCTGTTGTCTTGAGTTACCTTGAGTTTGTGGCCTACTTTAAAAGGGTATTTGACATTCCCACACACTCCGCTTCTGCTGCCAAGTGCTTCATGTCCATCAAACAGGGTACGAGAACTGTTGCCAACTACGCCATTGAATTCCGTACTCTGGCAGCAGAGGTTGCTTGGAACAATGAGGCCCTCGTGGCTGCTTTTTCTCATGCTCTCTCAGATTCAAGGATGAGATAGCAGCCCAAGATATACCCACTGAGCTGGAGAGGTTGATCTGGTTTGCCATCCTCATTGACTCCAGACTCAGAGAAAGACTTTCTTTGAAAGAGCGCTTGCGGAAGCCTCCTGTACGTTTGCCTTCGAGCTTTGCAGTCCCACCCATGCCTCCCTCACCTCCCATGCCTCCTGGTACGGAGTCGGCCAGTGAAGATGAACCCATGCACTTGGGTTTCACGCGTATCTCTGCGGATGAGAGAGCCTTTAGGAGGAGGGAGAGATTGAGCCTTTATTGTGGCCAGGCAGGTCACTTTTTGAAGTCTTGTCCTACCTGTCCAGGAAACACCCGAACCTTGAGGCCCTGTCATGGACAGACCTTAGGTAGCATTGTTTGGTCCCCAGTTATCCAGAAGGATAAGCCCCTGGTTTTGGTCACCCTTTCATGAGCTGAGTAGTCCATCGAGATACAGGCTCTGACTCTGGGGCTGCAGGCCTGTTCATTGAGGCTGCCTTTGTATCGCAGCACTCAATTCCGCTGCAGCTGCGTGACACTCCACTTGCCATTGAGGCTCTTGACGGGAGACCTCTACATACTCCCAATGTGACTCATGAGACGGTTCTGTTGTCCATGGCCATAGGGGCTCTTCACCATGAGATAATCCAATTCCAAGTTATTTCCTCACCCAGGTTTCTGCTGGTTATTGGTTATCCTTGGTTACAGAGGCACAACCCCTCTTTTGATTGTCTCTGTGCTGAGGTTCTCTCCTTGTCACCACAATGTAGTGAGACATGCTTCCTAAGGGTATCCAAGGTCCTGTGCACCTCCTCACTCTCCTGCCTGCCGGAGGAGTACTGTGATTTTAGCGATGTCTTTGACAAAGGTCAAGCCGGTAGTTTGCCTCAACACCGTTCTTATGATTGCGCAATTGACCTTCAACCTGTTGTCATACCCCCTCATGGCCGGGTTTACTCTTTGTCGGTCTTGGAGGATAAAGCCATGGATGAGTATATTGCAGACGCACTTTCTTGAGGTTTCACCTGCAAATCCTCGTCTCCTGCTGGTGCTGGTTTCTTCTTTGTGAAGAAGAAAAGCGGTGAACTGAGACCTTGTATTGATTATAGGGGTCTCAATTGTGTCACGATTAAGAATGCCTACCCGATTCCATTGATTACAGAGTTATTTGACCGCCTCAAGGGAGCAGCAGTTTTCACAAAGCTTGATTTGAGAGGGGCATACAATCTCATGTGGATTAAGGAGAGTGACGAGTGGAAAACTGTGTTTAATACCAGAACAGGCCATTATGAGTACCTGGTAATGCCTTTTGTCCTTTGTAACGCCCCGGCAGTTTTCCAGGAATTTATTAACAATGTCCTCAGAGATTTGTTGCAATTATGTGTGGTGGTTTATCTCGATGATATCCTCATATTTTCCAAGTCCCTGGAGAGCCACCACACAGATATTTGTTGTGTGCTTCAGAAACTAAGAGAGAACAATCTCTATTGTAAACTGGAGAAGTGCGAGTTCCTTCGTGAACAGGTTACATTCCTGGGCTATGTCATTTTCACTGCTGTGAAAATGTGGACAATAATTACACAAGCGTGTCACTTGTTTGATCATGGAATTGGCGCATGTATCACCATACGATCTAGTAGGGTTACCCCAGTAGATTCCTGTCTTAAGCTGGAGGAGAGAGCCTGCTTGAAGTGTAATAATTTGCTCACTGTGAGGTGGAAGGATAATTGGAATGTTTTTGTTCTGTCCTCCCTTCACACAGACACGACAATCCAAATTCCTACGGCAACTGATGTTGTAGAGAAACCCCTCTGTCCATGAATATAACCTTAATATGGGAGGGGTGGACCTCAACGAGCAGTTGTTGGCGCTGTACCTAGTTGCCCGTAAGGCCAGATGCTGGTACAAAAAAGTGTCTGTATACTTATTTCAATTGACTCTGCTGAATGCTTATGTGCTATACAAAGCTTTGGGATGAAATGGATCCTTCCTTAAATTTTAGGAAGAGATGCCATCGCATTTTGAGATACCCGAACCTGGAGCCGAACCATTACAACCACTACAACCGTTACAACCACTACAGTTACAAATAAAAGTGTAAAAAAAAAAAAGAAATTAATTAAAAAAAGTAAACAAAAATAAATAAATATATATATATATATATATATATATATATATATATATATATATATATATATATATATATATATATATATATATATATATATATATATAAATTATGTGTGTGTGTTACTGGTACCACAGGACAGTATGAGAATTACAACTAGGTTGAGCAGTAATGAATATTCTTTTTCCAGAAACAGCCCAGTAGGAGGTTCCTGGCTGCTGTGCATTCTGGGAGGGGGAATTTGTTGGACAGATGCAATGTGCTCTTAGTCAGGCCCAAGGGTGTGTTGCTATAAGTTCTGCAAGTAGGCCCAGAAGCCTGTCTGGGGCCTACTAATCCTGAGGCGGTCCTTAGGCTGTCTTGCATGTGTGGAAGTAGCCGAGCCAAGCTGAGGTGATCCAGGGGAGGACCCATGCTGAAGAGAGCCAGGGTGAAGACTGGTCTTTCAGGAGAGCCTGGTGACTCGTTTGGAAGATGCACCTATATCTAATCCTGTTTGCAGTATCACCAGGTTGGCTTAAAGGTTCTGGTACTGTCAAGTTGTTCTACAATATAAACAAGGTAACTAGTTCTACTGGCTGCTAAGTCTGTGAGAGAGGCTTGTCCAGACATTCTACTGGCTGCTAGGTCTGTGTGAGAGACCTATGCAGGTATTCGAGATCTTACAAATTAAAGCAATTTTGCCTTTGGATTCAAGGAGTCTGTAAGTGATCTCCATAGAGGGTATCTGAAACCTCCCCTAAACCTCTCTCCTACTACTTCTCTCAAGCTCTCATTAAAGCATTGAAAAATACTTAAAGTGACTGGCGCCTAAATTCTGTTCTAACTTCCCATTATAGCCATGGACTCAGCCCTGGGGTGAATGTAAGCTTGCCCCCTGCCTCTGGAGGAACCTCCCTGCTCCCAGTAAACCCAGGGGGTGCTACATATCTTTACATTATGGAGACAAGAGGAGAACAACAAACAAGTGCATTGAACATAGATAGACAATAGTGATGGACGAACTTCCGACGGGACGTTTCGCGAACGCGAAACGCGAACGGACACAAACGTTCGCGAAAACGACCGTTCGCCGCGGGCTCCATTGACTTCAATGGGAGGCGAATTTCGCAAACCTTTAGGTCGAATTTGCGGCCACGGGGTAATTATTAGGGGGTAGCACGTAGTCCCACCACCTGGACAATAGCATAATACATGTATGAGGTGAATTTGGGATCGATAACTACAAGCATTTTTTTTTTATTTGGGAAATTGTTCTGACAATTCAGGACTATGGAGCTAATGAAGGCAATGGAGGAGAGGGAAGGTCAGGGACCAGGGTAGGCAAACAAGAGGGTGCAGGAGATACAGAGCACTGACAGCAGCACCGTAATACAGAGCACTGACATCAGCACCGTGACATACAGCGCTGACAGCAGCTCCGTGACATACAGCGCTGACAGCAGCTCCGTGACATACAGCGCTGACAGCAGCTCCGTGACATACAGCGCTGACAGCAGCTCCGTGACATACAGCGCTGACAGCAGCTCCGTGACATACAGCGCTGACAGCAGCACCGTGACATACAGCGCTGACAGCAGCTCCGTGACATACAGCGCTGACAGCAGCTCCGTGACATACAGCGCTGACAGCAGCTCCGTGACATACAGCGCTGACAGCAGCTCCGTGACATACAGCGCTGACAGCAGCTCCGTGACATACAGCGCTGACAGCAGCACCGTGACATACAGCGCTGACAGCAGCTCCGTGACATACAGCGCTGACAGCAGCTCCGTGACATACAGCGCTGACAGCAGCTCCGTGACATACAGCACTGACAGCAGCTCCGTGACATACAGCGCTGACAGCAGCTCCGTGACATACAGCGCTGACAGCAGCACCGTGACATACAGCGCTGACAGCAGCTCCGTGACATACAGCGCTGACAGCAGCTCCGTGACATACAGCGCTGACAGCAGCTCCGTGACATACAGCGCTGACAGCAGCTCCGTGACATACAGCGCTGACAGCAGCTCCGTGACATACAGCGCTGACAGCAGCTCCGTGACATACAGCGCTGACAGCAGCACCGTAAGCAGCCCCAGGAGGAAGTCAGCACAGCACAGGGATGGTGTGATCCCCTCATAATAAGAACCCCCAGGAGGAAGTCAGCACAGCACAGGGATGGTGGGAGCCCCTCATAATAAGAACCCCCAGGAGGAAGTCAGCACAGCACAGGGATGGTGGGAGCCCCTCATAATAAGAACACCCAGGAGGAAGTCAGCACAGCACAGGGATGGTGGGAACCCCTCATAATAAGCAGCCCCAGTAGAAATATGACACCGCTCAACCTCTTCAAAGAGGAGGGTAGGGGCATATAGTACGGTGTGCTTTTTTGGGTCAGGGAAGTGAGCCAAATGAATTAAGAAGGTCTGTGTGCTTGATTCCAAAAATTGTTTATAGACATATACATGGTCTACTGATCACATGTGTTGAATTCCTCCGAGATCCATGCCTCATTCATTTTTAGAAATGTGAGGTAGTTAACACTGTCGTGAGCTAGGCGAGTACGCTTATCGGTCACAATCCCCCCTGCTGCGCTGAACGTCCTTTCGGACAGGACACTGGATGAGGGGCAAGCCAACAGTTCGATTGCAAATTGGGCAAGCTCTGGCCAGAGGTCAAGCCTGCCCACCCAGTAGTCTAGGGGTTCATCACTCCTCAGAGCGTCCACATCGGCCGTTAACCCAATGTAGTCGGACACCTGACGGTCTAGGCGTTCCCTGATGCTGGATCCGGATGACACCTGTCGATGGGTCGGCTGAAAGAATGACCTCATATCCGAAGTCACCAACACATCTTCAAACCGGCCTCTTCTTGCAGGCGCTGTTGGATTGGTACCCGCAAATCCTTCTCTGGGAGTGGGAATTGCTCCTCTGCCAGCGCACGCAAAAGCAGAATGCAGCATTTCTCGAAGCAAGGCCTGGAAGTGCTGCATTCTGACAGCCCTCTGCGACGGCGGTAACATTTCCGCCATTTTGTGTTTGTACCGGGGATCTAAGTACGTTGCCACCCAGTACTGGTCCTTGACCCTCATGCTTTTTATACGGGGGTCCCTATTAAAACACTGGAGCATGAAGGCCCCCATTTGCACTCAAGCGGAAGGTATGTGGTGGTGGTGGTGTTGTTGGTGGTAGTGTCTTTGGGGGTGCACATAGCAGAGAGTGAAGAAGAGGGTGCAGATCGAGAGGATGAGGAGGGTGCAGAAGAATAAGGCTGAGTGAGCCACTCAACCAAGTCTGGTGCGTCCTTTAAAGTAATTGAACGCACCTTCTGCAACTTCCCACTTTGGCTCAAGGCTGTTGCTCCTGCCCTACCCCTACCACCCCTGCGGAAGGGCCTGCCTCTTCCTCTGCCTGTCATTTTTTAAATCACCCTGTGACAAAACTCTTAGTCCCTATACCGCTGAAGGACTGCTGCAGTATAGGGCAGCGGTCAGCAGTAGTGCACGTCAACCCTATGTATTGTGGACCGATAGCGGTCCTTACAGAACAGCAGACTGTACTGCACTCAGGCCTATGTACCGTAGCACCCTATACCAAGTTACCAGTCCTTATAAAAACTTTTGTGGACCAAGCAGGTTGTGTGTTAGTGATTAGCAGACTGTACGTCAGTCCCTATACCAATGAAGGACTGCTGCAGTATAGGGCAGCGGTCAGCAGTAGTGCACGGCAACCCTATGTATTGTGGACCGATAGCGGTCCTTACAGAACAGCAGACTGTACTGCACTCAGGCCTATGTACCGTAGCACCCTATACCAAGTTACCAGTCCTTATAAGAACTTTTGTGGACCAAGCAGGTTGTGTGTTAGTGATTAGCAGACTGTACGTCAGTCCCTATACCAATGAAGGACTGCTGCAGTATAGGGCAGCGGTCAGCAGTAGTGCACGTCAACCCTATGTATTGTGGACCGATAGCGGTCCTTACAGAACAGCAGACTGTAACGCACTCAGGCCTATGTACCGTAGCACCCTATACCAAGTTACCAGTCCTTATAAGAACTTTTGTGGACCAAGCAGGTTGTGTATTAGTGTTTAGCAGACTGTGCGTCAGTCCCTATACCGCTGAAGGACTGCTGCAGTATAGGGCAGCGGTCAGCAGTAGTGCACGGCAACCCTATCTATTGTGGACCGATAGCGGTCCTTACAGAACAGCAGACTGTACCGCACCCAAGCCTATGTACCGTAGCACCCTAGACAGACCAAGTTACCAGTCCTGATAAAGAGCTTTGTGGAACAAGTGAGTTGTGAATGATTAGCAGACTGCAGCAGAAGGGCAGCAGTCAAGTATAATATTCTTTCTATATTTGGAAGAAAGAATATTATACGTGTACAAGCCTATTACCGTACCACTGATACCAGTCCTGAAAAGAACCTTTGTGGAACTAATAGTAACAGCAAGTCTTTAAAATTATCCTCACTGCCTGACACACTGCTTCCTGCCTGTCCCTATACAAATTGGCAAAAAAGAGTAGGCTGGAACGATTAGCTGGAACAGCTCTTTTGTGGACCTGATAGTAACAGCTAATGATGATGATGATGATGATGATGAAGAAAGACTAATCTGGCTGAGCTGTCCCTAAAATAGCAGCATACAGCGCTCTGTCCCTTTATCTAAACTGACAAAAGAAACTCAGGCTGCTGACCTAACACCTATACCAGTCCTGAAAAGAACTTTTGTGTACCAAATAGCTAGCGTTTTCTCTGTCCCTACTCCACACAGGATCCTTTCCCTACAGTGACAGAAGAAAGAATGTAAAATGGCCACCGGATCGGGTGTATTTATAGGTTAGGGGGAATGTCCAAGTGTCCATGAGCTGTCATGTCTCAATTGGTTGTCCTGTAACACATGATAAACGTGTCACGAAAGGTTAAAGTTCTTGTATACATTAAACACGTAAGTCCGCCGGGGCGAACGACGGAAAAAGGCGTTCGAACCCGCGGACGGCGAAAGTCGGAAATTCGCCGCGAAACGACCGCCGGGCGAACCGTTCGGCCATCACTAATAGACAATACATCCTGTTATATCACAGAATACATACTATCACACTATAATAATACAGCTCCACCTGCTGTACAGATAAGTATAATGCATACAGTTTATAGTTTACAGTATAGAAAGCTATCTGCTGTTGTTCTTCCAACACCCCTTCTCAACAGCATGTGCTTTGTCAAACTACATTCAGCTTCTTCCGGATATAACTGTGATGTTCCTTTGATAAAGGCTTGGTGAGTGCATCAGCAGTCATCTCCTCTGATGGGCTGTTTTGAATGTCAATAACACCTTGCTCTTGATTGTCCCTCAGTAGGTGATACTTGACGTTGATGTGTTTGGTCCTAGAATTGACCCTTTCTGATTGTGTAAGCTTTATACATCACTGGTTGTCTTCACAAATGGGAATTTCTTTTGACATGTCTATCCCAATGTCCACAAAAAGTTGACAAGTCCATATCGCTTCTTGACATCCATGTGCTGCTGCAATGTACTCTGCTTCAGTTGAAGATAGAGCTACAGTTTTCTTTTGACTAGACCAACTTATGGTTCCTTTCCCATACTGGAAGATGAATCTACTTGTGGATTTGTGGTCTGTACAGTCCTTGGCCCAATCAGCATCCACATATCAGTTTTGGATTTGATGTTGCTGGTATCCGTAACTTCGTCTGAATTGTTCCTTTGAGGTTGTACATCACTCTTTTTACTGTGTTCGAGTCACGCTGACAGGGAGCTAAAACGTTCCTCCATAGCATGCCCACTGCTGCTGCTATGTCTGGTCTTGTGACAGTGGCAACTTATAGCAGCTTACCGATTGCTCTGCGATACGTGTCATTGTTGGGTAACAAGTTTTCTGCTTCATTGCTCTTTTAATAGCCTGGCTCCATAGGAGTTTTCACTTCCTTTGCATCTTGCATATGGA
Organism: Lithobates pipiens; assembly: GCF_037356315.1. NCBI lineage: Eukaryota > Metazoa > Chordata > Amphibia > Anura > Ranidae > Lithobates > Lithobates pipiens. Next base: position 96,091,159 of record NW_027507903.1, on the reverse strand, counting down.
ATTGTACCAAGATTTCTGAGATTTTATGGTTGAGAAGATAACTTCCATCTTGTTCTCTTTCTATTTGGATTCCCAGATATTAGCTAATGTTGCCTAGCTCTTTGATTTCAAAAAATTCTTTCAGCTTGTGAACTATCTGATTATAATCTCCTTCTTGTTCAAAACAGGTTATAATTTCATCGACATAGATAAGGACATGCTGACATCGCATTTGTGCTTCTGAGCGAATGGGCGCTCGCAAGCCGGCCGGCTACTCTTGCTGTTTTTAACTTTGCTTCCTGTAAGTGTGTTTTTCCTTATTTTATTAAGAAGTAATATCTGATTTACACTATGGAGAGCTAATTTTTCAAAATTTTTGGGTGACATCTGGTATCCATCCATGAACCTTGTTTGACCAAGCTATCTGGCCATCGGCTGCCCATCTCTCCTCTACTGTGCTGACGCCATTTGGAGTTGTTGCCCCTTTATCCCCTGGATAAAGGCCCTGGCTGGGTATATAGCCACACGCTCAATTAGCTTGTCTTTTGCTTCAATACAGTATTTGCATTTCATGAGCACTTAGCAAGGCGCTATTGTTAAATCTTCTGATAAATCTCTCTTTATAATGTCCTGTATAGCTTCTGGATTTCTGTGCCCCAGCCGCCTGTGCCATAAGTGAATACATTTGTTGTGTAGGCTGGTTGACCTATAGGGCCTCTCTAGAGCATAGCCTGCATTGGTTGCCCCTCCAGGCTCTTTTATTCCCTCTTTCAATACAGCATGGGAAATAGATCTATATATGACATTATCTGCAGTGACTGTATTTTTTATTTTATACACAAACCTTAATTTTTCTTCGAGACTGCAGGAATCAGGATATAAGCTTCTGATTAGATGATATAGAGTTCTGGAGAGACTACACAGTGTAACACTCTATAATATTTTTTGGACTTGCCCTCAAATTCAACATTGGCAGGATGTATATGCTTTGATATTCCCTTGTCCGTGATCCGGAAGCCTGTTTGCTACACTTTAGTCTTTCTAAATGAAAATATCAAAGTTCTCTACTGAGACATTTTTTTAAATGCGGCAAGGGCCTGCATACCAGCACATTGGAAATTTCCTTCTCCCCTCACTGTGCACCATTGGATTAGAACAGTAAATTATACAATGCACATGGATGAACTTACAGCTTCGCTGAGGAGACAGGAAGAAAGGAAGCTTGCTTTAAAAAAATTGGGCACAGTGGGTCCATTTTATGTTGACCGGGAGATATAAGACTTTTCTTACAAATTTGTAGATATGGTGGACTCAAATAAAGTGGTACAGTATATTAAAACCATGCTTCTCTGTTGTCACTATCATTTCACCACACTAAGAAATGCCATGCAGTCAGTCTTGGGGAGTATACAGGAAAAGAGTATATAGTGGTGCTAGAGGGGTGTATTATAGGCATATATCAAATAAATATCAATGTATAATGAATCAGACTAAAAAGTCCATAAAATTGAAGATGGCAAACACATAAATATTGTAGCGGATGACATTTGGGATCAAATGTCACACGCATTGTAAATAAAGTTTTTGACCTCAGGACAGTAAAGGTTCTGAGGGTTAATTATTGTAGGTAGGCCTAACACCAGTCTGGCCAGGCTATGTTTAGAAGTTCTGCCTGGTCATGTGAACGGTGAGGTGCACATGACAGGCTAGAACCAAGTCTGGTTGGATGTTTTGGCATCGGCCCTCTTGGAGCCAATCAGCGGGAGTGCCGGGTCCCGCTGAGGAGTCTGGGAGGGGGTACTTAAACAGGTGTGGATCACGTGTTCAGGGTTCCGAAGTTGTTCGTGAGACCCGTGTGGTCTGTTCTGGTTGCAGGAGCGAGGTAGCCAGGTGAGGGGCCCCGGTCACGGGGTGTTCGACATCCAGCAACATGTTCCTGTCAGTGGCCCCTGATAGACCTGCCTGGTCTGGGGTAGGGATCCATCTGTCCCCGAGTCTCGGAACCGGTTGGTTCAAGGCGCTGTAACTGAGGGAGGATTCAAGGTGTCCGGGTGTGCTCTCGGCTTGGAGGGACACCACAGCTCGTGGAAGTCACCGGAGGAGGACTCTTCGGAGGAGGGCCGACAAGTGGCATCCTGAGAAGTGCCTGGTTACTGAGTTGGGAAGGACATTGAGGAATTCACACTTTTCCAGTACCACAAAGGAAGCGGGGAACTTCTAAGTACTGTTGGAAAAAGGTTCCTGTATACTCTCAGTTGATTGTTCAAGTTTTGAGTCAACGTGCTGATTGCCATGATCTCTGGCTAGAGATCTGTTCAGCCTTGAAGTACCTAGCTGCGAGTGGCTACTCTCTGGGTAGAAATAGAGACTTTGCATGACTGTCAGGTCACCTAGAGGCGAGGTGACAGATGCACACCGTAGGGATCAGGAGTGCACCGCAAGGTTGTGGACCCTACGGCTGACTGCTGCGGACGGGAGACAGGTCCCACCGGGGTTAGAACATAAGATTCCCTGGGGCGCGGAGTCTAAGAGCCAGCAGGTGTTCACCAGAGCCTCGAGTGGTGAGGATGGACTTGGCTGCAACTGGCTCCAGGTCGCGACCCCCAGGGTCCCCCAGCTCACACCCACAGCAGGCAACAGGAGGATAGGGATGGTAAGGGACAAAGCCAAGGTCGGGGCCACAAGCAGACAGAAATAGTCAGGGACACACCAAAAGGTCAGGATCACAGGCAAACAGGGATAGTCAAAGACACGCCAAAGTCGGTAACGGAACAACAGAAGAGCACACGGCAGGGAACAGGAAGCCAAACACACAAAGGAATACACAATGGTTGATCAGCACTGATGGCCTGCAGTGCACAGGTTAATATAGGGCTCCCTGATAGGGCCTGGGGTGGAGCCATGCTTAGAGGAGAGGTTATAAAAACCACCAGGTTGAAGTGGCTGGCCTCTTAGTCTGAACACATGAGGGGAGGTAAGCAAACACAGGAAGATCACTGCATAACCATGACAGTACCCTACCTCTTATGAGGCCTCCCCCTCCCCCGCCTGAGTCCAGGCTTAAAGGGAAACTCCAGATGGAACCTCCTTAACAGACAGGGAGCAAAGACCTCAGATGCAGTGATCCAAGACCTCTCCTCAGGACCCGACCCTTTCCAAAGTACGAGGTACTGAAGAATGCCTTTACGGAGCCGGGAATCCAAAACTTGACTAACCTCGTATTTTAGATTATCCTCAGAGACCAAAACAGAGGTAGGGAGAGGACGAGTGGACTTGAGGACTAAAGGCTTTTTAGGAATGGGTAAGGGCATGAGAAGAACAGGAGTCTGAGCAGGGTCCCCCACACCCTTAAAGATGAGCTGGGCATCCATAACAGGACCACCAGACTGGGCAGAGGTCAGCAGATCCCTGAGGTCAGGTTGGTTAGAAAGTGACATGTCACAAGAGTCAAGCTGGATAGCTGCAACACAAACAGAATGCAGAGAACCCTGAGAAAAAGATTGAAAACCCCTCGTGTCCGAATGAGGTATTCTATCCAAAGGATGGATTGAGCCTCTTAAACGGGTTTGAACGGACATAGTAGCAGTAGGGTGAGGCCAGGTCACCGAAGGTGCTGAACAAGAAGCAGGAAGCTCATTGGGCATGGGCTGAACTGGCATAACTGGTGCAGAGGTCGACTGAATAGTATTGTCAGGTGTAGTGACCATCCCAATCGCATCACAGGGCATAGCAACTGTGGAACTTGCAGACAAGTTGGCCTGGCTGTGCGTCCAAGGGAGATTAGGGACAGACAAAGGTAAATGGTTATGCGAACTGGAGTGAATGATCAACTCAGGTTCATAGGTGGGCTCATCATCCAGAGTACCACATGACCTAGAGAGTGCATCAGTCTGACTATTGCAGGATGCATCCCACTGATCGCTATATACAGCGGGAAGAGCAGAAGATACTGGGATGGTGGTAACAGGAAGTTTCTCCTTTGGGGTACCCTTGAGTAGGCAGGAAGAGGAACAGGAGGAACCCCAAGCCAGGATCTGTCCAGCAGACCAGTCAACGTGTGGAGAATGGAGCCGTAACCAAGGAAGACCTAATATGATAGGAGATGAAGCTTTAGGTAAGACAAGGAAGGATAGCCACTCCTGGTGGAGTTTCCCTACTGACATCTTAACAGGAAGAGTCTGAAAGCGGATAGGGCCCCCTGGGAGAACCATGCCATCAATCGCCAAGACCACCAATGGTGTTGTAAGGGGCAAAAGGGTAAGTCTCATGGAGGATGCAGTTTCCCAATCCATGAAATTGGCAGCGGCTCCGGAATCCAGATGTGCTGAGACCGAACGAGAGGAAGCACCGACATGAAGCAACACAGAAAGGAGAAGACGAGAAGGTGAAGGTGATCTTTCAGGGTCTAATACTCCACCTTCCAGATGTATTAACCCTGAGCGTTTTTCCGGGCGAAGAGAACAAGTGTCAAGGAAATTACCTTTGGCCCCACAATAGAGGCATAGGCCCAGAGTTCTGCGCCTTGCACGTTCTTCGGGAGATAATTTAGTCCTGCCCAACTGCATAGGTTCCTCAGTAGGCAGGGGGTGTTCCTCGGATCGAAGAGAAGGGACTGGGGGCTCAGGCTGCCTAAAGAACGGGGAATGCTGGCGTCTTTTTTTCTAGGGCCCTCTCTTGAAAGCGAATATCGATCTGGTTACACAAGGTGATGACACTGTCCAGATCAGCAGGAAGGGATCTTCCTGCTAATTCATCCTTCACTCTATCAGAGAGGCCATGTAAAAAGATTGCAACTAGGGCTTCATTATTCCAGCTCCAGTCAGCTGTGAGGATACGGAACTGAAGAGCATACTGTCCCACAGACGCAGACTCTTGACGGAGACGTAAAAGAGTGATAGCCGCTGAGGAGACACGACCCGGTTCCTCGAAGATATTCCAAAAAAGTTTCAAGAAATCAGACAGGCTAGAAACCACTGGATCATTCAGTTCCCACAGAGGGGCGGCCCAAGCTAACGCCTCGCCGGACAGGAGGGATATGATATATGCAACTTTTGCCCGATCGGAAAGGAAGTTTTGGGGCTGAAGTTCAAAATGAATTGTGCACTGGCTAAGGAACCCCCTGCAAGCCTTGGAGTCCCCAGAGAAAGCCGGAGGACCGGAGCTGGTAGTTGTAATGAATGTGTGGCTGCGACTGATGCGATAGGTGCAGCGGCAGATAGCGGTTGAGGTTGTTGAACCGGGGGTCCTAATGAGGCCTGAACCTGTTCAACACGCGATGCCAAATCCTGAAGGAATCACATCACATGGGTCTGATGCGATTCTTGGGTCTCAAATCTGCGAACTAAGCTCTGCAATGGATCATCTGCAGGAAGCGGCACGTCAGCCGGGTCCATGGCTGATCAAACTGTCAGGTCACCTAGAGGCGAGGTGACAGATGCACACCGTAGGGATCAGGAGTGCACCACAAGGTTGTGGACCCTACGGCTGACTGCTGCAGACGGGAGACAGGTCCCACCGGGGTTAGAGCGTAAGATTCCCTGGGGCGCGGAGTCTAAGAGCCAGCAGGTGTTCACCAGAGCCTCGAGTGGTGAGGATGGACTTGGCTGCAACTGGCTCCAGGTCGCGACCCCCAGGGTCCCCCAGCTCACACCCACAGCAGGCAACAGGAGGATAGGGATGGTGAGGGACAAAGCCAAGGTCGGGGCCACAAGCAGACAGAAATAGTCAGGGACACGCCAAAAGGTCAGGATCACAGGCAAACAGGGATAGTCAAAGACACGCCAAAGTCGGTAAGGGAACAACAGAAGAGCACATGGCAGGTAACAGGAAGCCAAACACACAAAGGAATACACAATGGTTGATCAGCACTGATGGCCTGCAGCGCACAGGTTAATATAGGGCTCCCTGATAGGGCCTGGGGTGGAGCCATGCTTAGAGGAGAGATTATAAAAACCACCAGGTGGAAGTGGCTGGCCTCTTAGTCTGAACACATGAGGGGAGGTAAGCAAACACAGGAAGATCACTACATAACCATGACACGTGCCCTCTGTTCCCTAAGAGACTGTGTTTGTGAAAGTTCTACTGCAAAATAAACCTTTTTGGAAAGGACTTTATCTGTGTCAGTGTATAAGTCTTTGGGTATCAACCCTGGGAACCCCTAGATGTGGAGGAGCAGGCCAGGAGAAGGTAAGCCCAACAATTCAAGGCCGCACAGCAAAGGTAGTGGCCGCTACATGTGGGCGCTCGTAGTCCGGGATTTACCATTACCTCGCAAGGCCTTGGAACACAGGGTGAAGAATGTGTTTTTCGAACTGTGCCACAGAGATCAGCACCATTTTGGAAAGACTTTCACTGAGGCATGTAAGCATGGGAGAAGCCTGTATCAAAAGCCCGCGAAAATCTACAGGAGCCAGCGCCCAGTGGGAGGAGTCTGAGCTAATCTTTTCCCTGCACGAGGCACCATGTGAGTGTGTGTTGCGGAAGGAAGGACTGGGTTTACTTTCTCGCAGTTGGAGAGAAGGAAAATCTATCTGGATGTATGTGTACCGGGAATGCAGCTTGTTCCAGGACCCAGGATGCCCCTGTAAAGGGGTCTTGGAAGGACACCGCCACTCGGGTCGGTGTTTACGGACATGGGCATTCGCTTGCTACCACAGGGGCGGTTTATGCTCTACATTACTGGAGACGTCAACAGCCTGGGTATGCTGTGCGGAAAGTGCGACGGTCTGGTCGCCAACCCTCGGCCATTCTCTAGATGTGGCAAGTGTGGAGTATATGTCTTTAAGGTGGACCAGCCAATTGGGCCACCAAGGGCCTACCGCATGGACTGGGCCACGGGTATGATAACAGATGAACCAGCTGTTCTTGCTCCGCTGGCGAGGCCTTCCACGAAGGTCACACCGGTTGTCGCTGATGTTCCGGAGAGAGATGCTGCTACTTCCACTGCAGCGACTGCGGAGGAAACCACCCTGGAACAAATGGACACTGCTTCTACCATCTTTTCGGAAGTTGCCATGCCTCCGCTGGAAAGAGTGAAGCGCACAAAGTCTGCAAGGAAGTTGCGCAAGGTCCCGCCTCCGAGTCCAGCTGGATCCGATCAGTGTGAGGAAACTGTTGCGGATAAAAGTCTGACCGTGAGTACATCTGTGTCTAATTATTTGCCAGCAGAGGAATATAGAGATTCCGAGCTAGAGACACTGTCAGATCTAGAAGATGGGGACATTCTTGGGGTACTGTCGGAGGAGTTGTTGTGGGCAGGGGGAGATGATGTGGCCCCCACTTGTGCAAATGTTACAGACTGCTTAGAGTTGACCTCCGGGAGTGGGGTGTTGAATGTGGCGGGTCCGGTCATGGTGAATGTGACCCTCCCAAAGCCTGTGAAGTTGTCCACACTGAAAAGGGGCTCTGCCGTGCTGGTGCAGCAGTCTCCAAACTCCTGCATACCACCTGGAGAGGGAAATGCTCATGGGCTGCCAAAACTTGCAAGGTCACAGAGACTGTTCCACAAAAGGATGGCTGCTGAGTACGGGTTGGATGTGATGTTATGACTGTGATTGAGGAAAATCGTGAGGCTTGGTACGAAGATGATGTTTGGAACTACCGCAAGGTACCAAAGCCACTTCGGAAGAGGGCCTTTTCATAGGAACTTTATGAAAGGTTTCAAGGGTGTTTGCTGCACTGGAGCTATGGTTGGCACATCTGCAGTGACAAAATTATAATACGCCGCCCGGAAAAGGAAAGCGCTATCTACTTCATCACTAACACAATACCAAAATACTATAAAAACAACATAGGATCTTGATCATAAACAACCAGAATTAAATATTCACCTCCAGCCCTCACAGAAAATAATTCTATATCTTGATCTCCACAGGTAAAAATTATTTCCTGTGTTGCTCTGTGGTGCATTGTGGGTGTAACAATCTGTCACTGATGGTATTCCGCAGGTATTCTGCAGACTGACCAGCGTATTGTGGAGTGAATGGGAGGAGTTGTCCAAGATAGAACGTAACTTGCAACATTCTCCTCTCCAACACTGTAAAAGACTCCAATTCAAATCCAACAATATCACTGGCCTTCAGTTTGTTGAGTCTGTTGGTATCGGACACCCTAACCCTGCTTCCCAAGCATGCCACTGCATACAGGAGAGCGCTGGCCAGCACAGACTCATAAAACATCTTCTGCATCGTCCGGCAGATGTTAAAGGGCATCAGTCTTCTCTAAAAAGTAGAGGATGCTCTGGCCCTTCCTATACAGAACCTAAGTGTTCTTTCTCCAGTCCAGCTGATTATCTCCCAAATACTGAGACGCAACAAAGGATGAAAAAAACCTGAAAATCCTTATTTTTTTTAAATTTTTTAAAGGAATTGTTCATGATAATACTTTAAAGTTTACATCTGCTTTGAGGATTTCTGGTTGCATAATTTTCTACAAAAGAGGAATAATACATTAGTCTGATCTGCAGCAATTGTCTGCAGAGCTAGACCTTGACCTTGATTGCAGCAGGGTAGCACAGTAACTAAGTGGTTAGAACTTCTGCCTAGCAGCACTAGGGTTGTTGGTTTCATTCCCAATTACAGCACTACCTGCATGGAGTTTGAATGTTCTCCTTGTGCTTGCGTGGGTTTCCTCCCGCACTCCAAAGTAGGGTTGCCACCTGTCCAGGATTCACCCGGACTGTTCGGATTTGGAATCATGTGTCCGGGTTTCAGACTGTTTGAGACCCGGACACATTATTTAAACTGGACTATGGCCTCCCAGCAGGGTTGCTGGCTGCAGTTGTCTAAGCTGAGAGTGTCTGTAACACTCTCTTTCACACAGCCCAAAGCGTAGCACTAACAATTCCCTCTCCCCCCAAAAAAACACACACAGATGGGAGAGGAGAGAGGGCTCAATCTGCACCTCTTCCCCCCACCCCTACCCCTCTTTGTCTGCCCACACTCCAATGCACGGTGCTGTGCCTCAGAAAAGGAAAGTGGGGGCCAGAAATTTTAAGCCCAGCAGCCTCAGATACATTTGTATGAGAGGTGCTTACTGCCAAAGGGTGAGTGAGCTCACCATCCATCCCTGTCTGTGACTGAAGTCTCCCCCTTCTCTCTCCTGCCTCTGAGCGAGTACACTAAGGCAAATCAGGGTTCTCAGAGCACCCCTTACATCAGAGTTCTCCTTTACACCCGAGGCAACAGTGTTCTCCCCTTACATCAGAGTCCTCTCCGTACATCAGACTCCTCTCTTTGCATCAGATTTCTCAGTGTCCCCCCTTAAATTAGGGTTCCCAGAGCATCCCTTATGTTAGAGTCTCCAGAGTTCTCCCTTACATCAGAGTCTGCAGATTCCCCCCTACAGTGAAAGGGAACTCTGCAAGTTCAGATGTAAAAGGGGAGTCTGTGGACTCTGCTGTAAAGGGGGACTCTTGTTATTAACTTCATATGATTAGAAATGTTATTTAATAGCAAAATATATCTATAGTTTATACTATAAAAAAAAAATTGGTGTGCGTCGATAAAGTGTTTGGGTTTGACTTGAAGAAAAGGTGGCAACCCTACTCCAACTTGCTGATAGGTTCATTGGCTCTTGTCTAAACTGGACCTAGTATGTGTATGCGTGAATTTGAGTTAGGGACCTTAGATTGTAAGCTCCTTGAGGGCAGGAACTGATGTGAATGTATAATATATATGTAAAGCTAAAGCTAAATCGACAGCGCTATATAAGTACATGTAATAATTAAATAATAATACCATTGCACTACTTGTGGTTAGGGGTTTTCCGACCTTTGGTGTATCACTATCTGTGGCCTGCTGTTACCTTGGTCAATTTACAAGTCTTTTCTATGATGACAAGTAAAGCTGTAGCAGCCTTTAGCTGCATTGAGGCTTATCTGGGGGAATTAGGAATTAGCTTTTATTAGAAGAGACAATGCTTGGTACTCTTCTGTCCTTGAGTTTAAAAAGCAGATAGGAATTAATGGTTGCTAGAATATCTTGTAATGCTATGCACCTTCTTTACGACTAGGCGATATCCTAAGGATATGTTGCTTTCTCTATGTCTGACAAGGTAGGCCAATGTTTTTTGTTTTGTTTTTTCCTTTTTCTAAGCATTGTAACACATTTATTAGAAAATTCTGATAGTTTACTGCCCCTGATTACTGATTTTACCACCATTTTCCTAGGATCATGTTAAAGACTTCACATAGGATTTTTTTTCTTGATTTGCAGCTTGTGCTAACTATTGCAGGAGAAAAAAGTTAACATAATTGTGATATAGCTTCTCTAAGTTAGCGTACTAAAAATCCAAACCTTTGCCTCTCTCTTTGTTGTTGCTACCATTCTAAAACCCTGGCAGCCGTATTATAAGTGCATTGTGCCATTGGATATTAAAGGCAAAGGTTAATCACTATGATGATCTGTTATTAAATATGAGCTTATACTCAGAGAGTATACTTAGAGAAGACAGCTTAATGTTAAACTCTCACGTTATCAAATGTTCAGATTACTCATATTATATTAGATATTATTTCATATCTGTAATCATATATTGTATGTTTTTTTATATGTTTATCCATTTTGTATATTGTGTTTAATTTTGGCATTTATTAAAGACCTGTACTCTTGGAAATAATATTCCTTATGCCACTTTCCTTTTTATTAAATACTGGATATGTTTGGATCAAGTAATAGTTGTTTTTGAAGGGATTGATGATCTAATATTATTTATAAGTGAATAGCATACTAAATGGTCTCATGCTACTCCGTTGGAGAAATACAATGCCTATAACCCTAGGAACCTGGAACACACGGGTAAATGCTGTACCTCCAATGTCTTATCAAGGCTGTTGAATTCATAACAATATATGATCCATAAATAAATCAATAAAAACGGTAAACATAGGCAACTTTAGTGCAAATTGATACTTGATAATGAGATGTTTGATAACTTGATAGTTTATTCCTTTTTATTGGTGATCTATTCAAAACAAAACAACTCAATAAACATTAACTGTATAACAAAAACAAGCTTTGAGGCCAATTTAGCATTCATAATGGAACCCATACTATTACCATACCTAACACTGTTTTGGAGCTTTGCCACACACACATTAATTTGTTCTGAATTGGCTGCCAATGCATCACATTGGACTTTTTAACGCATAAGCACCTTTTTTTTACCAAGTTCACCGTTACACATACCTCTGTGGTGATAAGTTGGAGATGTGCCTTGGGATGTACAGTAAAATGCACAACGTGAATACAGCCCAGTACCTTATGGAAAGCCTGTGTTTTTTTTTTTACTAGTGGATTTTTATGTTAGTCTATAATAGGGATAATTTAAAAAAAAATGCCTGGTTTCAGCTGACAGGCTCTCAAACCTTAGAGAATGAAAATTGATCTGCTTCCTCTTTACATCAGTTTCTCTTTTAAAGTAATCCCACAGTGTCCTCAGTTCCCCTTCACATCATGCCCCTCCCCCTTTTACACTACAGTGCAGTCCCCTTTATATCACAGTGCCCCTTTATAGTGCAGTCCCCTTTACATTACAGGGCCCCTAGCAATGTGTCCTTTGCAGTTATGGCCCTTTTCTCTTTTACATCACTGTCCTCCTTTTAATTTCTGCCTTCCATGCACAGTCCTACCTTCAGAAAAGCAGAGTAATTTTTCAACCTGTGTCCTTTCCCAGGTTTCCCGCCTGGCCACCAATGTCATCCGATCAGTAGGGCAGAGAACAAGAGGAGCTGCAGATCTGGATGGAGGGTGAGAGTTGCCCAACTGATCAGGTTAACAAGTGGGTGATTACTCACTTGTCATTATGACTCCCGCTCTTTGTCCAGACCTGCAGCCCCCTGCCCTGCTGATAGAATAACATTGGGCGGGAGACCCGATAAAGAACACACAGACTGCTAAGTGGCATGGCTGTGGGCTGCACAGGACTGTCACATGGCACAGCTGACCTTCTGCTGTGCAATCTGGTTACTAACAGGCCACAGGCTGGTACCAGTTTTCGGCCTAGTTGTTGGGGACCTCTGGGTTAAAGGAAGTACATAAAAATAACAGAAAGCTATTGGACATAGAGTTTACTTCCATGCACAACTCTGTATTTTTATTTTACAAAGATTATAATTTGAACATAATTTTTGTTTTAGATTTCATAATTAGTGAAAGCATTTTATACATATTTTACAGAAATCCAAAGAATGCTACATAAGCTGCAGCTTTGTAACCAAATAACCCCAGTGTGGCTACTGCATCATTTCTTTATACAGCACCCTGTTGAATAAGCCTGATGGTTAAAGTGTATCTAAACCCAAAAACAAAAATGTAATATATTGCTCGGTTACCAGTCATTGGAATGGTGGCTGCATGCATTTTCCTTCTATAGACAAAGAATATGTGGGAACCTTGCAAAAAGATCTGAACAAATGAATGGGGTGGGAACCTACATGGCAATGAGGTTTAATGTAGAAAAATGTAAAATAATGCATTTGGGTGGCAAAAATATGAACTCAATCTATACACTGGGGGGAGAACCTCTGGGGGAATCTAAAAAGGAAAAGGACCTGGGGGTCCTAGTAGATGATAGGCTCAGCAATGGCATGCAATGCCAAGCTGCTGCTAACAAAACAAATAGAATATTGTCATGCATTAAAAAGGGGATCGACTCCAGAGATAAAACAATAATTCTCCCATTCTACGAGACTCTGGTCCGGCTGCACCTAGAGTATGCTGTCCAGTTCTGGGCACCAGTCCTCAGGAAGGATGTACTGGAAATGGAGTGAGTACAAAGAAGGCTAACTAAGCTAATAAAGGGTCTGGAGGATATTAGTTATGAGGAAAGGTTGCAAGCACTGAACTTATTCTCTCTGGAGAAGAGACGCTTGATAGGGGATATGATTTCAATTTAGAAATACTGTACTGGTGACCCCACAATAGGGATAAATCCTTTTCACGGAAGGGAGTTTAACAAGACACGTGGCCACTCATTGAAATTAGAAGAAAAGAGGTTTAACCTTAAACTACATAGAGGATTCTTTACTGTAAGAGTGGCAAGGATGTGGAATTCCCTTCCACAGGTGGTGGTCTCAGCATGGAGCATCACTAGTTTCAAAAAACTATTGGATAAGCACCTGAATGACCACAACATACAGGGATATACAATGTAATACTGACATATAATCACACACATAGGTTGGACGTGTCTTTTTTCAACCTCACCTACTATGTAATATGTTCAGCAAGTACAGAAAATACTTCCTAATCTTGCCAGAAATGCAATGTCCTTGTCACTTCATGTGAGCTGAAAAGAGGACATAACCATCCTTATTATTGTGAAACCTAATAGTCCTCTCAATCCACTATGTAATAAAGATGAACAAAAGCAGATATGTTTGAAGTCCAGCCTGTATGGCAATTATGGCTGTCTCCATAGATACAGTGGAGAACTGTGGCATAGGTGGTGTGTTATTTGCAGGTTTACCTTATGAAATAATGGGAAAAAAGTCTTAAAATGAAAACTAATTCACCTGCTACATCTAAAGACTGGTAAATAGCAGTATATTATATTTTTGTTTTTGTCTTTAGATACCCTTTTAATGCAAAATTTTATGGAGAGAAACACAAGTCTGGTACTACTGACCTCTATCTGAAAATAATTGTTGTCTGGCTTTAATGCTGATGCAATGGCTTCAATACTGGCAAATGTTGAAATGTTTATAAAATAAAGTATGTTCTTTGTGATTTATGATTTCATTTAATTTTAGCTAAATACAGGGATTTTCCAGGTTGTTTGTGCTGTCAGCAATCTCTTGATTTACCTTACATGACAGAAAGGGTTTGCAAACTTAGCAAACTTAAACCCCTTTCACATGGACGATCCGTTCAGGCGGACCTGAATGGATGCTCCATAGAGGTCTATGGAGCGTCGGATGTCAGCGGTGACGCTCCGAAACGAAAAAGTGTGACGGAGGAAAAAGCTATTTTTCCATCCGTCATCGGATTGGATAGGGTGACGACGGACACTGTGGTCCGTTGTCACCCGATCTCCCATAGGGGAGAGCGGCGCTGTGACAGGTCCGTCCCTGCGCAGTGTGCAGAGACGGACCTGTCATCTTCCTGCTCAGCGGAGATGGAGCTTTTTTCCCACCCACAATAGTGCATCATGCATTGAGGTCCCCCCTAAAAATCCATTTGATACCCTTAATCTGAGTATGCAGCCTGGCTAATGTGTACCTTCCTTTCTTCTGAACCATATCAGGCCACATACCCTCTACATGTGGGGATGTCTTGCCAGGATGGGCTCCTCGGCAAAGCACTTTGCCCCCATATTGATGAGGAAGAGGGCCTCTTCTCCACAACCCTGGCCCGGAGGTTGTGGGCATCTGCGAGAGAAGGAGGCTTATCAGAATCTGGAAGCCTGCTTTACAAAGAAGGGGGCCCACTGATACTGCCCTTCTCTTTAGGTAAATGAGTAAGGGGTGTAGAAATTCCCCCTACTCATTCACAAAAAAAATGTAACCTTAAATTAAAGATACTTTTAAGAAACATTTAACAAGTCCTTTATTAAAAAGAACATGACCTATTCTGATGTTACCTCTCACCAAATGACAGCTCCCTGAGGGGACCACTCACCCTTTTTTATTTAAAGGGTCTGCCGACCCTTTAAATATATGGTGTGGGGTCCTCCTGAAAATTGACAAAAGACCCTTATTCGGGTATGCAGCCTGGCTGACCAGGAAAAGTGAGGAGGTACAAGAGTGCACCACCCTTTGAACCATGCCAGGCCACATGCCCTGAGTACTGAAGGGTACCATGTAAGTGGGGGTAAGCACCCTGTTGCAATGTTGGTGGAGTCAAAGGCCTAATCCCCACATTCTGTCTCCCCAAAACAATATGGAAGTCTGCAGGGTGGGCTTCTTGGTTTCTAGAAATCGCCTTTAGACTAAGAGACCTCCAGATATCACCCCTTCCACCTTACTTGAATGAGTACCCATTATTACTCATTCACAAAAAATAAAAACACCCACACTGTAGAAAAAGTTCTATATTTAAAAAAGAAAAAACAAAGTCCCTCAATGTAAATACAATATGAATCACAATATCCAGTGCTGTTGATTTATATCAATCAAAATGAGTGGCTCCCGACCACAATGACCCACTGCCATGATCAATTTGAGTCACTCGGGTTCCCTGATGGCTTGTTTACATTTCAAACAGTTTCAAATGGGTGTCATCCTTGACCAAACATGGCCAAAGCTCCCCCTTACAAGGCATCCTGTCCTCCAAAAAAGGATCATGGGGTCTGTGGGGGAAAGAGGGGGGATCTTATCAGAGTCTAGAAGCCCCTTTTAGAATAAGGGGGCCTCAAGATATCTGCCCCCTCCGCATGCATGTAACTCATTACTCAGTCACCAAAAAGGAAATAAAAAACACTCACACTATAGGAAAAGTCCTTTATTTAAAAATAAATAAACAATGCCCCTTGATGTAAATCTAAAATTAGTCACATCACCCAGCCATATAGATCCATGCGAATCACAATGAGCTTCATCCAATGATGTAGACCTGTTGGCCCGCTGTTACTTCCATCGCAAAAGTCAGGTCTCTGGTGCTACTAGAATGTAAACACAGTGCTGTCGAGCCTGGGTGATGTTATCGACTGCATTTGGTGACCATGGACCTCCCAGAGGTTTGGGAGGGCAGGCCAATCAGGGCCAGTTTCTTCTGCCGAATTGCGAACAGGCTAGGTTCAGATTGAACTCGTGTTCAACCCTGACCCAAAGCTCATCCCTAGTCGGGAACAATGAAATAATGTGTCCTGTGTAATAAAGCTGATGCTAGCAGAGGGGTTTGCCCTTGGGTGCCAAAGCTTGTATAATATTTTAAATGTGTTTTTATATACTGGCAAAACCAAACCTTATGTTAAAAGCAAAGTAGTTTGAAGAGGTAGATGCTTTATAATGTTAAAGAGCAAAAACAATATCTGTGCACATTTAACATATTTTTCATTCATAGAACAGGGACATTTTGTTAGTTTAATAACATGTAACAGACAAAGGTCATTAACAAGAATAATGCTGGTTGAAGAGAACCAGTGAAAGTTAACCAAAACAATTATACTAGGTTATTGATTTAATATGATTGAGTTACAAAATGAATGCCCTTTGTTATACAATGAATAACAATATTAACTTAACCCTTTATATCCATCAGTAGATCTGCATCTGGATATTGATCTACTTTTGAACTTTAACGGTTATTAAAACTCAATGCATATAAATGTGTCCATGGTCACAATAGAATGCATAATTGCAGAAGCCTGCACACAAATTCACACAATTCTTTGGGCCATAATACTTAAACTAGGGATGATCTGAATGTACTTACGGTAAGTTTGGTTCAACGGCAAACATATCATATGTTCAGCCACAGAATCAGAACCTCACTGAAGTTAATAGGAGCCAAGTCTGTCAAGTGTCCCTATTTTAAAGGATAATATGCAAGGTATTAGCAAAAAAAAGCACAAGGAGCTGGACACTGCCCCGTAGAATGTAAAACAAATACCAATGCAATTTTTTTTTTTAAGATTACTGTTGTGTGGGGAATTTAATAATATTTAAAGCGAAAAATGAAAAAATCATTAAAAACATATTCAGGGGGGATGCCTTTAATCAGCCTGTGAGGTAGCGCATCTATACGATGTATACAACTGCTGAAGCAAAACTGACATTTATCTAAAAATAAATAGTAACTTTAAGTGTCATTAAACCCACATCATTTAAAAATGATCAATCAGGCTTTGGTTTACACCAATGTGCATGGTTGTGGGTGCAGGAAGTGCATCTGTTCCTGCACCCACAGCCAATGTGTGCTGCTCATAGGAGATTTGTGGGGCTGCCACTCATTATAAATGGCACCCCCATGCAACTCAGCACACGGCGTATTTGCAGGTGCGGGGGCGGCAGGGTAATCACATGTTCAAAAAGGTCATACGATTTGCCTGCGCCTGCGGTTTTTTAAGGTGCATACACCTTTTTTTGCAGAAAAAATTTGAATGGGCTGCCATGCCCATGCAAACGTGGCCTACACAAAACACGGAAGTATGAATCTAGGGTAAATGGTATATTACATGCTGTTCATAGTCTCTCAGTCACTATGACTATAGGATTCATTTTATTTTTTCTGCAAAAAAACAGTTTGATCCTGCTGTTCTCTATCTCCACCTTCTGTTCATGTCCCGACTGCAGCTAATGCACATACTCAGTTTTCAGTGTATTTTCTACTCTGAACATTTCCTCCTTATCACACCTGAGCAGCCCATGAGATTAGTGTAAAAAAAAGTATGTGTGCAGCGCCCCCCAATCCTTACCTGAGCTCCCGCTGATCCGGCAATGTTCACAATAGCCTTGGCTGTCCCGAAACTCTCCTTCCTCATTGTCTGGGAGAGCAGCAAGAGCCCATTGTCTCCCATTGCTGTCAATCACAGCCAGTGAGCCAATGAGGAGAGAGTGGGGGGGGGGGGTGAGGCCGAGCCACAGCTCTATATGTCTTATAGATGCATAGAGCAGTGGCTTGGGAACATGCATGCAGTGGTGCCCCCAGGGCAAGTGGCTTTCTCTGGAGCACTGCTCAAAGGGGTAGGAGCCAGGAACACTGGTGGGGGACACAAAAAGAAGAGGATTGGAGCTGCTCTGTGCAAAACCACTGTGCAAAGCAGGTAAGTATGACATGTTTGTTATTTAAAAAACAAACAAAAACAAAGCTTTAATACCGCTGTTACTGTTACAAGGCTGCTTCTAACAAACACAGCTGTCGTGAATTGCCTAGAATGGGGTCCTTTGCTAACCTTTATTTGGCCCTTGGTGCACTATTCCTCCCACTAATTTGAGAAACTATTCTACCAACTGACATTAACAATGGGGCACTATTCCTTCCAATGATACCAATGATGGGGCACGGTTCCTCCCAATGATACCAATAATGGGGCATTGTTCCTCCCAATGATACCAATGATGCGGTACTGTTCTTTCCAATAATAGCAATGATGGGGCACTGTTCCTCCCAATAATACCAATGATGGGGCATTGTTCCTCTCCATGACACCAATGATGGGGCAGCATTCCTCCCAATGATACCAACAACGGGGAACTATTCTTCCCCCTAATACCAAATGTGGCAATGTTTATTCCCAATGATACCAACAATGGGGCACTATTCTTCCCCCTAATACCAAACGTGGCAATGTTTATTCCCAATGATGACAGGAAAAATGTTCACTCCCGCTGGCCACAATCCGACCTCCTAAAGTCCGAAGGACAATAAACTGGCCTTTTGTTTAGAACGTTTGGAGACCACTGGGCTAGAACAAAAAAAAACATCAAATCTCAGCTAGTGATAACCGCCATTTTACATTGGCCACTTGACAAAACAATACTACCTTAACAGTACTTGCTCATAAGGAGCAGAGTCCCTCTACTCTTTACAATTAAGGAGCAATACAAAAATATGCCATAGCACTTTTCAGAAAACAGTTTAGAAAATGACAAGCTGATGACCACTAAAAAGAAACCAGATCAGAATCTATAAATATACTTCACAGAGTGCATGGGTGCAAGATGATGAGGGGGCACTACAAAACACATAGTAGTATGAATGATATCTATGATTTGCAAGGATTTTCAAGGATTTGCTGGCTTGTTCAGCAAGCACAGGGACTGCCAGTGGTGCTGTAAATTGTGAAAATAATAGCTGGAAACAGCTTCAGATATTGATTACTCTCTAAGTCAGAAAGAAGAGAAGCCAGCAATGAGGGGTTTATAAATGTAATAGATTTATGTTAGTACAAAAGAGAACCATCTATTGGCTTTACACTGACCCACTATAAGTAAGGCCATTCTTAGTAGGATTCTGGATAAAGGAACTCGCCTTGCCCTTCATCCAATGTAAATTTATTGCACAGGTATTTTCTCCATGGGTTTAAAGTACAAAGCCATTAGATAACACCATACAGAGTCATAAATATAATACAGGACATGTCTGCAAGGAAATATAACTTCCCAGTACATCCTCAGGTGTCCATATACGTGGTCAGTTTCTCAAACAGTTTAATGATTATTCTTCCCACCTTAGCCAAAGGCTTGAGGAAGCAGAGCAAGTGATTTCTTTGTTGCGCATTACAATGACCCATGTTTCTTTTTGCCCACTTAGCCACAGAGAAATACAGAAAAAACATATTCAGGCATTGCAGTGTGTAAATACATATACCACCAGTCTTGCTATGCTTAGTTTTCATTGGTGAAAGTCTAGGAAATATTAACAAAATGTACCTATTATAGGACATATCATCCACCACTGTTATAGTCAGATGTAAAGCATTTAGGGCAGGGATATGCAATTAGCAGACTTACAGCTGTTGCAGAACTACAAGTCCCATGAGGCATAGCAAGACTCTGACAGCCTCAAGCATGACAGCCAGAGGCAGAGGCATGATGGGACTTGTAGTTTTGCAATAGCTGGAGGTCCGCTAATTGCATATCCCTGATTTAGGGAATAGAAGAGGGAGCGCTGTGCACAGACATATAGTTATGGTGCCATATACAATGATTCCAATTTTTGAATAGAAGTGATCACATTCTCTAAACCAGGGGTGCCAAACTAGCAGCCCGGGGGTCACTTGTGGCCCACGGAGCCTTCTGATGTGGCCCGCGACCTCCTGATCTGAGATGGTGGGTTGGCAAGCCCAGATCATGGGTTGCCAACCTGCCATGCCACAGCATTAGTGTTGTGAATGAAGTCGGTGGTGGAGGAAGCAAGTGGCTGCAGAGCAGAGCCACATAAGCCAGTGCTTCCTGTATAGCGCCAGCTGCTGTCACAGATGGAGTTATACCAAAAGCACTCTGCCTGGGACAGCAACAGCCGGCGATACCTTAATGGAACAATGTTATTAAAGGTACGTTTATTACTAAAATCACAGTGTGTATATGGGCATATCTCTTCTGCACTGGTTACTGGGCTGCTTTCAAACTGATCTGCAGGTGCAGCGCAATGTACCTGCGGAGTTACCTGCACTGAGCCATAGACTTCTGTTATTACAAGGGATGAGCCAAACACCCTCCTGTTCGACTGATCCGCAGGTGCAGCGCAATGCACCTGTGGGTTACCTGCACTGAGCCATAGACATCTGTTATTACTAGGGATGAGCCGAACACCCTCCTGTTCGGTTCGCAGCAGAACATAGGAACAAGCAAAACATTTGGCAGAACACATGAACACCATTAAAGTCTATGGGACACGAACATGAATAATCAAAAGTGCTAATTTTAAAGGCTTATATGCAAGTTATTGTCATAAAAAGTGTTTGGGGACCCAGGTCCTGCCCCAGGGGACATGTATCAATGCAAAAAAAGTTTTAAAAACTGACGTATTTTCGGGAGCAGTGATTTTTTTAATGCTCAAAGTGAAACAATAAAAAATGTAATATTCCTTTAAACATTGTGCCTGGGGGTGTCTATAGTATGCCTGTAAAGTGTCGCATTTTCCAGTGTTTAGAACTGCACCACAGCAAAATTACATTTCTAAAGGAAAAATTGTCATTCAAAACTGATTGCGGCTGTAATGAATTGTTGGGTCTCGGCAATATAGATACAGATCATTGAAAAAAAGAGCATGGGATTCCCCCCGTCCATTGCCAGGCCCTTTGGGTCTGGTAAGAATATTAAGGGGAACCCCGAATCAATTTTTTTTGAAATTGCATGGGGGTCCCCCTAAAATCCATACCAGGCTCTTTGGGTCTGGTATGGATTTTAAGGGGAACCCTGTTCCAAAATGTAAAAAAAATGGCATAGGGGTCCCCCCAAAATCCATACCAGACCCTTATCTGAGCATGCAACCTGGCAGGCTTCAGGAAAAGAGGGGGGGGGTGAGAGAATGCCCCCCTCTCCTAAACCTTACCAGGCCACATGCCCTCAACATGGTAGCCCCCAAAGCACCTTGTCCCCATGTTGATGGGGACAAGGGCCTCGTCCCCACAACCCTTGCCTGGTGGTTGTGGGGGTCTGCTGGCGGGGGGCTTATCGGAATCTGGAAGCTCCCTTTAACAAGGGGACCCTCAGATCCCGTCCTCCCCCCTGTGTGAATTGGTAAGGGGGTACCCCTACCATTTCACAAAAAGAGTGTCAAAATGGTAAAAAAAAGACAAGGGACAGCTTGAGACAAATCCTTTATTAAAAAATAAAGAAATAAAAATGTCCCACAGTGTAAGTTTCACACCGCCCAATGGACCGAATAAGAAAAAAAAAAACTGCAACAGACCCACCTCCATGGGAGGCTCCCGCCATCTGGCACGTCCTCATTGTGACAGCTCTTATATAACTGAGGATGGGGCCACCTGATGATGTAACCGGGTGACCCCGCCCCCCTCTGAAGCCACGGGGACTTCCCCATGGTTTCCCCATGGCGTCAGTGGGGGATGGGGCCACCCATCTTTAAGGTGTTATTTTTATGCTTTTTCAGGTAAAAGTATAGCTAAAGCCTTTTTTTTATGTTTTGTTTTAGATAGAATCTCTGTCAGCAGGGCTTGACAAATTTGCATTGAATTGAGAACCCAGCTAAAAAAGTTAGGTGCCAATTATTGACTAACAGGGCTTTATTTTCCCTGACGGAGATGGCAGATCTTGAATTTGCACATGGAGGGGACTGGAGCCAGACATGCTGCTGGGTGGGACGGATTTCTCACTGGGCAGTTTCAGGGGATGCATGTCTCTTTGGGGCTCTCGGGGGGTGGGGATTGGACACATGCTTGGTGTGGGGCAGAAGGTGCACAGGGGTGTAGGTGTGTGGAGGGGAAGAGAGAAACTTTGGCTCTGCTGCAGATAAGCAGCAGAGCTGGAGTTTTTTGTTTTTGGATGTTGGATCTGCTGCCTGGTGCCCAGAGCTGCATGTCCAAAGTGTCCTGCAATGGGATTTGCTCGCACTTGGTGCCAGTGGTCAGTGGGCTGGCGGAAGCCTAGGTGCCGGGACACCGTTACTGGTCACCATGGCGACCTGGCACCTGAGGTTTGTCGAGCCCTGTCTGTCAGGTTTTCATTGCTGCATAGGGGACTAAAAAATATAATAAATTACCATTAAACAGCTATATTTCATCCCAAAACAGAAAGTAAATATATATATATATATATATATATATATATATATATATATATAAAAATGTGGTGTAGACCCTATGACTGGTCCCGCTATCTTGTTCCAGGTTCTCTTTCCCATCAGTGCCAATGGCAACCAGGCATACAGCAGCATCCACACTTCTGGCTCAAAAAGTAATCTAGAGGTTGCCTTTTAAAATTTTATTGTAGTAGAACTTGTATAGGGCACAAGGAGCTGTGGGATACTCCAGCAGTAGTAAGAGGGCGCCCTTTCTTCTGCAGCTACTATATTGAAAAGTCCCTTAGCAATAGCTCTGGGAATGGATAGCACTGGGTCACTGTATGCAATGTTCCAGGCCAGGCTGGCCATAGTATTTGGAGTCTCTTCAGAGGATGAGTTTGCTAAGGAAAGAAAGTTTATAATAACGTATCAAATTTGTTTAAAAATGTTATGATCTATGCAGAATTGTTTAATAACACGTTGCACATAATTACCACTGCATTTGGATATACCCCTCAGTCAGAACTTCCCCACATAGCCGTCAGACCATCCAGTGCGCCTCCACACCACAGCGGCACCCTGGAAGGGGGACGAACCTACAGCAGTTATCAGAGCATTAGCTCATGGACAGACTGATATTAATTTATAGTTTTACAATGTATCTATTGGGCGGCCAGAGAGTATTGCAATGATATATTACATATTATAGTGATTTGTTATATAAAAGGGAAATAATAATGTTAATGAATTGATGATATCTAAAAATATGTGACTAATGTAAAATAGGCCAGAGACAACCTTGTCTTTAAACTCTGATGATGACAGTGGTGAATAATACGATTGAGAGTGTGAAGGGTGAACACTGTGTGCTCGTGATGGAGTGTAAAAGTTAAAACTAAAAAAGCATGTGGCCCCCGGGCCTAAAAAACTGAAATATATGTAGCTCTCTGCTCCTAATGAGCAGACGCTATTGTTCTTTTTCAAATTTAATTGTCTGAAGTTGTAGTTTGGCTCAGACTAATTTCTCTAAAAGTTATGGTTTCTGTACCAGTCCAGCTGGGTTGCACTGATTCCCACTTGACCGTAGGTGTCGCTGTCACCGTCGGTGGGTGTGGAAAAGCAGCAGGCTGGATGCATTAAATGCCACCTATTGCTTGGAAATAGTTCAGTGGGTGTGGCTTCCCTGCTGTGCATTCTGGGAGAGGGTATTTAAGGTACCGACACCATTTTTTTCTGGGTCTGTTCCGTATGTCCGCTATCCCGACCCATGGCCCTCCTGCCCTGGGGTCTGTGTCTCATGGATTTGCCGCCTGGCCCGAGGCCTCACAACTGAGAGTGTAGGCCCAGGAATGTCTTGGGGCCTACTGATCCATGGGAGGTCCTGTGCTGTCTCGCCTGCGGGGAGAAGCCAAGTAAATGAAGAATCCAGGGGAGGACTTCTCAGGTGGAGGACCGAGGCTGGTGTCTCTGGAGGAGCCTGGAAACTCAGTTGAAGGACACGACCCGGATCATTATCCTTACAGTATCACCGGGTCGGCTGAAAGAATCTGGTACTGTATGGTAGTTCTTCCTAAAACTCTCAAAACCACTAAGTTTAATTAACAAGTCTGTGGCAGGGACATTGTTTAGCATTTCATCGGCTGCTAGGTCAAGTGAGAGGGGCCTATCCGGTGACTACTGGATCCTGTGCTCCTGGTCTGTGGAGTTGTTTGTCCTCTGGATCTGACCAATACCTCTAACCCGCAATTACTAGAGAGGTATTTGTACTTTCCTGACTTGTTAGTGTCTCAAGAAATGAGATAAGCCTTTAGTATATCAGGTGTGATCAATTTTCAGTGACAGTGGCACTATAGTTTGTAGACTATATAACTTTCACAAAGACCACATTATTAATTATGTATATTATCTGGGTTATTTTTACCAAAGATATGCATATATATAGCAGTACAAATTTTGCCCAAAATGTATGAAGAAAAATTACTCATTTGCAAAATTTTATGACAGAAACAGAGAAAAAGGCATATTTTTCACATTTAAAGTCTTTTTTATTTATAGCACAAAAAATAAAAAAAACCCACTAGTGATTAAATACCACCAAAAGAAAGCTCTATTTGTGTGAAAAAAAGGACACAAATTTCATATGGGTACAGTGTTGCATGATTGAGTAATTGTCATTCAAAATGTGAGAGTGCTGAAAGCTGAAAATTGGTCTCGGCAGGAAAGGGGTGTAAGTGCCCTGTATTGAGGTGGTTAAGCTGACCACTTCCACTTTCTCTTTGTCCCAGTGCACAATACCCTCCCTCCCATTTTCCTTTTTATAGCACTTCTCAGCACATTCTCCTCCACAGTCATCCATTACTTATCTTGGGTATGGTCCCTTTTTTTGCCATACCTACCAGATGACCAAAAGCCACACCTCGGGTCTATTTATGCTGTCAGTCTTGTTGTGTGTTTATGTGATCCATGTTTGTCTCAGTCTTAGGGGCACCACTATTGGTCTCAGTTCCCTTGTGTAGCTACGTCTCTGTTCTCCTAAGCCACTGATTCCTAACATAATAGTGATGCTCACTGCGACCAGATCTGCTATGCTTGGGAACTGAGAGTTTCCAAGCGTAGCAGACACTCTCAGTTCCCAGTTACTTGAGTTTTTTGTCTTTTTCAGAATGCTGAAAGTGAAGGTTATTTGCCGTGTGCAACTTGCAGTAGAGGATAAGGTTTTTTGTCATTTATTTTGGCAGGATCTCACTGAGGAGGAGCTGTTGGGAAGCATTCTGACTGCACATGCCTTAGCTGTTGAGGGCAGATTTTCCGTTAGTGAAGTACAATATTTTCTTCAGGTCTGTTCTGAGCTGCTATTTCAGTTTACCTCTCAGGCCATGATGTGCACTGTTTCATTGAGCAATGTGAGAAAGGGAGAGACAAACTGACTTTAGTTTACCCTCTGCTACAAGCTTGTTCGGAGATCATATCCCAACTACTAGATGAGGCACATAAAATCAGATCTGCTGCTAAAGATCAAGAATCTGTTCCTCTGTTACCCTTATCAACTTCTGCTGCTACTGAGCATTCCTTACCTCATGTAGATGAGTACCCTGCCACCAGTAACTACATTTCCTCTATAAGTAATCCATTGGAAGCTCCCCCTGCTGTACCATTGCCCATAGCAACGTCTCAGGCCTCTTCCTGTACTTCTGCTACTCTTCCCTCTATTTCTCCCATTACTATTACTACCTTTCCCTCAACAGTACACTCTGGTCAGCACAATGCAACTACATGCAGGACTCCAGTATCCAAACCCAAAAATGGCGGCACAGGGGTGTAGTGGTTAGCACTCTCACCTAGCAGTAAGAAGGGTCGCTGGTTTAAATCCCAACCACGACACTACCTGACTGGAGTTTGCATGTTCTCCCTGAGCTTGCGTGGGTTTCCTCCGGGTACTCCGGTTTCCTCCTACACTCCAAAGACATGCAGGTAGGTTAATTGGCTTCTGTCTAAAATTGGCCCTAGTATATGAATGGGGACCTTGGCTTGAGGGTAGGGACTGATGAGAGTGTGCAATATACAGGGATAGGGATAATTGTAGACACTCACTTAGGTTGAACTGGATGGACTTGTGTCTTTATTCATCCTTACTAACTATGTAACTATGTAAAAAGAAACACAACTTTTCTCCTGCTCTTACAACTCTGCCCCTATCTATATTGCCTGCTGATGGCGCCCAGTCCTCCATGCTGATGACTGCTGCCGATGCAGTCCAGTCCCCCTCAATGCTGATGACTGCTGCTGATGGTGCCCAGTCCTCCTCCGTGCTGATGACTACTGCTGATGGTGCCCAGTCCTCCTCCATGCTGATGACTGCTGCTGATGTTGCCCTATTCGCCCCCATGCTGATGACTGCTTCTGATGGTGTCCAGTCCCCCTCCATGCTGATGACTGCTGCTGATGCAATCTAGCCCCCCTCAATGCTGATGACTGCTGCCGATGCGATCCAGTCCTCCTCCTTGCTGATGACCGCTGTCAATGCAATCCAGTCTTCCTCCATGCTTATGACTGCTGTTAATGCGATCCAGTCCTCCTCCATGCTAATGTCACCTGCTGATGGGGTCCATGCCTCCTCCTTGCTGATGCCACCTGCTGATGGGGTCCATGCCGTCTTCATACTGATGCCACCTGCTGATGGGTTCCATGCCTCCTCCATGCTGATGCCACCTGCTGATGAGGTCCATGCCTCACCCATGCTGATGCCGCCTGCCAATGGTGTCCATGCCTCCTCCATGCTCCCGCTTGCCCATGGTGCCCATTCCTCCTCTATGCTGCCGCTTGCCAATGGTGTCCATTCTTCCTCCATGCTGCCAGTTGCTGATAGGGTCCATTCCTCCTCCATGCTGCCTCTTGCCGATGGGATCCATTCCCCCTCCATGCTGCCGCTTGCTGATGTGATCCATTCCTCCACCATGCTGCCGAATGCCGTGGGTGACCTACTATCTACTGCCAAGCCTGCCACCAAAATGAACGATGCTGATTCCGGGGCCGCTGCCAAGCAGCACCATACTGATCACAGGGCTGCTGTCCAGCTGGACTATGCCGATACCTGTGCCGCTGCCCATCCTGATGTACCTCTGCCTGCTGCCCAGTCTGCTGATCTGGTGCCTGCTTCCCAGCCTGCCTCTAGATGTCCTGTGACCAACAACCGGCCTGCCTCTGAGGATCTGTCCAGCGAAAAACCCAGCCAGTTTTGGGACCCTGGAGGTGGGGTTCTCACTAAGCTTTCGGACATTGGCAGTGGAGGTTTCAGTCGGCTTATAGACCCCAGTGGTAGGGCCCTATGGAGCATCCAGAGGCCGTTCCTTGGGGAGAGGGGGGGAATCTGTAAGGACTGAGTTCACCTGCTGGTGGCACTGTAATTCTCTGGACCGATGGCTGCAGTTCCAGTGTCCACCAGCAGGTGTCTCCCAGAAGCAAGCAGGTTCTGATCAACCACACCTGGGTCCAGCTGCCATGTGGATATTTAAGGCTAATAAATAATAAAGGAAAGCACTTGAATCCACTCAAAAATCGAATTCAATTTAGAGGATAATTCCATCAATATGACAGGCTTCCTTCCCATGAGCACAAACGTATTATAGTGGAAAACAATGAGGGAGGATGTGAGACCATAGCGGACTCACGAATGCTCACATAGGGACAAGAAAGCTCAAGAATATAATAAATGAAAAAATTGTAAACTTTATTAGAAAATTCACGCAAACATCTTAAACAGTAAAAAGAGACTCCACAGGTGAATCGTCCATCAAAACCTGTGGGGTCCTTTCTATGACAATACCAGATATACACAGGTGAAATAAATGGCTGTAGAAGAATGTGTAAAAAAAGGATCTAAACAAAAAAACAAGACATGTGGTATAAAAACAATGCTAAACACTGCTATTACAGATGTAGGGTCACCCCCTCCTATGTTCCCTCCCGTCTTTCCTATGGGCCCAGCTGAAGCTGATAGTAGATGTATGTGGGCCAGGCAAAAAATGCTCACAGTTCTATCCAAAAATGTCCTTTTTGTAAGCCGTATCAGGCTCAATGAACGTGCAGTCAGGAATAAGTTCCACAGATTGTGGCATATAATTTATAAAGTCAGGGATCCAAATGATCAGATATATGTCCATAGCTGTAACAAATTTACCTGAAAGTACAAGTATCATCCGTCATCTAGTGGTGCAATCATATAGGATAACAGAGACCCAGTGTGTGCCGCTAGTGCCACGCTGTTCTTGGTCAAATATACAACGCTCACTGGTATGACTTCAGTGGAGGTCCTGGCAGAACGATACCGCTATCAGCTCAGACACCATCCAGAGACAAACGAGTGGATTCCGAGTGGAGCGGAGCAGTTGCCGGTCACACAAACGTTATGCAGCATGGGTCTCATGGATCACACATCCTGAGTCTATCCAGTTCATAGGTGAATTCAGAAGGAGCGAGTCTGCATTAGTATCCAGCAGAGGGAGCTCTGAGTAGAAAATGCACCAGTCTAGTGAGGACTGAACAGAAAGTCTCTATGCAAATGCCCAAAATGGCCGTAAAGATGGAGGATTATGCGGGGGGCGCACGGGAGGGGATGACAGCAGCGTTAGACCATGCTAGGTCAATGCATTTCGTGCCCTCAAATGACACTTCAACTGGACTACATCTATAATAGCAATGTTTAGCATTGTTTTTATACCACCTCTTGTTTTTTTGTTTTTTTGTTTTGATCCTTTTTTACACATTTTTCTACAGCCATTTGTTTCACCTGTGTATATCTGGTATTGTCATAGAAAGGACCCCACAGGTTTTGATGGGCGATTCACTTGTGGAGTCTCTTTTTACTGTTTAAGATGTTTGCGTGAATTTTCTAATAAAGTTTACCATTTTTTCATTTATTATATTCTTGAGCTTTCTTGTCCCGATGTGAGCATTCGTGAGTCCGCTAGGATATTTAAGGCTGCTCCTCCCTTCCCCCAGCGCGTCACTATCCTGTCGATTGCCCCCTTGCTAATGTATCCTTGTGCCTCCTGTATCCCAAGCCATCCTGCACCCCTCCGCCTTGCTCCTGCTCTTGTATCCAGTCGTGTTTCCTTTCCTTGCATCCCTGTTACCTTTATTGTAGATATTCCATATAGATAGTAATTAGGTTCATTTGTTATTTTGTCTTTTGGGGTTGGTTTTTGCTGTGTATGTTTATTGGTGTGTGTTTCACTGTAAATAAATATCACTTTAATGATATATACTTTGGTCTCAGTTCTCTTGTGAAACTACGTGTCTGGTCTCCTTAGCTGCTGATCTCTGACAGAGATACACATTTGTACATTTATAGCATATCCTCAATCCTCAATATTTTGAAGCTGTATTTTACCATCTGAGTCTTATCGGTATTTTAAAACAGGAGCTTATCTTTATGATAGAACATACTTACCACCATTATATGAGCCACCTTAAAGCGGAGGTCCACCCTAAAATGGACCTCCGCTCATCGGAATCCCCCCCCCTCCGGCGCCACAATCGACACCTTTCAGGGGGGAGGGGGGTGCAGTTACCTGGATAATCCAGGTAACTGCACCCACTTCCGGGCTAGCTCTCTGCGGAAAGGGGCGTACGTTACGCCCCTTTCCGCAAGCGCCCGCCCCCTTCAGCAAGTGCCCCGCTGCCTGCTGGGAAACACACAGCTCCCAGAGGCAGCGGGGACCATCCGGATTGCGCCGCGCGGCTCGCGCATGCGCAGTAGGGAACCGGGAAATGAAGCCGAAAGGCTCCATTTCCTGATTCCCATACCCAAGATGGCGGCGGCAGGACCCGCCAGACGAGCGAGCGATCGGCTTCGGGTGCCGACATCGCGGGCGCGCTGGACAGGTAAGTGTCACTATTTAAAAGTCAGCAGCTGCAGTATTTGTAGCTGCTGGCTTTAAAAAAAAAAAAAAAAACGCGGAGTCCCGGTGGACTCCCGCTTTAATCTCTTTTATATTCCATTCTATAGTTATCAAACCTCATAACCTCATATTCATATTCATCAAACCTGTACATTTCTGGCTTGGTTTTCCTATGTGTTCCAGTGCCCACCCAGGGAGACTCCTATGCATGCATGTCCTTATTCTAGGCAAGGTGAATATTTTATATATATATATATATATATATATATATATATATATATATATAGTTACATACTTAGTAAGGTTGAATAAAGACACCAGTCCATCAAGTTCAACCTGAGTGAGTGTCTACAAAATCCATATCCCTTGCACACTCACATCGGTCCCTATCCTCAAGGAGCCCAGACATATGGTGTACGTTATTTACAAGTTTTGAGTGCTATAGGTCGCTGTTTGCTAAATTTATGTAAAATAACAGAATATATTGTTATACAAGTGAGATCTACTCATTATTGTTTCCCTATTGTGTATCCTGAGGAAGCAGAACAGTGAAACATGTTGGCGCACAGGGATTCACCTACCTTTAATCATGTACCAACCATGTTCTTTGTGAAGTGTTGAGTCCTGAATGACCCAATTTTTGTGATATATATGTATACATGTTTTTAACTAATATGTTTTCTATGTATATTTCTTGATTTTATATTTTTGTTTATCAAATAAAATAAATGGATTTTATTTTAATTTTCTTGTCCAACTTGCCTTTAAAATCCGACCTAGTCAGTTTTTTTTCCTTTGTCTTGTAGTATGTTTACGGATGTGGCAAGGGACTGTCTCTAGTAATTGTATCAATTCAGGGACGGGATAGCAAGAGCAAGAAAATGGAATAGGTACAGGAAAAGTACTACATCTAGTACTAACCTCAATGGGTATTTTGTGATCATCTATCATAGGTACCACTGAGAGCCAAACTGAATACCACAGCGTAAATGCTCTTTTTTTTTTTGTGTGTGTTGTACATCTGTACTTTGTTTAGCAAATCCCCTAAATAAAGATTGGCTGCCATAAAAAGCTTATTTGAAAATACATAAATTTAGTTTATTGGTTAAAAAGATGTAAAACATCAATTACAATTTTAAAAACAGAAAATATAAAATACATCGCAAAATTGTTGCCAAACCAGTACAGTTTTGCCTATTTTACATTTTAAACAGCTTCTATATTCTTTTATTATGCTATTTAATTAAAACAGAGGCAAGGGGCCACATCTTGTTTATTTGTACGTTGGAAAGATTTTAGAGCAGATTGATCATGCACTGAATGTAAAAGGCTCCTTAATTAAACAGTTCAACAGTGTTTGACCTAAAGTCACACATCATTGGCTAAAGAAAAACATGTGCAGTCAACAGAAAGCATGGCCCGTCCATAAATATTTATACTGACTCGTGTTTTCCCTGACATTGATGCAGTTCATAATGTTGTGTAAGCACAGCTAGGGTTACATTATTTTACTTACAGTTCAGAAAAAGGGAAGCAATCAATGTCTTGCTCATAAGAGAGCATCCATGGTAAGTTAACATCTAACATATTGCTCATCTTACCTTACAATTTTCCTTCAACCAAGTGCACTGCATTTACAAATTAAGCTAAAAGTCCTGTCTTAACACTTTTAATAAAACTCATAATACTGGGAAAAAGTTTTAGTCGCAAAAATGTAAATATCAATTGTGATTCTGAATAACAATTGCCCTCTGAAGAAGCCGTAATGATGAAATGCGTTAGGGCATGCCTACGTGGCTCTCTTGTCAATCACGGTGTGTATCATCCCAGGTCTCATCGCGGCCAGTCATCCCAGGAAGCGGTGAGAGGACATCTGCTGTGTTGTACAGGCTAATGGATACACACTGTTTTTATAGTTCTTCCTGTAAGCATATATTGTTTGTGGGTGATATTTATTAATAAAATTACAGTATTACACTATGTGGGGTGTTCCTTTGTTTTACATGATGCACTTCTGAGCCACTTTATGAGGAACCTTGCATATAATTTATCATTCATTGAAAATCAATTACTGTATTGAATACTTTTGGGTATTTTTAAGCGCTGTTAATGCTGGGATTGTATTCATATTTTCCTTGCATATTTTCACAATTTTAATTATATAATAGCAGATATTGGGCAAGAAGTTTTTTGTCTGTTGAGAGCTGGGATCGGTTACACTTAGTGCAATAGTGCGATCCAGATACATTACACACCCATACACACTGATTACACCCAGATACATTAGACCCCCCATTCACACATCTCACACCCAGATACATTACACCCCCATACACACATATCACACCCAGATAAATTACACCCCCATACACACAGATTACACCCAGATACATTACACCCCCCCATACACACATATTACACCCAGATACATTACACCCCCCCCCCCCATACACACATATCACACCCAGATAAATTACACCCCCATACACACAGATTACACCCAGATACATTACACCCCCCCATACACACATATCACACCCAGATACATTACACCCCCCCATACACACATATCACACCCAGATAAATTACACCCCCATACACACAGATTACACCCAGATAAATTACACCCCCATACACACAGATTACACCCAGATACATTACACCCCCATACTCACATATCACACCCAGATACATTACACCCCCATACACACATATCACACCCAGATACATTACACCCCCCCCCCCCATACACACATATCACACCCAGATAAATTACACCCCCATACACACAGATTACACCCAGATACATTACACCCCCCATACTCACATATCACACCCAGATACATTACACCCCCATACACACATATCACACCCAGATACATTACACCCCCCCCCCCCCATACACACATATCACACCCAGATACATTAAACCCCCATGCACACAGATACATTATACCCTCTATACACATAGACACATTACATCCCCACAATCATTAGTATGGAGAACTCCCCTCCAATCAATTTCTATATTGCAGGCTTCAGATGACATTAGAGAGAATTAAATGGATTACTAACCCCAGAAAAGGCAAATGGAAGGCTCCAACAACTGCTTCATTTGCCAAGCAGCCCAGATGAGGCTGGAGCCCCATGCGGTTGGTGTTCTTGGGGGCCCATATCTAGAAGGGAGCGCTGGGCCTCTCACACATATCTACGCAAAGCACACGCAGCCGGCAGTCCGAGCCGAGGAGGAGGAGAAGAGATAAGTCCTTAGTGATCTGGTCGGGCTGAGCATTAACAGATACTGTCTGCGACATGTGAAAGGTGACAGGCAGCTGCAGGAGAGCTTTGTATTTCTACTACTAACTTCTGGCTACGCTTCCCCCCCCCAGCTCAGGGGCCGCAAACACCATCACTCCTTACACACACTCCATGTTGTGTATGTTACTCACATCCCTGGGACATGCAGCACAGCGCCCCCTAATTTATATGCACACTTGCCTATAGGTAGCACCAGCCCTGCCAGGGGGGGGGGGGGGGCTCTTGACCCCCCCTTGCCCCTACCTGTGGACGCCCATGTTAATGACATAAAGTGTTAATGAAACACATCCGAGTGGACAGATTTAGGGACCCTCACACATTTCTGGCATCATCTTTCCTAAACACGTTGTCCCTTTCAAAGAAGATGTTTACTGTACATGCTGTCACTTACAACACAAATCAATTTTTTTTTTAACATAGTACACAGAACCATGAAAATCATTTCATTATGCCCCTTTGACTCATAGAATCATTGAAAAGGGATGTCAGAAAAAAGGCTCAGTAGTCCATCGAGTCTGCCTGTTTTCTTTTTCTTTTTTTTTTTTTTTTTTACTACATGTTTTGTATTTTTTCTTTTTCTTTTTTTTAACTTTTTTGTCTGATTATAAATCTACAGTGAGGGAAAAAAGTATTTGATCCCCTGCTGATTTTGTACGTTTGCCCACTGAAAAAGAAATGATCAGTCTATAATTTAATGGTAGGTTTATTTTAACAGCGAGAGACAGAATAACAACAAAAATATCCAGAAAAACTAATTTAAAAAAATAAATAAATTGATTTGCATTTTATTGAGTGGAATAAGTATTTGATCTCTTATCAATTAGCAAGATTTCTGGCTCCCAGGTGTCTTCTAATGAGCTGAGATTAGGAGCACTCTCTTAATCTATCATCTATCTCTCTCCTAATCTCAGTTTGTTACCTGTCCACAGAAGCAATCAATCGATCAGATTCCAATCTCTCCACCATGGCCAAGACCAAATAGCTGTCCAAGGATGTCAGGGACAAGATTGTAGAACTAAACAAGGCTGGGATAGGCCTCAAGACCATCGCCAAGCAGCTTGGTGAGAGAGTGACAACAGTTGGTGTGATAATGGAAGAAACACCAAATAACTCAATCTCCCTTAGTCTGGGGGTCCATGCAAGATCTCACCTCGTGGAGTTTCAATGATCATGAGCTCGGTGAGGAATCAGCCCAGAACTACACAGAAGAATCTTGTCAATGATCTCAAGGCAGCTGGGACCATAGTCACCAAGAAAACAATTGGTAACACACTACGCCATGAAGGACTGATATCCTGCAGCGCCCGCAAGGTCCACCTGCTCAAGAAAGCGCATGTACAGACCCATCTGAAGTTTGCTAATAAACATCTGAATAATTCAGTGGAGAACTGGTTGAAAGTGTTGTGGTCAGATCAGACCAAAATCAAGCTATTTGGCATCAACTCAACTCGCCATGTTTGAAGGAGGAAAGCTGCTTATGACTAAGGCCGCGTACACACGGGCGGATTGTCTGCCCAACTAAGTTCGTCAGACAATCCGACAGACAGTCCGTCCAAATTTTAAATGAACGGACTTGACCACACACGATGAACAGACAGTCCGCTGAAAACTTGCGCGATGACGTGTACAGCACGTACGACGGGACTAGAAAAACGACGTCCAATACACTGCAATGCAACCTTCGGCCGTGTAAATCCTTTCTGAGCATGCGCCATACTTAGTCCGTCCAACTTGCCTACACACGAGCGGACTGTCCGCTGAAACCAAGTTTGGACGGACAAAACCAAGTTTGGACGGACAAAATTACGGAAATTACGAAAGACAAAGTCCGTCAGACTGTCCGCTGAAAAAATCAGCTGAAGCCCACACACGAGCGGATTGTCCGCTGAAACATGGTTCAGCGGACTAAGTTGGGCAGACAATCCGCCCGTGTGTACGCGGCCTAAGAATGCCATCCCCACTGTCAAACATGGAGGTGGAAACATTATTATGCTTTGGTGGTGTTTTTCTGATAAGGGGACAGGACAACTTCATCACATCAAAGGGAATATGTACGATCAAATCTTGGATGAGAACCTCCTTCCCTTAGCTAGGGCATTGAAAATGGTTAGTGGATGGGTATTCCACATGGCAATGACCCAAAACACACAGCCAAGGCAACAAAGGAGTGGCTCACGGAGAAGCACATTAAGATCCTGGAGTGGCCTAGTCAGTTCCCAGACCTTAATCCCATAGAAAATATGTGGAGGGAGTTGAAGGTTCAAGGCACCAAATGTCAGCCTCGAAACCCTAATGACTTGGAGAGAACCTGCAAAGAGGAGTGGGACAAAATCCCTCCTGAGATATGTGCAAACCTGGTGGCCGACTACATGAAATGTCTGACCTCTGTGAATGCCAACAAGGGTATTGCCACCAAGTACTAAATCACTAAGGGGTCAAATATTTATTTCGCTCATTTACCACACCAAGTCTCTAAAGTTAGGGGCTCATGCTCTGCTACATTATGTCATAGTACATGTTGGCATTCATTGTTCCCTCAATGGACTTTAGCTCGCCAATGCCGGCAGCACTCATGCAGCCCCAGACTATGGCACTCCTACCACCAGGCTTGACTGTAGGCAAGACACACTTGTCTTTGTACTCACCTGGTTGCCGCCAC
This sequence comes from Lithobates pipiens, assembly GCF_037356315.1. Taxonomy (NCBI): domain Eukaryota; kingdom Metazoa; phylum Chordata; class Amphibia; order Anura; family Ranidae; genus Lithobates; species Lithobates pipiens. The sequence continues at coordinate 96,055,676 of NW_027507903.1, read as the reverse complement.
ACCATCTGAACCAAATAAGTTTATCTTGGTCTCAGACCACAAGACATGGTTCCAGTAATCCATGTCCTTAGTCTGTTTGTCTTCAGCAAACTGTTTGCAGGCTTTCTTGTGCGTCATCTTTGGAAGAGGCTTCCTTCTGGGATGACAGCCATGCAGGCCAATTTGATGCAGTGTGTGGTGTATGGTCTGAGCATTGACAAGCTGGCCCCCCCACCCCTTCAGCCTCTGCTGCAATGCTGGCAGCACTCATACGTCTATCTCCTGAAGGCAACCTCTGGATATGATAGTATCCTGAGCTGCACATGCACTCAACTTCTTTGGTCAATATGGCGAGGCCTGTTCTGAGTGGAACCTGTCAGTTAAACTGTTGTATGGTCTTGGCCACCGTGCTGCAGCTCAGTTTCAGGGTCTTGGCAATCTTCTTATAGCCGGGCCATCTTTATGTAGAGCAACAATTATTTTTTTCCAATCCTCAGAGAGTTCTTTGCCATGGTCTCTTCTGTAATAAGTGCTTTCATCTACTTGTAGGCATTCATTTACTTGGAGCAGTGCATATGCAGCTCAGGATACATTTACTGTGCTGGGATGATGTGACTCCTATGCGGTAGTGACATCATCGCAGCCTGGCCAATCAACTGGCCAAACAGTCTGAACTTGGAAGAAAGACCAGGAGAAGATGGAAGCTTCTGTGACCAGCATGTGCACTGGCAATGCAGCGCTAGAGAGGATTGTTTGACAGGTACGTCTGCCATAATGTGCTAATGCGTTGAACATACTATCACAATATGGCTAACAGCTCCTGGGGGTCCATTTAAAATAAAAATAAAGTTGCAGAGTCTAATTCCACTTTAAGGAGACAAATCTGTAGCTTACAGCATTTTGGTGGAGAGCTTTTTTTATTTTGTCCAGACCATCTCATTATAAGCTGTTTGGCTATTCTGTTTTGGTACTTACCAGGGACAATTTTTTTGCACAGATATTGGGCAAAGCCATCTGCAACAGCTGTATTCTATGGGAAATAAAATATTTGGAATTTGACTGTATCCTTAATAAAAAGAAAAAACAGATATGGATGCATATTTGGCCAAACGGATATATAAAAAAAAATAATAATAATAATCTGACCACTATACAAAAATGACAAGGGGATGCCTTTTTTTATTATTGCAGTCATACCTATTGTTTTTAGAAAACTATATTGTATTTTACAGTACTTGAATGCAGGAATTATTGGTAGCTTTTGACCCTCTTCACCATAGGCTGATAATTATGTTTTGATGAAATTATCAAACATTTGTAAATTTCCTTGATTTTTAATAACAGCGATATAAAGAGTTTCAGTTTTTATTATTGCCAAAAGGTGGCAGTGTTAACAAATAAAAATGCAAATACATAAACCTATTCCACTGGTCACATAAGGACAAGTTTTCTCTTGGATAATCATGAGACTGTAAGTGGCATGAAATGTTTTGTCTAGCAGTACAGATCTAGACGTATTGTGCTTTATCTGAGTTTTTAAAGCTAAACCCTATTTTCCAGAGTCTTGTGATTTTGACAGCCAAACTGACATCCTAATAGTAGTTCAGGCAGTTTTGTTTGCTTAAAGTTCAAAGCTTTGATCATCATTGAAAGCGCAAATTATAAAATAAATGATTTGATTGTATATGCCAACCTTTACTGTCCTCTTTTGAGAGCAAGCAATGCTATTATAGTTACTGTTTCTGGGGGGGAAAAAAATATTTGATGTAAATTGAAACTGCCAGTTCCAATCAGATATTAGCATCACCCAAAAGTGGCATTTAAGCTATGAGTGTAGCCTTGGTTTTCTAAATGTCATGGATACTCAAATGTCTCCCTAAGTTATAATGAGCACTGCAAGTATGCTGATCCAGGAACAGTTTTGCAGCTCTCCGCTGTCAAATTGACAGCCTTATCAGTTTTGTATGGAACAGCCCTTTCAAGCACATATTTGATTGTTTGCTTTGGACAACACCTCCACTTTTTAATTTATCCATTACCTTGCTGTATTGAAATAATTATTCAGCTGCTTGAGTTTTACAACATAATGCAGTTCTATCCATTTGAAAGACTCCCCAATACAGGTAGGGTTGCCACCTGTCCGGGATTCACCCAGACAGCCTAGGTTTTGAATCATGTGTCCAGGTTTAAGGCAGACTGAAAACCAGACACATTATTCAGGCCGGGCGGTGGCTCCCCAAGTAACCAAGATAGTCACACACAAATCTGTTGCCATCTGGGAGCTGTAGCTAGCTGTTTGGGGGCTGTTTGGCATCATTGGGGGGCAGCCGATGATGTCAGCAAGAGCAATTTGGCCACACCCACTGTTGGTTGCGGCACACTATGTGCACCACATCACTACTCTCCTTGGGGGCACCCAAAGGTGTCACAGTCCACTAAAGTGTTCAGGTTTGGCTTGAAGAAAAGGTGGCAACTCTAAATACAGGACAGGGTGGTAGTCAATACTAAGCAGAGCCTAATGATTAATAGCAGTTCCGCTGGTGAACTGGGATCCCCACCCTGCACAGCCAAGCACACTGAATTTTCACAGGCTCCCAGAATCAAGAAACAGTCCAGTGCTTGTTTGTATTTTTATTGAGGGGGTAAAACTTGGATAGGGAGTAGGGTTTTTTTTTGGGATGCCCGCTTGACTTTATAGAACTTTCAGCAACTTCAGGGACAATTTACCTATATACAGTTGCTTGCAGAACTTCACTGGCACATTTGACAAAAATGATCCTGAAACAGCACTGGAAGCAACAGCCTGTTATAGGCAGGAACCCGTTAACTTTGTAGCAACGTCAGTGTCCAGTTTACCTCCCTGTGGCTGCTGATTCCAGGCTCCAGCCCTCCTGGTTCTACTCTTTTCAGTCTTCCCAGACTGACACCTCAGTCCTCCCATACTGGCACCACAGTCCTCCTAGACTGCACACTCACCAGCCCACCTGGCTGTCACACCTGCTCCCGTGCATCCAGGACAGGATCCCTCCATGTGTTATTAGAGAAACCATCCAATACAATAGAGTTCCTGGGGAACTGGATGATATTCGGATCGTGTGTACTCAGCATTAGGTTGGGTATACATGTTTTGTTCGGCTTGAACTTAAAAAAGGACAAATCCCACATCGACACAATGATATGATGTGGGGATCACTCCCCGTGTACTATTCTGACTGGGGGAATCCCCCCACTAGAATACTGAAAGTCGTACAGTTCCTGCTGAACCAGCCCACTTTCAATACATTTGTACAGGCTTAAAGAATATGTAAACTCAACATTTCCTATTCCTGATATATAATGGACCATGTACTTATATGAAAAGTATCCTTTTCTCTTTGTATTGCTTCCTTTGTGTGAAATACCTGCTGTTCCTGCTAGTTCCAAGGCTTTCTCACCAAAAACTGAGCACACTAAGCAGGAGAACACAGGGTGGTCACTTTCTGGCTTTGCTGTGAACTAATCCAATGACCAGATGTGTACTGTTTTTTAAACTGAATTGGTTGTTTTACAAGGTGAGGGTACATATACTTTAAGACTTATTTTCACAACCCCCCCCCCCCCCCCATCTAGTGTTGTTTACATAGCTTAATAGCTTAAAGTGGTAATTAAATCCAAAACCAAAAAATGTAATATATTGCAGCTTACCAATCCTTACATGTGGTGGCTGTATGAGTTTGAATATTTTTCCTTGTTCTCTTCTGTTGATTCAAGGCAAGTAACATGCTTCCTGTCTTGGGTGTCTCTACTCTGGATGGAGGAGCAATGGCGACACCTTTGGAGAGCAGCATTGTTAGGCCGCGTACACACGCGGGGACTGTTCGCTCAACTTTGTTCGTCAAACAGTTTCAGCGGACAGTCCGCTCAAAATTAGCATGGACGGACATGGCCACACACGACGAACGAACAGTCCGCTGAAACCGTGCGCGATGACGTACGTCACGTACGACGGGACTAGAAACAGGAAGTACAAGACACAGCAAAGCACCCTTTGGGCTCCTTCTGCTGACTTTGCGTTAGTAGAAGTTTGGTTAGAGACGATTCGCGCTTTTTAGACTTCAGCTTAATTTGTCCGTTCACTGCGGCGCAGTCTACCTGTGAGGTTTATATCTGCCTTTCGGTACGCGTGGATCAGTTGTACCTGTTATTAGGCGCTTCTGGTCCGCTCGTTTCTGGGTTTCAGGTCGTTCTTCATAGGTCTGGCTGTTCTTCAGTGCGTTCAGTTGAGCTTGTCTGTCCAGCCGACCGTTTCAAAGCCATGGAGAGTGGACGTACTCGGGAACGAGTTCGTGCTATATTGGGGCTTGGTGTTTTAGTTGTTATGAATTGTTTTTATTTAATGACTATTTTTTTTTTTTTCCCTGTGTTTGACTCCCCAGTGTCCTTCCACGCTACACAGGAATGGCAGACTGTGGCTTCCCAATTCGCTGCCCGTTGGGACTTTCCCAACTGCGGAGGGGCGATCGACGGGAAACATGTGAGGATTGTGCCCCCACCCCATTCGGGGTCCTACTATTGGAACTATAAGGGGTTCCATAGTGTGGTGCTAATGGCGGTGGTGTCGGCACAATGTGACTTTCTTTATGTGGATGTGGGGAAGAACGGCCGGATGTCTGACGGAGGAGTCTTTAGGCAGACCGAGTTCTGCCACCGTCTCATCACTGGTGGCCTGGACTTGCCACCAGATGCCGAGAATGTGGAGGGTCTACCGTTTGTGTTTCTGGCTGATGAAGCGTTCGGTCTGAGTGAACATCTTATGAAACCCTTCCCCCAAAGGACCCTCACCCCGGAGAGGAGGGTTTTTAATTACCGGCTGGCCAGAGCAAGAAGGGTTGTGGAGAGTGCCTTTGGCATTATGGCCAGCCGGTTCCGTCTGTTACTGACAGCCATCAACCTTTCAGAATATAAACTGAACTATGTGATTCTGTGCTGCTGCATTCTGCACAATTGTCTACGTAAATGTTCAGGTAACCAGTACCTGCAGCCTATTGGGCCTGAGGCCGGACTCATATTTCCAGAACTGACAGGGCTGGATCATGCCCTTCCTGGCTTAGCCCCCCAAACAGCACGTGAGGTGCGTGACCGCTATGTCAGCTATTTTAATGGTAGGGGGGCTATTCCAATGCCAGCTGAGCAATAAAAATGTATTTTTCTTGAAATATGTCTTGTCTGTTCAAATTTTTAAGTTTGGTTCTTGTTTGCTTTTCACGTTGCTTGTCTCCTACATTGTCCTAATTCAGGGATATGCAATTGGCCAACCTCCAGCTGGTGCAAAACTACAAGTCAATCATGCCTCTGGGTCTCATGCTTGTGGCTGTCAGTCTTGCTATGCTTCATGGGACTTGTAGTTCTGCAACAGCTGGATTTCCACTAATTGCATATTCCTGTCCTAGTGCATTTGTATAGCAAAGTGGTTTTTGACAATAGGAAATAAGGCCCTTTGTGACAGAAAACACAGAATGACTTCCCAAACTGGTATTGAGTATTGAAAGAAGTAGACACACACACACATCTTTTTTTTTATTTTTTAATAGTGCACATGCCAACTAGTGCCTCTGTTTTAGATATTTTTTTTTGTGTTTTTTTTTTATTTTATTTTCTTTGGAAATCGTTTGTTTTTGTTTTTTTTTTGTTTTTTTGGAATAATTTTTTTTTTTTATTGTTTTTTTTTTTTTTTTTCTTTTTTTTGTAAACATAGAAATATATAGAAATATCTAAAATACAATTATCACAAAAATAAAAAAATAAAATCAGATTTTTAACTATTTACATAAAACAAGGGGTAAAGCCAAATTTTGAAGATGCACACCAAAAATTGGTAATGTCAACATGTGCTATGTACCATCATGAGTGATCAATGGACGTGTTTGGTGTGTGCAATCCCTTCCTCTCACATACTAGAATGAGGAAGGGTTTGCAAACACCAAATGCGTACATTGCGATCCTCTGATGGCACATAGCACATGTTGACACACCGTGTGCATCTTCAAAATTTGGCCTCTAAAAACAAGGATGTAAAAACATTAAAAACTTTTTTCAAAGGGAATGAAGAACATGATCGATTGGGTTTTAGGGAAAGGGGGCTTAGATTCTCCCTAAAACATCGATCATGTTCTTCATTCCCTGCCTCATAGTGACCAGTTCTCTTTGGATGTTTAGAATCTGGTTCTCCATCCGATCAATCTGGCCATTCCAGGCCATGATGTCACCAATCATCCTCTGGGCACTATCACTGGTAAATGGGTCCGCGACTTGTTCTACCACAACCAGATCACCTAAAAACATGTGTAGATAAAAAATTGGTTAAAATATACAGCCATTAATTGTTTACCTTAAGCTGGGTTGTCAGACACTCACTTTGTGGGGTGTGTAACTCCACCTGCTCTTCCTCCTCCACATCTAGCCCTGGGCTCGGCTCATCCAGTGGAGCTACGGAGCTTGGTCCAGCGGAGGATACCGAGCTTGGCTGCTCCCTCGCAGACACAGGACTGGGCAGCTCCAATACCGACGCAGGGCTGGGGCTAAGTGCCCAATCAGGCTGGCGAGGTCGGGGGGTCCTGGGCTGCTCCGCCTCTTGTCTGAGTCTTTGTTCCCCTATGAGAATGAAAATAAAAAAAAATAAAAAAAAATAAAAGATACTTTTAAGCATAGTGATATTTGAGTTCAGAAATTTGAATATGAAACATTGGTTTGAAGTGGTGTACAATTATTAGCTGGTTATTACAAGATCCTAGTTTAATACATCCTTAAAATGACTTTTTTTTTAGTTAGGCTGTGTTCAGACTGGTGCGATGTGCGAACGCAGCAAATCTAATGTGGTTTCACGCATCGCATGTGCAGTTCGCACTGCCCTATGTGACCTGCTGGGAGTATCAGTGTAAAGTTTTATTGACACCTCCGAATTAGTTCTCATTTCACAGTGCAATCTTTAAACTCGGACAGGAATCGGACCACATGGTTTGAATACCCATGTGATCCGATTCGGCTGTGGACTAAAAAAAGGGCCATGTACAAGTTTGGGCCGGATGCGATGCAAATTCAGCCATACTATATGTATGGCTGAAATCGCATCACACAGAGATCACATGTGATTTGCACTGCAGTGCGGTGCAAATCACATTTGATCTCGTACATTGCAGCAATGTGAACCTAGCCTTTAACCAAACTGTGATACTTTATATCTTTTGTCCAAGTTTCACAGACGGACACACTCGAATCATCCCCTGGAGTACCTGTGTGTGATTATGTCAAAAAATGTTCTATGATGTCCCAAACTACACTTAAATGTTTCCCAGTCCAGATGTTGAACCAGCATTCTATCTATCTATCTATCTAATTTTTTTTTTTTATTATTGAGTCTACATTGCACTGAATAAATTTATGAAACTTTAGTAAAAATTCATATCCTATAAACTGAGCGTGACAATTCAGTTTATCATGAACAATACCAAAAAATTAATAACTAATTAAAATCTAATCCAACACCAGATAAATTTACACCATATACAAATTCATGCTATTTACGCCCACATATACGAACAACCATATGCGCTCATTACATGAACTATTAACTACACGAACGATCAAATCCGCGGATTCACATACGGTACCTACGCGAAAGATTAGGATCAAATCCGCCAGATTCACATACGGTATGTACACGAACGATTAGGATCAAATCCGCCAGTTTCACAAACGGTACCTTCACGAACGATTAGGATCAAATCCGCCAGATTCACATACGGTATGTACACGAACGATTAGGATCAAATCCGCCGGATTCACATACGGTATGTACACGAACGATTAGGATCAAATCCGCCAGATTCACATACGGTATGTACACGAACGATTAGGATCAAATCCGCCGGATTCACATACGGTACCTACACGAACGATTATGTCCGACAGTCACGATAAACGCGGAGTTTACTCACTTTTTTTCAGGGCCTTTATGATCCGATGATATTGCTCCGGCTCCCTGGACTTGATGTCGGACCATCGTTTCCGGAGCTGGTCCTTGCCTCTTCGTACCCCAAATTTGTTGTACAAAGTTGTGACGACCTCCTCCAAAATGCCGCTTTTCCGGACATTGGGTTTGGGGTACGGGCCATGTTCCCCATCATAGTCCTCCCTTCTTAATATAGCCACCATCTCCACCATCTCTTCAAAGGCCATATTGGTGGCCTTATATCTCCTCCTTGCTCCAGAAGCATGGGGGCCATGGCTTTCCTCTGCGCTGCTCACGCTGCTAATTGAATTTGCATCCGCCATTTTCTCCTATCATTCACCCACAGCGGAACGAGGGTAAAAGGGGCGGGGGAAATACGGTCACAAGGAACGTTAGGGGCGGGCGACGCAGGCGGAACCTGAGCGCATGCGCTGTATATAAAGCGTTACCGCGAGGCCTTGTCCGAACGAAAGAAGCGAGTGCTACACGCGACGGTAAGATAGTTGTTGTTTTATTTTCGTTTAATTTAAAGTCTGCGTTAGGAATGTGTATATTGAAATTTAGTCTTATTGATGTTTAATTGATTTTTATGTGGGTTGGTGGTTGAGTGGGATTGGTGTTTTGTGTGGTAGTGTGGGGGTGGAGGTGGGTGTATAGGGGGGGTGGGGGGTAGTGTGTGTGTGGGGGGGTAGCGTGTGTGGTAGTGTGTGTCTCGCCTACATTGTCACAATATAGTGTGCATTTGGTCTGACTTTTTTTTTTTTCAGAAAATGCAAAGGTATACCCCAGACCCCTTTAAGGAGGAGGCCTTCCTCTCAACATTTCTGGACTTAATTGAGTCGCACAGTAGTCTTTGGGATTCAAAACACCCCCAATATTCAAGCCGTGCTGCCCGGAAGAAGACACTGGAGACAGTTTTGACGTTTGTGAAAACCCGACTCCTCCAGGCAGACACTGACTTTGTGAACGCCAAAATTAAGAACCTGCGTAGCGTGTATAGGTGGGAGCGCAGAAAGATCCTAGAGTCCCAAACATCAGGATCAGCAGCAGGTCAGGTCTATGTACCTAAGCTGTGGTATTATGACAGGCTGCGTTTTCTGGATGACCCGTCAGAAGCCAGGCCGTCACTTTCGACTCTTCCGTCTACCCGTCCCTCCACCCTTCCCTCCACCTCAGGTGAGCCATCCCTGGAAGATCCAGACCCTTCCTTGCTGGACAAAGTTGATGCACCCAGCTGGAGCCAGGTATATTTTCGTTTCTAAAGTTTGGATTGCTCAAATATTAATGCTGTAAAGTTCAATGTTTGAATTGCTTCCAAATCTAGGATTTCATCACAAATTAAATTAGATAGAAGGATACAGTAGTTTACACAAATGTGGCTCAAATCTTGGTGAACTGATGGAAAAATGATGGTGTCAAAATGATAGCCTTTTGTATTTCAAGACAAATGTATTTGCAAGTGAGGACTGTAAAATTGTTAGTGATTGATGATTTCAAAATATAGACATATTTTATTTATTGATTTCTTTGTTTTTTACACAGGATGAGCTCACCCAGGAGGAGGCCGGGACCAGTGGTATGGAGGAGGAGGCCGGGACCAGCCACACACAGGAGCTAGCTGGGCCCAGCAGGAGTCGGACTGAAAGCCAGGTCCCTCCCCTCCGCCTAGCCAGCAAAAGGCCCAGGAGGATGACCCGTATAGAGGAGGAGTCCTTGGTGCTTATACACCAAGCCACACAAGTTCTGTCCAAACCCCCCAATCCGGAGGAGGCCTATGCCACTTATCTGGCTAGTAAGCTACTTGAAATGGACAAACCACAGCAAAACTTGTGTGAAGCAATATTTTTTGATGCCATCCAACGGGGTCTGAAGGGTGAGCTCACACCCACCACCAAGCTTTATAACGCAGACCCTACTGCTCCTCCTCCTCCTCCTCCTCCTACCACATGTCCACCACCAGAGACACAGCATCCAGCGACGCGTGGAGGGAAGGCTGGACGGAAGAGTCGCAAGTGACTGCCTGGCTTCAGTCTGCTCTGAAAGAAGATGCAGGCTGTTGTAGTACCACAGTCTGGGGACATAGATCTCATCTGCTGCTGTTCCTGGTCTTTGGGATTCTAGGACCTGGTTGTGCTCCCTATTTACATGCTACGCAGGTTTGGAATTTTGGTGGCCACTCACTTGATGTGTGCCTGGGGGACAAAAGGCTTCACAAATGTCAAAATTGTCTCCAGTGTTGCCTCCCTCTTGATTTATTTTTGTTCTGAGGAAAACTAAAAATTTATTATTTCAAAAAAATATTGTATGTTTTTTTTTTTTTTTTTTTTTTTTTTTTAAATTTTGGCTTAAAAAACAAAGTTTATTTGTGAGTAGGCAGATACACGTCAAAAGACTCTGGGGGTTATTTACAAAACACACGTTCATGTTAATATAAATATGCTAACTTCAAGTGCAATTTTTAAAGCACTGCAAGTGCACTTGGAAGTGCAGTCGCTGTAAATTTGAGGCTTAACATTTGAAATGAGGGGAAGCTCTGCTGATTTTGAACATGCAATCATGTGTAAGCTAAAATGCTGGTTTGGGTATCTATCTATCTATCTATCTATCTATCTATCTATCTATCTCTACTTGCATAGTCCTGCTTGGCCCAAAAAAAAATGCAAGTCCATCTTGTTTCAAACCCCCCCCCCCCACCCCGAAAAAAAAAAAAAAAAAAAAATATATATATATGACAATAGTAGTTCCAAAAATATATAGTACCGTATATACTCGAGTATAAGCCGAGATTTTCAGCCTCTTTTTTGAGGCTGAAAGTGCCCCCCTCGGCTTATACTCGAGTCATCGCTGTCTGCCCGCTCGATCAGCGTGTCGAGCAGACAGACAGCGGCCATTCTATTCAAAAGCCGCGCCTCCGGCTCCGCCTTCGCCTGTGATAGGCGGAACACTGAATTTCCCAGCAGCCTGTGTTCCGCCTATCACGGACATTGTATCATCCTCGTACTACGGACGAGGATGATACGACGTCTGTGATAGGCGGAACACAGGCTGCTGGGAAATTCAGTGTTCCGCCTATCACAGGCGAAGGCGGCGGCGCAGCTTTTGAACTTTACAATGGCCGCCGACGAAGAGGGCACGGGACGGAGGCAAGGCAAGGCACGGCACGGCACGGCACGGGACGGGACGGGACGGGGGCAAGGCAAGGCACGACACGGGACGGATGCAAGGAGGCAAGGCACGGCACGGGACGGAGGCAAGGAGGCAAGGCACGGGACGGAGGCTCGGGACAAAGGTAGGCTGGACACACACACACACACACACACACACACACACACACACACACACACACACACACACACACACACACACACATGGATGGAGACACACACAGGGATGGATGGATGGATGGATGGAGACACACACACACAGGGATGGATGGATGGATGGATGGAGACACACACACACAGGGATGGATGGATGGATGGATGGAGACACACACACACAGGGATGGATGGATGGATGGACACACACACACACAGGGATGGATGGACGGACACACAGGGATGGACGGACACACAGGGATGGACGGACACACAGGGATGGACGGACACACACACAGGGATGGACAGGCATGTCTCACCCTCGGCTTATACACGAGTCAATAAGTTTGCCAGTTTTTTTGGGGGTAAATTGGGGGCCTCGGCTTATATTCGGGTCGGCCTATACTCGAGTATATACGGTAATAGATAAATTCTATATTTTTTTTTTTCAGAAATAAAAATATATATATATACATTTTTTTATTTTTTTTATTTTATATATATATTTTTTTTAAGATAGACACATATATATATAATTTTTTTTTTCTTTTTTTTTTTTGAGGGTTTTTTTTTGTTTTGTTTTTTAATTTGGAATATATTTTTTCTATAATTGGAAGATTAATCATAGGATGAGGATGAATAAAAACATGTAGTATAACTCTGTGTGAATATAAGCAGCAATGCTACTTCACTTTTCTTGCATTACGAAGAAGAAAAGAACGGGCTATATAAAAAAAACACAAAATTAGCAGCATGACGAATATGCTAGCTTCAATGCGAACACTAGTTTTACAAGACCGAGCGCTTCCGCCCTGTAAATTCTTTCTGAGTATGCGCGGAACTTAGTTTGACGAACAAGCCTACACACGGGCAGACTGTCCGCTCAAACAAAGTTTCAGCGGACAGTTTTTCGGAAATTCCGAAAAACTTTGTTCAGCAGACTGTTCGCTGAAACTGTCCGCTGAAAGCCCACACACGAGCGGACTGTCCGCCGAAACACTGTTTCTGCGGACAAAGTTGAGCGAACAGTCCCCGCGTGTGTACGCGGCCTTAGTCTGGGGAGAGAGTAGTGTTAGATGTAGTAGCAGATTTTTTCCTTTTGCAATAAAGGTTTTCAGTGAATAAAAGAAGAATAAAAGAAGACCACTGTAAACACCCTGGTCAGCGTTAAATGGTTTGTCTCAAACTTTAAAAGGAAGTTGAAAAATAACAGACTTACTGGCCAAACCCTATAAAATCAAAAATATCGCGCTTGGGGCAAACCTGAGAGCTGCAACTAAAAACCATCTAATATCAAAATATGGGTCAAATCAGAAAAATTATACATAAAGTTGCGCTAAATATACATGAAAATTTAAGTGAAAAACTCAATACAAATCACAAAGAAAATGCAAATCAAAAAAACATCCTGTGTAAAGTTCAATCAAGAAAAAAAGGAGTCTTTGTAATCAGGGAATCTTAGTTCCAAAAAGAAGCCAGCGAACAGGAAAATCAATCCTTTTTACGAATACAGTGGAATCTTCCTGACTTTGCCACTATCACATCCAGATCTGAAAAAGTTTTGACTCTTACCGCAATGGGTGGACTCCAAACCAGCGGAGTTGTTAGCGCGAGCAGACAGTCCTCTGCGGGGTTCTTTTGCGTGTATTCCGTTCCGGTGTACTACTGAGGGCATGGATAGATGCGGATCATTCGAAGGTAACCAGCCTAGATCGAAAAGTTCCGGAAACCGTCGTACGTCCTGCTTCTCCTCTCGGTCACCGGAGAGAAAGGCAAAGTGGGCGTCCGTATGCCTGGAGTTATCTAAAGCTCCCCAGCGAATCGTCGGATGCCAAGGTTTTTCAATGCGCAAACCTGTAGTGAAACACAAAACACTCGGGCCTCCCGGCCACGAGCTGGGTAGTGGCGACTGAGCCTGGAGCTAAAACGAAGAGCTCTTGTCTGTCTGGCTCTCGGACAGACAAGAGCTCTTCGTTTTAGCTCCAGGCTCAGTCGCCACTACCCAGCTCGTGGCCGGGAGGCCCGAGTGTTTTGTGTTTCACTACAGGTTTGCGCATTGAAAAACCTTGGCATCCGACGATTCGCTGGGGAGCTTTAGATAACTCCAGGCATACAGGGAGATCGGACGGCCACTTTGCCTTTCTCTACGGTGACCGAGAGGAGAAGCAGGACGTACGACGGTTTCCGGAACTTTTCGATCTAGGCTGGTTACCTTCGAATGATCCGCATCTATCCATGCCCTCAGTAGTACACCGGAACGGAATACACGAAAAAGAACCCCGCAGAGGGCTGTCTGCTCGCGCTAACGACTCCGCTGGTTTGGAGTCCACCCATTGCAGTAAGAGTCAAACCTTTTTCAGATCTGGATGTGATAGTTGCAAAGTTAGGAAGATTCCACTGTATTCGTAAAAAGGATTGATTTTCCTGTTCGCTGGCTTCTTTTTGGAACTAAGATTCCCTGATTACAAAGACTCCTTTTTTTCTTGATTGAACTTTACACAGGATGTTTTTTTGATTTGCATTTTCTTTGTGATTTGTATTGAGTTTTTCACTTCAATTTTCACGTATATTTAGCGCAACTTTATGTATAATTTTACTGGCCAAACCAACTGGTAATAGTAAAGGGGAAAAAAAGAAAACATCTACCACATCTAACCAGTGGCATCCCGTTCATAGGGGGCCTAGGGGCACCGCCCGCCCAAGGCTACTACTCGTAAAAAATTCTTGAACCGCTTGCCGACCAGCCGCTGCAGTTGTACTGCAGCAACATGGCTCGGCTGCGCGAATCGCTGTTATTTTACGTCACTTTCTTTTTTGCCCACTAGGGTGGCGATCACCACTGGGCTCCCGCAATCGCTCGGAGCACACGGAAAACCAGGATCTGTGTGTGTAAACACACAGTTTCCGGTTCTCTGAGGAGAGAACAGACAATTCATCTGTTCATACAGAGTATACAGAGTATGAACAGCGATCTGTCATCTCCCCTACACAGTCCTCTCCCCTCTTCAGTTAGAACACATACTAGGGAACACAATTAACCCCTTGCTCGCCCCCTAGTGTTAATCGCCTTCTCTGCCAGTGACATTTTTACAGTAATCAATGCATTTGTCAAAATTGTCCGACGTGGCCGCCATAATGTCGCAGTCCCGATAAAAATCGCAGATCACCGCCATTACTAGTAAAAAAATTAATAATAAAATAATAATAATAAAATTAATAATAAAAATGCCATAAAACTATCCCCTATTTTGTAGACGCTATAACTTTTGCGCAAGCCAATCAATATATGCTTATTGTGATTTTTTTTTTTTACCAAAAATATGTAGAAGAATACATATCGGCCCAAACTGAGGGAAAAAAAAGTTTTTTTTATATATTTTTGGGTGATATTTATTATAGCAAAAAGTAAAAAATATTAAGTTTTTATCAAAATTGTCGCTCTTTTTTTTGTTTATAGCGCAAAAAATAAAAACTGCAGAGGTGATCAAATACCACCAAAAGAAAGCTCTATTTGTGGGAAAAAAAGAAAGTAAATTTTGTTTGGGTGCAACGTCGCATGACAGCGCAATTGTCAGTTAAATCGACGCAGTGCCAAATCGCAAAAAATGCTCTGGTCAGGAAGGGGATAAAATCTTCCGGGCTGAATCGGTTAAAAATAATGACCCTTTAAGTGTGTGCAAAGCGCTAGACACAAAGGTGTATGGCAAATATGACATGCTGCAATCACTGAAAAAAGGCCCTCTAAGTATGGGCAGGGTGCCGGACACACAGCTGCTATGGGAAGCATGACGTGTTTGCAATCACATGATTGCAAACAAAAAGCTCTATTGGCTTCCTTTAGAAAGTCCTTGGGTGCTGAGCTCTGCGCCCAGAACACTCCCACTATAGCACTGTTCCTTGCTGTGGTTTGTGATTGGCGGGTCCCGTGCCTTCACTTCCAGTTTCTCTGACTAATCCCGGCCGATCCGAAGGTCGCTGACAGACAATTTTCTGTGAGAGCTGTGAGTACGAGGGGGGAGAGGGGGGAAATCTGCTGTAAAGGGGGACTCTGATGGATACATCTGCAGGAAAAGGGGACTCTGATGGGGACATCTGCTGTAAAAGGGGGCTCTGATGGGGACATCTGATGTGAAGATGAACTATAAAGGTGACACCTGATGTAAAGGGGGACTCTTATGGTGGCACCTGAAGTGAAAGGGGGCTCTGATGTTGACATCTGATGTGAAGGGGGTCTCTGATGGTGACACCTGATGTGAAGGGGAACTCTGGTGGTGACATCTGCTGTAAAGGGGGACTCTGATGGTGACAACTGCTGTAAAGGGGGACTTTGATGGGGACATCTGCTGTAAAGGGGGACTCTGATGGGGACATCTGCTGTAAAGGGGGACTCAGATGGGGACATCTGCTGTAAAAGGGGACTCCGATGGGGACATCTGCTGTAAAGGAGGACTCATGGTGACATCTGCTATAAAGGAGGACTCTGATGGGGACATCTGATGTAAAGGAGGACTCTGATGGGGACATCTGATGTGAAGTGAGACTCTGATGGTGACATCTGCTGTTAAGGGGGACTCTGATGGGGACATCTGTTGTAAAGGGGGACTCTGATGGGGACATCTGCTGTAAAGGGGGACTCTGATGGGGACATCTGCTTCGAAGGGGACTCTGATGGGGACATCTGCTTTGAAGGGGGACTATAATGGTGACACCTGATGTGAAGGGGGACTATGTTGGTGACACCTGATGTAAAGGGGGACTCTTATGGTGGCACCTGATGTGAAGGGGAGGCTCTGATGGTGACATCTGATGTAAAGGGGCACTTTGATGGTGACACCTGATGTGAAGGGGGACTCTGATGGTTACATAGTAGGTGAGGTTGAGAAAAGACACAAGTCCAACCTATGTGTGTGATTATTTGTCAGTATTACATTGTATATCCCTGTATGTTGGGGTCGTTCAGGTGCTTATCTAATAGTTTCTTAAAAACTATCAATGCCCCCCGCTGAGACCACCGCCTGTGGAAGGGAATGCCACATCCTTGCCGCTCTTACACTAAAGAATCCTCTATGTAGTTTAAGGTTAAACCTCTTTTCTTCTAATTTTAACGAGTGGCCACTTATCTTGTTAAACTCCCTTCTGCGAAAAAGTTTTACCCCTATTGTGGGGTCACCATTATGGTATTTGTATATTGAAATCATATCCCCTCTCAAACATCTCTTCTCCAGAGAGAATAAGTTCAGTGCTCACAACCTTTCCGTTATTGTTTTATCTCTGGAGTTGATCCCCTTTTTAATGCATGCCAATATTCTGTTTGCTTTGTTAGCATTGCATGCCATTGCTGAACCTATCATCTATTAGGACCCCCAGGTCCTTTTCCATCCTAGATTCCCCCAGAGGTTCTCCCTCCCAGTGTTATAGATTGCATTCATATTTTTGCCACCCAAATACATTATTTTACATTTTTCTACATTGAACCTCATTTGCCATGTAGTTGCCCACCCCATTAATTTGTTCAGATCTTTTTGCAAGGTTTCCACATCCTGCGGAGAAGTTATTGCCCTAATTAGCTTAGTATCATCTGCAAATACAGAGATTGAACTGTTTACCCCATCCTCCAGGTCATTTATGAACAAATTAAATAGGATTGGTCCCAGCACAGAACCCTGGGGGACCCCACTACCCACCCCTGACCATTCTGAGTACTCCCCATTTATCACCACCCTCTGAACTCACACTTGTTGGCAGTTTTCAATCCATGTACTCATCCTATGGCCCATGCCAGCGGACCTTATTTTGTACAGTAAATGTTTATGGGGAGCTGTGTCAAATGCTTTTGCAAAATCCAGATACACCATGTCTATGGGTATTCCTTTTTTTTCACATTTAAATTTTATTTATCAAAAGAAAGATAAAGGATACATTATTCCACATTTCATCATCAATTACATAGATGTACATACATGTATATTTAATAATCAAACTAACTTAATACTCCACAGTATGTACCTCTACCTTATCCCCACACCATAGTCCTAAGACATTTTTGTCACCAGTATCTCGCGTGGTTTTAAATTCTCTATCTATCTCTCTTCTTTATTTTAACCTTAAACAACCCCCCCCCCCCCCCTAAAAAAAAAAAAAAAAAAAAAAAAAAAATAACTTATAACACCCCCCCCCCCCCACCCCCCTTATCTCCAGGAGATGAAAAGAGTTCTTCTTTTATAGTATACCTAGGCGGGCGGATCTTACTCCTCAGGAACCTCTGCCATCCTACTCTTTCCTTCTTATGAATACATAAATCGGTCCCATTTCACCCAGGTTTTATTATACTGTCTTTCCTATTCCTCCTAAATTCTCCATCGCTCCCATTTCTCTTACCCTGTTTAGCCACCTTGCAATAGAAGGTGGCTCAGGATCCCTACAACACAAGTGACACAAGCTTTGTCAGCATTCATCAGATGGCACAGTACTGATTACCTTATACTTCTGCACCGGGATTTGCGAACAATGAAGTAAAAAAAAGGCAGAATCATCTGGTATCAAAAAGTAAGTACGTTTTTGGGAAATCTTCCGAACCTCTATCCAATATTGTTTGATCTTGGAGCAAGACCAAAATATATGGAATAGGGTACCTAATTCCTCCCTGCATCGCTAGCAGCGGTCTGATGCCTCTGCTGAAAATTTGCAAAGCCTTGATGGGGTAAGATACCATTGTGTCAATAGTTTATAGTTAGATTCCTGGATTCGGGTAGAAATTGATCAATTCAATGCAAGGTGGATGATATCTGGCACTACAAAGTCCTCCAGGGGGGTATTTAAAAATGCATACATCTTGGAAATCACCCGGGGAAGTGGTTCTTTTTCTTCAAAACATAATTCAAATGCAGTTAATTGCCGTTGATAGTTTGTAGGTGATCCCAAAGATCTCAAAAAGTAGCGTAACTGCAATGCCTGCCAAAGTTTTAATTCAAAAAACCCCCCTGGTTGTATCAAAGAGGAAGTTGTAGGCCAATGTTGTAGGAAATGTGAAGCCTGAAAATAACCCCTTTCCAATAGATTATCAATTGCTCCTGGCTCCATCCCTGGTGGAAAACTAGGGTTTCCCAAAATGGGAAACAAGGGAGAATGTATCGAGGAGTATTTGGGATTACGACAAATTCTTGCACTTATTCTCAGTGTGGGTCCTATGGTAGGATGTGTTTTAATAGAAATAGAACTGCATAACACCAAGGTGCTCTTTGCAGAGGTACCGGGCTGGCCTGTTGCTCCATGTCTATCCTATAAGTCTTCCTTTATCTAGCTGGCAACTCACCTCCTCATAGAAGGTTAGTAGATTGGTTTGGCAAGAACGATTCTTCATGAATCCATGCTGATTACTGCTAATGATACCATTCTCATTACTAAAATCTTGCATATAGTCCCTTATCATCCCGTCCATACTATTGATCTTAGGCTAATTGGTCTGTAATTTTCAGGGATGTATTTTGGGCCCTTTTTAAATATTGGTGCTACATTGGCTTTTCTCCAATCAGCTGGTACCATTCCAGTCAGTAGGAACAATGGTCTGACAATTACTTGGCTGAGTTCCCTAAGTACCCTTGGGTGCAAGCCATCTGGTCCCGGTCCCATACCGGAAGAAGAGAAGTGGAAAGAAGGTGATGGAGAAGACCGGGCCACAGCTAGCAAAAGAGTGAGCAAAAGAGCAGAAGATAGCAGAGGAGCCTGGCAGAAGATACCGGAGAGTGCGGAGAAGAGGCCAGAGAGCGCGGAGAAGAAGGAAGAGACCCCCAAAGTCACAAGGGACCCCTGGAGCTGCCCAATAAATTACTTTAAAAACCTGTGTAGTGTGTTTTATTTTTGACACGTTTCAAGGTGAATGGGTAGGGGTACAATGTACCCCATACTCATTCACATAGGGTGGGGGGCCGGGATCTGGGGGCTGCCTTATTAAATGGGCTCCCAGATTCCGGTGAGCCTCCCGCCCGCAGACCCTGACAACCAACGGCCAGAGTTGTCGGGAAGAGGCCCTGGTCCTCATCAACAAGGTGCTTTGGGGTGGGGGGGTGCAGGGGCCCTCTCTGCTCCGAATCACATACCCACCATGTTGTGGGCATGCGGCCTGGTACAGTTTGGGGGGTGCTCCCTTGCCCCACCCCCTTTCCTTACCGGCTGGGCTGCATGCTCGGATAAGGGTCTGGTATGGATTTTTGGAGGGACTCCATGCCATTTTTTCAGCGTAGAGGGTTCCCCTTAAAATCCATACCAGACGGAAGGGTCTGGTATTGTCCGAGGGGGGGAACCCCACGCCAATTATTTTTTTTCATTTTGGCAGGGGTCCCCCTTCATCCTCAGCACACAAGTCGCTCCGCAAGTTGGATCATGATGATCCGACTTCTGGTGTGACTTCTATTCAAATAAATGGGCTCCCATAGGGAACCATTGATTTTGAATAGAGGCAGAGAAACGCTGCTAAAAGCTAGCGCCGCTAAACATGCATTAACGGTAATGCAAAACGCTGATAAAATCACGTTTTTCAACCAGCATTTTCTGCCAGCAATCTGGCATCCAGAAACAGCTTTTTTGAGCTCCAGTGTGCATGCAGCCTAAAGCAGGGTTAAGCTATAAAAAAAATATCCCAAGCTGTGAACATCTCATGGAGCACTGTTCAATCCATCATCGGAAAATGGAAAGAGTATGGTACAACTGCAAACCTACCAATACATGGCCATCCACATAAACTGATAGGCCGGGCAAAGAGAACATTAATCAGAGAAGCAGTCAAGAGGCCCATGGTAACTCTGGAGGAGCGGCAGAGATCCACAGCTCAGGTGGGAGAATCTGTCCACAGGACAACTATGACAACTATTAGTCGTGCACTCCACAAATCTGGCATTTATGGAAGAGTGGCAATAAGAAAGCCATTGTTGAAAGAAAGTCATAAGAAGTCCCATTTGCAGTTTGCAAGAAGCCATGCGGGGGACACAGCAAACATGTGGAAGAAGGTGCCCTCCTCTGATGAGACCAACATTTTTTGGCTTAAAAGCAAAATGCTATGTGTGTCAGAAAACAAACTCTGCACATCACCCTGAACACACCCTCCCCACCATGAAACATGGTTGTGGGGATGCTTCTCTTCAGCAGGGAAGCTGGTCAGAGTTGAAGGGAAGATGGATGGAGCCAAATACAGGGCAATCTTAGAAGAAAACCTGTTAAAGTGGTTGTAAACCCTTACAAACCACTTTGACCTACAGGTAAGCCTAGATTAAGGCTTACCTGTAGGTCCAAGAAATATCTCCTAAACCTATATGGTTTAGGAGATATTTACCCAAAGACAGCCACCGCTGTCTACGGCACATGCGCCATAGACAGTGGCGCGCAGGTGCACTGGGCAGGCCGCAGATCGCGGCGATATGCTGCGAGTGTCGTCTCACGTGCGCTTGCGTGGGAGTGACATCATCATGGCTCCGGCGAATCACAGCACCGGAGCTACGAGACCCGGAAGTCGCTCCGGGATCCATGGCAGTGGTGAAGAGGAAGACGGAGGACCGCTTCGGGGGCTTCGTTCTCAGGTAAGTTATTCATAATAAGCTAGTATGCTATGCATACTAGCTCATTATGCCTTTGCCTTGGAGGGTGTGTTTTTTTTCCCCTTTAGTCTACAAAAGACTTAAGACTGGGGCAGAGGTTCACCTTCCAGCAGGACAAGGACCCTAAACATACAGTCAGAGCTACAATGGAATGGTTTAGATCAAAGCATATTTGTGTGTTAGAGTGGCCCAGTCAAAGTCCAGACCTAAATCCAAATGAGAATCTGCGGCAAGACTTAAAAATTACTGTTCACAGAGGCTCTACATCCAATCTGACAGCGCTTGAGATTTTTTGCAAAGAAGAATGGGCAAAAATGTCACTCTCTAGATATACAAAACTGGTAGAGACATCCCCAAAAAAACTTGCAGCTGTAATTGCAGTGAAAGGTAGTTCTACAAAGTATTGACTCAGGGCTATGAATACAAAATGCACGCATGCAAATGCACACTTTTCAAATTATTTATTTGTAACTAATTTGGAAAACCATTTATCATTTTCCTTCCACTTCACAATTATGTGGCACTTTGTGTTGGTCTATCACATAAAATCACAATAAAATATATTTTTGGTTGTAACATGACAAAATGGGGAAAATTTCAAGGCACTGTGTGTATTCATTGTTGTAGTTCATTGTTGTATCGTAATTACTGCAATGAAAGCACATCCATATTTCATATCTCCAGTACTTGTTTGCTCAAACCTTTGTGATTAGCTCTCCTCTGAAATTAAAACGAGATGAAAATTCCTCAGGTTATTCATTTATCAAAATAAATAAAACTTTTGGTACATCAAATAAAACTGTGAAATTACTAACACAAATAACAGTTAACAGGAAAAAAAAAATCTAGACTAGTGGATCCCAAACAGTCACTATCTATTTGTGGCACATTTTTTAATCAGTTACTGCCTGTTAGACATGTGCAATTTGTTTTGATCCAAATGTGAATTTGGACAAATTTTTGGTTATTGGTTATTAAATAGTAACGAATTTTGTTGAAATTCATTTCATTTAGTTTTTGTATATTCATTTTCTAATAAATTCCAAATTTCGGAACGATTCAAATTTGGATCAATCAAAAAATGATCAACGGATTCGAATTCCGTGTGAAGAATTGCTAGTTGTTAAGGAGCGGGAACAACATGGGGACTAGGTGCTGTGAGTTGGAGGGGTTCAGTTGCTCGCTCACCCCCCCTTTTCCTGGCCTGGCGGGCTGCATGCTGGGATAAGGGTCTGGTATGGATTTTGTGGTTCCCCACGCTGTTTTTTGTTTTCTGAATTTTTCATTACCGGCATTTTCAGTGGGGACAGCTGATGAGTTATCATTTGTTAACCCACTTCAGCCCCGGAAGGATTTACCCCCTTCCTGACCAGAGCACTTTTTGCAATTTGGCACTGCGTGATTTTATTTTTTTTTCACCAAAAATGGTTTTATTGAACAATATAAATCATACAAGTAGATGAGAGCATATAAGTTATATTGTTAACCACATGTATGCTACATGCTTGTATAGGAACATAGACATAAAAACCGTAATCAAAGGCATTAATGCTACTAACCAAGGCAAGCAGATTGATCCCCAGTGGGTGCTGTATAATTATACATAGAAGCAACTCCATAATGCAACAGGTTAGCTTCCTGCTACCGTTTGGCACTGCATCGTTTTAACTGACAATTGCACGGTCGTGCGACGTGGCTCCCAAACAAAATTGGCCTCCTTTTTTCCCACAAATAGAGCGTTCTTTTGGTGGTATTTTATCACCCCTGTGGTTTTTATTTTTTGCGCTATAAACAAAAAAATAGCGTCACTTTTTGCTATAATAAATATCCCCCAAAAATATATTAAAAAAACATGTTTTTCCTCAGTTACATACTTTTGGTAAAAAAAATAGCAATAAGCGTTTATTGATTGGTTTTCGCAAAAGTTATAGCGTCTACAAAATAGGTAATAGTTTTAAGGCATTTTTATTAATAATTTTTTTTTTACTAGTAATGACAGTGATCAGCGAATTTTATCAGGATTGCGACATTATGGCGGACACATCGGACAATTTTGACACATTTTTGGGACCATTGGCATTAATACAACGATCAATACTATAAAATTGCATTGATTACTGTAAAAATGTCACTGGCAGGGAAGGGGTTAACCACTAGGGGGCGGGGAGGGGTTAAGTGTGTCCTAGGGGAGTGTTTCTAACTGGGGGAGGGGCTTGTGTGACGTGGACACTGATCTCTGCTCCCAATGATAGGGAGCAGACGATCAGTATCCTGTCATTAGGTAGAACAGGGTGATGCTGTCTACATCGGCATCTCCCTGTTCTTGAGCTCTGTGACACAATCGTGGGCGATCAAGTCCACGGGTCCTGCGGGCACGGTCACAGAGCTTGCGGCAGGCACGTACGGCAGGAATTTCATAGTACGGGTATGTTACTTTGCCCAGCATGCCATTCTTCCCATGTATATATGCCGACAGCGGTTGGCAAGTGGTTAAGAACACGACAGCCAGCTTCCCCAACCTGCTCCTTAACAACCAGCTATTCTTCACACAGAATTTAAATCGGTCAATCATTTTTCAATCGATCCAAATTCAAACTATTCCAAAAATGTGGAATTCCTTCAAAAATGTATAAACAAAATGTAATGAAATGATACCAAACTCAAAGAATTTCGAAATGAATCAACAAAACGTAATCAGTAACATAGCTAATATATCCAAAACGAAAAAAAAAAAATATCCATTCTGCACATGTCTACTGCCTGTGTCTCCTCAGCTGAAACGTTATGTGTGTTTTTTGAATTTGTTATTACTCCTATTTTATTATTATTATTATTACTGTTTTTATTATTAGGCTATACATGACTATAGTAGTATATTTAGTGTCACAATGGGGGTTATTTACTAAAGGCAAATCCACTTTGCACTGAAAGTGCACTTGAAAGTGCAGTCGCTGTAGATCCGAGGGGGACATGCAAGGAAAATAAAAAAACTGCATTTTAGCTTACACATGATTGGATGATAAAATCAGCAGAGCTTCCACTCATTTCAGATCTACCCCTTAGATTTACAGCGACTGCACTTCTAAGTGCACTTGCAGTGCAAAGTGGATTTACCTTTTCGTAAATAACCCCCACTGTGTATAGTCACCTACAGTGATTGTTTCATTAAATGTTTACTATCATTAGTAAATTGCAATTCTATCTTTTGTTAATTTTTAGGATTTTATTTTCTCACAGGCTGATCAGAGCACAATTTTAATCAAATATAATTTGATTGATCCATTGGTTGATTGGTAGATTGGTTGCAATGGATAACTAGTTTGTTAAAGGGTTCCTTTTCATTTATACATACATTTAACCGGGTACTTTCTAGGGTCCTAATAGACCAAAGGCACCTCTGGGCACACAAATGTAAATATTGGGGGGCTCGTGTTAAAATTGTGATGACAACTTTGTGTCAAATCTAAGACCCCTTTTTTACTTTTTAAATTGTTTTTAATTTTTTATAATTCACTTGTTTTAATTTTTTAACTGAACAAAAATAAATAGGTCTAAACACTGTGATGTCACATTCTGATGGCAAAATAAATAATAGGTGGCTTGAAAATGACAGTATATAAATTATACAGCATTTCAAAATGATACAATTCATAGAATGTATCATCTTTATATCTCGGGGGGGGGGGGGGGGGGGCAATAGAAGATCTGTGGCACATTATCTGGGTTTCCTTGCATGTCCCCCTTTACTTCCAAGATGTCTTTCATCATTACACTTGGTACACTGTAATGTTTTCCCACAGTAGCTGTCATAATATTTGCTATCTTTCACCTTATTTGCCATAGATCAGGTTGTATTATCTGATTAGAAAACAGAACAAGTTAGCCAGAACATGCAAATTCTAAGCCACATGGCAGAAACTGTATAAAGTGTAGCCAGAATGGCAGGAGAATAGAAAAAGGAGACACCTGCTGGTGGAAACTGGAAGCACAACATCAGAAAAAACAGAGGCTCTATGCTATTAACAGAAACAGAAGGACATGGGGCATGTTATACATTACAGGATAACAACATATATTGGTAGAAATAATTCTCACTGTCAAGCTGGCATCACTATGCTAAAAAAAAAAAAAAAAAAAAAATGAATGCATGATTTTACTTGTACTACTGTAATTTATAGCTCTTAGTTCTTATAATAAAATGTAGGTAAGGAGCAATGCAATTTACCAGGGTGTACAAATGATTCCGCTATATAAAACTACTATTTTGTTTACTGTAACAACAAATATTCATTCATTTTGCTTTTGTTGTAATTAAAATGTGTGCAGATATGTTAGGCCTAATATACAACAACAAATATATACAATACAGTGCTAGCAAACACAATATAAGTGAAAATAAAAACAATTGATTAATAATTAACCATAAAAGTCCATATAAAATGACTTAAGTGCTCCAATCCAAAAAGTGCAAAGTGCTCCAGAATGTCCAAGGTGTACCATAAACACCCCTTCCTGTGTCCCCACTCACCGGATACAATGAACCCCCCAGCTTTTCAGTCTAGGTGTTAAAAATGAAAATATTTAAATCATGTTAGCGAGAGATGGCTCTATTAAGGTTGCCTCCTCTCTAATGTCCTTCAATATCATCTATGCCACAAAAAGTCAAATCACTCGGGTCCCTTCTGTGAAATAGTCTAAAATGATTGGACAAGCTGTGGTGCTTGAATCCCTTTTTTATCCTATTTCCATGTTCACATTATACCTCATTGAGTACCAATGGGCCAACTCCACAGTCATCTCAACAGGGGAATAACAATGTCAGGTCCCAGGTTGATTCGAATGCCTATGGAGTTCTCACATCTAATAGGTACAAACCCCTACAACAGGATGATTAGTATGCATTCTGGTGGTTAGAACCAGCAGGACTATGGTCCTTCAATTTTGTCTATGCCACAAAAAGTCAAACCACTCGGGTCCCTTCTGTGAAATAGTCTAAAATGATTGGACAAGATGTGGTGCTTGAATCCCTTTTTTATCCTATTTACGTGTTCACGTAATCTGACTCACAATGCTCTGGTGGTCTTACCCACGTACTGTAGTCCACATGGATAGGACAAAAGATACTCAACGTGGGTGGTGCCGCACGTGATAAACATTGTAATTTTAAAGGACACACCAGAGGAATGGGCTATAAAGTCTGTGGTTTTCCTCACCCTGTGTTTAGACATTTTGCTCACTACACATCTCCCACAACTAAAGAAACCTACCTGATCCAAAAAGGTGCACATTTTTTTGCGGGGTCAATGACATTAGGCGCAAGTTCTAAACATAAAGTAGGGGGTTTGGTATAAATAAACTGTGGTCTACTATGTAAGGTTTTAGCAAGATCGTTATCTTTTAATAAAAAATGCTAATATTTACAAATAATTTTTTCTACTTGTTTATGTTGATGGGTAAAGCCTGTCATGAAAGTGACTTCAAAGTTTCTCTCACTGGCCTCTTCTTCTTTAAACAGATTGTCTCTATTCATACTTCTTAATATAGACACAGTTTTATTCAGCTCTTGTGGGGTATATCCTTTTTCTACAAATCTTTCAAACAGAACTTTAGCCTGTGTATCAAAATCCTCTATTCTAGCGCAATTGCACTTAACTCTTATGAATTGACTTTTGGGGATTGCACTGAGACATCTGGGGTAATGACAGCTCCCCAGGAGGATATGACTATTTCTGTCCACTTCCTTAAAATAAGTTTTAGTGGACAGCTGGTGATTGTCTTTAAAAATAACTAGGTCCAGAAAGTTGATACTTTGGTTGACAAAAGTTGCTGAGAAGGGAATTCCATATCTGTTCTCACCAATTTTTGCCAAAAAATGTAAACAAGACTCCTTTCATCCTGCCCAAATAATAATGATGTCATCAATGTAAAACTCCATCGAACGATGAACCCTTTGGGGTTGAACATCAAATTGGATCTAAACTGTTTTTTGTCTAATTGGTAGCATTTTATTATTTTTATTATCACATATGTGTTCTTTTTCTATTTCTTTTTCTTTTCTTTTTTTTTCAGATTTTTTTCAGATATTTTTTATTTCATTTTGTTTTGTGTTTACCATTATTTTTATTATTATTTTTATTATTATTTTTATTTTCATTTTTATTATATTTATTTTTTATTTTATTTTTATTTTATTTATTTATTTATTTTTATTTTATTTTTATTTACATGTTTTCATTTTTATTTCATTTTTATTTACACTTTTTTTGTTTGTTTATCCTTATTTTTGTTGTTCTACATTTTTTATATTGTTGCAGTTATGTTAATTCATTGAGTTAATTTTTTCAACATTTTTTAAATGTTATTAGTGTTATTGTTATATTGTGTTAAACCAGAATTGACATTAAGTCCTTGGAAGTATTATAGGAATTTTATAGGAATTTTATCCAACCTGTAATATGGCGGTCTCCCCTGTGAGTCTTGCTCTGTCCACAGGGGCGCCATTTTTACCCAACCAACAAAATGGACGCAATGCCAATTTGTCTGGTCCTTTTAGGGGGAGGTGTTTCTCCTACTGCATTTAAAGACAGCTCAGTAAACCGGAGATGAGGTCCTTGATGACGCCCTGTGGGAAGGTGAAATGCGTAGACGTAATTTCCGGTTCCTATTGATGTCACTTCCGGTATCGTGGAACGCACGCCATGAATTCATAGCACCATGTTTATACCTGATTTTATCTTGCTTCTTGTAAGCATCCTTCTCCATCCTTTTTTTAGTGGTACTTCACTATCAGTCCATTCCTTGTCATTTTGGGTACCTGTTTTTCTGGCTGAGCATCTTTACAATGAAGTTTTGTCTGATGATCTGATGCCAAACCTGCCATTCCTGGCCATCATTTTTAACCCTGAAGTGACACCTAGACTGAAAAGCTGGGGGTCCATTTGATACAGTGAGTGGGGACACAGGAAGGGTGTTGGGGTACACCTTAAAAATTTTGGAGCACTTTGCAGTTTTTGCACTTTTTGGATTAGAGAACTTCATTCACTTTTTATGGACTTATATGGTTATTAATCAATTGTTTTTATTTTCACTTATATTGTGTTTGCTAGTGCTGTATTGTATATATTTGTATTTGTTCAAGTGATTCCTTGCGCACAGCAGCTACATTTGTTATCATAAGTTTTTCTACTTCATGATATTTTGTACCCATCAGCGCGAGTATATATATTTAGAATATATTTCACACTAATATACAGAAGTTATTTTGCTGTGGGGACTAAAATTAAATCCTAAATTATATTCAGATTGTTACTTCTTGGTGCTATATTGGCACGGTTAAGGTAATTAAATTCATACAGTTTACATATGTTTAAGAGTCAAGCTATCATTAATAAGTATGTTATCTTGTAGTAAGGCTTGAGGTCAAAGGTGAGAGAGATGATTGTAAGGGTTTGGTTAAAGGTCAAGTAAAATGGGAGAAATGAGGAGGATATAATTGCTGACTCTTGGAAATGCTGGTTCCCTCGCTATCATGTTGATTTAATCACTGCTTTCTGAATCACTGACTTGGAAGTTACGGAGCAGTTAGAACTCCTGATTTTCATGATTGTTTGAGAGTAGCTCGGATAATATCGAATTTATTAGATTAGCATGATGGCTAGGTAAGTAGAATTTTCAGACAGAGAGGTTAGAAATTGCACCACCATATTTTTTTTTTTACAATTAAGGTTTTCTTTAAAGTGGTTCTAAAGTCAAAAATTTTTTACTGTTAATGCATTTTTAGCCATTTGAGACAGAATATCAAAAAATAGTATGTATTTGCAGCAAATTTTGTAAGCTTTTTTTTTTTTTTTTTTATAGTATTCTATTTTAAAGGCAGATTTCATGTCCAAAAAATAAAAAAGGATTGTCTATTTAATAGGATTGAGGACTGAAAAAATTGTACAGATTTGCAGCACACTTTTTAAGCTTTTTTGGGATCGGCCACCATTTCAAGCACATGAAAGTAAAAAATAATGTATTTTTTTAGAGATTGAAGGTGGAAAAATGTTACAGATTTACACCATAGATAGTAAGCCTGCTTGAGCTGGCATTTAACATCTGGAAATAAAAAGTAATGTCTTGATTCAGAGACTGACAAAAATATACAGTTTAGTATTACAGCTATTAAGCCGGTTTGGACAGGCTGCAATTTCTGAGTGACTGAGCAGGCATATTGCATATGGGAAGAAAAAAATAATGGGGATTATTTACGAAAGGCAAATCCACTTTGCACTGCAAGTGCAGTCGCTCTAAATCTAAGGGGTAGATCTGAAATGAGGGGAAGCTCTGCTGATTTTATCATCCAATCATGTGCAAGCTAAAATGCTGTTTTTTATTTTCCTTGTATGTCCCCCTCGGATCTACAGCGACTTTACTTCCAAGTGCACTTTCAGTGCGAAGTGGGTTTTCCTTTAGCAAATAACCCCAAATGTCTATTTGTTTTAAAAAAATAAAATAAAATAAAAACACAGATTGGCTGCAAACCCATTAAGCCTTTCTTGGATAGGCTGCAAATTCTGAAGGAGAGAGCAAGCACATTGCATGAGAAAATGCAAAAGTTCATGAATTTCATACATTTTTTAGGAGGCTGAACGTGGAAACATGTTACGGACTTGCACCAAAGATCTTAAACCTGTATCGACAGATTGGATTCAGATACTGACTGATGAGGTCAACATTTTACAGTTTAGCACCATAGCTATTAAGCCTCTATGGACAGGCTGCAGAAATAGTGAGTCAGTCAAAATTAAATGGCTTCAAACATGCTTGGGACAAACACATATCTATATTCAGAAAGAAGTCAACATTAAAATAAATGTATATAAAAATAAAAAAAAACAGACTCGATGGGTCACTTTTTGCCATCAATTTTCTGTTTCTATGACTAAGCAAGCAAATTAGACTGAGGAGGTCATTTTTTTTTTGCAATTCTTGAGCAACGGAACAAATATATTGCATTTTGAAAATAATGTGTCTTGATTCATAGAGGAGATAAAGTTTTACAGTTTAGCACTACAATTGCTAAGCCTTTCTGAACAGGCCACAATTTCTCAGTGATTGAGCAGGCATATTGCATATGGAACAAAAAGCTAGTGGGTGGCACAGTGGTGTAGTGGATAGCACTCTCCCCTAGCAATAAAAAGCGTCGCTGGTTATAATCCCAACCACACCACAACACTACTTGCCTGGAGTTTGTATGTTCTCACTGTGCTTGTGTGAGTTTCCTCCAGTTCCCTTCAAAGACATGCTGGTAGGTTAATTGGCCCCTGTATATAAAATTTAGAGTTAGTGACCATAGATTGTAAGCTCCTTAAGGGTCGGGACTGATGTGAATGTATATGTAAATTGACAGCACTATGTAAGTACCTTAAATAATAATAGTAGTGTCTGTTAATTTACATGGAAAACATTGCACAGATTTGAAACACAACTTTAAAACCTTTATTGTATAGGCCACATTGCATGTAGAATTTAAAGCGGTGTGTCTTATTTTGAAACTAATGATTGAAAAAGGTTACAGATGTGTACCAAAGATATTAAGCCTGGGTGGTTGGATTGCAATTTTTGAGTGACTGAATGGTCATGTTGCATCTGGAAATTAAAAAAACAATAGTGTCTCTTTGTGTTAAAATGAATACAAAAGAAACATGAACCAATTTAATACCTTCAAGGGTGCAGCGCTCTCCTTCAATACGTTAGGTGCATAGATTAATTAATATATAAAGTTCATCAGCGATCATAAAAATAATAGTAAGAAAATAAAATACAATAACTATTATATACACACAAATATATATATTTAAATATATAAAAGTGAGCCCATCTTTCAGTGCCAGTTTATAAAGATATATACAGTATGTATAAAATGTGTGAATTGTGTAATCCCATACACCAAAAAGGCCAAACTTAGGGAGAAATCAATAAATCTCAATCAATCGACCAAGATGACTACTCTTGGCAAGTACATTTGTGAGGAGCTCACTGACTAAATCCCAGGGTGCTACATCAGCTTCATCTGTGGACTCAGAAACATCACATGTGGGAGGTTTAGAATAGAGTTATTGTAAGGGATTTTTTTTTCTAAATAGCAAAGCTCCTCTATTCAGGTCCTCCGGCAGTGCTCATGGCTCCTCCTCTCTGTTTAATACCCCCATTGGATGCTATATCCCATGTGGGCACTCTTGGGTGCCCACTGCTGAGCCCCGCTGCTGCGTCCATTGAAACAGATGACAGAACTTGACCCCAACCACCGCTCCCTCATCACTGGCTTTGATTGGCAGCACTGGGAGCCAATGGCTCCTGTCTTCCCCAGCAAAGCCAATGAGATACAGAAGTGAGGTGAGCGCTGGAGATGTGCACAGTGCTGTATCAAATGAGGGCTTAGGTTAGTATAAAGGGGGGTGAGGGTCCAAAATCGATGACTAAACATTTTTTACCTTAATGCAAGGAATGCACTAGAATCACTTTAAAGAAGATGAATATATTAATAAGTTTCATATACAGCTTCTCTTCTCTATAGAGCAGGGGCCTCCAAACTTTTTAAGCAAAGGGACAATTTACTGCTCTTCAAACTTGGGGGGGGGGGTAGGATGTTGGTGTCAGTGGAAAGAAAAGTACCCCATCGTAGGTGTCAGTGGGAGGAATTGTACCCTATCATAGATGCCAGTGGGAAGAATAGTACACCATCATTGGTGTCAGTGAAAAGAATAGCACCCCATCATTGGTGTCAGTGAAAAGAATAGCACCCCATCATTGGTGTCAGTGAAAAGAATAGTACCCCATCATTGGTGTCAATAGGAGTAATAGTACCTCGATGTTGGTGTCAGAAGAACGCATAGTGTCCCATCAATGGTGTTGAAAAATAGTGCCCCATCATTGGTGTCAGTAGGAAGTATAGTAACCCATCATTGTAAACCCAACATTTAACATTTATATTTACTGTATCATGTACTTGTATGAAAAAAGATCCCGTTCTGTTTGTATTTCTTTCTTTGTGTGCAATCCCTGGTGTTCCTGCCAGTCCCTCTGCTCTCCTATTAAAAACTGACCACAATAGGCACAGCCTGGTCAGTTCTCTAGCTTTGCTGGGATCTCAGCCTGCTCTCCTCCAATGACTTGTCATGACGCTCCCCCCCCCCCCCCCTTACGGCCATTCACTGGGAAGTTCAGTGTGCCACTGTTTCTCCTCCCAGCTTGTATGCAGCTGGGCCCAAAAGTTATAATCACTTTTAAAAAAGAAAAAAAAAGTGTTTATATATATCTATGCACAAATGATTTGCCGTTCATTTCTATTTTAAACTGAATGGGTGACGTCACTTGTTGCATGCCTGCTCAGGTTTAATGACTGCGAAAGTACTGTACTGAAGCCAGAGATAGCCAAGCTTTTAGTGTGTTTTGTTTTACATTTTCCATAATCTATTTACAGGCTTTTGAAAAAAAAAAAATGTGAACAGATTTCACTAGCTCAAGTAAAAATTTTAATGTATATAGCTGAATGAATCACAGAAGTGATTTATGCCAGTGACAGATGCATTTTTTTAATAAAGCACATACATTGGAGACATAACTTTATAATTTTCAATAGATAAATGCTATTTCAGCAGCAGGAGATGAGGGATGGGCACTGGCACAAGCTGACAAGCAGGGGGGTGGAGGTGGGAGAAGGACAGAGGAGAGCCGCAGATGATGGAGGCACGTAAACTGACCATGTTATCAGGGCTCAGCCACCCATGATAAATCGTGGTCAGTTTAGAGAGGGGAGGGCAGAATCAGGCAGGGTCAGCCAGGTATTTTAGATGATACAGGGGGCCAAATTAGACAGCATAAGCACTGTGCTGTTATTCATGCTTTAACGGAACAGGATTCATTCCGTTTTTTTTTTTGTTTTTTTGTTTTTTAGGTTAACAAACTATCTTTGTTATGTGCAATATCTTATGGAGTAAGCCTGCATTTTATGGGTGTTAGAAAATCACATCAAACCAACTGGCTTGTTTGCAGACACTGGAGTCCTCTCCCGAAACAATGAAGGGCATCAGCCTTAGTTGTTAATTTATAATTCAGCAACGCTTTTCTCCCTAGGGATTCTAAGTGCTTCTTTTTTTAAACAGCTGTTGAAGTAGAGCCCACTATCTTGGGCATATTCAGTCTTTGGAGTCAAAGGAAAAAGAACCCTGGGGTAAACCCATACAAGTGCAGGGAGAAGTTACAAACTTAATACCTATAGTGTCTTCAGACAGGGACTCGCACCAAACTTCCAGTGCTGCAAGGCAAAAGTGCTAACCATTAAAGGATAAGTTCACCTTTCTCACTTTGTTACACGTGTATTAAGGATGTAACATGTTTAGCATCCACCACCTCACCACCAATGTGCCTTCTTTCCTTTGACAACAGCTGGGGGATCCTCTCCCCACACTTGCTGTCACAATTTGAAAATAATGCTGCCATGCGGCGCTTCACCCATAAGACTGCATTATTCATTCCCAGAGTTCTGTGAATGATTGAACTACAACTATAGTCTGCCATTGTGGCTGATGGCTTGCAGTTCTCAATGAACTGTGGGAGCGCTGGTGAACGCTCTCATGATCCATTGAGCTTCCTGGACTTTAGTAACTGCCTGCCTGTATCAGAGATATGGGTAAACATTGTACTGACAGCCTGCAAAAGTCTGACATTGCACCCGTGATCCTCTGATCACGAGTCAATACTTTACAGTAATCATTTCATGTACCTGCAAAAAAATAATACATTTAACTAGTTACAGACCAGTCCCCGCAGTTGTACTGTGGCAGGTTGGCACCCCTGCCTGAATTCCAGTCGTTATACATTGGGCATGTATACAGTGATCTGTGGGCGCACACATGCCCATTAGCTAGCGGGGGAGCCAACCAGTGGGTCCACTGGACCCGATGTCCACCGCCCACCCGTGATCGCTCCAGATACAAGCTACAAGCAGAACGGGGATCTGTCAGTGTAAACAAACAGATCCCCGTTCTGTCAGGGGTATAGAGTGAGATCAGCTGTCATCCAAGCCCCCATACAGTTACAAACACCTCACTAGGCAACACTTAACCCCTTGATCGCCCCCTAGTGTTAACCCCTTCCCTGCCAGTGACATTTATACAGTAATCAGTTGCTATTTTTAGCTCTGATTGCTATATTAATGTCAATGGTCCCAAAAAAGTGTCAAAAGTGCCTGATCTGTCCTCTGCAATGTCACAGTCCCTGCTAAAAATCACAGATCACCGCATTACTAGTAAAAAAATTATAATAAAAATGCCATAAATCTATTCCCTATAATAGAACTCCAGGCATCCGGTCCCGAACCGTATTCCTTTAAGTTAACCGAACAAAAGAATATATCATCTAAGAGCAATTGCAAGGGAGTCAGAGACAAACACCCCCATCTTCCCCCCCTGTCCTCTTTTTTTTTTTTTCTCCTCCCCCTTTCCCCCTTTTCCCATCCCTCCCCCTCCCAATCCAACTGAACTGATTACTCACCATTCTCCCCTCTATACACCCCACCAAATTACCTACACACAACCTCACATGTTGAGCTTGACACACGAGCCATCAACATAGCCATCTCCACGTACACATAAACGCTTTACTTCGCCAACTATCTTTGCAGAACGCATACTCGAGATTCTATACCATGCGTGACCACGATATGAGAGACCACTTGATTCTCGAGTCCACACCCTTAAGTAACAGGAGATGGGCTTACTGATCAGATTGGGCTTTGTCTTATTAATTATACTTTTACAAGGCTGAACTAGACTTTTGGTTTATGTACTCGTGTCAGTTTTCTGCGTCTGTTATTTCCTGTATTAACTGTTTCTATAAATAAAAGACATTTTATGGAAAAAAAAATAATCTATTCCCTATTTTGTAGATGCGATAAATTTTGGTCAAACCAATCAATATATGTTTATTGTGATTTTTTTTTTACCAAAAATATGTAGCAGAGTACATATTCGTTTTTTTAAATTTTTTTGGAGGATATTTATTATAACAAAAAGTAAAAAATATTGTTTTTTTTTTTTCAAAATTGTCGCTCTTTTTTTCTTTATAGCGCAAAAAATAAACACAGCAGAGGTGATCAAATAACACCCAAAGAAAACTCTATTTGTGGGAAAAAAAGGACATCAATTTTGTTTGGGTACAGCGTCGCACAATTGTCAGTTAAAGCGACGCAGTGCTGTATCGCAAAAATTGGCCTGGTCATTAGGGGGCAACTCCTTCTGATCCTTAAGTGGTTAAATACTGTGCCTGAACATTATTTCTAATAAATAAAATAGCATGTGGAAATGATATGCCTGAATTGTTTAGGCTGGCAACAGCCTGATTTAATTTTCTTTGACATTTTCACTTTTTCCTTTTGCAACAATTTTTTGTGTAATTTTCAGTAACATAACTGCTCTCGCCAAATAGCTTTTACATTTTCCTGTTCTTAGGCATCCTCCAGACTTGACAAAGGGGCATACTAGCCCAGAAACACGTTGTTTCTTCTGCAGTGCCGCCGGCTTTTAGCTCTCCAGTACAGTTTCTCCAGTTTGTGCTTTCTGCCTCTGCGGGCTGCCTTTCCTCCTCTGGTCCCTGCTGTTTTACATTATATCGAGCAGTCCATGGATCCTGGCCTTTTTTTCCTTCACATCACTGGTGTGTTGTGACCATGTACAGTATCAGTTGATGTGATGCTTCCTTACCAGGCTGAATGTTCTCTATCGGACATGTTAGCCTTTATACACACGGTCGGAGATTCCGACGGAATGTTTCCTATCTGACCGTTTTGTCGGATATTCCGACTGTGTGTGGTCTGCATCGGACTGTTTCCATCAGAATATACGACGGACCAAGTTTTCCAACTTGACGGCAAAATTTTCTGACAAAATGCTCCGATCGAACATACTCCGATCATGTGTAGCCTACTCCGACGGACAAAGTGCCACGCATGCTCAGATCAAATTCCTAGACCAAAGCTATTGGCTACTAGCCTGAACGTAGTCCCGTCGTAACGAAATAACGTCATCACGTTATGTACAATCGGATTTTCCGACAACTTAGTCCGACCGTATGTATGCAACATCACTTCCGGACCTCTTCCGGAATTAATCCGTCGGAATTACTCCGACGGATTTGGTTGTCGGAATCTCCGACCGTGTGTACAAGGGCTAAGTGGATGTTTATCTTCAATAAAGTGGATTTTTATACTGACATCGCTTTGCGTTCTGCATTTTTGTCTTTCCTGTTCTGATGCTGGTTTCCCAGGATGGCTGTGCAGATGCTTGTTAATCTTTATTTCCAGAACCTTCATCACCCTTCTCCATATATTCTCTTCCCTGGGACAAGATCCCTATTGTTTTTGGACTACATTTGTTTTTTGGACTTTTTTTTTTTAACCTATCAGTGCACAAGCTAGCGCTACAGTATGTTTTTCCTTTTTTTGTATCACTTGTAATTTTAATTACAACTTATTTTGTTTTAAAGGGTAACTCCCCTTTCGTGGGGAAAAAAAACCAACAAATAAAGAAAAAATAATATACCGTATATACTCGAGTATAAGCCGAGATTTTCAGCCTCTTTTTTGAGGCTGAAAGTGCCCCCCTCAGCTTATACTCGAGTCATCGCCGTCTGCCTGCCCGATCAGCGCGTCGAGCAGACAGACGGCGGCCATTCTACTATTCAAAAGCCGCGCCTCCCTGTCTGTGATAGGCGGAACACTCAATTTCCCAGCAGTCAGTGGTCCGCCTATCACGGACATCCGCTCATCCTCATACTACGGACGAGGATGAGAGGATGTCCGTGATAGGCGGAACACAGACTGCTGGGAAATTGAGTGTTCCGCCTATCACAGACGGAGGCGCGGCTTTTGAACAGTGGAATGGCCGCCGAGGCGCCGACGCCGTCTGTCAGACGAGAAGAGCGGCGATCCTGGCATGGCAGAAGCAAACAGGCTCGGGACGCAGGCGGGACGCAGGCTCGGGACGCAGGCTCGGGACGCAGGCTCGGGACACAGGTAGGCTGGACACACAAGGCTGCACACACAGGGATGGACGGACACACAGGGATGGACGGACACACAGGGATGGACAGGCATGTCTCACCCTCGGCTTATACACGAGTCAATAAGTTTCCCAGTTTTTTTGTGGTAAATTGGGGGCCTCGGCTTATATTCGGGTCGGCCTATACTCGAGTATATACGGTAGTGTATACAATTGTGACACAAGTCATATTGTAATTAAATGTTGTTAAAAAATACCTTTTCTTTTCATTCTGTAGCCGCTGTAATTTTCAGAAAATGCAATGCAATATGGCTACCCGGAGGTGTTCTGTACACAGGATGTGTACAGAACACCCCCCAGAAACATAATTTCCTGATTTTGTGATTGGCTTACTGATTTTCCCAGAAGTCTGCACTAAGATACAAGTCAGATTTTAGGCATCCCCTGCAACAAAAGTAAAATTTTTGGTGAGATACTCCCAATAGGAACATGTCGAAAGGGATGCAGGTTTCCTTATTAGTGCTCTGCAGCTGCTGTAGCTGATTGATAATTGTGAAACCACTTAAATTAGACTTACTTCGCACAGGGACACAGAGGAACAAACAGTGATTTTTTCAGAATAACAAACGGTAAGAATTTGCAACAAAGTTTGTTAAAATCCTTACAATGTACATAGATCACCCAAAGGGAAATGTTTTTTTCTCAACAAAAGTGGAGTTACTCTTTAACCGCTTCCCGACCGCCTCACGCGGGTATACTGCGGCAGAAGGGCATATACAGTGATCACGGGTCCCGCAGACTCGATGTCCGCAGGGATACCCCCGATCGTCTCATGGGGAGGAAGAACGGAGAGATGCTAATGTGAATGGTCCTAAAATTGCACCAAAAGTGTTCGATGTGTTTGCCATAATGTCGCCACTATTACTAGTAAAAAAAAATATATATATCAATAAAAATCCAATAAAACTATTCCCTATATTGTAGACAATATAACTTTTGCACAAACCAATCAATAAATGCTTATTGCATTTTTTTTTTTTTTACCAAAAATATGTAGAAGAATACATATTGTTTTTTTATATATTTTTGTGGGATTTGTTTGAGGATATTTATTATAGTAAAAAGTAAAAAAGAATGTGTTTTTTTTTTCAAAATTGTCGCTATTTTTTGTTTATAGCGCAAAAAATAAAAACCACAGAGGTGATCAAATACCACCAAAAGAAAGCTCTATTTGTGGGAAAAAAAATGACGTCAATTTTTTTTGGGTGTAAAGTTGCACGCCCACGAAATTGTCAGTTAAAGCGATGCAGTGGCGAATTGCAAAAAACGCTCTGGTCTTTGGCCAGCCAAATGGTCTGGGGCTTAAGTGGTTAAGCATTTATATAGTGCCAACAATTTTCAAAGCACTTTACATAGTGAGTGGCACTCTCACCTAGCAGTAAAAAAGGTCACTGGTTTAAATACCAACCACGACGATACCTGCCTGGAGTTTGCATGTTCTCCCTGTGCCTATGTGGGTTTCCTCCAGGTGCTCTGGTTTTCTCCCACACTCCAAAGACATGCTGGTAGGTTAATTGACTTCTGTCCAAAATTGGCCCTGGTATATGAATGTGAGTTGGGGACCTTGGATTGTGGGCTCCTTGAGGGTAGGGACTGGTGTGAGTGTGTGGAGTGCTGTGTAAATTGATGGTTCTGTATGGGTACCTTAAATAAATAATAATATAATAGATGAGCATCTTAATGAGACACAATGTACAGGGATAGGGAGAATTGTAGACATACACCCACACTCACTCAGGTTGAACTAGATGGACTGGTGTCTTTATTCAACCTTACTAACTATGTAACTATATGTAACATACTGTACATTCACATCAGTTTCTGCACTAAAGGAGCTTACAATCTAAGATTCTTATTGCATACTAGGTTTTGTTTAGATAGGAGCCAATTAACATTCCAGCATGTTTTTAGAGTGTGGGAGCACCCACATATAGACTCCTAAGAGGTAGTGTCTGGGCCAGGTTTCAAACCAAGGATCCCGGTGCTGCAAGACAGAGCTGCTAATCACTAAGGCACTGGGGTTATTTATTAAAACTGGCGAGTGCACAATCTGGTGCAGCTCTGCATAGCCAATCCGCTTCAAGGTTTTATTGTCAAAACTTAATTCATTAAACAAGCTGAAGTTAGAAGCTGATTGGCTACCAACTGCACCAGATTCTGAGGGCTTCAGTTTTAGTAAATATACCCCGCTTTCTCCAGAGAACAAAGTGGCCATTGTCGGATCATTTCATTTATAGATAAAACGTTATCAATCCAATCCAGCACACACTGATATTCCCTCCTAAAGACCATCTCCTTGAATGCGTTTCACTCATTAATTTCTTATTTTTCACCAAATTATTGCACTGCTTTGTAAAAATATGATAGCTATGCTCCAAACTTGCCTCTTTCCCTGTACCTCCAGCTTCCATCAGGTGCACGCCCAGAGCACATCCCTGCTAAGCTGTTCTGCCCATCAGGTGCATGCCCAGGAGCACATCCCTGCTAAGCTGTTCTGCTCATCAGGTGCATGCCCAGGATCACATCCCTGCTAAGCTGTTCTGCTCATCAGATGCATGCCCAGGAGCACATCTCTGCTAAGCTGTTCTGCCCATTAGGTGCATGCCTAGGAGCATATCCCTGCTAAGCTGTTCTGCCCATCAGGTGCATGCCCAGAGCACAACCTTGCTAAGCTGTTCTGCCCATTAGGTGCATGCCCAGAGCACATCCCTGCTAAGATGTTCTGCCCATCAGGTGCATGCCCAGAGCACATCCTTGCTAAGCTGTTCTGCCCATTAGGTGCATGCCCAGAGCACATCCCTGCTAAGATGTTCTGCCCATCAGGTGCACGCCCAGAGCACATTTCTGCTAAGCTGTTCTGCCCATCAGGTGCACACCCAGGAGTACATCCCTGCTAAGCTGTTCTGCCCATCAGGTGCACGCCCAGAGCACATCCATGCTAAGCTATTCTGCCCATTAGTTGCATGCCCAGGAGCACATCCCTGCTAAGCTGTTCTGCCCATCAAGTGCACACCCAGAGCACATCCCTGCTAAGCTGTTCTGCCCATCAGGTGCACGCCCAGGAGTACATCCCTGCTAAGCTGTTCTGCTCATCAGGTGCATGCCCAGGAGCACATCTCTGCTAAGCTGTTCTGCCCATTAGGTGCATGCCTAGGAGCATATCCCTGCTAAGCTGTTCTGCCCATCAGGTGAATGCCCAGGAGCACATCCCTTCTAAGCTCTTCTGCCCAGTAGGTGCACGCCCAGGAGCACATCCCTGCTAAGCTGTTCTGCCCATCAGGTGCACGCCCAGGAGCACATCCCTGCTAAGCTGTTCTGCCCATCAGGTGCATGCCCAGGAGCACATCCCTGCTAAGCTGTTCTGCCCATCAGGTGCACGCCCAGAGCACATCCCTGCTAAGCTGTTCTGCCCATCAGTTGCATGCCCAGGAGCACATCCCTGCTAAGCTGCTCTGCCCATCAGGTGCATGCCCAGGAGCACATCCCTGTTAAGCTGTTCTGCCCATCAGGTGCACGTCCAGAGCACATTTCTGCTAAGCTGTTCTGCCCATCAGGTGCACACCCAGGAGTACATCCCTGCTAAGCTGTTCTGCCCATCAGGTGCACGCCCAGAGCACATCCATGCTAAGCTATTCTGCCCATTAGTTGCATGCCCAGGAGCACATCCCTGCTAAGCTGTTCTGCCCATCAAGTGCACACCCAGAGCACATCCCTGCTAAGCTGTTCTGCCCATTAAGTGCA
Organism: Lithobates pipiens; assembly: GCF_037356315.1. Classification (NCBI taxonomy): domain Eukaryota; kingdom Metazoa; phylum Chordata; class Amphibia; order Anura; family Ranidae; genus Lithobates; species Lithobates pipiens. The sequence goes on along the minus strand of NW_027507903.1, from coordinate 96,014,965 downwards.
TGCACAGAGAACATCCCTGCTAAGCTGTTCTGCCCATCAGGTGCATGCCCAGAGCACATCCCTGTTAAGCTGTTCTGCCCATCGGGTGCATGCCCAGAGCACATCCTTGCTAAGCTGTTCTGCTTGTCTGGTTGAAATGAATGGGCCACAATCTGATACCATCACCAATGTACAATCAGCTAGCTAGGATGGTTTTACATCAGCAATTAATTAAATTGAGATAGTGAAACCGCACTATCAAAAAGAAAAGCACCATCAACCAAGCAGTTTGATTCAAATAATTTATTAATTGAAATCTGTATCAATGACAGACTTCCTAAATAAGATACCTTTATACTAGAAAACATAAAACATATGACATGTACAAAGCATTGTTAAAAAGACAATCCAGATTATCAACCCACATGCTGGAAATTCTATGATAAAGATAATTATCTCAGATATAAAAAAAACATGGGAATTCCGTTTGTAATAAAGTGCACACTGAGCAGAGGTAGCAATTGGCAAAATTGTATTGAAAGTAAAATGATATCTTTAATCACCAACATCAAGCTCATAAATGGCCAAAAAATTTAGTCCAAACTAGACACTGATTATAACAGTTCTTGATGGAGGTAACTTTCGGTGTATGACAGAGTAATATAAGGAGATATTACTATGTTATACATGGAAAGTCTTTAGTACCTCTGCTCAGTGTGTACATTTTTACAAACTGGAATTCCCATAAGTTTTTTGATATTTGAGATAATTATCTTTATCATAGAATTTCCAGCATGTGGGTTGATAATCCAGATTGTCTTTTCAACAATGTTTTGTAAACGTTATATGTTTTATGTTTTCTAGTATAAAGGTGTCTTATTTAGAAAGTCTGTCATTGATACAGATTTCAATTAATAAATTATTTGAATCAAACTGCTTGGTTTATGGTGGTTTTCTTCTCTTTGATTGTGCAGTTTCATTATCTCAATTTAATTTATGCTAACCAGTAAAAAAAAAAAACCACCCAGGTGAGTCCATGGATTCTTTACCTCTCTACAAACGGTGTTCCATATTTCCTTTTTCTTTACATCAGCAATGGCATAAGTGTGCGGCGTTCATTTCAACTTGAAAAAAAATGTTGAATTACTCTGCAATAGGTTGGCAAAAAACATGTTCAATTGACCAATGCTTGAAAGTGCATACAATGTAAAATAACAAAACATCTGTGTTTTTTTTGTTTTGCACTACTGTGAATGCAAAATATGTTTCTGGTTTAGTGGCTTTTTAAGTGCTGAGTGATATCAAATAGTTATTTTTGGCAACTAAGGATATAAATAAATTTGCAATCTTCTCAAAGCAGAGATTGTTGTAATGTGTGCTCCAGGAGTGTGAATATACTGTAGCGGGATGTCACTTCGCTCTGGATGGACTTTGCACACTGTGTGGCTCTGTTTTGCTCAGCATTATGCTAAGCCTATCCTTGTTTTTATCATCCAGATCTTGTCCTTATCTATGGATCTGCTGTAGGCACTTTTGCTGCACAAGCTGCTCCTGACATTTCACTGTGGAGTCTCCTAGCTTCTGGCCTAGAGACCATCTGCTCCTTTTGCAGTGATACCAGAATGATTGACCTATGTTTTGCTTTGGAAAAAAAAAAAAACTTTTTGGGCTGATGCTTCACAAAGTAGATTTACCTTCAATCACCATTTATTAAATCTCCATCCATTAAAAACCATAGCTTGCTCGAGCTGCGTGCATTAAGCCTGATTATAGAGGCTGTAGCAAGGGGGGTTGGGATGCAGCAGTCTGTACCCATGTGTTGCTCAGTTTGTTCCCTCTCCATGATAGCTTATTCCCTGCCAGCTATGCCTCTTAGACTCTGGGATTTCTCATTAGAAATATCATGTCTTTAAAGACTTTGGCATGTTTTCTACCACGCTCCTAAGCTGCAGCTCCTTGGAACTGTAGCTTAGGCTACATGAATGACTATACAATTCTCCTTAATGGCCTAGTGCTGCTAGATTATCCATGGAGGGGAAAGGGCAAGGGGGCAAAAGACCTGTTGGATCTAGAGGAGGAAAGTTCTCAGGTTCTTTACGAAGGATGAGCGGATCCTTCAAACGCACATCACTAAAGGGCTCATCTTCTGGATCTCAAAAGGTATGTCTTTATGTTGTACAGTTCAAATTAAATGCCTGTAAGTCACCATATGTATGAGTTTTGATGCTAGTTTTCACAATGTGCTTTAGAAAAAATAAACCACTGTCTATTTTCCATTAAATACATTTATTTTTATGAAACTTTTTTAGCTATTGATGTATGTATTTCATATTTCAAATTTGCTTTTGGTACCATTTTAATATCTGCTGATCTATTAGACTTGTAAAAATTCAAAGGAAACATTTACTATTGCCCGCAATAAGAATTCTTGTTTAACTGTTTCCATAAACCTTAATTAGTTACTACTTTCAACAACTCTGCTTTGGTTCTCCATTTCTATGAATGAGACTCAGACAGCAGTTCAGTATGTAAATGTGATTTATTTATTATTATGTATTATTATGTATATCTTCAACAAAGTCATTTTGGCTATAAATTATTTGTTACAGCCAGTTTAATTTTTTTCATGTATGGGATATCATAAAATATCTCTCTAAGCCCTTGTACACACGGTCGGACATTCCGACAACAAAATCTTGTGTTGCATACACACGGTCGGACAAAGTTGTCGTAAAATCCGATTGTTCAGAATGTGATGACGTTATTTTGGTACGACGGGACTACGTTCAGGCTAGTAGCCAATAGCTTTGGTCTAGGAATTTGATCTGAGCATGCGTGGCACTTTGTCCCATCAGAATTCTCTACAAACGATAGGACGAAGTCCCATCGGACCATGTTGTCGGAAAATTTTATAGCCCAGCTCTAAAAATTTGTTGGTCGGATATTCCGACGGAAACAGTCCGATGGAGCCCACACATGGTCGTATTATCCGACAACACAGTCCGATCGGATATTTTCCGTCGGAATGTCCGACCGTGTGTACCAGGGCTAACAGGAAAACTATTGTTCTACCAGGCTTGTAAAATTATTATTATTATACACAATTTATATAGCGTCAACAGTTTGCTCAGCACTTTATATTATAAAGGGAGATACCACAGTTAAATATAATTCAACGCAAGAGGGTAGGAGGGCCCTATTTCCGAGAGCTTATAATCTAATATTGAATTGGTTAAATGTTTTACTATATTATGGCATTATATTTTCTATTTGCTAAGGTAGATGTGTTACACTAAGCACCAGGTTATATATCTCCAATTCCAAAAAAAGTTGGGATGATGTGTAAAATCTACATAAAAACAGAATGCTAACCTCCTAAACTCATATTTTATTCACAATAGAAAATAGAAAAAATATTGAATGTTTAAACTGAGAATATGTACCATTTATTTTTTTAAAAAAGGCTATTTTGCAGCAACACATCTCAAAAAAGTTGGGACAGGGCCATGCTTACCGCTGTAGCATCCCCTCTTCCTTTAACAACACTGTAAATGTTTGGGAACTAAGGAGACCAGTTGCTGGAGTTTTGAGAGAGGTATGTTGTCCCATTTTGCCTGATACAGGATTCTAACTGTTCAATAATCCTGGGTCCTTTGTCATATTCTTTGTTTTAAGATGCACCAAATATTTTTAAAAAGTGAAAGATCTGGACTGCAGGTAGGCCAGTTAAATCACCCAGACTCTTCTACTACAAAGCCATGCTGTTATCATAGATGCAGTATGCAGTTTAGCATTGTCATTCTGAAAAATGCAAGGGTTTCCCTGAAAAAGGAGTTGTTTGGATGAAAGCATATGCTCCTCTAAAACTGGGTTATATAGTATTCAGCATTGATGGTGTCTTCCCAGATGTGCAGGCTGCCCATTCAATATGCACTAATGCTCCGCCATACCATCAGAGATGCAGGCTTTTGAACTGAGCACTGATAAAAAGATTAATCTCCTCTTAAGTCCAGAGGACCCATGGTTGCCAAAAAGAATGTCAAATTTCGATTTGTCTGACCACATAACAGTTTTCCACTTTGCAACAGGCCATTTTTAGCAAGCGTTGGTCCAGAGAAGATGGCAGCATTTCTGGATCATGTTCAGATATGACTTCTTCTTTGCATGATAGAGCATTACCTTGAATTTTTGGATGGCATGGCGAACCATTTTCACAGACAGTGATTTTTGGAAGCATTTCTGAGCTCATGCAGTGATATCCACCACAGAATGATGTCTGATTTTAATGCAGTCCTGTCTGATGGCCTGAAGATCACAGGCATCCAATATTGCGCTTCCATCTTGTCCCTTGCACACAGAGATTTTTCCAGATTCTCTGAATCTTTTGGTGATAGTATGTACCGTCGATGATGATATATTAAAGTCTTTGCAATTTTACAATGAGGAACATTGTTCTGAATTGTTCCACAATATTTAGAACCAGCTTTTCAGAGATTTGATAAATCTCTGCCCATCTTTACTTCTGAGACACTATGACTCTCTGAGATGCTTTTTTTTACCCCATCATATTACTGATCTGTTGTCAATTAACCTAATTAGTTGCAAAACGTTCTTTCAGCTTTACATTGTTCATACCACTTACAAAGCAAGCTTTTTGTTTCCCTGTCACAACTATTTTGAGATGTGTTGCTGCCATCAATGACCTTATTTCTTATTTGAAATGGTACACTGATGCCACGTACACATGAGCGGAATGTCCGACAGAAAAAGTCAGATGGGAGCTTTTCATCGTATATTCCGATCGTGTGTATGCCCCATCTGACTTTTTATGTTGAAAATTCTGATGGACCTAGAAATAGAACATGTTCTAAATATTTCCGACGGAACCGATTCCTATTGGGAAAACCGCTCGTCTGTATGCTGTTCCAACGGCTCAAAAACGACGCATGCTCTGAAGCAAGTACGAGACGGAAGCTGTTGGCTACTGGCTATTGAACTTCCTTGTTCTAGTCCAGCCGTACCTGTTGTACATCCCCGTGTTCTTGACGGTCAGACTTTGATGTGATCGAGTGTACACAAGACAGTTTCAGTGGAATTTCATTGGAACTCCGCCGGAAAAACCTTCAGAGTTTATTCTGACAGGAAAACCGGTCGTGTGTACAGGGCATTAGTCTAAGCATTTGACATGTTTTCTATTTTCTATTGTGAATACATTCTATTTTTAGGTAGATTTTACACCACTTCCCAACTTTTTTTAAAACGGCATTGTAGATATGTGAAGGTAAAAAAAAATTAAGTGAAAAACAATAATTGAAGCTTTATGTAACAGCTTTATGTTTTTGTTTGTTTTTTTTTCTTGTAAATACTAGGTACCAGGATGTTCTTGTTGCAGGTTTTATATTTGCAACATCTGTGCAGCATTTCAGCAATATTGTAGGCCTCAGAGCACAACTAGAACAGCATTACATTCACAGAGTATATACAACAAAGCATTAGATTAACAGAGCCCCCAAAAAAACTGCATTGCCCTCACAGAGCAAACATAACACAGAACTACACTCACAGAACACACATAGCACAGCATTGCACCCACAGAACACACATAATGAAGCTCTAAGTTCACAGATCACAGGGAACACAAGTAACACAGCACTATATTTACAGATCATATAACAAAGCATTGCACTCACTGATCAAAACATCACACAGCACTGCACCTACAGATCACACATAACACAGTACTATGCACAGGTGGTCTGGTGTTCTGGTAGTCCCAAGTCTTTGCTTGAAGAAGGAGCCAATCAGCTATTCCAAAGCGCGTCACATGTTGATGACATCACTTCCGATTTGTTGTCCACGCTGGTTGCTGGTCCCTTCCTGCTGATGTCACTTCCTGAATTCAGCTTCCATGCTGTCTCAGACAGCACTATATTTACAGATCATATAACAAAGCATTGCACTCACTGATCAAAACATCACACAGCACTGCACCTACAGATCACACATAACACAGTGCTATGCACAGGTGGTCTGGTGTTCTGGTAGTCCCAAGTCTTTGCTTGAAGAAGGAGCCAATCAGCTATTCTAAAGCGCGTCACATGTTGATGACATCACTTCCGATTTGTTGTCCACGCTGGTTGCTGGTCCCTTCCTGCTGATGTCACTTCCTGAATTCAGCTTCCATGCTGTCTCAGACAGCCTAGCTGTCTTCCCAGGGTCCAGGAGAGTTGTGGCTTCCATCTGTGGGCCACTTCAGAATATGCTGCCATAGAATCACACCTGTGGATATCACTGAGCCTCCTTGGGGCTACTAGAACGCCGGACCACCTGCCATATTACTAATATGATGTGCTTCTACCCATCCACCCATTTTGTAAGTGTTTTTAACCCTTTTGGGAAATATAAAGTTTTACTTCTGCACTTAGAGGCGCCTATTTTTCTTTTCAGATAATTATATAATTGGAGCCACAATTGCTGATTATTCTGCAATATCTCCATAAATTGTAAAAGTTTAAAATTATTTCTCTTATGTTTCAACCTGTTTATTTATGACAAATTTGACATAAAATAAAGCTGTGGGAATATCCAATACTAAAAACAGTCTCCATCTAAAAACTGAAAGCACAAGCACATTGAAGTGCATCTCCAGCACTGTCAGCTGCCCTACCGAAATGGCTATTCAAATAATGATTTCTTCAAAGTTGTTGTTTAGTTATCCTCAACTAGGGATGGACCGAACAACCCTAATTTGGTTTGCACCAGAGCACCTCGAACAGGCAAAAAGTTCTAGCGATCATGCAAACCCTATTAAAGTCTATGGGACACAAACATGAAAACATCCTAATTTTAAAGGCTTATATGCAAGTTATTTAGATAAAAAGTGTATGGGGACCCGGGTACTGCCCTAGGGGACATGTATCATTTTAAAATGATAGTTTTTTCAGGAGCAGTGATTTTAATGATACTTAAAGTGAAACAATAACAATTAAATATTCCTTTAACTATTGTGCCTGGGGGTCCCCTTAGTCTGCCTGTAAAGTGCCACATATGTACAATGTGTAGAACAAGCCGCAGCAATAATTAAATTTCTAAAGGAAAAAATTGAATTTAAACTTGCTCATGGCTCCTAGCAGTATAGATGATAAATCAATTAAAAAACTGTGGGCCCCCCCCCACTCCATACCAGGCCCCCCACTACATACCAGACACTTCGGGTCTGTTATGGGTTTTAAGGGGAACTCCAAGCCAAAATTTAGAAAAATAATTTATTATATATACTATACTGATGACACTATATACTCTCCACTGTATTATATATACTATACGGACTGCACTATAAACTCTGAACTGTATTATATATACTACATTGACTGCACTATATACTCTCCACTGTATTATATATACAACACATATGGCACTATATACTCTGAACTGTATTATATATACTACACGGACTGCACTATATACTCTTCGCTGTATTATATATATTACAGATTGCACCATATGCTCTCCACTGTATTTTCTATTCTTCACGGACTGCAATATGTACTCTAAACTGTATTATATATACTACATGGACTGCACTATATACTCTGAACTGTATTATATATATTACACAGACTGCACTATATACTCTGAACTGTATTATATATACTACACTGACTGCACTATACACTAACTACCTGTTGAATCTCTATTCATTCAATATATGCGGCTGCCATGTAAGCAGCAGCCTTACATAGTGTGGGGCATGGACTTAGCCCTGAGCACTGATTGGCCAAAGGCACCCTGCTCTCACAACACATCACGCTGTGATTGGCAAAAGCATGAAGGGCAGGCGCATGCTCCAGCCAATCAGCAGCAGTCAATGCACTGCGATCACCAGGACAAATAGAGGGGGGTAGTGGAGGCTAGTTTGATGGAAGGGGTTGTAGTGGAGGGCAGTATGATGGGAGGGGTGGTAGTGGAGGGCAGTATAATGGGAGAGGGGGTAGTGGAGGGCAGTATGATGGGAGGGTGGAGTTGAGGGCAGTATAATGCCAGGGGGTAGTGGAGGGCAGTATGATGGGAGGGGTGGGAGTGGAGGGCAGTATGATGGGAGGTGTGGTAGTGAAGGGCAGTTTGATGGGAGGGGGTAGTGGAGGGTAGTATGAAGGGAGGGGGGCAGTATGATGGGAGGGGACAGTGGAGGGCAGTATGATGGGAGGCGGCAGTGGAAGGCAGTATGAGGGGAGGAGGTAGTGGAGGGCAGTATGATGGGAGGGGCAGTAGTGGAGGGCTGTTTGATGGGGGTAGTGGAGGGCAGTATGATGGGAGCGGGGCAGTAGAGGGCAGTATGATGGGAGGGGTGGCAGTGGAGGGCAGTATGATGGGAGGGGGTAGTGGAGAGCAGTATGATGAGAGGGGGTAGTGGAGGGCAGTATGATGGGAGGGATGGTAGTGGAGGGAAGTATAATGGGATAGGGTAGTGGCGAGCAGTATGATGGAAGGGGGTAGTAAAGAGCAGTATGACGGGAGGGGGTAGTCAAGGGCAGTATGATGGGAGGAGTGGTAGTGGAGGGCAGTATGATGGGAGGGGGTAGTGGAGGACAGTATGATGGGAGGGGGCTATAGAGGGCAGTATGGGGGAACAGCATGACTGGAGGGGGGACGTACGGGAGGGTGCAGAGGGACTATGAGTGTCCTCAGGGGAACTGCAGGGAGAATTTCTCCTACCTTATCAGTGGCAGGAACAGCCTTCAGGCGAGACCTGTTGTCAGGGGGCATAGTTGGGGGGTGGAGCTGGCGGTCCTAGGTACAGATGACTGTTTGCCTCTACACTGTATATGCTGATAGCGCCAGGCTGAATAGGAGGGCCAGCGGGGTAAGATATAGGAGAACCGCTCCTTCTCTTGCAGCCGCTAAAAGTCATCCCGTACCTAGGACTGCCAGCTCCGCCTCACGACTCCACCCCTGACTCTGTCCCAGCTCAATAAGTGCACTGCACTGTCAATGCTTGTTTCTCTGCCTCTCTCCTCTTAGTGACATCACTGGTTGCTAGATGCCAGGGAGGCCGCAGCTAGAAACCAGTATGGGCAGTGAGCCAGGGGCTGGAGAATAAAGTAAAAGGGGTCTCCGCAGCCAGGGGCCCACCACAGTGCATGAAAGCAGCTATGCAAGGGCTATTTAAGTGGGCATTAGATCAGCCCAGGGCCAGGAGGCAATTATGGGACCTGGGACAGAGCTGACAATTGCAGGACTGTCCCAGGCAATCCGGGACTGTTAGCCCTTGTACACAAGGTCAGAGATTCTGACGGAATGTGTCCTATCGGGCCATTTTGACGGATATTCCGACTGCGTGTAGTCTGCATCGGACTGTTTCCGTCGGAATATCCAACGGACCAAGTTTTCCAACTTGCCGGTAAAATTTTCAGACAAAATGCTCCTATCGGACATACTCCGATCATGTGTAGCCTACTCCAATGGACAAAGTGCCACGCATGCTCAGATCAAATTCCTAGACCAAAGCTATTGGTTACTAGCCTGAACGTAGTCCCGTCATAACGAAATAACGTCATCACGTTATGTACAATCGGATTTTCTGACAACTTAGTCCGACCGTGTGTATGCAACATCACTTCCGGACCTCTTCCGGAATTAATCCGTCGGAATTACTCCGACGGATTTGATTGTCGGAATCTCCGACCGTGTGTACAAGGGCTAAGGAGGTATGCATACACTTTAATTAGATTGCAATTTGCTTTCCACATACATGCTTTTTCAAAATGTAACTACGACCAGTATTTTCAAACATCATCTACCCTTTTGAAACTTGGTTTTCAATAACTAATCCACGATTTAAAAACGGTAATTGACAACTGTTTATCAACTTGATTTATCTGGCCATTCTTTTTAAAAAGTCACCAATATAAGCAAAAATGGCATGAAATCTATAATTTTAGGATTTGGTGACAACAAATGTGAATGTTGCATAATCATGACATCTTGGTGTGCTTTCCAAAGATTTCATTCCTTGAAAGTGTTGCTGTCCAAAAGTGGACATAGGTGATCATTCCATTGCTTGTTGTGGCCTCTTAGTTCAATCACCTGAAGATGTGAGAAGATTGTATAATAAAAGTGACCACAGCGAGCCATGTTTTGCATTTGAAGAATCGCAAATATCTGTCTAAATTATTGGTTGGCGTAGTTTTTTTCAATGTAAAACTCCCCTGAATCCAGGGAGCAAAGATAGTTACAAATTTGCAGTTGATGCTTAGCCTGGTTTTTGTGAAAAAGCAACTAAGGCCTCTTGCACATGAATGCAAAATACACCACATTTTAAGGTGGTTCTTTATGGATCTGAATGCAGCCCATTGCTTTTATTGATTTTAAATATATGTAAACTAGCACCTCATTTAGATCAGTAAAAAAGAAAATACAAAAATCTACTTTACTGGTCAGTATTTTGTGCAATATGCGCAAATACAAGCAGTTACACATTTAATGCAAACCTCTCCACATGAATAGAAAATGATAAGAATTTTTATGTAAATGCATGCACTATATGGACAATATATATTTTTTATATATTAGTAGCTTGTGCAAAGACCCTAAGGCTTCATGCATGTGGGTGCATTTGCTTGTGCAGCGTAAATACTCTGTGTATTTCTGGTGCCTGGAATACCTTGGAACTGCATACAGTCGTGCATAGATATGAATGGGTAAAGGCAGGTGTATGGAGCTATGTGCTAATATAAGCATAATGTTGCACACATATAAAGATGTAATGTTCCGAATACACATTACCTGCATTTGGGACATTACATCTGTGCACATGCTCTACTCTACACTAATAGGACACCCTTAAGTAGATGCAATGATAATTGACAGACTCCGAGACTTCTATAGGTAGACAGGTAAACAGGGGAAGGCCTCCAGCCAGATACCACTTCTGTATAGGTAGGACCGCTGTCTCCTATGGCAACAAATCTTGTAACAATCACTAACGATAGTTGTACTATTGGCAACACAGCATAGTTCTTCTCTTACACTACGTCTCTCACTGTAGACTTTTACTCACTGAGCTCCCAGTCTCTCACTGTAGACTTTTAGATCCAATAGCCACTGAATCTCCTGAACTCTTCCACTTAAATAACTCTGTATCTTCCTCAAGCGTCACCCCCGCTTCCCTGCTGGGTCCCTGGCTTGGCACTCACTAATGCTCCTCAAGCTTCCCCTCTGCTGTCCCGGTGGGTCCCTGGCTTGGCACTTGCTGAAGTTTTCCTACTTCTTCACCGTCCCGAGCTGGTGAGAAGACTGCTCTGGTAATGGCTCCAGCTTATTCACAGTGGTCTCTGGTAACAAGGTGGATGGTCCCTTAGGGGCGACATTTCCCCTCTACCTCCGACCACAACTGGTTCCCTGTCCGGCCGAACTGTTACTCTCGGTTGGACTCCAATCCTGCAGTCTCAACCCTGTGCTGCTTCTCTTGTTTCTGGATAGGCCCTCAGACAGCCTAGCAGCCAGATGTCCCATGAATAGGAGAATAGGACTCAGGATTCCGGCCTAGCAGCCTGGGGCAGCATAACATACTGTATGTCCACTCAGACAGACATCCAGGTGGCACAGAATCCCGATCACCTGACTCCACCCAATTAAATAGGCTCTACCAGCAGGCCAAGGGGCTAAAGGGGTTGTAAAGGTAAATATTTTTTCACCTTAATGCATTCTATGAATTAAGGTGAAAAAACATCTGACAGTGCCGGCTCCCCCAGCCCCCCCGTTTTACTTACCTGACCCCTCGAAAGTCCTGCACTCGCCTCCAACATCCTCTTCGCCGCCCAGCCTGGCCGCTGATTGGCTAGAGTGGATGAATTGAAAGCAGCGCAGCCATTGGCTTGCGCTGCTGTCAAACACATCCAATGACGCGGCGTGCCAGGGACGGGGCCAAGTGATACAGTGAGCGGCTATAGCCACCGGCTGTATCACGGGAGAGTGCCCGCAAGTGCTTATCACCATGCAAGGGAGCTCGCATGAATGGGAGAAGTACTTTCCGGGGGGGAAGCCGATACAGCGCCGAGGGACCCCAGAAGACCAGGTTCGGGGCCACTCTCTGCAAAATGAGCTGCACAGTGGAGGTAAGTATAACATGTTTGTTATTTAAAAAAAAAAATAATAATTTACTTTACAACCCCTTAAAGAAAACCCCTGCCAATTGGCTGAAACACCTCATCCATTCATAACCTGACTTTGCTAAACCCTTGTCTATCTAATATCACCAGCATAACTCCACCTAGCGACAGGAGAGAGAAGGTGCAGCAAGTCCAGAACTAGAGAGGAATCAGTGAATCTACTAACAATTAACCAGGGCAACTACCACCTGGCAAACTAAATTTACTAGCAACCCTACCTAAACACCAGGGTGCTACATCTGTGTACACTGAATTGGCAAATGCACCCATATGCTTATAGCCATACAGTAGGCATGTGGAATCAGGTACCATCATTTAAAAAAATACTTGTTTGGGACATGCTAGGTTTAGGGTAAAAGGCTACTATCTTAGTCACATTGCTCTTGAAATAGTCCTAGTCACTTGCGGTAGAACGTAGGTTGAGCATGGCAGAGTGTTCAAGTTTACCTATTGCCTCTGCTGCTAAATTGTGTTACACCACTAGATTTACTTAGGTGTATATTTGGGATGCCTGATATACAGTCCTGGATGAGTTAAAATGTATAAAATAACAATAGTTAATTGTGTTGATATGTGCTAGGCTATAGTTATCATGTTGTATAACCTGTTACGAGAGCACAGTGTACAGAAGTAGCTCAAAAAGATTTCAGCTGGATGTTATGCAAAATGTTGATGTATACTTAGAGGCAGCTTGAAAAAGGCAGTCGAGCTGCCCAAAGATTAATCTCTGATAATGGCACAGCAAAAGAGCTAACAGCTGGTGTGGATTAATATAACTTAATATCTGCTTTCATGTGATTAATAGATAGATGGCTAAAACCTTTACCTACAGAAAGCAAGCATTTAGAGTGTTGCCAGTGTGACAACAATTTACGAGTTCTGGATAAGTTCTACCATTATAAAAGCTAATATAGAGTTCTTGCTGCCCGTTTGTGAGAATAACGTTGTTATTTTCATTATACTGAAATCAAATAATGTAATTAATTTAATGTACAAGAAAATAGGCACACTTGGATCTTCACATCTTACCAATGCAAACAGTGGCCACTTGACATTTGCATATATTTTAACTGAAAATGCTATAAATATTTTTCTTATTTATGGTTTTCAATAATTATGTATTTTCCTTTATTTTTCCATGTGTTTGTTTTATAGATTGATTTTCCTCCAATGTTTTTATTTTTTATTACATTTTTGTTCAATATAGTGTTTTCATTCCAATTCTTGTCAATTTTGTTTATTGAATTTCAATAATTAACAACATAGGTGCAATTGATAAGTAACATACAGAGATACAATTGATGGTAGCGGAAGTAAAGAACATATACAAGTATACAGTATCATTCTGAAGTTCCAATATTATTTCAAGATATTGTGACTTAACCTATTTGGGTAAAAATCTAAGATCTCACAAAAATATGTTTTATGTTGAAAATTAAAGGTTAAAGGTTACATATTTATAATATGATCTCAACTGCTGGAGAGGAAAAAGAAAACAAGGTTCTGAACATTAACTCACATAAATCTTTTGAATACAATATAGAAGATATTAAAGATTGGATTTGTGTAGAATCAATAGGTTTGTGTTGTATTATGCAACAATATAACATTTGTTTAATGGTATTTAAGGAAATAAAGAAATAAGAAATCCGCTACCAACTTTGTGTATAAAGAAAATTGAAAAAAGGGAGAAAAGTGTAAAGCCCCATACACACTATCAGTTTTTCTGCTTAGTTTTTCCTTCAGATTTACCAAAACCACATAATATGAGGTCAAACCTTAGGAGTTTCAATTTGTATGCAATCAGGCAGGCCCTTGCACTACATGGTTTTGGTAAACCTGAAGGAAAAACTGATAGTGTGTATGGGGCTTCAGACAGAAAGTTTGAAAAGGGAAAATGAGATCCCTGGGGTATCACATGTTGGTAGTCTTATATTATGAATGTATAAAATAAGTATGAAGTAGAATTACAAAGGACTTAGTAAGGAGGTGTCAAAGTTGGGAAGAAAAAAGTGAGTCACCCAAGGACTCCATATTTTTTCAAAGTTGTATACTCTATCATGGAATATGGCTTGGTTTATTCTATTTTTAGTTTCAGAAATCATTAAGGATGAGGATTTCCAAGCTTTGGCAATTGTTTGTTTCGCGGCTGTGGTTATTTGTAATAGGAGTTTGAATTAGATATAAGAAATGGTGGCTGGTTTTATGTTTAGAAGTGCAATTGTAGGATCGGGTTTGATAGAGATCTCAAATACTGTTGGTGCGAAAGACAAATTATGACACGGGGGGAGGGGAACCTTCTGGTTTGCGAGGTGTTAAAGCTCTGTGGATTCTATCCATTTGTAATCTTTCAATCGTTATTGATGGTGACAATTCTTGAAGAGAGCAGTCATGGTAGATTGAAGGTCAGTAATGGCCTCAGGTATACCACGTCTATGGAGATTTGAGCAACATGCTCTATTTTCAAAATCTTCTAATCGAGTTGGCAGTATAAGATTTTCATCTTTAAGTGCCTCTATTTCGTTATCATGAGACAGTAAATTCGTTTCAATGTCATCCATTTTATTTTCTAAGTCAGCAGTACGCTGACCTAAGTCACAGATTTTTTTAGTGAGGCTTTCAGTAATATGGTCGGAGGTCTGCCTTAAGGCTCTCTGAAGCATTTTTTCTATTTGTCTAATTATATTTGGGTGTAAGGTATCTGCCTGTTTTCCCTTGGAAGTGGCACTGTGTTCACAGTCAGTATCATAATCTTCCTGAGGTAAATGCAGCTGCTTGTAGGGTAATCATTTTATAGTATTTACCCTGCCGTTCAGGTGTAGAGACGCGGAGTCCCGAGAAAAGCAGAGCCTCAGCGCCCCTTTTTATTCTAAATCTTAAAGCGTGCAACGGGTGTTACACTGTCCTCCACTAGGGAAGGACCTTAGCCTCATCCCCCAGGGCGTTAGGCTCCAGACGGGGACTGAGGTACTTCACATGGGACCATCTGGCCGAAACCAGATGGTCCCCCTTTCTCTGGAGGGTCTGCCGAAACAGACCCACCCAAGTACTAGGTGGGGCTCCCCCAAAGGGAGACCCCATGAGAGAGGGCGAACCAAGCCAGAAGGCCTATGTCCCCCCCAAAGACTTTCAGGGTTGGCCCGAGGACCCACACCCTACTCGTCACAATGTGACAAACATGAACACCAAACAAAAAATACATAAAAGTGAAAAGCATATAAATAAAAAGAAAATGGGGAAGAAGTAAGTGGGAGAGTGAAAAGTGACCATTGTGTAATACAATGGCCAGCCTTCCGGCCAGGAATAAAAATTTCCCCTCCTCCTAGCCAAAAGGCTCGGCCCCAGAGGCAGGTGCGAAAAAACGTTTGTTGTGGTGAAGTGACCATGGTGCCATAAATCAAAGTGACTAATCACAGTGAATATACGGCAGTGCAGCCCCCACTCCACACAGAAAGGACTGAAGTTCTGGGAGCTCGGGGAGATCCCTTTACAATCAGGCTCAACCCTCGCCCCCCATCCCTCCCTCCTAATTACACTCAGGAGACACTAACCCCCCCCCCCCCCGAAGGAGGAACCAGCGTCCTCTCCTGAGAAGCTGTTTGGAGCTAGGACTACCCAAATCTAGGCCAGAAGGCCCTTCAGCCAGACCCAGTGGTTCTCCATCCCCATCAGAAGGCTTCCCTTTCAGTTACGAACCGCTCCAGGTTACCTTTACACCAGCAGGTTTTGCATAGCCCCCACCGCCCCTGCTCCACGTCACCGTAGAGCAGGGACGGAAGCAATCGCCCCCTCCTGGTAACTGATAAAAACAGATACTACACTTGATCTTAGCGAAAAGGCAGAGAAGCGATGAACATTTTAAGGTTGTAGAGAAAGCCTGGTTTGCACAGGGGCCAGATCCTATTTGTCCCAGATTTGAACATCCATGAGTCCCTTCATGTTGAGAACATCATAAGCAGTGAACTGCAGACCCATTTTATTATTTGCCCGAATAAAGTATACCAACCAAAAATAGTTATTTGGTAGCTTATCCCTTGTTATCTCTTGCCAGTGTTGTCCTTTTTTGAAGCAAGCTTCTTTTGCTTCTTCTTGGACTTGGTGTTCCTGACATAATATCCTAGTGCAGGGGTGCCCAACCTTTTAATGAGCGAGGTTCTCTTAAGCGACTTGGTAATCGGTTGCGGGCCACAATGAGTGGACTCTGCTTATGCAGAGCGGACAAGGACACAGTCCATGCTACCGGCCCTCTGTTCCAATCTGCTCAGACAGAAGGGGATGGATCCCCTTCTGTTCAGATTGGAGGTAGAAAGTTGTAAACAGATACAGGTCAGTTTTTCATCTGTCACGGAGGTGAATAGAGTGTCCAATTGGGTCAGACCGATTGTGTGAAAAGGGCCTAAGGCTGCTTTTAAGCTGATGCAATGGGGTTTACCGCAATTCAATGCACCTGTGGCTTTCCTGCGGGTTAGCAGCACTTTGCCATAGACTTCTATTATATACAGCAGGTATAGCGCATTTTCTGAAAGCGCACAAAACCCACAGGTAATAGCAGAAATCAACTGCACTGCACGTACGATTCAGTTTGAGAGCAGTAACCACTGCAGAACAGATATGCACAAATATATAATGTATAATATATATAATAATATAATATAAATATATAATATACAATGGTACCATAAGTCACCCATGCAAACAGCATATAGTGGGGAATATAGAAGGGGTATTCATGAGTCTCCAAGGGAAAGGAACACAGCACCTGACTCAAGGGAAGGGCTGTAGCTTGACTCACCAATGTAACAGATCATATTTAACCAGGAGCAGGATATTAGGGACTAGCAGACCCACGTGCACCCTCAGACCCACGGGCACTCGCAGACCCATTTGCACTTGCAGACCCATGTGCACTCACTGCCCACGTGCACTAACACTCAACAGGTACTCACTATACCCAGGTACTCACTATACACAGGTACTCACAATACACAGGTACTCCCAATACCCAGGTATTCACTATACACAGATATTCACTATACAAAGGTACTCACTATACCCAGGTACTCACAGTACACAGGCACTCACTATACAAAGGCACTCACAATACACAGGTACTCACTATACCCAGGTACTCACTGTACACAGGTACCCACAATACCCAGGTACTCACAATACACAGGTACTCACAATACACAGGTACTCACAATAAACAGATACTCACTTTACACACACAATACTCATGTACTCACAATACTCAACAAAAACAGTTACTCTACAATAACCATATTAATTGGTTATGACTGCTCTGTTCAATCCCTTATGCAATCCAAGACTTGCAGGGCTTGACTCCCCTGGTCAGCCTGCCTGTTACTGTTCCCACTGCTCCCCTATCTGCCTGTCACTCTCCCATAAGCAATACATTTAAAGTACATGTCATAAAGCTAGGGTACAGTTGTTACAACAACATTATATGTGGAAGACAGATTGTGTAGAAGGTCCCTAACCATGTTCAACGATAGTCCAACTTGACGTTGGTGGCTTTTTTCACACCTCTTGTAAACCAGTTGTCCTCTGTGTCCAAAATATGTGCCTCACTGTCCTCGTAAGAATGTCCCTTTTCTTTTAGCTCTAGGAGAACTGCTTGACACACTTTTTACCTCACACTGAATGTTTTTTTTTTTTAGATTGTCACTCACTCACTCTTTCGCAGTTTCTAATATTTGGAATTATAGATCCATCCTGTAATGTGGGAAGGCCCAGTTCATGAAGAAAACAAAAGCTAGTTCCATGTTCCTTAAAGTGGTTCTAAAGGCTCAAGGTTTTTAGCTTCATGCATTCTATGCATAAAGGTAAAAAACCTGTGTGCAGCAGCCCCCCCCCCCCCTGAATACTTACCTGAGCCCCATTGCGATGCAGCGCGACTGTCTCGGCTCTCCGGGACTCTCCCTCCACATTGTCTGAGACAGCAGTGGAAGGCATTGGCTCCCGCTGCTTTTAATCACAGCCAGCGAGGCAATATGAAGAGAGAGGGGCGGAATCAAGCTGCGACTCCATGTCTGAATGGATATGCAAAACAATGACGTGGGAGTGAGCCTGCTTGGGTGTCCTCACCTTGCTCTGGGGCTCTCAGCAGGAGGGTGGAGCCAGGAGCATCATAGTGTAAACTGTAATGAACCTTCTGACTCCCGTTAGCACCCCCTTTACCCACCAACCTTTTTTTCTCCTGCTGAACTTCGCCACAAATGTCCAAAAGTAAATGTTGAGGATTGATACTGTTCCTAGGCAAATGTCCACAAGTGCTATGGCATTATACGTATAACAAGGGATTACCAACAGAAAATAACAGTTAGCTATGAGTAAGCGCTAATTTTAGCGTGAAACGCGTCAGTTTCCCTGTTCTACATTCCCTCTGCTGCTGTAATTCGTATGATGTGAAGGTTTTTTTGGTGGAAATAATAAAGGCACAACTTATTTTACCTGATCCGGAGTACTGCTATCCAGAGTTTTT
This sequence comes from Lithobates pipiens, assembly GCF_037356315.1. Taxonomy (NCBI): domain Eukaryota; kingdom Metazoa; phylum Chordata; class Amphibia; order Anura; family Ranidae; genus Lithobates; species Lithobates pipiens. Next base: position 95,996,311 of record NW_027507903.1, on the reverse strand, counting down.
TCGGTTCCTCCACAGAAAATAACAGTGTTGGCTTCAGTGCTTTGTTCTTTGCACTGTTATCAAATATTCCCTTGTTTCATAAAAAAAAGTTATTAAAATTCAAGTTTCCTACAGTAAGCAATTGAATAAAACTGTCCTTTTTTTATAGCCCAGTTGTGGAATTTACTCAGAGAAGCAGAATGATTAGTAATGCCGCGTACACACGATCAAACAAGCGGGTGGAAAAGTCCGGCAAACTCAAGTCCGCCGGACAATCCCCCCTGTGTGTAGCCTCCGGCAAACTTTTTTGACCCGAAAGTACGGTGGACTTAGAAAGTAGTTTTGCACTCCAATCTTCCCGCCGGACTCGCATTTCGGCGGACAATCCGGCCGTGTGTATGGCAGTCCGCTGTACTTTTGAAATGAGTGGACTTTTCCCGCCCGGAGAAAAGCCCGCTCATTTCGAGCGGGTCTCCAGGTAGGCGGGGCCCGCGAAGGAGACGCCGCTGGCCACGCCACCTGGTATGGACTTAAAGGGGAACCCCATACGCCGAAAAAAATCAGCGTGGGGTCCCCCCAAGTCCACAACAGACCCTTGTCCGAGCACGCTACCCGGCCGGCAAGGAAAGGAGGGGCGAGCGAGCGCCCCCCCCCTCCTGAACCATACCAGGCCGCGTGCCCTCAACATGTGGGTGCCTTGGGGAAGGGGGGGCCGCGCGGCCCCCCCACCCCAAAGCACCTTGTCCCCATGTTGATGAGGACAAGGGCCTCTTCCCGAAAACCCTGGCCGTTGGTTGTCGGGGTCTGCGGGCGAGGGGCTTATCGGAATCCGGGAACCCCCTTTAATAAGGGGGCCCCCGGATACCGGCCCCCCACCCTATGTGAATGAGTATGGGGTACAATGTACCCCTACCCATTCACCTGAAAAATAAAGTACAAAAAAACACAACACACAAGATAAAATAGTTTATTGCACAGCTCCGGGGGTCTTCCGTCTTCGGGGGTCTTCTCGCCGGACTCCTCCGCTATCTTCTTGTAGCTCTTTTACTAGCGGAGGAGCCTGGCATTCTTCTTCGTCCGACTTCGGGGGTCTTGTCCCCCTCTTCGGTTCTTCTGCCGGGCCACCGCGCCTTCTTATAGCTCTTTTACAGGCGGTGGCCCGGTCTTCTGTCGTCGCCGCCACCACCTTCTGTTCTTCTTCTTCTTCTTCTTCTCCTTCTTCTCCTGGAGATGTTGACTCGACGCTCTCTGCAGCCGCAATGCCAGGGACGCGCTGCGTGGCGACTTTTATAGGGACAAGGGGCGGGGTCATCGGTTGATGTCACATGGGTTGATGTCACATGGGTTGATGTCACATGGCGACAGTCCCAGCATCCTCCGGGACTGTGACATCGTAAGGGGGTGGGGGGGTCACCATGTGACATCAACCCATGTGACATCAACCGATGACCCCGCCCCTTGTCCCTATAAAAGTCGCCGCGCAGCACTTCCCTGGCATTGCGGCCACAGAGAGTGTCGAGTCAACATCTCCAGGAGAAGAAGGAGAAGAAGAAGAAGAACAGAAGGCGGCGGCGGCGGCGACAGAAGACCGGGCCACCGCCTGTAAAAGAGCTATAAGAAGGCGCGGTGGCCCGGCAGAAGAACCGAAGAGGGGGACAAGACCCCCGAAGTCGGAAGAAGAGGCCGCGGCGACGAAGAAGAATGCCGGGCTCTTCCGCTAGCAAAAGAGCTACAAGAAGATAGCGGAGGAGTCCGGCGAGAAGACCCCCGAAGACGGAAGACCCCCGGAGCTGTGCAATAAACTATTTTATCTTGTGTGTTGTGTTTTTTTTTGTACTTTATTTTTCAGGTGAATGGGTAGGGGTACATTGTACCCCATACTCATTCACATAGGGTGGGGGGCCGGTATCCGGGGGCCCCCTTATTAAAGGGGGCTCCCGGATTCCGATAAGCCCCTCACCCGCAGACCCCGACAACCAACGGCCAGGGTTGTCGGAAAGAGGCCCTTGTCCTCATCAACATGGGGACAAGGTGCTTTGGGGTGTGGGGGGGCGCACGGCCCCCCCTTCCCCAAGGCACCCCCCCATGTTGAGGGCACGCGGTCTGGTACGGCTCAGGAGGGGGGCGCTCGCTCGCCCCTCCTTTCCTGGCCAGCCGGGTAGCGTGCTCGGAAAAGGGTCTGTTGTGGACTTGGGGGGGACCCCCACGCCGATTTTTTTCGGCGTTGGGGTTCCCCTTTAAGTCCATACCAGGTGGCGGGGCCAGCGGCATCTCCTTCGCGGGCCCCGCCTAGCTGGAGACCCGCTCGAAATGAGCGGACTTTCCTCCGCGTGTGTGGGCGAGTCCGTTCATTTTAAAAGTAGGGCGGATGGTACGGCGGACTTAGTCGCCGTATTAGTCCGCTGAAAAAGTGCCGTGTGTGGGCAAGTAGCCCATTCGGAAAGTCCGACGGACAGTCTGGCGGGAAGTCCGCCAGTCTAAGTCCGTTGGATAGTCGGCTACGTGTGTACGCGGCATAAGAATATCAAAAATGTTTACTTTGACCAACTTCATATTGCTGTAGCTCATGTAAAAATAATAGCTTGAATATATTTGGAGGAGAATAATATTTTAGTGCAGGAAGCACTCTTCTTTGACCATGCAGATTGCTTATATACAGTATCTCACAAAAGTGAGTACATCCCTCACATTTTTGTAAATATTTTATTATATCTTTTCATGTGACAACACTGAAGAAATGACATTTTGCTAAAATGTAAAGTAGTGAGTGTAAAGCTTGTGTATCAGTGTACATTTGCTGTCCCCTAAAAATAACTCAGCACACAGCCATTAATGTCTAAACCGCAGGCAACAAAATTGAGTATACCCCTTAGTGAGTGAAAATGTCCAAATTGGGCCCAAAGTGTCAATATTATGTGTGACCACCAATATTTTCCAGCACTGTCTTAACCCTCTTGGGCATAGAGTTCACTAGAGCTTCACAGGTTGCCACTGGAGTTCTCTTCCACTCCTCCACGATGACATCACGGAGCTGGTGGATGTTAGAGACCTTGCGTTCCTCCGCCTTTCATTTGAGGATGCACCACAGATGCTCAATAGGGTTTAGGCCTGGAGACATACTTGGCCAGTCCATCACCTTTACCCTCAGCTTCTTTAGCAAGGCAGTGGTCGTCTTGAAGTTGTGTTTGTGGTGTCATTATCATCTCGTAATAGCTGTGTGTTGAGTTATTTTGAGGAGACAGCAAATGTACACTGTTATACAAGCTGTACACTCACTACTTTACATTGTAGCAAAGTGACATTTCTTCAGTGTTGTCACATGAAAAGATATAATAAAATATTTACAAAAATGTGAGGGGTGTACTCACTTTTGTGAGATACTGTATATTAAGAAACTATAGGTTGTTTGAAGAAAATAGCAGAGATCCTGTGTTAAATGGGATTATGGCAGAAAAAGGCTTGAAGCCAATGCTATAATGATCTGATTCACATAGTGATGTTTAAGCTTTTCATGGTCTGTGTGGATTAGAGCTCCCCTACGCTCTACTAAAATGCTGGATTTCACAGGGCAAGCCCCTTTACCAGTGGGAATTTCCTTCAAAATCCTTACAAAATCCACTCTCTGTGTGTTGTGACACAGTGCTTTTATAGTGATAATGTAGGGGGTTCCACATTTTTACTAAATGGGGATTATCCTCACATGTTGCGGCCTTTAGAATATAATCAAGCATTTTATTTTTAGAACTTGCAAAATACGATAAAGAATTCCTTTTATAGGATGAATGTATTAGTCTTTTAATTAGGGCCGCTGTGTACTTTCATTGTAAATATCCCACGGAATTCAGTAAAATAATACAAAGTGATGTGGTCTAAGGAAGAATCCATATTGTATGCATCGACACAATAAATGTCATTGTGGTTTTTTTCATTATAGAAAAAAAAAATCTTTATGTGATCCTTATGCCATTATGAATTAATAATAATAATTAATATTTATTAATTCTTTACACTACAGCCTGTTCCCCCTCCCCCACCTCTTCATGTTTACATGCATACTAACCCTTTATTTCTATTTTACTTGCCTGGTCCTTCATACATCATTAACCTCTTCAATAGGCTTCTATACATATAGAAGAGAATTATGCTTCAAATATTTCCATGTGTATCAGGTTAATTAATAATTTTTTTTAGCCAATCCGAGACTGTTAACCCCTGCTTCACCTGCCCCTTGCTATAATTTATTTTTCCCTAGTTTACGGATTGGTCTGCTGGTCATTATAGTTCCATGGCCACACCCACATGCTCTCCATTGTGTATATAGCTGTCCTTGTTTAGAGGGCAGCAGGCCAAGAGAAGGAGCAGCCAGCTCTGAGCACGTAGCCTTTCACCACTACAGCCCTGATTGACAAGAGTCCAGCCCTGGCTTGGTCCAATCAGACGTCAATGACATCACTTCCTGTTCCCATGGTCCATGATGGTCAGTGTGGAGCTTCCTGGTTCCTTGCTCCTGGAGAAGCACTGTGATCCATTCCAGCCAGCTGCTCAATCCTTTCCAGCTATCCGGAAAATCGGTGGGAGCCGCAGAGCCATGTGGAATGCCAGGACTGCACTTTACTTTGACGAGCATGCATCTTCTATCATCTTGTAAGTGTTTTTAATCTTATCCTATTAAATTCATCACTTTAATACTACACTCGGTCGGTGCCTTCCCCTCCCTGTTTTTTCCTTACATGTCTTGCAGAGTTCTGGACACACTCTGAAGGTTGGCTGCCTTCCTTTTTAACCCTTAATACCCCTTTCTCTTCCAACCACTCAACCTATGGATACATCACCATCCAGCTATTACAGCCACAGACTATACCCCTAAGGCTTACTCCATTTGGAGCACCAGATAAGCACTGACTGTACTGCTATCTGAAAGGCGCCTGTGCCGAGCTGCCACCTTTGTTCACTATGCATCCAGTCAGCTGTTCGGCCGAGACCAAGAACACACCAAGCAAGCATCACTGTAGTAGCCGTGACTAGACAGTGAAAGGAGAATCAGCACATTGCAGCTAATCTCTTTGTCACTCTGCTTTCTCCTTCTAGCTGCATGATTCATCCATTTACAATCTGTATGGTGTGTTGCTGCATGTTGCAGTTAGGGATGGTGAATGGTTTGGCCCGAGCTTAAGTTCGGGCCGAACTTTGGTTGTTCAGATGTTCTGTGAACACTGAACAATATGCGCTGTTCGGGGCAAATTCGAAAGCCGGCGGAATTGTCATAAAAAATGTTTGGGGACCTGGGTCCTGCCCCAGGTGATACTTGGGTACGTAAACGGGTGGCCCGCCTCACCTCTGATGCCACGGGAAGCCATTGGAAAATCCCTGTGCATCAGAGGGGGGTGGGGTCATCCAGGTACGTCACCGTGTGGCCCCGCCCTCAGTTATATATGCAATTTTTAATTGGTTCAGGGTTCCCCTTAACCACTTAACAACCGGCCCATAGCCGAATGACGGCTACAGGGCGGTTGCTTAACTCTGGGAGGACTTTATAGTACATCCTCCCGGAATTCCACTCTCGTGCACCCCGTGGGGTGCGCACTCGAGAGCATCTGTGACCACCGTGTCCACATGACCCGGCGCATCATGGATCACGGTAAACGGCCGCTCATCGAGGCCGTTTACCACGTGATCGCTCCGTCAAATGACAGAGCGATCACTTATGATGCCGGTTCCTCCCTCCCCTCTCTGTACTGATCGGTACAGTGGAGGGGAGAGATCAGTGTCAGCAGCGCTGTGGGCTGGATCTGCAGTGCCCACAGCGCTGCTCACCGACAATTAACCCTGAAATGCCCTGCCAATACTCTGCAATGCCCTGGCAATACTCTGCAGTACCCAGCAATGCCCTGCCAATACTCTGCAATACCCAGGAATGCCCTGCCAATACTCTGCAATACCCAGCAATAATCTGCAATACCCTGCAATACTCTGCAATACCCTGCCAATACTCTGCAATACCCTGCCAATACTCTGCAATGCCCAGCAATGCCCTGCCAATACTCTGCAATACCCAGCAATATTCTGCAATACCCAGCAATACTCTGCAATAGCCTGCAATAACCTGCCAATACTCTGCCATAAATTGCCATACCCAGCAATACCCAGCCATACTCGGTGATACCCTGCAATACCCAGCCCTACTCTGGCAATACCCAGCTATACTCAGTGATACCCTGCAATACCCAGCCATACTCTGCAATATCCAGCCTTACTCAGTGATACCCTGCAATATCCAGCCATAGTCGGTGATACCCTGCAATACCCAGCCATACCCGGTGATACTCTGCAATACCCAGCCATACTCGGCCATGCTCAGCCATACTCTGTGATACCCTGCAATACCCAGCTATACTCGGTGATACCCTGCAATACCAGCTATGCTCGGCCATGCTTGGCTGTACTCAGCCTCTCTATGTTGCCAGGCTGTGGAAGTCTCACACACGTGTTATCGCTGTACTCAGGAGGAGTAGGAGAATCTATTTTGGGGTGTCATTTTTGGTATGTACATGCTATGTGTTAGAAATATTGTATAAATGGACAACTTTGTGTTAAAAAAAATTGCATTTTAACCACTTCCCGTCCGCCAGTTGTCATATGACTTTGTGCGGGGATATCTGAATGATGCCTGTAGCTACAGGCATCATTCAGAGATCAGCTTTTTCAGCCGCCGATTCCCTACACCATAAGAATGATCATAGTGGTTGTTCCACTGCTTGATCGTTCTTACAGGAGGCGAGAGGGGACCTCCCCCTCTCCCGCCGCCCACCAGTGCTTCTACCAACTCGCCATAGGAGTAAAAGTGATCAAAAAATTTATTTTTGGGGAAAAAAGTGTCAAACTAAAATAAAGTAAAATGAACAATAAAAAAATTTTTTTTAAAGCGCCCCTGTCCCCATGTGCTCGCATGCCAAAGCAAACGCATACATATGAAAACGGTGTTCAAACCACACAAGTGAGGTATCGCTGCGAACGTTAGAGCGAGAGCAATAATTAGCTCTAGACCTCCTCTGTAACTCAAAACATGTAACCAGTAAAAAAAATTAAAGCATCGCCTATGCTGATTTTTAAGTAGGGAAGTTTGGCTCCATTCCACGAGCGTGTGCAATTTTGAAGGGTGACATGTTAGGCATCTATTTACTCGGTGTAACTTCATCTTTCACATTATGCAAAAACATTGGGATAACTTTATGTTTAGTTTTTTTACAAAACAGTTTTTTTTCCAAAAAAAAAGTGTTCGAAAAATTGCTGCACAAATACCGTGCGAGATAAAAAGTTGCAACGACCACCATTGTATTCTCTAGGTTCTTTGCTAAAAAACATATATAATGTTTTGGGGTTCTATGTAATTTTCTAGCAAATAATAATAATGATGATTTTTACATGTAGGAGAGAAGTGTCAGAATTGGCCTGGGTGCTCCAGAACTCCTGATGGTGCTCCCTGCATGTTGGGCCTCTGTATGTAGCCACGCTGTGTAAAAGTCTCACACATGTGGTATCGCCATACTTGGGAGTAATAGCAGAATGTGTTTTGGGGTGTAATTTGTGGTATGCATATGCCGTGTGTGAGAAATAACCTGATAATATGACAATTTTGGGGAAAAAAAAAGGAAAAAAAAATCTTGATATTTCAAAGAATTGTGGGAAAAAATGACAACTTCAAAAACTCATCATGCCTCTTACTAAATACCTTGGAATGTCTTCTTTCAAAAAGAGGTAATTTTGGGGGTATTTGTATTTTTCTGGCATGTTAGGGTCTCAAGAAATGAGATAGGCCGTCAGTTGTTCAGGTGTGATCAATTTTCAGATTTTGGCACCATAGCTTGTGGACTCTATAACTTTCACAAAGACCAAATAATATGCACCAATTTGTACTTATTTTTACCAAAGATATGTAGTAGTATAAATTTTGGCTAAAATTTCTGAAGAAAAATTACTAATCTGCTAAATTTTATAACAGAAACGAAGAAAAATTATTTTTCTTTTTTACAGAATTTTCTGTCTTTTTTCTTTTATAGCACAAAAAATAAAAAACCCTTTTTTTCCTTTAGAAATTTCATTTTGTGCAGGGACTGTTCTAAACACGGGAAAAAATGCGCCACTTTACAGGCATACTATAGACACCCCCCGGGTTCGAAATTTAAAGGAATATTTCACTTTTATTGTTTCACTTTAAGCATTATTAAAATCACTGCTCCCATAAAAACGTCTGTTTTTAAAACTTTTTTTTGCATTGATACATGTCCCCTGACGCAGGACTTGGGCCCCAAAACACTTTTTATGACAATACCATGCATATAAGTGGAATATCTGTAAATAATTAATTGTAAACAATTAGTGTGCTGCTATCAACCTTTGATAATTACACAGTACCACCTAAATAAATACATTTTCTGTGTCACAAAATGCTCCTCCTGTGGTAATAACCACCTATAGAATCCCCAGTCACCTTCCAACAAACTAAAGATGGAAAAGTCTCTGAAATATTCACATACATGTGCCGATCAGATTGGCTCCAATCAATGATGAAAAACTCCTCGATGCAAGGAACTAGGCTCTTCACCGTAGATGCGGGTTCTCAAAAAAAGAGGATAGATAATATTGCACAATATTGTTATAAACAGCTGAACTAAATAAAGCTGAGACCGATACACTCACATGTACTCCTCCTCACTGCATCTCCGTGTAACTTAAACACTGGAGTGACGTCACGTTGTGTCACAGGTCACATTACTTATCAACGGAATAAAGACGAGCATGAAGGGATTTATAGCCCCACATTGTTTGCGGGTTGCCACGGTGATGTAGGATTCATAGTAACATCATGCCGTTACACACTTCTGTGGTACAATGATAATTACTAATGGTAATACAAAATCCAAAACAATATACATATTCACATAATGCAGTGCAGTTAAAGTGCATACTTAGCAGTATATTGTTACATATACCCTTCATAAAAACTTTCATGGGGCATGAAATTCAAATATTGTAAAAAACACTAGACCCTAAAAAATTTAACTAAATTAAAAACAAATTAAAAATGGGACAAAAAATAAAATACTAATATACTAGGACCAATCAAATGAATACAAATAATTTTAAAAAACGATTTACAATCTAAAAACATGGGAAATTAATTATGGATCCCCTCTAGTGGCTGATAATGATACTGCACCTAAAAATCAGATATAAATCAATTTAAATCAAAGTCAATATTCAGCCCTAATGGCACAAAACAATTGATTTCATATGTCCACCTTGATTCGCTTTTGCTCAATTCTCTTACTTTGTGAGTTCCTCTCCAATGAGGCTTATATTTATCAATAGCCCAAAACTTCATATCAATTGGATTTTTATCATGACATTCTGAAAAATGCCGAGATACACTATGTTTTTGGAATCCTGACTTGATGTTTTAGTACGTGTTCCCGCAATCTCTTCCACATAGGCCGTTTTGTTCTTCCTATGTATTGTAAGGAACAAGTACACTCCAACATATACAATACTCCTTCTGTTTGACATGATATGAAGTCCTTTATTTCATATTCTTTTTTTTGGTGGTATTAGATATAAATTTATTGCACTTCTGTCCCTTTTGATTAGTGTTCCTACAGGCATAACATTTTTTGCAAGGGTAAAATCCTTTTCCTTGAAAGAATGAAAAATCTTGACTTGTTTTTGGGGGGTCAGGTACATTCTTTACTATCAAATTCCTCAACATGGGCCTTTTCTGTAGATAAAGCGAGGTTTCTTTGGTAGAATCTTGCGCAGCTTGTTATCTGCTTTTAAAAGTGGCCAATGCTTCTTAATTATATGTTCAATATTTTTTGTATTGAATATTGTAATTAAAAATCATAGGGACTTCTTGACTATCTGTTGTTATCTTCTTTTTATCAAGTACAAGGGACTCCCTTGGTAGTTTTAATACCTCCTGTATTTTTTCTTTTATAAAATATTCATTATATCCCTTTTTAACAATCGTATTCCCAATAATAATTGCCTGCTCCAAAAAAAACACTTTGACTGCTACAATTTCTTCTGATTCTTATCATTTGTCCTTTTTGTATGTTGATGAGCCATGGATTATATTGACAGCTGTCTGTTGGAATATAACTATGTCTTTCAACCAGTTTGAAACATGTTTTGGTTGAAAAAACATTCTTCTCTAGTGTTATTTCAAGATCAAGAAATTGAATGCTCTTATCGCTGATCTCATACGAGAGCTTGATGTTCTTCTGATTGTAATTACATTTTTCAATAAACTGACTTAGACTGTTCCGATCTCCTCTCCATATGACTATACGGTCATCTACTGTATAAATCTCTTGAATAAAACCAGTTGTGTTGGAACATTAGACCATGATTCAGTGGATGAGTGGTTTAAATTTTTTAATGAATAAGGTTTACAATTTTTAATGAAAAGGAAACAAAGAAAAGTCGCAGTTATAAACCAACAGATTGCTTAGAGTAAAATTATATTGGAAGCTCACAAGGATTCAGCTTCTTTTACTACATTGAAAAACCAGCTGAATAAAGTGTTAGAACAAAAATATATAGAAATTAAACAGAGAAAGAAAAGAAAGTATTTAAGAGACACAAATGATTATAAATTGCAGCAAGTATATAAATGGCAATTAAATATAAAATATGGTAAATCATAGTCTACTACCTCATCACCAGTAAGGGAGGTACGGATTAGAACCCCAAATAGGGATCAAGGGTACAGATCCCCTGACCCCTCAAGACAATATAGGGACAATACATATGCACCCCGAAGACCATATAGGGAAGAACAAAATGGACGAGGACCCCCAACCATGGTGGAAGAATAAGAATAATAATCTTAAATCATGGACAAAGTCCCCCAGAAAACCACAGTGGAAAAATGATGGGAATAAAAATCAAAGACTACATAATCAACCATACAATCAGTATGGAAACACAAGAAATTAGGGCTATGATGATCAGGGAAATTATGGTTATGTTAACAAGGAAAGGAGAGATGTCAGAGAACACACTCAGTATCCATATCAACAAGTAAATGGTCAGAATTATCAGGACCAATATCATTATGAAACCAGGAGAAGTCCGATTCACACACAGAATAGATATGAAGCACTACAAAGAAGGTGCATCACGGTCTTTTTTAGACCAACGCAGACGAGACAGAACTCCTCCTCGGAACGAAAGAACACCCCCTCGGAACAACAGAACGGGAAATACAAGAAGCCCAAACAGAAGAGGGATTGCTGAGGCGGACTCAAGGCCCAGAAGAAAAAGAGAATAGTTGGGGCAGGTATCTACAATTTGAGTGGAATAGAATTGACCAAAACAGAATTAACAACATTAGAAAGAGGTCTAAAGTATGCACCAAAAAGGAATCTGAACAAGTTTGATATGTATGTGGATATCCAAAAATACACCAGAAATTGAATATAAAAAAGTATATGTTGAATAAACTTCCTGTTATGGAAAGAAGAGCGATAGATTCAAGAGGTAGAATAGAACACACTCAATCACGAAACAAATCACTGTTCATTCCACAAGTGTGTAACAATGAACATAAAATGTATTTAATAAAATGGTGATTCAGGATATTGAAAGATTAAAAATTAAAAGAATGTAAAATCCTCAAGAAATCAGTGGTGATTTTATCACTTATTTAAAGGGGCAGCCACACATATTTGTTATCTAAAGAATATTACAACATTGCATTATTAGGCCAATTAAGTGATAACAACACATATAAAACTAAAGTGAAATCCTACCAAGGAATACAAGGTTGAATTTTAAACATCAAATAAAATATACTACACTATAAAGTCCTTCATTGTGTCTCTAGTGGAGTTTATCCCTATTTCCCAGCCCCATCCTCAGGGATCATTGGAGCGGAAGGTTGCAGGTCCAGGAACCATTTTGTGTTTTCAAAAGCGCATTTTGACCTTCTGTAAAAGCGGTCAAACACCTTTGGTGAGTTGCCATCCACCCCATGAGCACCCGTAGTGAAGCCACTAGAAGACATGATTGTCTATTTTTGGTGTTGGGCATTGTCCCGTTGGACATTATATTTTTGCATTTTGTATTTCACCAGTGTGTGTATGTATGTATGTATGTATATATATATATATATATATATATATATATATAATTTCTTTACAGTATATCACGTGTAATTGATTTATCACCAGTCTATCATGCGTATAATTTCATTGAACTATGTACGTTTGTTATGATAATATCTTGTGAGCGTCAACACCATTACTCATTGTTTTTTCTCATCAGTGGTGATTTTATCACTTATTTAAAGGGGCAGCTACACATATTTGTGTTTTTTTTTCACATTTAGGACACCATCACCTGTCATTATAACTGTCAGGGCCTATTCCCACCATGCATATGTGTTATGTTGTGTTAGCCTGAAATGCATTAAGGCAGTCATTTTATTTGAATAGGTTACCAATACACCACAACAATCTGAAAATTAAATGTGCAGCATTTTCAGTAACACCATGCACTGCAACGCATGGTAATGCATTACATTACTGTGTGATTTAACCCAGATACATTATGGAGGTGCTTTAGGGTGCCATTCACACGCACACTAGTTTGGACAAAGCCCCAATGTCAATATAGTACATTAGCAGTTTAGCCTTTATGTCAGGCTAACTTAACCACAGCCCTACTTTCTAGCCCCCTAAACCTAATCTTACCTAAACCCCCAACCTGGCACATGCTTACCTCTCCATGGCAGCAGTGCCCCCTTCCCCCTCCTGGATGCTAGAATTTTTCTTAGTCACCAGCCATACTTGTGCAATGCAGTGCTATTTAAGTTTATGTGGAGGAAACTTCTGCATTTAGAATGAAAAGTGGGCACAAATTAAGAGCCCAAAACATGTAATTGTGCCACCATGTTATTTAATAAAGTTTTATATATATATAAAAAAAAAGAGAGCCTGTCACGAGGCTTGAGGTGGGAAACGTTTTTCCTGCACGTGTCAGGACTATAAAAGGCCCGGCATGACAGACCTTTTTCCAGTTGTCCTGGATCGGCTTGCGAGCTCCCCCTCCCTCCCACCCTGTCGCAGGCACCATTATGTGGTCTTGTCACCTTGGCTCAAGGGGGGACTTTATGAATTATTCATTTTTATCGCTCGAGTTATATGACTAAGCCAGTATTAAGTTTTTTTTTAAAGTTTTTAATATATATTTATTTACTTAATAATATTTTAATAAAGTTTAATACATTTCCATTTTAAATGCCACTAAAGGTGTCGTGGCCATTTTAAATACCAATTTGACTGTGTTGTGTATTATTTTATTAGTATTATGGTTAGTTCAATGCAAGTGTGTGACCTACAGCCCCATGTACGAGGTGGTATTAAAAGGTTTTGAGACTAGCCTTGTAACACGCCAACAAATGGCAGCACAAGGCTGCATGTACAGTCACAGGGAACACTGATCTTCAAAAGTCAGTGTGCCAAAAGGCATCATCCTGTGTACATCGGGAGCTGTGCAACTGGTGCTATTCTGACCACGTGCGTTACCACATCTGATATTTAGTTATGGACAGCCAGTAAGAACAAACGTTAAATTCTGGCAAGTTTATGGTGATGCAGCAATAAGTGTGTGGTGTTTGAAGTTCCATGCATGCTTTAAGAGCAGAGGGACATCAATGGAAGACGATGAGAGATCAGGAAGACCTTCAACAAACTCAACTTCCAAAAATGTAAAAACCATTCAGCAACTTGTGCATGATGATCATCAGGGAACAATCGCGTGTGCCAGTCAAAACACCTTGAACGACTCATTGCAGCATTACTATAAACTTGCCAGAATTTCACGTTTGTTTGTTCTAACTTGCTGTCCATGATGAAATAACAAACGTGGTAACACACATGGTCAGACTAGCACCAGTTGCACAGCTCCTGATGTAAATAGGACGATGTCTTTTGGCACACTGACTTATGAAGGTCGATGCTCCCTGTGACTGTGCATGCAGCCTTGTGCTGCCATCTGTTGGCGTGTCACAAAACCAGTCTCAAAACTTTTTCATACCACCTTGTATCGTAACCATCATGGAAGGCTACCATGTAGAGATACGTATGCACTAGGGTGGGGGGGCTAGATGAGCTTAGAGGGCTTGGAGGTGGTCTTTTTTTATTGTAGCAGTACAGTAATGTAATAGTCGATATTAACTAACTATTTCAAAAGCAATGCTGAAATTCTGTGCTATTGGAAGGGATGGAAATTGAAACAGAAACAGCTATCTCTTCATAATCATTCCTCATTTTAATAAGCCTTTAAATGGTGCACAGATGGCAGTGGATTTCTGTTTCATAGTTCTAAGCCCCGTGAGGAGAGAATTAACCCTTATCATAATGAATAAAAAAAATTGCTGTCATAACATATTCAATTACAGAACCAATATTCATCACATGTATTAGAGAGGGGTCAGGTAAGTCCAAAAGACAATACGGTGTAGGAAGTGGGCCAGGTGGTAACAGTGCAGGAAAATCAGGCAGAGCAATAGTAATTAAAATGGTAGAAAGAGGTGAGAGCCAAAACTGATAAATCCCAGCACTTTCCCCAATCAGCATGCTGTTTATACACAAGGGCTGATCCGCCATCTTTGTTGCCTGAGGTGAACTCTAGCATATTGTACAAAATACCATGCTCAATAATATACTGTACATGACTTTACAAACTACTCGGCAGGATGACGTTGTTTTACATATTGTCTCAGGTTATTCTAGATGCAACTTACTGTAGTCAAAATCTATGTTATCTAAAGTGTTGTCTTCTTTCCAGTGTGTCCTGAAATGTATATTGTTTTTCGTGCAGAAAGAATGAAAGACTTACTTAACTCTTTCTCTGCCTGAGCCATTTTTGCATTTTTTTGCACATGTTTTAAAAAATTATTTTAGGCCTGAAGATTATATAAATCCTCCAAAATATTATATATTTTCTGAAAGCAGATACCCTAGAGTAAAATAGTGTTTTTTCCTTTTTTTTTTTTATGTCAGACGATGTTATCTCAAAGGTCTAGGAAATGCAAAAGTTCAGTAAAAAATACACTAAAGTAAATTTCATTACACAGAAACGCAATAAATTACCAATTTTTTGGTAAAATATAAAAGACGAGGCTGCACTGATTAAATAGATGCCCAACATGTCAAACCTTAAACTTGCGTGCGCCTGTGAAATGGCGACAAACTTCTGTACCCTATATGTTCCATTTACATTTTATCAGCTTAAGGATTGCCTCCTGCACATATACATCGGCAGAATGGGACGGCTGGGCACAAGCACATACCTGTATGTTGCTCTTTAAGTGCCCAGCTGTGGGTCGGGAGCACGTCGCCGGCAGCACGCTCCCTACCCGGTCCTGAGCTCCGTGACCGTGGCTGCTGGTGTCCCGTGATTGGGTCGCAGAGCTGAAGAACGAGGAGGGGTCTGTGTAAACAAACCTCTCCTCGTGCTTCCTACTGAGCCTGTCACTGATCGTCTGTTCCTTGTTATAGGGAAAGACGATCAGTGATGTCAGACGCCAAGCCACGCTCCCCCACAGTTAAAAAAACACACACACACACTTAACCCCCCCAGCCCCCTAGTGGTTAACTCCTTAACTTCCAGTGTCATTTACACAGGAATCAGTGCATTTAAATAGGGTCCGGGTCCTGCCCTGTGGGACATGTATCAATAAAAAAAAGTTTGTGAAAAACGTAATTTTTAATTGAGCAGTGTTTTTTTTATTTTTAAAGTGAAAGCATAAAAATGAAACATTCCTTCCAATATAGTGCCTGGGGGGTCCCCTTAGTCTACCTGTAAAGTGGAAGATCTGTACCATGTCTAGAATCTGCTGCAGCAATAATTGCATTTATAAAGCTAAACAAAAATCAAATTTTCCCTGCAAGCTGCCTTTATTTTGCTCAGCAACAGCTGGGGAGCCAGTGTGTAAGATGAGGCCACAATGTACTGCACTGGGAATAAGATTAGCGATTTTTTGGATACATTCTGGTGTCACTTTGACTTTGGAGAAGTAATGGTTGCAGAAAAATTACTCTTTGGGTGTCAGTGGCGCCTTTCCACCGTAACCCTATAGAGGTATTCTTGATGAAAGCAAGAATTGGCCTTGCTGTAAAAAATTGCATCATCATTACCACTGGAGACAACTTGGTAATACGCTGTGGCTGGGGGAAGATGGATGCAAATTTGTCTACCAGTGTTCTCCCCTCTGTCTGGGCTCATGTTCCTGTCATCCTTAACCTCAGAACCAACATCTGGATCCAGTAATGGCTGGGCATCATCCAAGAGCAAGTGGCTCACACTGTGGTCAAATAACTCAGCTGACTCCTCCATGGCTGATGTTGGGGATATGGCAGGAATAGATGTGGACAAGGAGGCAGGTTTATCCACTCAGAGGATGAGGAGGATAAGAAAGATTTAGCAAGCCAGTCCACCACCTCCTCTACATGTTGTGGCTGGATAGCACGGGCAAACTCATTAAACAGAGGAAATGATGCCCTGCGTGAGGACTGACCACTATGTCCACCTTTGCCCATGGACACATTTGTTGCTGGCCCCCTTACAGTGCCAAGGGAACGTCTGCCTCTCCTTGTCCTCCCAGACATTATTGGGAGGGAGAGGGCGGTGCTTATAAGCAAATGTAAAGAAGAAGTGCTAATCTGTACGTAGATGCAGTTTAATCAATGTAAATTGGTGTTTGGTGCACTTTAATTTGAGTACTCACACTACACAGACACACTCCATGGACACACAATAATATACTGCAAAATAATGGGCCAAACGTACAGTGACACACAGAACTATATGGATTTAAACTTGCAGTAACGCACACAGAAGTAAATGTCGCTAAACTTGCAGTAGCACACACAAAAGTAAATAGCGTTAAACTTGCAGTAATGCATGTAGCAGTACCCCCTTAAGGGCTGCTGATTGACTTTATACCCCACTGGCTACCCTGACTCTGCAGATCCTCTCTTACCTCTGACACCTTGGGTTCCATGGTGTTTAGAGATGTTATCAATGAAAACCACACACACAGAGTCACTGAACCACTTAAGTAATTCACTCTAAAAGATGTTGAACATAAAAGAAAGTGTAATTCAGTGTAACTAATAGGTGACAATGGATAACATTAAATATAAACGTAAGAATTGCAAATCAAATATTTACCGTAATAAATATATGCAGACAGATGCACAATGGGATAAACATCCAATATACTCCAACACTTATATTAAGCGCCTTCCCACCAAAACCTCAAAGCACACACAGCAAATCTGCAATATAATGTTATGAACATGCAACAGTACAATACAATATATATATATTCTGTACTCAAGGGCTCCCCCTAAGTTGTAATGCAATGTTCCAAATACCAAGCAAACTGTGATGCCTTGTAGTAGATGATAAAAAGTCCCTTGTCTTCTTTCGATTTTTCAGCTAGCTTATGTTATTTAGACTGCAGTATTTGTAAATCCAAACAGAGAAACATGTAAGGAGCAAATTGTAGAGTAAATTATGTGCTAGTGATCATGTACTTGCACATATAATGCACTTGTAATACTTTCTCTTTAGCAGTGGGTACAACTCAGCATTACATTTATAGCACAGGGAAGGCAAATCCTGAAGTTCCACTGTAGGCAGCCTATGAATAAATGAGATCACTCCTGTGGGACTACAAGTCCCACCCGCAGTCTGTAACTAATTCACACAGCAACAGTGCACTATATTGATCTGGGCAAGTGCCCGCTCACCACAACAGCCCAGATGTTTGCAAGGCTCCTTTCCTGATGTCCCAGTCCGATCTAAAACTGCCGCCGCCACACTGCACCATCTCATGGCTGATGACTCTAATGCTAGAAACCTCTAGAAATCTTGGGTCCTCCGGTCGATCCACATGAGGGTCCAGCTGCCTGTGCTCTGGAACACCTCAGAGGCTGATCGATTCTGCTTCAGGCCTCACAGGCCGCAATCAGACAGGTATGGAATGGTGTCCCAAGAGGCTGAAAAATTCCCATGCTGTCCCTTTTAACACGTCTCCCAGCATGCAGTGCAGTAACTTAGCCTTGTGGGTCTGATTTGGCACTGTGGGTTTAGTAGTTCCAAAAACTAAGTTAACACATGAGTCACTCCCTCATTGAACTACATCTCCCACAACGCTTTGTAACACTGCTTCAGGGAAACTAAGCAAAGTCTTAATAGCATACAAAGGACACCAGAGGGAGCCAAACTCATTTGTAACCAGCACAACTGTAATGCCTATTTTAGCAAAGCATGGCTACACGCACAAAGAAGTAAATGACGTTTAACTTGCAGTAACGTACAAAACTATATGGCGTCAAACTGGCAGTAACGCACACAGATCTCTTTGGCGTTAAACTGGCAGTAACACACACAAAACTATATGGAGTTAAACTGGCAGTAACGCACACAGAACTATATGGCATTAAACTGGAAGTAACGCACACAGAACTATATGGCATTAAACTGGAAGTAACGCACACAGAACTATATGGCATTAAACTGGAAGTAATGCACAAAAACTATATGGCATTAAAATGGCAGTAACGTAATCAAATAGACGGTGTTCAACCGTCACTACACTGACGCTATCTAAACTGTCCTTACTCTAGCTATACATTAATGTCAAGATTACTGACACGGTCTCACTACACTACACTGAAACTATCTGAGCTGCCCCTACTCTAGCTGCACACTATGCAAAGCTGAATGATGGTCCTCCTTACTACACTCACACTATCCCTAGACCGACACTAAACTAATATTCTACACTGACAATTGAAGCAAAATAGCACAGTATGGCACACTAACTAATGGCACTGAACAGAGCCCTGTTCTATCTCTCTCCACACCAAAATCACACTGAAAATGGCTATCATTGAAAAGAATACTTTTATACTGTGGAGTGGGAATGAGCCATAATTGGATAAAGTCATGATGACAGTGAATAGGTTTGGGAAATTACTGTGCTTAACCAATCATAAGAAAAGCTGCTAACACTAAAACAAAGTCAAAGAAATACACAAAAATACAGTGTAGTGCTGAGAACTATCAAAAATACAACATAATATACAGTGCATTAAAGATGTGCAAACAAGAACAAACTAATGTATACAGAAAAATGAATAATGTAGAAAAGAAATTAATAATAATGAAGTGCAGTGACTGAACCAATGAAAATGAAATCACCACTATAGTGAGCTTATTAAAGCAAATGTAAACAAATGTGAAGGACTTAGGATCCACTCTTGAGATGACACTTAAATAGAGTCTGACTGGTCGTTGAGATGTCAGAAGTAGTATATCTTCCACCAAGAAAATATAGATGTACTGTATACTCTTACCAGATGCAGTGGACTCACATGCCAGCGGCAGTGGGTCAATCAAGCTTGTATCGGCCGAAGCCTTAGGCCCCATGCACACAAGACGCTGTTAAACGCTTGCTCAGAGGCAGTTGGACACTTTTTCCACCTGCCCCTGAACTCATTCAATGTTATCCTATGTGTCCATGTACACAGTCTCGTTTTTTGCCGTTTTTATGCAGTTGCGTTTAACCTCGTTTTTTCCAGAAGCAAAAAAATGGGTTCAGACACAAAAGTTTTCCACGTTTCAGATGCTAAACGTGGCAAAACGCCACAAAATGCTGGTACCGTGTTTTGCTGCGTTTTCGTTTAAAAGCATTTTTAAAGGTGACCTATTTTTTTTACATTAAAAATCTCAAAAATGAAGGCAAATGATGAAAAACCATTAAAAAATATTTTAAACAATGGCAAGTGCAAGTGGACAATCCACAACTTGTGGCAAGTGACATGGCAGGTGGCAAGTGACGTGGCAAGTGGACAATCCACAACTTGTGGCAAGTGACATGGCAGATGGCAAGTTGATAATCCACAACTTGTGGCAGGTGACATGGCAAGTGGACAATCCACAACTTGTGGCAGGTGACATGACAAGTGATGTGGCAAGTGGACAATCCACAACTTGTGGCAGGTGGCATGGCAGGTGATGTGGCAGGTGACGTGGCAAGTGACATGGCAATTGAACAATCCATAACTTGTGGCAGGTGACGTGGCAAGTGGACAATCCACAACTTGTGGCAAGTGACATGGCAGGTGGCAAGTGGACAATCCACAACTTGTGGCAAGGGACATGGCAGGTGGCAAGTGGACAATCCACAACTTGTGGCAGGTGACGTGGCAGATGACCTGGCAAGTGACCTGGCAGGTGATGTGGCAAGTGACGTGGCAAGTGGACAATCCAAAACTTGTGGCAGGTGACGTGGCAGGTGACATGGCAAGTGATGTGGCAAGTGGACAATCCACAACTTGTGGCAGGTGACGTGGCAGGTGCCGTGGCAAGTGACCTGGCAGGTGATGTGGCAAGTGACGCTGCAAGTGGACAATCCACAACTTGTGGTAGGTGACGTGGCAGGCGACGTGGCAAGTCACGTGGCAAGTGGACAATCCACAACTTGTGACAGGTGACGTGGCAGGTGATGTGGCAAGTGACGTGGCAAGTGGACAATCCACAACTTGTGGCAAGTGACGTGGCAGGTGATGTGGCAAGTGACGTGGCAGGTGACGTGGCAAGTGGATAATCCACAACTTGTGGCAGGTGATGTGGCAAGTCACGTGGCAAATGGAAATTCCACAACTTGTGGCAGGTGACGTGGCAGGTGATGTGGCAAGTAATGTGGCAAGTGGACAATCCACAACTTGTGGTAGGTGACGTGGCAGGTGACGTGGCATGCGACGTGGCAAGTGGACAATCCACAACTTGTGGCAAGTGACGCGGCAGGTGACGTGGCAAGTGGGCAATCCACAACTTGTGGCAGGTGACATGGCAAGTGATGTGGCAAGTGACGTGGCAAGTGGACAATCCACAACTTGTGGCAAGTGACGTGGCAGCTGACGTGGAAAGTGACGTGGCAAGTGGACAATCCACAACTTGTGGCAGGTGACGTGGCAAGTAATCTGGCAGGTGATGTGGCAAGTGACGTGGCAAGTGGACAATCCACAACTTGTGGCAGTTGACGTGGCAAATGACGTGGCAAGTGGACAATCCACAACTTGTGACAGTTGACGTGGCAGGTGATTTGGCAAGTGACGTGGCAAGTGGAAAATCCACAACTTGTGGCAAGTGACGTGGCAGGTGATGTGGCAGGTGACGTGGCAAGTGGATAATCCACAACTTGTGGCAGGTGATGTGGCAAGTCACGTGGCAAGTGGACAATCCACAACTTGAGGCAGGTGACGTGGCAAGTGACACGCTAAATACAAGTACACTGCTGCTCTCACAGCTGCTGCTACTCACTCTGGTCTCACAAAATGGCTGAAATAGTTAATAATACAGTTTTTTTTAGCTTGGGGAGGGTCTATGATGTTAGCTTAACTAAACGCTTCTAGACGCAAATGCGGTAAAATGTCGCTAAATCGCAGTAAAAAACTCAACAAAACGGGCATTTCTAAACGCTGGTTTCAGCTTTTAAAAACATGTGTCCAGCAGAGTTTGCACCGGCATCTGGTGTGCATGGGGCATTAGACTCTAATGTTGCACGAGGCTTGATGGAACTGGAACCTGGTTGGGGATCGATCCAGAAGTAGGTAGAAGGTAGGTAGGTGTTCTCACCCGGACCAATGTAAAGATGATGAAAAACAAAAAGGCTCCATATGGTGCAGGTCAAAAAGGGGTATTTATTATAAAAAGTACATACATCAAATCATAGATGTGTACAAAAATGTGACCGCAAAGTTAAAACCAATGTGGGGAGCAGTAAAATGTAAGCCCAAAAATGATAGTGCCCTGATGACAGTATCCAATCATGCTCTGTGCCCTGATTGGCTGAAGCTTCCACTGCTTCAGCCAATCAAGGCTTGCAATGCACTGTTCAGCTCTGCAATGCGTTGTGGTCAGTTTGGGGGGGGGGGGGCGAACAAACTGTGGAAGGACCCATTTGTTCGGCTGTTCGCCAAACGTCCAAACAATGAAAGTTCGGTCTGAACTTATGCTCAGGCGAACCGTTTGCCCATCCCTAGTGATCAGTGCTATAAAAATGCACTGATACCTGTATACTGTAAATGACCCTGGCAAGGAAGGGGTTAACACCAGGGGCGATCAAAGAGTTAAATGTTGCCAAGGGTGATGTTTACTAACTTTGTGGGGCAGCTTAGCTGAATCATAAGATCTCTCTTTCCCTTCCTGACAGATCCAGTGTTTGCCTTGTTTACACAGGCAGACGGCTGATCTGTCTCTCTTGTGAACGATCGATCAGTTGCGGCAGCCATTGCAGCCATCAGGTCTGTGCTTTTGCGCACCCGGGCCGCCCATAAGTGGTTAATGTGACATCTGGGTCTAAAAGACCCTGGAAAAAAAAAGTTTTATCCCTACTCTGGGGTCACCAGTATGGTATTTGCATATTGAAATCGTATCCCCTCTCAAGCGTCTCTTCTCCAGAGAGAATAAGTTCAGTGCTCGCAACCTTTCCTCATAACTAATATCCTTCAGACCCTTTTATTAGCTTTGTTGCCCTTCTTTGTACTCGCTTCATTTCCAGTAGATCCTTTCTGAGGACTGGTGCCCAGAACTGGACGGCATACTCTAGGTGCGGCCGGACCAGAGTCTTGTAGAGCGGGAGAATTATTGTTTTATCTCTGAAGTTAATCCCCTTTCTAATGCATGCCAATATTCTGTTTGCTTTGTTAGCAGCAGCTTGGCATTGCATGCCATTGCTGAGCCTATCATCTACTAGGACCCCCAGGTCCTTTTCCATCCTAGATTCCCCCAAAGGGTTCTCCCCCTAGTGTATAGATTGCATTCATATTTTTGCCACCCGAATACATTATTTTAAATTTTTCTACATTAAACCTTATTTGCCATGTAGTTGCCAACCCCATTAATTTGTTCAGATCATTTTGCAAGGTTTCCACATCCCACGGAAGTTATTGCCCTGCTTAGCTTAGTATCATCCGCAAATACAGAGATTGAACTGTTTACCCCATCCTCCAGTTCGTTTATGAACAAATCAAATAGGATTGGTCCCAGCACAGATCCCTGGGGGACCCCACTACCCACCCCTGGCCATTCCGAGTACTCCCCATTTATCACCACCCTCTGAACTCACCCTTGTAGCCAGTTTTCAATCCATGTACTTACCCTATGGTCCATGCCAACGGACCTTATTTTGTACAGTAAACGTTTATGGGGAACTGCGTCAAATGCTTTTGCAAAGTCCAGATACACCACGTCTACGGGCCTTCCTTTATCTAGATGGCAACTCACCTCCTCATAGAACAGGGGTGTCCAAACTTTTTTCAAAGAGGGCCAGATTTGATGAAGTGGACATGCGTGAGGGCCGACCATTTTGCCTGATATTCTTAGTAATTCGGTCTAAGTGTGTTTGTCTGAGCACTAATACACTGCCCAACAATACATACATACAGACACATGCACACACATACAGACACATGCATACACATACAGACAAATGCATACACATACATACAGACATACATACAGACACATGCACACACATACAGACACATGCACACACATACAGACACATGCACACACATACAGACAAATGCATACACATACATACAGACATACATACAGACACATGCACACACATACAGACACATGCACACACATACATACAGACACATTCATACACATACAGACACATGCACACACATACATACAGACATACATACAGACATATGCACACACATACAGACACATGCACACACATACATACAGACACATTCATACACATACAGACACATGCACACACATACATACAGACATACATACAGACATATGCACACACATACAGACACATGCACACACATACATACAGACACATTCATACACATACATACAGACACATGCACACACATACAGACACATTCACACACATACATACAGACACATTCATACACATACATACACATACAGACACATGCACACACATACATACAGACATACATACAGACACATGCACACACATACATACATACAGACACATTCATACACATACATACACATACAGACACATGCACACACGTACATACAGACATACATATAGACACATGCACACACATACAAACACATGCACACACATACATACAGACACATTCAAACACATACATACAGACATACATACAGACATATGCATACATACAGACACATGCACACGCACACACATACAGACACATGCATACACATACATACAGGCATACATACAGACACATGCACACACATACAGACACATGCACACACATACAAACGCATGCACACACACACACACACACACACACACACACACACACACACACACATGCACAGACACATGAATAAAGCCCTTTTAAAACGAATCTAGCTTTTAGCACAGTACTGTACCTTTCCAGCTTCCCCAATCAGCCGGGTACTACACTGTTGGGGGGAAGCAGAGAGCACAGCACACTCCCCTGCACTTTACTTTCCCTTTTGAGTCTGACGGAGCTTCTCACAGTGCTGATGTACAGTTCGGTAGGGGATCGGGCTCATCTGACAGCCCTGATCCCACGGCACACTGGTTGAGAAAGGCTGGTTTAGATAGCCAGGCGGGCTGTTCAAAACCCTCCAAGAGTTTACATACTATTGATGTTAGGCTAACTGGTCTGTAATTCCCAGGGATGCATTTTGGGCCCTTTTTAAATATTGGTGCTACATTTGCTTTTCTCCAATCAGCTGGTACCATTCCAGTCAGTAGACTGTCAGTCAAAATTAGGAGCAATGGTCTGGCAATTACTTGACCGAGTTCCCTAAGTACCCTCGGGTGCAAGCCATCTGGTCCTGGTGATTTATTAATGTTAAGTTTCCCAAGGGACAGGGATGCACAGGGTTGTCTCCCCTGTTTCCCCCGCTTAACATAATGCAGATTGCATTGTATTACACACAGGCTTTCCGGATCAGCTTTCTGTTGCTTTCCAGGTCATCAACAAGAAGGAGAGGAGAACGGATGTGTGTCGGCTCTGCTCCCTCCCCTCTACCCAGTGGCACCCGCTATGTCTGCCTGGGCTCACAGATGGGCAAGTGGACCCCAGGATACATGGTGGGGGCATGCACAGGGAGGCGGGACGCCATTACAAGGGGTGTGTGGAAGCAGCACAGCCATCCTCATGTTTCCATCTGGAGTCTGCTTGTCAGATTTACACACAATCCTCCCACTGCCAGGTCCGTACAACAAAACAGCAGAACACTTATCTTTTGATGGGCACAGTGGCTGCGTTTGATGGCACAGTGGCTGCGTTTGATGGCACAGTGGCTGCGTTTGATGGGCACAGTGGCTGCGTTTGATGGGCACAGTGGCTGCTTGTGATGGGCACA
Organism: Lithobates pipiens; assembly: GCF_037356315.1. Taxonomy (NCBI): domain Eukaryota; kingdom Metazoa; phylum Chordata; class Amphibia; order Anura; family Ranidae; genus Lithobates; species Lithobates pipiens. The sequence continues at coordinate 95,970,877 of NW_027507903.1, read as the reverse complement.
GTGGCTCTGTGTGATGGGCATAGTGGCTGCGTGTTATGGCACAGTGGCTGCATATGATGGGCACAGTGAGGCTGCAATTGATGGGGTTTTTTCTGAATTTTTCAATTTATTTGCCCCCCCCCAAAAAATGTCAAGCATTTGCCACTGCTATGGGCCCTGGCTTTTATAGAACACTAACCTTTGGGAGGGGGATAGGGGTGGGACTCTTGGAGTGGTTTTGCTTTGGATTTGAGTCCATGTCTCCCCAAAACACACAGATTTGGGTCCTTTGTGCCCAAACCAGCAATAACTGCTTTAGACTGTGAGACTGAGAGCAGATAATATTATGATCATCTCAAATTCACCTGATATTAGGGTCTCCTGCTATAGTCTATTTAATAAGGTGTTATGCGTTTATTGTTAATTACACTATATTGCCAAAAGTATTGGGATGCCTGCCTTTACACACACGTAAACTTTAGGCTACTTTCACAGTGAGGCCGTTTTCAGGCGTTTTAGCGCTAAAAATAGTGCCTGTAAAGAACCTGAAAAATGCCTCTCATGCCTCCCCAGTGTGAAAGTGCTTTTACACTGGGGCAGTGTGTTTAGCGGGATGGGAAAAAAAGTCCTGCAAACAGCATATTTGGGGCGGTGTATACAGTGCTCCTAAACCACCCCCTGCCCATTGGAATGAATGGGCAGCGCTTCAGAAGTGGCTGAAAAGCTTCCAAAGCACTGCAACACAGACGCTATTAACCCCTTCTTCGGCCGCTAGCGGGGGTTAAAATCAGCCCACTAGCACCCAAAAAATGACACTAAAACAACAGTAAAGCACCGCTAAACGCTTTACCGCTAACGAATCCACCGCCTCAGTGTGAAAGCATCCTTAATGGCACCCCAGTCTTAGTCCGTAGGATTCAATATTGAGTTGGCCCACCCTTTGCAGCTATATCGTGCTTATGAGAATAATTTTTCTGCACTGCATTTATGAATGAGTAATTTTTAAAGATAATGTTTATAAGATACAGAATCAAGCAATATGAACACAGACTAAAAATAGGAGATTTATTCACAAGACCTGTATTTATACAAAATAGTTATATATATATTAGAAATAAATGTTCCATAAAATCAAGAAGATTAATTGAAACACCCACTAATGGGAGTGTTATACTTTTTAAATGACACAGAAATGATAAAACTTCCCTGTAGAGTCAATAACCGTGTACATATGATGATTAGACAGAATGTCTGTACTTCACAAATTCAACCGTTACTATACGGCAGGTAAGTGATCACCAATGTGAAAAAGAATAAACGCCTGCTATGTCAACAGAAAGAGAAATAAATTACAAAAATTATAAAATCTACAAGGTGATTATCAACTCAACAGAAGTTGTTATTCAACTGTTTATAATAATCAATAAATCAATATTTTCAAATAAAACAATTGAATATAAGGTAAAATCAATAAAATTACCCTTTGGAAAATGGCTGCTGGTCCAAAATGGTGGTTATCAGATTTTGCTAAAATGGATGCTGTGGTTTCCAAGATGGTGTCTGCTTCAAGAGAAATTTTGTTTTGAGTACTCCGAGTTTCAGAGTATAAGGTGTCAAGGAATCTTCATGAATTTGAGTTGATGGGTGAAGTGTGTGTGTCTGACTGAGTGTCCTTTGGGTAATGGTCAGTGGTCTTAAATAACACTATTTTAATTTTCATAAAACTGGCCCAGAAGGTGTAACTTCTTTTTCATTGGTGGAAAGATCTATTGATTACCTTTTTGTAGGTTTAGATAATACCTCTTTCAAACACCAATGTGTCCTAGGGCAGAAATATTTAACCTGAAATATTTCCCATGCATGGAATTTTGTACAAATGTTTATATCTTCATAATGTGTGACTGATTGTATAGTGTTGCTAGTATATTTATAATATTTAGGAGCTCTGGTAACCAGTACACTATAAGGGTACAATTTTACTTATCAATATCCCATCAAATTATTGAACATGAATATGTGCATTACTCTTCTAGATACTATGAATACTTATGCATCCAGGTAAAAACACATGATATATGTATATATATTTCTGTGTGAATGTAATAGAACTGGTTGTTAAGGAGCTGGCACCTGCCAGCATCCTAACAACCATGACTCATCCTTACTGTCATCGGGGGATTCCGTGCTGACAACAGAATGTAAACAAAAGAGCCCCCCCCCCCCAATAATCCATAGCAGGCCCTTCAGATCTGGAACAGATTTTGGGGGGGGACATCAATGAAGGACAGGAATGTGTAATGGTTGTTAGGATTCCGGCAAGTGCCAACTCCTTAACAACCAGCAGCCCTTAGCTTAACTGTCATATTTAGCAGTGGTAGAAATACCACGCTGAATGTTTCACTTCCTGCTATAGCCAAGCGATAAAATACTGAATGTTTTCCATGAGATAAATATGGCACATTTTACAGCAATAATGAATTTTATGTATTTTAGAAATGCTTTTAGATTTTTCTGAAAAATGCCATGTGCTATTTTAGCACAAATACTAATACAGTAAATAACATTTCGAGTCCAAAGAGAGACAATCTGGGAGCCGCAGCTCTCACAGTGAAACAAACTGACAATTACATTGGTAAATAAAAAGAATAAAACATCTATATTAAAACCTGTTATGTGTAAAATAATGAGAAATGTAATTCTTCATATGTTTGCCTGCTTTTCAGGCTATAAAAAAGAAAAAAAAGTACAGGGTATTTGTGACGGAACTATCCAGCACCCAGCTTGGGGGCTTCTGTCAAGATATATAGCTTCCTCTGAGCTGGACCCAGGAACCCAGTATCATAGCTGAATATTGCACCCAAGATACTAGACGACACTAGCTTATGGTGCATACTGGTACTCTTTATTGTAAATTCACACAAAATATATACCGTGTAAGATCAGATAAGAGTTTGATCACATTATCCTAACAATAAAGCTGTAAACAATATAATTAATGTAGCTAAGGAACAGCCGACATAAACATCAATCAAATTAAACGACTAAGCACCTACACATGCCTAGGTGACTCCGTACCTACCCAGACAATGCTTTGATTAATCAGAGATTCCAACTCAGCTCAGACTGTCCGGCACCACAGGGTCTACTACCCTGGATACACAAATTATATTACACATTAACTTAAACATAAACAAATAACATCCCACAATGGTTTGATAACAAGGTAAAGTGGTCACAATAATGATCTCATCTCCAAGAGATGAGCATGCAGACAGGAACAATAGGTGAGTCAATTAACAATGGGGATGCACACCTAGGTGGCACACAATGGCAGAGACATACACTATATTGCCAAAAGTATTGGGACGCCTGCCTTTATACATGCACAAACTTTTAATCCCAGTCTTAGATCAAGGGTGCAGCTAAAACAGCTTCAACTCTTCTGGCAAGGCTGTCCACAAGGTTTAGGAGTGTGTCTATGGGAATGTTTGACTATTCTTCCAGAATCGAATTTGTGAGGTCAGGCACTGATGTTAGACGAGAAGGCCTGGCTCACAGTATCCGCTCAAATTCATCCCAAATGTGTTCTATTGGGTTGAAGTCAGTACTCTGTGACTGTCCTATGAGGCTGCATGACACCTGACCCTCTGTCTGGACAGTGCTGATTGGCCCTGAGCTGGTCACATGCACCCTCCCCCCCAAAAAATCTCTAGCAATACACATCAAACTGAGCATATGCAGAGTGCCCCCAAGGTTCTATTCTATCAGGAGATGGATTGGGGACAGTAAAAGCAGGAAAGGGTCAGAAGACAGGATCAAATAGCCTTTTTACACAATGAGGAGGAAAAAACCCTTAGGTTATACATTGAGTAAACAATGGGGAAAATAATTATTTGATCCCCTGCAAATTTTGTAAATTTGCCCATTTATAAAGAAATGAATGGTCTATAATTTTTATCATAGGTGTATTTTACATAAAAGAGACAGAATATCAACCAAAACAATTCTGAAAAAACACATGATACAAATGTTATAAATTGAGTTGGAGTTCATTGAGTAAAATAAGTATTTGATCCCCAAGAAAAACATGACTTAATACTTGGTGGAGAAACTCTTGTTGGCAAGTGGAGAGGTAAGACGTTTCTTGCAGTTGATGACCAGGTTTGCACACATCTCAGGAGGGATTTTGGTCCACTCTTCTTTGCAGATCTTCTGTAAATCCTTAAGGTTTCCTGGCTGGAACTCAAAGTTTCAGCTCCCTCCTTACATTTTCTATAAGATTAAGGTCTGGAGACTGGCTAGGTCACTCAATGACCTTAATGTGCTTCTTAAGCCACTCCTTTGTTGTCTTGGCGGTATGTTTTGGGTCATTGTCATCCTGGAAGACCTATCCATGACCCATCTTCAGTGTTCTGGCTGACACAAGAACGTCCTCATCCATTTACAATACGTGGCCCTGTCCATTGGCCCCTCAATCCAGTAAGGTCGGCCTGTACCTTTAGCAGAGAAACACACCAAAGCATCATGTTTTCACCTCTGTGCTTGACTGTAGGTCCATAGTCAGCATTTTTCTTCCTCTAAACACGACGAGTCAAGTTAATGCCAAATAGCTCAATTTTGGTCTCACCTGACCACAGCACCTTCTCTGAATCATTTAGATGTTCATTGGTATGACTGTACATGTGCCTTTTTGAGGAGGGGGACTCATGTTTGAAGGAAGAAAAATGCTGGCTATGACCCTAAGAACACCATCCCGACAGTCAAGCACGGAGGTGGAAACATTATGCTTTGGGGTTGTTTCTCTGCTGAAGGTACAGACCGACTTTGCTGCATTGAGGGGCCAATGGATGGGGCCATGTATTGTAAAATCTTGGATGAGAACCTTCTTCCCTCAGCCAGAACACTGAAGATGGTTCACGGATGGGTCTTCCAGCATGACAATGTCCCAAAACATACCACCAAGGCAACAAAAAAGTGGCTCAAGAAGAAACACATTGAGGTCAAGGAGTGGCCTAGCCAGCCTCCAGACCTTAATCCTATAGAAAATTTATGGAGGGTGGTGAAACTTCGAGTTGCCAAGCGGCAGCCAGGAAAGCTTAAGGATTTAGAGAACATCTGTAAAGAAGAGTAAACCAAAATCCCTCCTGAGATGTGTGCAAACCTGGTCACCAACTTACCTCTGTGCTTGCCAATAAGGGTTTCTTCACCAAGTACTAAGTCATATTTTGCTTGGGGTTAAAATACTTATTTTACACGCTGAACTGCAACTCAATTTGTATCATGTGTTTTTTCTGGATTTTTGGTTGATATTCTGTCTCTATCATTTATCGGCTTCCCGACCGCCTCATGCAGATATACTGCAGCAGAAGGGCACGTACAGGCAGATAAACTTACCTGTACATTGCCCTTTAAGAGGAGCTTGCGGGCGCAAGCACGCCCGCCGGGATCTCCATGAGCGGTATCGTGGGTATACCTGCGATCGTCTCACAAAGAGTAAGCCTAATGACACTCACACTGATCACAGCTCCCTGTGATCGGGGATCGGGAGCAGTGATTAGTGTCATGTCACACACAGCACGTCCCCCCACAATTAGAATCACTCTCTAGGACACACTTAACCCCTACATCGCCACCTAGTGGTTAACGCCTTCACTGCCAGTCACATTTACACAGTAATTAATGCAATTTTAATTGCACTGATCGTTCTATAAATGTGAATGGTCCCAAAATCATGCCAAAAGTGTCCGATGTGTCTGCCATATTGTCGCAGTCCTGATAAAAATCGCTGATCGCCGCCATTACTAATTAAAAAATGTATAATAAAAATGTCATAAAACTATCCCCTATTTTGTAGACACTATAACTTTTGCGCAAACCAATCAATAACTGCTTATTGAGATTTTTTTACCAAAAATATGTAGAAGAATACGTATCGGCTTAAACTGAGGAAAAAAAAAGTTTTTTTTAAAATATATTTTTGGGGTATATTTATTATAGCAGTAAGAGTCGGTTCACACAGGGGCAACATGACTTCCAGCACGACTTGTGGAGGCAACTTGGACACGACTTGAGTATGAATAACAGCGCGACTTGGAGCGACTTCAACACAACTTTAAGTCGCCCCAGGCCTTTGGCCGTGGCCAATTCGAGAATAATCAGCTCTCGAGGGGGAACTCCACGCCAAATTTTAAATAAAAAAATGGCATGGGTTCCCCCTCCAGGAGCATACCAGGCCCTTAGGTCTGGTATGGATTTTAAGGGGAACCTCTTATGCCGAAAAAAACGGCGTGGGGTCCCCAAAAATCCATACCAGACCCTTATCCGAGCATGCAGCCCGGCAAAGGGGATGGGGACGAGCGAGCCCCCCCCCTCCTGAACCGTACCAGGCCGCATGCCCTCAACATGGGGGGTGGGTGCTTTTGGGCAAGGGGGCGCCCTGCGGCCCCCCACCCCAAAGCACCCACCCCCCATGTTGATGAGGACAAGGGCCTCTTCCCGAAAACCCTGGTCGTTGATTGTTGGGGTCTGCGGGCGGGGTGTTTCAGAATCCGGGAGCACCCTTTAATAAGGGGGCCCCCAGATCTCGGCCCCCCATCCTATGTGAATGAGTAACGGGTACAATTTACCCCTACCCATTCACCTCCAGGGATCTTCTTCCGATTTCGGGGGTCTTCTTTAGACTTCTCCGCTCTGTTCGGCCTCTTCTCCCTGTGTCCAGGCCTCTTCTCCCGCTCTCCGGCGTCGTCTCCCGCTCTCCGGTTCTTCTGCCGGCTCTTTTACTAGCGGAGGAGCCCGGTCTCCTCTGTCCTTCTTCCCTCTTCTTTCTTCTTCCGATGTTGACACGACGCTCTCTTCCGCTGTAATGGCTTGTGCAACGTGCGCGGCGACTTATATAGGTATGGGGCGTGGTCACTGGGTGATGTCACACGGTGACCCCACCATTATGGCGTCACAGTCCCAGCATGCCCCAGGACTTGACGTCATAAGGGGCGGGTTCACCTATGGCTTTTGGAATTTACAAATGCAGCATTTTAGAAATGCTAAGGTTTAACACTGTAAAACACTTTTTCATAGATAAAAAGTGCATTTTTAATACATCTACCGTATTTATCGGTGTATAACACGCACTTTTTTCCCCTTAAAATCAGGGGGAAATCATGGGTGCGTGTTATATGCCAATCCCCCACTGATTTTAAGGAAACGAGCGAGTGGAGCCGAGATATACAAAGCCGAAGTACACTCGGCTTTACTCGGCTCCTCTCGCAGTCCCTCCCACCTCCACTTATTGCGAGAGGAGCAAGCGCCGCTGACATACAGAAAGCCTAATGTACTTCGGCTAGTCTCAGCTCCTCTCACAGTCCCGCCCACCTCCACTGATTGCAAGAGGAGCGAGCGCCACTGACATAAAGAAAGCCGAATGTACTTTGGCTAGTCTCGGCTCCTCTCGCAGTCCCGCCCCTGCTCAGAGGGTCCTGCTCAGAAGAGCTTACAATCTAATATATATTGTATATGTATATTGATTCTGATTATTTTATTTTTGTGAACTAAATCTCAGCAGAGAACATGGTAGCTTTGATTCTGTGTCTTTATGTGTGTATGCTTGCTCCCTAATATGAGTGTGGACTGCAGTCCCAAGTGCCACCAAATCTCCTACCCTTGACCAATAGCCCTCTACTGGGGCACTATTCAGATTCCATCGTAGAAGAACCCAACACATTAGCTATGAAAGGAATGGGATTTGTCTTTGTGAGAATTTTTTTATTATGGAAAGAATCACAGGAATTGTATAGTACCTTTTATATCTTAAATGGCAATCACGTCTTAAAAAAATACAAAACTAAAACATTTTACCTGCAAAACTGATAATACAGTGCAGATGTCTATGCATGGCCTTATAACAGCAAATTATGCGAGTGATTTGTGCATCACTCTTCGCATCAACTGGGCAAAAATCAAACCATGTAAATATTTACAAATGTACTGTACATTATCTGTTACTGCACACAGGGGCTTTCTAACATGACCAAATAACGAACATTTGTTTTTCAATGTGAGCTGCTTCTGCTCATCAGCTGACTTATGGGATCTTTCTATAGGCCCCAGTGTTGACTTCTTAGGAAAACACTCTCATCCAATGCAGAGCCCATGATGAAGGACTCTACTAGGATCCATCGGATTGATTTACGAGGGACCGAAATCAAAGAAAATGTTGTCAGTTCACTGCAAAGTGGCAATTCACTGAATAACCCAGTTCAGTTAGTGGACTGAGAAAATTGTTCTTAATGCAGGGGACACCTAGCATGCTCTGCAGTGTGAACAGTGAACCAGTAGGTGGTCCTTTATTATGGTAGCCAATTTGTATATTTGTTCAGCAAATTGAATAATTCAATTTTCCATTTTTGGATAATTTTTAGACACTACATAATCATAACACTGGAAATCTAAAACATATATATACTGTATATAGTATATTTTATTATGTTGCAATAATAGGATTAGATAATACTTTATTGTTATTGTATAATACAATGAAATTAATGAACTTTTAAGTTTTTTACTTTTTTACGTTTTACAACAGCAATATTAAAAAACATTTTCAAAACAACAATACATGCATCCTTCTTGACAAATGCTCACATATGTTGTCTCATTTCTGAAAATAAATGTGATTTTTTTTTTTTTTTTAGTGCCACCCCCTGGTGAAAACCAAAATGTCAGGGTGGCTTCTCTTGCACCTTTTATCCAAGCACTTCTGAAGATGATGGCAGGAGACCAGATACCACTAGACAGTAAACAAATACACAGCACATTATTACTGTTTCACTTTTAACCCACAGATAAGTTCCTTGCCTTGCCGCCCCCTCTAAGGACCAGGAAAGTCCCAATATGCTAGATAGTAAACAAACACAAAGAGGGTGCACCAGCCTAGCGCAATATATATAATTTTTTGATGATAAAAGAGCAAATGTTATACTCACAAACCAATATATGTACACTGTGGCATCACTAGATTTGGTGTCACATGTTGCGATAAAACCCAGTGTCACCCCTCCCAGCACTGCGACGCCACTGTATATATGTGCTCATCGATACAAAATCAAGAACCAGAAATTCTAGGGACTGTTGTACATACTACCATGCCCACCATCGGAAAACAATGAAGCAGTCTCCCTAGACTCACATCTGCTGCCTTGCTAAACTCTGGGGAGACTACTAATGGGCATGGTAGTATATGCAGCGGACCGTGGTGATCCTGATCCTTGGTTTTCGATTGAGCATGTACATATATTGGCTTTTGAGTATATCATTTGCTCTTTTATGATCAATAAATTATATAAAAAAGGTAATGTGCTAGGCTGGTGTGTCCCCTTTGTGTCTGTTTACTTACTAGTGTATTGAGACTTCCCTGGTTCTTAGAGTCATTAGATTTCTGGGCACCATACTTGAGGGCAGAAGGTTGTTTCTACTGTCCATCAATGATGATAGAAAAACAAGGGCAGTGGAGTGACATGAGTGCCTAATAAATACTTCAGAAAGTAGATGCATAGTCAGGCTCAGGTGGTTGTAAGCAGTACCAGTACCAGACTTGAGACAGGCACATGATCAAGTTCAGGCCAAGGTTGAGAGCATATGAGCAGTATAGTGCCAGACTAAAGATTGACATGTAGCACCATTCTGTTGTGGGGTGCAATTTAGTTTTTGGCTCCTTCTGCAATCAAGGGGTCAGTGATTGTTTGGTCTGTTCAGGATTTCACAGGCTAAGAGTTTGATTGCTTCCCCCTGCCTCTAGAAGATGTATCTAGAGCTTAGAAACTGACTGGCTAACTGAATTTTATTGACAGCAACGGGAGCCAATGGTGCTGCCGCTGTGTCTCAGCCAATAAGGAGGCAGAGTCCCAGACGGCCGAGGCACTCATGGACATCGCTGGATCGATATGGGGCTCAGGTAAGTATTAGGGGGCTTGGGGGGGGGGGGGGGCTGCTGCACACAGAAGGCTTTTTATTTTAATGCATAGAATGCATTAAGAAAAAAAACCTTCAGTCTTTACAACCACTTTAAGAAAATGACAAGAAAAATGAAAGAGCTGCGCCACAGATTTGACAACGTCATCTATGACGTCTGGGAAGGCACGCAGTGACGCCACCACGCTACACAAGGGGAGGATGGGCTCCCGAAAAAAAGCCGGCCGGCTTTTCGTTTGTTTTTATCCATGTGTTGATCCAAGTTTTTCTTGTAAGTGCAATTATTTATTAATTAATTTTAATAAATGTTTAATAGGTTACACACTATGGACATGTTTCCCCTCTTTTTGAGTTACCACTGGTGAAATATCTAACTGATGTTTGGAGTGCGGATTTTGGGAGATCTAAGTGACGCCGTAGAGGTCCTGTTCCAGGGTGATCCCTAGTTCCTGGCTTATGTTTAAGGATGCGGATGATTTCTTTTTAAAAGCTTCCTAATTTTTTCTGTCTGGTAAGCGCATTTACATTTCGGTGACGGGCACTTGTTTACTGCTTATGTGTGGAATCACCGTGGTGTCTTGATAAGAACATACAAGAGAGGATTTTGTTTCTACAACCTTCTTCTTTTTTGTGAAGGAACTGTTACCACATAGAAGTCACTTTCAGCAAATGAATTTCAGCTGATGGGAACCTTATGAATATCTTAAATTATTGGTAAGATTTTTATTTTTTTTTTATTTTTTTTTTGATTACATGAAATAATTGTAATTTTGTCAATATTCATTGTATGTGGCGCAGCTCTTTCTTTTTTCTTTTGCTTTTTGTGTGTGTATCCCACTTTGAGCTGCAGCCTCTTGATTCATTTATTATAACTATTCATTTTTTTAAATTATTTATTTAGTTTTCGTCAAGCGCAGTTTATATTTTCTATACTTTAAGAAAATGATTAGCCTCTCACAGCCAATTTCTAACCGATTTTAGATTATCTCATGCTCAACTGAGCTGGAGTGAATGGCTTTTGCTTGGGTGGATGGTGGCCTCTGTGCTGTTTGGGGGAGAATCAATAAAAATCAGCAGCCCCTGCAGGGGTAGTGCTACAGACACATTGTCAGGACATAAGCCAATGTTTTCAACCTGCAGGCAGCAGAGTACAGAGTAGATAGGTCAGAGTCAGTACTGAATTAGCAGAGGTCCAGAGCAAGATCAGTAGAAGAGCAATCCATATATAGGTCAGGAACAGCAAGTCAGGTCGCTAAAAATCATAGCAGCATTAGCGACAGTTTAGGTCTCATAACAGAAAACTGCTGAATACCACTCAACACTGGGTTTAGACATGACTAAGCTTCGGTAGCCCATTTAGGGACAAAAGGCCACAGACCACAGCATGCACATGTTGCAGTGTCACAGCTATGCTGAGCAGTAATATCTTCCTGACAACCTTATTTACAGAAACAGAGCAAAATAGCTATGTTCACAATAATGTATCCTATAGCAACCAACTTAATTTCAGCATACTCAGCCAAGGATAAGATTTCACTGGCTTTCATGGGTAACCTCTTTTTTTCAAGAACCCAAACCAAAAGTTCTGCATTTCTCTCTTGAAAAACTCTGTCAGGGGTCTCCAAACTTTCTAAGCAAAGGGCCAGTTTACTTCCCTTCAGGCTTCAGAGGGGGCTGACTGGTCATTGGAGTAGACAATGTTGCATCAGTAAGTAAACAATGGAGTAAACAATGCCTCATCATTGGTTTAAACATGTGGTATAGTGTCCCATTGCTGATATCAGTGGGAGGAAGGGTGCCCCATCAATGGTGTCAGTGGAAGGAATGGTACCCCATATTTGGTGTCAGTTGGAGGAATAGTACCCCATTGTTGGTATTAGTGGGAGAAATTTTGCTCCATAAATGGTGTCAGTAGAAGAAATAATGCCTCACTGTTGGTATCAATGGGAGAAATATTGCCCCTTCAAGGGTGTCTGTTGGAGGAATAATGCCCCTAGGGCCAGATAAAGGCAAGCAAAGAGCCACATCCAGCCCCGAGGCTGCAGCTTGGAGGCCTTTGTCCTAAATAATCCAAGAAGTTATTACATTTTTTTAAAATATTTGCTACTATTATTTAACTGGCAATAGATTGCTTCCATACTATGTCCCTTTATAGGGTTTCCAGCACAGTAAGCAAGAATATGTTATTGCTGTGCAGTAGAAGCAACTAATGACCTTGTTGTTTGAGTCTTCTGATCTCGTTCCAGTATTTTTTCAGTTTTCAGTTTCTTGTAAATGAATCTAAACACATGATAACCAGTTGGTGCCGTGACCAATAAAACAGGGTCTCAGTGTACTGTATAATATTGTATAAGATTGGATTCTGTGGATTTCACAGTAGTTGTGTGCTCATGATGTGACACTTCGGTGTACACAATACATAGTTACATAGTAGGTGAGGTCAAAAAAAGACACAAGTCCATCAAGTCCAACCTATGTGTGTGATTATATGTTAGTATTACATAGTATATTCCTGTATGTTGCAGGTGCTTATCTAATAGTTTCTTGAAACTATCGATGCCCCCCGCTGAGACCACCATCTGTGGAAGGGAATTCCATATCCTTTCCGCTCTTACAGTAAAGAACCCTTTACGTAGTTTAAGGTTAAACCTCTTTTCTTCTAATTTTATTGAGTGGCCAAAAGTCTTGTTAAACTCCCGGAAAAAAGTTTTATCCCTATTGTGGGGTCACCAGTATGGTATTTGTATATTGAAATCATATCCCCTCTCAAGTGTCTCTTCTCTAGAGAGAATATGTTCAGTGCTCACAACCTTTCCTCATAACTAATATCCTCCAGACCCTTTATTAGCTTTGTTGCCCTTCTTTGTACTCGCTCCATTTCCAGGACATCCTTCCTGAGGACTGGTGCCCAGAACGGGACACCATACTCTAGGTGAGGCCGGACCAGAGTCTTGTAGAGAGGGAGAATTATTGTTTTATCGCTGGAATTAATCCCCTTTTTAATGCATGCCAATATTCTGTTTGTTTTGTTAGCAACAGCTTGGCATTGCATGCCATTGCTGAGCCTATCATCTGCAAGGACCCCCAGGTCCTTTTCCATCCTAGATTCCTCCAGTGTATAGATTGCATTCATATTTTTGCCACTTAAATGCATTATTTTACATTTTTCTACATTGAACCTCATTTGCCATGTAGTTGCCCACCCCATTAATTTGTTTAGATCTTTTTGCAAGGTTTCCACATCCTGCGGAGAAGTTATTGCCCTGCTTAGCTTAGTATCATCCACAAATACAGAGATTGAACTGTTTACTACATCCTCCAGATCGTTTATGAACAAATTAAACAGGATTGGTCCCAGCACAGATCCCTGAGGGACCCCACTACCCACCCCTAACCATTCCGAGTACTCCCCATTTATCACCACCCTCTGAACTCACTCTTGTAGCCAGTTTTCAATCCATGTACTCATCCTATGGTCCATGCCAACAGACCTTATTTTGTACAGTAAACGTTAATGGGGAACAATGTCAAATGCTTTTGAAAAATCCAGATACACCACGTCTATGGGCCTTCCTTTATCTAGATGGCAACTCACCTCCTCATAGAAGGTTAATAGATTGGTTTGGCAAGAACGGTGCTTTATGAATCCATGCTGATTACTGCTAATGATACAATTCTCATTACTAAAATCTTGTATATAGTCCCTTATCATCCCCTGCATACTATTGATGTTAGGCTAACTGTTCCCAGGGATGTATTTTGGGCCCTTTTTAAATATTGGTACTCTCCAATCTGCTGGTACCATTCCAGTCAGTAGACTGTCAGTAAAAATGAGAAACAATGGTCTGGCAACTACTTGACTTGATAATAGTTATGCCAAAGGCAGAAATAATTATAGATGAGGTTTTTTCATTGCGCTTTAAACAGCAAATGCCCTTCAGACAGCGTAAACCTGTGCCCTTGGTCAGATACCATATACCTATTTTTCCAGTTAAAAAAAAAAAAAAAAGATCCTATTTTTGCTAATTTTTGTATTCCCTTTTTAAAAGCCTTTCTTCATAGTCAAAATACATTTGTTGTATTGTTGACAGACAGATTTCACTTTTGTACATTCTTTATTTTTCTGTATGACGGTCATGTTGCATAGCAAAAATAAAAATAAAATAAAATTATAACTGGAGTATAATCATAGGAAAAAACCTTGATGGGTGCTATGGTAATACAAACATACATGACATACCTGTAAGGTAAATCAACTTTTAATCTAGGTGGTGGTAGTGGAGAAAAAAAATAAGAAAGGGGGGGGGGGGGGTGTAAAGAGTGCACCCAACCAAAGTCAGAGTGTAAAGCTGAGGGGAAGGAGAAGGCACGTAAGGATGAAGTAGGAAAAGCAGGGAAAATAAAGTAGGCTGGTGGAGGAATGGTTACCAGCCCAGATCTGATTTAGCAATACTGATTGGGGATCACACAGTTTAAGTACCCATCATTAAGTTTTATATTCTTGTAAATATACAAACTCAATCCAATAATACCATGTTTTTCTACTATTTCATCATAATGGTATATTGTAGCTGTCATATTCTCAATACGGCGGTCACTGTAGCTACTTTTTTCCTGCTGAGGCCTAAAAAGGAATATTCTTTTCGTCCCCAACTCTAAACTATCTGAGTTCCTAGCTATGAGATATATACACTACTATATAGCAATGCTCAGAGAGCAAGCTCACTTGGAGACATATATGTCCCATCTGGCATCTCAGATAGTTATGAGTCAGAGATTACATCTATCAGGTACCTTGCTGTGACAATGTGGCTTCCACATGTATTTGCAATTTTATGTTTTTAACCTAAGTATTTAAAGCAGTTTAGTTTAAATGTATGCCAGGGACCTTTTGTATTGTTTTGTACATTGCCCTGCCTATCCATGTGCATTTTTTTCTGGTTTTAAACAGATCAGAGCAGTTGCCATTGTTGATTTTTCCTTCATTTAGGGTCACCTGTAATCACTTCCTGAAAGTTAACACACAAGTACAGCAAAATTGTAATAAAGTGCAAATATGTCAGAATGTATAACTGACTTATCACATGTTGTTTAACAGCTTCCCTCCCAGCCTATTGTAATAAAACAGACTGGGCGGTAGCTCCCTGGTTGCGGGAGGATGTCATGATGTTCTCCCAATCCACACCTCCTGCATGCTCTGGCTGCTGCGCTGCAGCTCTATCTGTCACACACTGCAACCTTGATGTCTCTTTTGCAATTGCTGGAGTGAAAGAAAAAAGTGTCCTCTAATAACCACGTCTTAATGCCAGCTTGGCAAAACAGTTGGCTTTACATGTGCTCCCATTCTAGATGCTAGAGTCGGCCCCTTTCGTGAGTTTATGCCCTGTGTTGCACTACAGTGTCAAGTAGCTAGCCCGCCAGAACTGGCTGTGAAGCAGAAAGGCTTCACTGCTCATTTCCCTTACCAAGAATGGTGGGGGTAGCACCCGAGAGCCAACCCGTAAATCGGCTAGGGTGCTGACATCACGGGAACCCTGGACAGGTAAGTATCCTAATATTAAAAGTCAGAAGCTAGGGTATTTTAAGCTGCTATTCATTTTTTTGTGGGGGGTGGAACTCCTCTTTAAGCTCAGCAGGTGGCTGTGCTAGAGAGAAACAAATCTGCCTGTCTCCTGTTACCATGAACTGGAAATAAAAGAGAGAAGTTCTAAAAAGAAAATGAAAGGGTAAGTTCACCTTTCATAATATGTTACATGGTATGCCCATATTGAGGAAAGGACCGAGCCCTTCTCCCCCCGCTGTGAATGGAAAACAACAAGTCCCGGCAGCCTTGACGGCTGTCGGCTTGTATTTCTCAATTAACTACCACAACGCTAATTTATTCTTCCTGTCAGAGTGTATTGGCTTGCTTGTACAAGGTAAGAGCAAGCAGATACACTGACAGATCTACAGGAGTCCTGCATGGCATCAGTGATCTGTTGATCGTGGGTGCAATGCTTTACAGGCTCCTGCAACAAAAAATAATAAATGCACATTTTTTTACCTGCAGAAAAATGTGCATTTATTAATTTTTCTCTTTCAAATATTTTATTGAAAGATCATGAGATAACATTACAGGTAATATACAGAAAAAGAAATATACAGAGAAAGAAATACCATTATATTGAGATAATTATATTACAGGTAAGGACAATACTAGGTGTACATGGCTTATCTGGTGAAAATCTGTACAACTAAAGTCAAGTCAAAGCAGTAAGATTATGACTTATCGAGCTATTTGAGGGCCAAACTTATGTATATAAACTCAGCCTAGGCAAAATATAGAATCAACATTCCCTCCATAGTAGGATACCATATTCATCCCACTGCTGAGCTAGGGCCAAGTTACAGCACTAGTAGTAGGTAATGCTACCCAAACACAATGGAAGTTACTGGAGAGAAAAGGTAATGTGAGCAAGGGGGGGGGGGGGGGGGAGCATAGAGAAAGGCAAGAAGAGATAGAAAGAGAAGATGAAGGGTCCCCGAAGACAGAGCTACTCCCAACCGTGATACAAGTACCTGGTCTTCGAAGTCTGGTGGAAGACAGTGTGTAATCCATGGTCTCCATAAATTGTCAAATTTGCTAAAGTTGTCCTTTCCAAAGCTTCCATCTTTGTGCGTAGCAGAATATGATTCATTCTATGTTTGGTCTCAGCTATATTCATTGTAGGTGCTTTCCATGCTTTAGCTATGATCTGCTTCAGGGCTGTTAAAAGCTGAATGAGTAAGTGCATTTATTATTTTTTGTCAAAAGGTGAGCTTATCCTTTAATGCATCCACCACATCTAAAGGCTTCTAATGGCGCATACACACGGTCGGACTTTCCGGCAGTAAAAATTCAGACGGAATCTTTTCATCACATATTCCGATCGTGTGTGGGCCTCATCAGACTTTTTTTTTTTTCGAAAATTCTGACGGACCTAGAAATAGAAAATATTTTAAATCTTTCCGACGGAATCAATTCGTATCTGGAAAACCGTTAGTCACTCTGAATGCTGTTCCGACAGACCAAAAAAGCTATTGAACTTCCTTTTTCTAGTCCGGTCATATGTGTTGTACGTCACCGCTTTCTAGACGATCGGACTTTGGTGTGATCGCCTGTAGGCAAGACCGTTTCAGCGGAACTCCGTCGGAAAAACCATCAGAGTTTATTCTGACGGGAAAACCGGTCGTGTGTGCGTGGCATGAGTTGCAATATATTAAATTTTTGTTCTTGGGTTTAGATACACTTTAACATAGGATGTAACTGTGACACAATTCCTGGTCACAAAGCATAATGCATTTTCTAGTTTGAGAACACAGCAGTGTCTTTCTCTACAGTCAATAGATGATTGTCCTCATCATACCTAGGAGGAAGGGGAAGTTTCTCATCAAAATAATTTAATTGTGCGTGTAATTTGAGCTCAAAAATGTAACTGTGAAGCTGGTAACTATGTGAAAGGAGCCCAGTGCTCCCTCCACTGGCTTGAAATAGTAGTATCCATATGCAATATGTTATTTTTACCCAAAATACTTAAGTCCTGAGCATAATAAATACATGTGCATCTCAAAAATTTGTATATCATCAAAAAGTTAATTTATTTCAGTAATTCAAGTGAAACCCATATATTATATTAACGAAGTTTCCTTTTCTTTTTTTTTTTTTTTTTTTTATAATTTATTGAGAATGATACAATACAAGTTAATAATACAAGTTTCAACATTGTATAGAGCTATCAAACTTGAAAAAAGGAACTTCTCAGTTATTAATTTAATTTGGAATAACAATAGTACAGTTACCATATAGAGAGTAACATGGGAAACTTTTATCAGTAAATATATGTGAAGAATATAATCATAACAATTAATAAACTGGTATAATTTGCATAAAGGAAAATGAATAATATGTCATATATTAAAGAATTAGACATAGAGATACAACTACGTTGGATAAATCGGTCTGTATTGGGATGTCCCGGAGAAACACCCACCCAACCAGGGTCAAGGTCCGGCTATGTGGCCCGGCTTTTCCCGGATGAATGGATATCCCACCAAAACATCCCCAACATAACTTTGGGTATATTGTTCTAAACCGATCATTTACTTTCTTCCAAAGAGTAATTCAATATAAGAATGGAATAATACATTCCCACTATTATACATATCTAAAAATGAAGTTTAATAAGTAGGAAAAAAAGGGTAGGGATCATGGGGAAGACTGCTGACTTGACAGTTGTTGTCAGGGACGTGCTCGCCATAGCATTTTTAATGCTCAAGGGTGGATGCAAATGCACATGCACAATCCCGCAAGTGCCCATTCTGTGGGGCACACAAAAGCGTGCATGTGCACGATTGTTCGCGAATGCACACGCGCCAATAAACGTTGGCGCCCAAATGTCACATATAAGAACAGCAGGTTCACTGGTACTTTGCTGTCTGATCTACAGCTTGTACCCTGTATATCTGTTCCTGTAATCCTTACTTGATTCTTGTGTTTGACCCGGCTTCCTCTGACTACGCTTGCTATCTATTCTGATGACCCCAGCTTGCCTTGTTGGCTTAAACTCTCCTCTGCTTGATATCCTGTTGCCAAACCTTGTCTGCATCCTGACCATTCTTTGACTGCCATATATATATATATATATATATATAAAAAATATATATATATATATATATATATATATATATACTCTGCATCCAGTGTAGTCTATATCTACAGTACATTCTGTGGTGTACTGTTTCTATTACACTTCAGGCAGTGTACACAGTATCTAATACAGAGTGTACAGTTTTGAGTACAGTGTGTACAGTACAACAAATACATCATGTCCAACAAGAAGAGGCAGACACTCAGAGGCCACTAAAAGAGGGCAAGCAGCCTCTGTGTCTACCTACAGTCAATAGTGCTGGTCGCTTGTCCTTTTTTTCTGCTACTGGCCGTGTTATTGAGGCAGAACATGCAGTACAGTTGGTGGAGTGGATAACAAAGCTGTCCTCACCCTCCTCATCTTCTGCCACCCAGGGTCAGAGTAGTTTGCCTTCCAACTCAGCTACTAAAGCAGCCTATTCCATCGGCTCCTTGTCCACAGTCACTCCTTCCATAGCACCACCATCATGCATGGAGGAGTCCCCAGAATTATTCGACCACAGTGTCGAGCACATGAACGCTGGAGGGTGCGCAGCAATTTTCTGTTTAACAGGGGCATGTAATTACAATTTTTGATCTAATATTTCACAGCAGGGCCCATTCCTGCACCCAACAAGATTAACTGTGAGGGCTTACAGTGTTGTGGCACCACCACCACCACCACTCAAGGCCCAATTTTGCTGCCCCTGTTTAACAGGGGCACGTAATTAAAATTTTTGATATAATATTTCAAAACAGGACCCATTCCTGTACCCAACAAGAGGAACAGTGTTCTGGTACCACCAACACCTAAGGCCCAATTTTCTGCAGAGTATATAGGGCAGGCCGTATAGTATATATACTGCTGTTCAGAGTATATAGGGCCCCCATGCCATTTATTGAAAACATTTGGGTGCGGGGTTCCTCTTAATATCCATACCAGACCTGAAAGGCCATGTGACATCCAGGACATTTTTTTTTTGGTATTGTTGGAATTTGTATCTATATTGCTGGGATCCAACAATACATTACAGCCGCAAGCAGTTTTAAATGAAATTTTTTCCTTTAGAAATGTTATTTTGCTGTGGCACTGTTATAAACATGGGAAAGATGCACTACTTTACAGGCATACTAAGCACACCCCCCCCCCCCCCCCGGCAAGATATTTAAAGGAAAATGTAATTTTTATTGTTTCACTTTAAGCATTATTAAAATCACTACTCCTGAAAAAAGGGCAGCTTTAAAAACTTTCTTTTGCATTGATACATGTCCCCTGGGGCAGGACCCAGATCCCCAAATACTTTTTATGGCAATAACTTGCATATAAGCATTTAAAATGAGCACTTTTGATTTTTCACGTTCATGTCCCATAGACTTTAGCGGTGTTCACATGTACAAACACAGAGGGGTATTCGACTCATCCCTAATCCTGATCTTTGGCTTCTGACTATGCTGATTCCTGGCTCCCTGATTCCTTCTCTTCTGATTACCCATTTTGGCTTCCTTACCCTGGCTTCTGTTTTTTACTACGTCCCTGATTTTTATTATTTTACTATTACTGTAGCACCTTCTACCTCGGTAGGTGCTCAGAGTAGGCTGGTGACACACAAATAGCATCACTTCTCAGTTACCTCCCTTTGGCTTCTAGAATATTCTAGATGAGAGGAGGGGTAGAGCAGTGGAGCTGTCTGAGGTGTCTCAGGAGGCCCTGACCAATGCCCATTTAGGATTGGCAGGGGGCAGGCCTCCCTGATATACCCAGGGTCAGCCCAGCTGGGGGAGGGGTTGTTGGGTGGAAGAACTGGAGATGGAGTACTAGGCTGTTGGGGCCTTTGAGGGAACTCCCCAGTCTGGGGGGGGGCTGACCTTGGGCCTGGGACTTAGGTGCAGGAAGTATACCTTCAAGAACACATGAAGGATCTGGGCAGGAGGCACAGAGAGGACAGCAGAATCTAATACTGCAGGGCAAGTCTCCAGGAGGGAACCACCGGTGTATGTATGACCAGGAGGGTCGGTGCGTGGCAGGCACCGTCAGAAGGACTGGGGAGGCACGCCTGAGAGGACTGGGAGTGTACAGTCTGGGATGGGTACAGAGCCAGCAGTAAGGACTCGGATGTCATGGGCAGTGGAGTCAGGCAGCTTCAGCCAGGAAGGCTGGCAGGGCCTGAAGAGTACTTACTGTTAGCAGTAGACCACCATAGGACAGCCAGGACCGTTTTTAAGGCAGGGCAAAAGGGGCAGCTGCCCTGGGCCCTGTCATTGTTGTGGGGCCCAAAGCAGCTGCTTCATACTTGCTAACTATGCTGGTTTAAATTCCCTCGCCCCTTGAGGTTTTAGTTCTGTGTTGTGTCCCAGATGTCTCACCTGGAGACCCTGTGTTAACATGTAGATTACCGGCATTCATATGTAAATAGAGGCGGCATTGATATGTATATCATGCCCCCCTGAGGTCATATCCACAGTAATCTCTAGCAACCAATCAACAAGCAGAAATCATGTGCTGTAACCTCTAGCAACTAACCAGTGAGCTGTAATGTGTTCTGTAACCTCTAGAAACCAGTCAGTGAGCGGTAATGATACACTGAAACCTCTGGCAACCAATCGCAATAGCTGCCTGATCTCATTCAGTAAACTGATTTTTAAGTCTAGCTGCTATTTATTGTATGTCTCAGAGCAGGCGGAGAGCGAAACTGCATGGGGAGGGGGCCCCCAAGAAAAGTTTTGCCCAGGGTCTAATCAATATTAAAGACGGCCCTGAGGACAGCTAGCACTAAAAGACTTGCTATTTCAATTTTTTGCCTGACTGAGTTGGACCTAACCCCATGCTAGCTGTGCCTGGAGTTAAGTGATGTGCTGGAGAGAGAGAGAGAGTGAGAGAAGGAGTAACAGTCTGCAAGTAAATGATATGCTGGAGTAGACTGGAGTAAGTCATGTGTATATAGTTGTCCAATGTGATTGATATCCAATCAACCAATTGCTTGTTTTACTGGGCATCCCATATATTCCCATCGTTATCCAAGTTCAAATCCCTCAATGAAAACACAAAACAACCACATTGACTGTTCATTATCTCAAAAGGGACTGGTAAGTGAATGCTGGGCTGGTCAGGGTGACAGGTGGGCCACAACTTTCAGCAGCCCCTATGGGGGTACTGCTACATTACAATAAAGGTGGGATTTTTAACTGCATTTTCTGTCTCTGCCTGGTTCATGGTCCCTGACAATCTGCCAGTGTTAGTCCACTGTGTTATCAAGTCCAAAGTCAGAGCAGCCCTCTATCAGTTAATTCTAGAGCACTTCATACTTCTCTCTGCTGATCAGCTTTATGGAGATGTTGATTTAACCACTTGCCGCCCGCCCTATAGGCAATTGACGGTGGCAAAGTGGTTGCATAATCCTGATCGGACGTCATATGACGTGATCAGGATTATGAGCCGCTGCGCGCCCCCGGGGGCACGCATCGCGGCGATCATTGTTGCGGGGTGTCAGTCTGACACCCGGCAACTACGATCTCAGTAAAGAGTCTCCGACGGAGACTCTTTACCACGTGATCAGCCATGTCCAATCACGGCTGATCACAGTGTAAATAGGAAGAGCCGGTGATCGGCTTTTCCTCACTCGCGTCTGTTAGACGCATGTAGAGGAGAGCCGATCGGCTGCTCCTCTGACAGGGGGGGTCTGTGCTGATCGAATTATCAGCACAGCCCCCCCGAGGATGCCCACACTGGACCACCAGGGATGCCACCAGACCACCAGGGATGCCCAGCAAAAGGTAATCCTCCCTAGACCACCAGGGATGCCAGTCAGTGCCACAATGGATGCCAATCAGTGCCCATAATGGATGTCAATCAGTGCCCACAATGGGCATCACTGATTGGCATGCATTATTGTTTGGCACTGATTGGCATCCATTAGTACAGTATAACATAATACAATGCCGCCTATGAGTGCCCACCTGTGCCGCCTATCAGTGTCCACCTGTGCCGCATATCAGGGCCCACCTGTGCCGTCTATCAGTGCCCATCCGTGCCACCTATCAGTGCCCACCCATGCCCATCTGTGCCGTCTATCCATGCCCATCTGTGCCGCTTATCCATGCCCATCTGTGCCACCCATCCATGCCAATCTGTGCCAGCTATCAGTGCCAATCCGTGCCACCTATCAGTGCCCATCCATGTCGCCCATCAGTGCCACCCATCAGTGCCGCCTATCAGTGCCCATCAGTGCCACCTATCAGTGCCACATATCAGTGTCCATAAATGCCACCTCATCAGTGCCACTTCATTGGTGCCACATCATTGGTGCCCATCAGTGCCGCCTTATCAGTGCCCATCAGTGTAGCCCCATCAGTGAAGGAGAAAACGTACTTATTTACAACGTTTTGAAACTGAAACAAAAAAAACCATATTTTTTTAAAAAAATTCTGTATTTTTTTATTTGTAGCGCAAAAAAAAAAAACGTAGAGGTGATCAAATACCACCAAAAGAAAGCTCTATTTGTGGGAAAAAAATGTCATTTGGGTACAGTGTAGCATGACCGCGCAATTGTCATTCAAAGTGCGACAGCGCTGAAAGTTCAAAATTGGTCTGGGCAGGAAGGTGTTTAAGTGCTGAAGTGGTTAATTTTCCAGCAGGACTTGGCACCTGCTCACGCTGCCAGTGAATCGGTATCACTGTGCTTGATTAGCCTGGCCTAATTCCATAGAGAATATGTTGTTATCTGTTGTCATGAGGAAGATGAGAGAGACCAAACTCAACAATGCTGACTAGCTAAAGTAAGCAACCGCTATCAAAGCAACCTGGGCTTCCATAACACCTCAGCAGTGCCACAGGCGGATCCCCTCCATGCCATGCCGCATTGAAGCAGTAATTACGGTAATGCAAAAGGAACCCTGATATCAAAGCAACCTGGGCTTCCATAACACCTCAGCAGTGCCACAGGCGGATCCCCTCCATGCCATGCCGCATTGAAGCAGTAATTACGGTAATGCAAAAGGAACCCTGATCAAGTATTGAGTGCAAACTATACTGTATATGGGCATACATTTCAGTAAGCCAACATTGCTGTGTTTAACCACTTGACCACTGGGCACTTAAACACCCTTAATAACCAGACCAATTTTCAGCTTTCAGTGCTCTCACATTTTGAATGACAATTACTCAGTCATGCAACACTGTACCCATATGAAATTTTTGTCCTTTTGTTCACACAAATAGAGCTTTCTTTTGGTGGTATTTAATCACCTCTCAGTTTTTTATTTTTTGTGCTATAAAAGAAAAAAGACCGAAAATTCTGTGAAAAAATGAATTTTTCTTTGTTTCTGTTATAAAATTTAGCAGATTAGTAATTTTTTCTTCATAAATTTTGGCCAAAATTTATACTACTACATATCTTTGGTAAAAATAAGTACAAATTGGTGGATATTATTTGGTCTTTGTGAAAGTTATAGAGTCCACAAGCTATGGTGCCAATATCTGAAAATTAATCACACCTGAAGTACTGACGGCCTATTTCAATTCTTGAGACCCTAACATGCCAGAAAAGTACAAATTACCCCCCAAATGACCCCTTTTTGGAAAGAAGACATTCCAAGGTATTTAGTAAGAGGCATGATGAGTTTTTTGAAGTTGTAATTTTTTCCCACAATTCTTTGCAAAATCAAGATTTTTTTTCCTTTTTTTTTTTCCCCACAAAATTGTCATAATATCAGTGTATTTCTCACACACAGCATATGCATACCACAAATTACACCCCAAAACACATTCTGCTATTACTCCCGAGTACGGCGATACCACATGTGTGAGACTTTTACACAGTGTGGCCACATACAGAGGCCCAAAATGCAGGGAGCGCCATCAGGCGTTCTGGAGCACCCAGGACAATTCTGACATTTCTCTCCTACATGTAAAAATCATCATTTATTTGCTAGAAAATTACACAGAACCCCAACATTATATATTTTTGTTTAGCAAAGACCCTGGAGAATACAATGGTGGTCGTTGCAAATTTTTATCTCACACGGTATTTGCGCAGCAATTTTTCGAACGCGTTTTTTTGGGGGAAAAAACAGTTTTGTGCTTAAAAAAAAAAAAACAGTAAAGTTAGCCCAATTTTTGCATAAAGTGAAAGATGAAGTTATGCTGAGTAAATAGATATCGAACATGTCACTCTTCAAAATTGCACATGCCCGTGGAATGTCGCCAAACGTCGCTACTTAAAAATCCCCATAGGCGACGCTTTAAATTTTTTTTACTGGTTACATGTTTTGAGTTACAGAGAAGGTCTAGGGCTAGAATTATTGCTCTCGCTCTAATGTTCACGGCGATACCTCACATGTGTGGTTTGAACACCGTTTTCATATGTGGGCGGGGCTTACGTATGCGTTCGCTTCTGCATGCGAGCACATGGGGACAGGGGCGCTTTAAATTTTTTTATATTGTTCATTTTACTTTATTTATTTTAGTTTTACATTTTTTTCCCCAAAAATAAATTTTTGATCACTTTTATTCCTATTACAAGGCAATTTATATGGCAATTTATGGCATGGTATTGCAGAGTATTGGCGGGGTATTGGCGGGTATTGGAGAGTATTGGCGGGTATTGCAGAGTATTGGCAGGTATTGGGGGGTATTGCAGAGTATTGGGGGGTATTGCAGAGTACTGGCGGGTATTGCGGGGTATTGCAGAGTATTGGGGGGTATTGCAGAGTATTGGGGGGTATTACAGAGTATTGGGGGGTACTGCAGAGTAATGGTAGGGTACTGCAGAGTAATGGCAGGGTACTGCAGAGTAATGGCAGGTACTGCAGAGTAATGGCAGGGTATTGCAGAGTAATGGGGGGTAATGAAGAGTAATGGCAGGGTATTGCAGAGTAATGGGGGGTACTGCAGTGTAATGGCAGGGTATTGCAGAGTAATGGGGGGTACTGCAGAGTAATGGCAGGGTACTGCAGAGTAATGGCAGGTACTGCAGAGTAATGGCAGGGTATTGCAGAGTAATGGGGGGTAATGAAGAGTAATGGCAGGGTATTGCAGAGTAATGGGGGGTACTGCAGTGTAATGGCAGGGTATTGCAGAGTAATGGGGGGTACTGCAGAATAATGGCAGGTACTGCAGAGTAATGGCAGGGTACTGCAGAGTATTGGCTGGTATTGCAGAGTATTTGCAGGGAATTGAGGGGTTAAATTCGGTGAGCAGCGATGTGGGCACTGCAGATGCAGCCCACAGCGCTGCTAACACCGAACTCTTTCCCCTCCGCTGTACCGATCGGTACAGAGAGGGGAGGGAGGAACCGGCGTCATAACATGACGCCGGTTTGTTTACAAGTGATCACTCCGTCATTTGACGGAGCGATCACGTGGTAAACGACCGCGACGAGCGGCTGTTTACCGTGATCCATGATGCACGGATGATCTCGTGTGCGCGCCCCAGGGGGCGCGCGAGAGCAGAATTCTGGGAGGCCGTTAATTAAGGGCCTCTCAGGCCGCATACACACGGGTGGATTGTCTGTCCAACTTAGTCCGCTGAACCATGTTTCAGCGGACAATCCGCTCGTGTGTGGGCTTCAGCGGACTTTTTCAGCGGACTGTCTGACGAACAAAGTCTTACGGAATTTCCGTAATTTTGTCCGTTCAAACTTGGTTTTGTCCGTCCAAACTTGGTTTCAGCGGACAGTCCGCTCGTGTGTAGGCAAGTTGGATGGACTAAGTATGGCGCATGCTCAGAAAGGATTTACACGGCCGAAGGTTGCATTGCAGTGTATAGGACGTCGTTTTTCTAGTCCCGTCGTACGTGCTGTACACATCATCACGCACGCTTTCAGCGGACTGTCTGCTCATCGTGTGTGGTCAAGTCTGTTCATTCAAATTTTGAACGGACTGTCTGTCGGATTGTCTGACGAACTTAGTTGGGCAGACAATCCGCCCTTGTGTACGCGGCCTCAGAGTTAAACAACCACCCTGAAGCCGTTAATCGGCTATGGGCGGTTGTTAAGTGGTTAAAATCCTTTTTTTATTGGTCTTATATATCAAATTTTCTGAGACACTGAATTTTGGGCTCTCACTAGCTGTAAGCCATAATCTTCTTATTTATGTATAAGACCCCTTTCACACTGAGGTGGTTTTCATGCGTTTTAGCATTAGAAATAGCCTCCAAATAGCACCTGGAAACCGCCTGCCATTCATTTGTGTGTCTTTTCACACTGTGGTGGTGCGGAATGTTAGGAAAAGTCCTGCAAGCAGCATTTTTGGGGCATTGAAATGCATGAGCAGTGCTTCCAAAGCACCTGAAAAGCTCTTCGGAAGCGTCGCAACATGGGCATTTTTAACCCCTTCTTTGGGGTTAAAAGCACCCCTCTAGCGACCGAAAAGCTCTGCTTAAACAGCAATAAAGTGCGGCTAAAATGAGTGTCACTTTAGCACTAATGCGGCCACGGCTCAGTGACCCGCAGTGTGTGCTAAAGTGGACATTCACTCAAAATTGAAAGTGTGGCTTATTTAACGTCCCGTCCATCACCCCCATCCCTAACGCTTTTGATTTTTTTTTTTCTTATGGGAAGTGGGTACCTTTTTTGACAGGTGCCCACTCCCACTACGTTAATTCTCACCCAGACGAGCATGGGAGCTTTCTGTGTCTCCTCAGGAAGTCACAGTTAGCTTCCATATTCAAAATGGCAGCACCGGAGACCCACATCGGTAAAAAGAATTGGCTTCAGGAACACAGCCCTGGTAAGTACCTTATTTTTAAATGTCAGCAGCGACAGTGTTTGTAGCAATTGACTTTTGATTTTAAAAAAAAGAGTGAAGTTCCTCTTTAGGGAGGGGTGTTTGGACAATTTGAACAAATGTGGCCTTTGAGAAAAGTCTATTTATCTATACAATGAATGCTGTATATGCACATTTGCCATTTTCACTGCCAACCATAATGCATAGCCCATCTGTCTGCTACCCTTTACAGAGTAAGCACATTTGATTGCCACAATGCACACATACACTAATTGTATAGCCTCCTCCATCACTACATAAATCATTCTTATTGTTCAGAATTCCTCATTAGAGAGAAGGCTTGTCATGACAAAGTACACCTAAAATACAAAGGGCGCTTTGCAAAATCTGGTCTGTAGACTTTTTATTTTTTAGATAACAACTTTTAAATGTTCAATTTTTGGTTGCTAATTTTAAGAATTTTTTTATACGTTTTTCTGTTTAGACGGTCAGTGGATCCAAAATGAATATTTAAGGCATCTTGTTTTAACTGGGTTTCCTCCAGAGGTTGCTAGGGTTTACCTTGAGCATGGTGCAGTGATGCATTGATCTTCCACCTTATAGATGTCTACATTCAAGCATCAATGTCAACCTGCAGAACCAGTGAAGTTTCTTCTCTGGTCTCTTAAAGCGGAGTTTTGCCTGGGCAAAAAAAAAAAAGAAAAGTCAGCAGCTACAAATACTGTAGCTGCTGACTTTTAATATTAGGGCACCTACCTGTCCAGGGAGCCTGCGATGTCAGCACCCCAGTCGATCTTCGGATTGACTCCCAGGTGCCGCCGCCGCCATTCCTGGTAAGGGAACCAGGCAGTGAAGACTTTCGGCTTCACTCTTGATTCCCTACTGTGCATGCGAGAGTAACGCTGTGCGTTATGAATGGTCCCTGCTGTCTTCTTGGACCTAAGTGTCTCCCAGAAGACAGCGGGGAGGAAGGAGGAGGGGGTCTGGATTTGACAGGTATCTGCTTCCCCCTAAAAGGTGCCAAATGTGGCACCGAGGTGGGGGGAGGGGGATCCGATCAGCGGGTGTTCCATTTCTCTTTGGCTTTAAGTAAATAACCACTGACACCACTGATTTTCTAAGTTGTCTATAAGATTGCCCTTCTGCTTCTAGCCACCCTAAGGAGGTCCTTCTCCCACAGATCACCCTAATGGATTGTGAGTTCTAGATATAATTATTTTTATTTATTTATTTCAACAAAAGTGGGTGTGCTGTCCCTTTACAAATCAAAAGTGCCACTGTACATACAATAAAGTTTTTTCATATACTATTACTATATCATGAGTAGGTACCAATAGTGTAAGTTTAGTTCATAAATTCTACATAATAAATAAAAATATATTCAATAAAGATGCAATAGTGCCGGTGGTATTATTTTAGTATTTTAGAAGTGTCAAAAGACACTCAAGCCCTAAAGCATACTGTATGTATTATAATTTTATAAATGTACTATGACAATTATGAATGTATTTTGGCACTTCTAAATTAATACTTAACGCCAATATTGCATCTTTATTGAATATTATTTTATTTTTTATTTATTTATTTTTCATGTAGATTGTATGCACTAAGCTTATACTTTTTGTACCGATCCTTATATGTGGTGGTTGCATCAGTTCTCTTTTCTTTGGCTTTTTTTGCTCTGTTTTCTCATGGTGATCTGGCCAGTAACACACCTCCTGTATTAGAGTGCCCCCACTCTGGATGAATAAGAACAGGGGGCACCTTCTGACAGCAGCATTGTCAGTGGGGGGGGGGGGGGGTTAAATGTATTAGCATTTAACCACTAAAGCTCACACTTTATAAGCAGTTACTGCAAACAGTTATTTTATCTTTTGGAATAACAGCTGATAATTTAACAACCCTGCCACTGTTAAGTGGTTTTTCTCATCCATGTAAACTGATACATTCTGCTGGAGAGCCTGTGCTGTAATAAATAACAGACTTGCTGACTGGATTACCAGATGGAAATAGAAGAAAGAAAATGTAAAAAAAGAAAGCAAATACAGCCATTACATCTAAGAACTGATAACTGCAATATAATAATGTTTGCTTTTGGTTTTAATACTGCTTTAAAAGAGAAGTGCGGTAATACAGAAAAATACAAAATTATACTCACCTAGATAGCTGTAGTATGATCGCTCAGTTCTTCCCCTCTGCTTTGAGCAGAGAGTGGAGACTATCAGTCTGTAAATTGTAAAGTAGGGACCTTTCCTGAGCCTGGACCGGCTGAGTGGCATCAACCGAAAGTGGCCTAAAAACAGGTCGCAGAAGTGCAGAATGAACTCCTGTGATCGGTAGAAAACAGCTTTGGCTATACCTCTTTTTTTACAACAATAAAATCAGTCTGTAAATGCAGTAAAGCATGCTTGTTATATTCATTGTGGAACCTAAGGGGTTAATCCTCTGCATTATGTAAAAAAGCTTTTTGATCCTATCTCATCTGATCCTCCCCTTCTTACACTGTCCCCAATATATTTCCTGATAGCCAGGGGACATGTTGCACATTCTCAGTTTGGAGTGTATTGCTAGACAGTTTTTCTTTTTTCTTGGGAGGGTGCATGTGATCAGCACAGGGCCAATCAGCACTGTCCAGACAGAGGGTCATGGGTCATCCTGATAGGACAGTCAGTGCAGAATGAAAACTCCTCCTACAAGCTTTAACCACTTCAATACCAGGCACTTACCCCCCTTCTGCCCAAGCCAATTTTCAGCTTTCTGCACTGTCGATGTTTAAATGACAATTGCGCAGTCATGCTACACTGTACCCAAACACAATTTTTATCATTTTGTTCCCACAAATAGAGATTTCTTTTGGTGGTATTTGATTACCTCTGCCATTTTTATTTTTTAAATAAAATTAAAGTTTTGCTTTTGGTTCTGTTATACAATTTTGTAAGTACGTTTTCTCCTTCACTGATGGGCACTGATAAGGTGGCACTGTCGGGCACTGATAAGGCAGCACCGATGAGGTGGCAGCAATGAGCGGGCACTGATCTGCGGCACTGATGGGCACTGGTAGGCGGCACTTATGGGTGCCACCGATATGCAGCACTGATGGGCACTCATTGGTGGCACTGGTGGGCACTGATAGGCGACACTGATGTGCACTCAAAGGCTGCAAAGATAGGTACTTATGGGTGGCACTGATAAGCGGCACTGATGGGCATTGATACGCGGCACTGATGGGCACTGATACGCGGCACTGACATGCGACACTGATAGGCATCCCTAGTGCCACTGGTAGGCATTGTGAGTGGGCACTAATTGGCAGCTGCCTGGTCATTGATTGGTAGCTGCCCTGGCACAGATTTGCATTTCCCTGGTGGTCTAGGGGGGCATACCTGGTGGTCCAGTGTGGATGGCCATCCTGGGGGTCTTGGGTGGCATTATGGTGGTCCCGAGCGGGATTTCGAGGGGGGGCTGCGCTGATCAACAATCAGCACAGACCCCCCCTTCAGGAGAGCAGCCGATCGACTCTCCTCTACTTGCGTCTGTCAGACTCAAGTGAGGAAAAGCCGATCAATGGCTCTTCCTGTTTACATTGTGATCAACCGTGATTGGACACGGCTGATCACGTGGTAAAGAGTCTCCGTCGGAGGCTCTTTACTGAGTTCGGTGTAGCGGTGTGTCAGACTGACACAACACACCACTGATCACCACGATGCGTGCCTCCACGGGCGTGGCAGCTGTTATCCTGCTGAACGTCACATGACGCTCAGTCAGGAGAACTGAACCACCGGCCAGCCATCATTTTGCTATAGGCTGGGCGGGAAGTGGTTAAGCAGACACTGATAGAAGTCACAAGACTGCTATCGGCATATACAGCAGATGAGAAAAGGTATTTAGCGGTTTGTATTTACTAAAATTGCATTTCCATGTTCTGTGTACTGTGGGGGACCAGATATAGTGATTGCAGGGTTTAGTAAAACTTTAAACTTGTTTCTACATTTAAAAGCCCTCTCTGCTTCTTTGATAATAGAATCCTGTAGTTTACACAGCTATGTGGCTCATCAGCATTGGCTCATCCCTTATTGAAAGGCTCAGTTCAGAGTTTAAGTTAACCAATTTGTGCCACACAGCAATCGGTTCTGCCTTGCTATCCCATAGTGCTTTGGGAAACCTTTGTCTTGTTTTAAATGTTTGTTATTCCATACATATATTAGAAAAACTAATAAAAAACAGTTTAACATATAAGAAAACAACTAGGATAAAACTGACCCAAAATGATTATAATCTTTCTATAACGTAAACCTGTGTACAAGCTTTGAACTCAAACAAAATGTATGTTTTGGCAGAACTATATCAGTGATCACCACAGATCCAGTTTATCTCAGTACGTGTACTCGTTTTTAAAAAAAAGTTTCTCTTTATCCTAATGCAAATAGTGACTTACCGAGGTAGTCAAAAGAAGGATATTTTAGGCAATTGCTCAGCCATCACAAATAATCCCAGCCAGGATAGGTGTGTGCAGACCATTGCATTAGGATGTGCACCCCAAAGCTCAAACATGCCTTTCTCTGTGCTCTGTGCTGAGCAGCTTCCTGTTCATTTAAAAACAGAAGCATAGTAAACACGGTTCACTATGCTTCTGACTATAGATTTATGTGTGCCCCAATGAGAGTCCACTATGCTTCAGTTATGATTGAACACAGTGAGTGTGTTCACTTTGTTAATTTAGAAAAGCAAGGGGCCAGTAAATAACGTATTGATTAGCCCCATTCCCCCACTCTCCAGCCTGAAACATCCCACACAGCAGCCGGGGGCAAGGAAAGGAGGAAAGCCAGTAGCACTGTGGTGGGAGGGGGGGGGTGCAACACAAGCCTGGACAGTAGGGGGAATTGGCACCACACAGAGTAATATGGGTGTTCCCAGGCATACCTGGCACACCCCCTGCGCATGCCTATGATCCCAGCAATGCATATATTTACTAACAACTGTACTTTTTTCCATCAGCTCATTCCCCACAGTTATTACTTTTTGTTTCACTTGACCCTCCCTTCTAGATTGTAAGCTCTAATGACCAGGGCCCTCTGATTCTTCCTGTATTAAATTGTATTGTAACTGTACTGTCTGCCCTCACATTGTAAATCGCTGCTCAAACTGTTGGCGCTATATAAATCCTGTATAATAATAACAAAATGTGTATTTCCTGTGATTGTCAGCACCACCTAGTGGCCATAATTGGCAATCAGGAAAATACAGCATTATGACCATTAGATGCAGCTGACGATCATAGGAAATACACATGTTAGGCATATTACACAGATTATTAGTCCAGGCATTCACACAGCAAATTGTATATAAACAGACCCCTTACTCTTGCCCCTGCCTGCTGCTCCTTCTGGCTACAGAGCCTTCTTCGATGCCACCAAGATTTGGACTCGCAGGCAATCTTCTCAGCAGGTGAGTAGCTGTCTCAACTGCCTGAACTACAGAACTGCCTGAACTACAGAACGCCCATGTCAGATGCAGGTTATAGGCTTACTGCCAGCATAGCAAACTTTAAAAGCACTATTTAAATTTACCAATGCTTGGCAAAAGTAAAGACCTAGGTACTTGGCCATGTGATCTTTGCTGAAGAAATTGATGATTTTATTTGATCCCCTGCTTCAGCAACAGGCCATATTAACTGTTTATTATCAATGCCGACCTCTGCAGATCTACAGTATATGCAATTGAAACCCACAGTTCACTCATTAAGGCTGCTTTTAAATATGATTATACAAGTTGCTGATCTAATCCTTTTAATCAAATTACAAGTCTCTTGAGTAGTGAAAGGGGCTACTGTGGCAACAAACCATTTCTTGTATATTGCTGTTAGAGATATTGCATGACGCAACTGATGTCAGATGTCAGCACGCACTGATCACATGTCTGAAAAGAGTACGTGTCCAGAAATGTCTATCACAAGACTCTGCACAGTCATTATCAGTGTATGTTGGTAAAGATTTGAACACATCCTTGTTTAAATCTACGTAGTAAAATGGTGAGATGATGGCACAGATGCTTCTGTCCAATAATGCTTCTGTGTACATTGCGGTTTCTTCTATATTAATCTTGAAAAGGAGGAACTAGAGAATCTGTATTTTAAGGAAGTGGGGCGAGGATGATGAGCCATAACCTAAAACATAACCTTTTATGAGTAGGGGAACGCTAAAATTAAAATAAAACGCTTCCCCTCCTGTGCTCTGGTAATTGTTGTATCTATATAATTTATTCACATTCTTTGATTATTGGAAACTACTCTGTATAGGAGATTAAAAAGGATATGGGGCTGACCCCATTCAATGTAAATGCTGGCATCTTTCCCTGCCAAATACTTAGGTGCAGCATACAGCTCCACAACTGTGTGAAAAAAAATGCAGCATGTCTGCATTTTACGCAATGCACTAAACCCACTTTAAAAACGTATTAAACCGCATAAAAAAAAAAAAAATCGGCCCTGAGCAGTTTAAGTCAACATGTACTAGTATGCATCACATTATGACAAACTTACTTGAACACTAAGCCCTCCAGTGGCACTCTGTCGCCACTGAAGGTGCTTCCATCTTTATTCGGTCTTCTTTCCAGGATCGCAGGCTTTGGGTACCTGAATGAATGAATGAAATACTTGTATAGCGCACAATGCGAACTGAATCGCCTCTAGGCGCGGCCCATTACCTGATGGGCAATGATGTCACTCCCACACAGGGAGTATCTATTTACAGGCGGCTCTAAAGGAACAGCACGGGCATGCCTTCAGAGCGCATGCGCCTGTGACGTCACTGGCTGCATCTAAAGTAAATATCTCCTAAATGGTGCATGTTTAAGAGATATTTACAGTACCTATAGGTAAAAATCATACGAGAGTTTACTCCCACTTTAATGCAGCATTGTGGTGTGAAAGGGATACATAGGAAACAATTGCTTTCTATGTGCCCTTGTATTTCTCTATTCAGATTTACACAAGTCACTGCTCATAGCGTGAAGGAGACCTCATTCTTTTTTTTCCTTACCTTCATCCTTTCTTGCATCTCAGTGCTACTGTCTACCCTGTTTTTGATACAGGATTAGGGATGAAGGATTGGCTCAAGCATAAGTTCGCTGTTCGGACACTCAACCAACATCCAAACAAACAGGTCGTTCGACCGTTTGTTTGCCCCCCCCCCCCCCCGAACCAACCACAATGCAATGCAGCGCTGAACAGTGCATTGCAAGCCCCTATTGGCTGAAGCAGTGAAAGCTTAAGCCAATCAGGGCACAGAGCACTGTCAGAGTCATTATTGGACACTATCATCATGACTGTGTCCAATCATGTCTCATTCCTGCCCCACAGTATAAAAGTATGCTTTCAATGGCAGCCATTTTTAGTGTGATTTTGGCATGGAGAGAGATAGAATGGGGCTCTGTTCAGTGCTATTAGTTAGTTAGTGTGCTATACTGTGCTATTTTGCTTCAATTGCCAGTGTAGAATATTAGTTTAGTGTCAGTCTAGGGATAGTGTGAGTGTAGTGAAGAGTACCATCATTCAGCTTTGCATAGTGTGCAGCTAGAGTAGGGACAGCTCAGATAGTTTCACTGTAGTGTAGTGAGACCGTGTCATTCATACATATTTTAGTGTAGAGTAGGGACAGCTCAGATAGTTTCAGTGTAGTGAAGTTAAACCGTGTCAGTAATCTTTACATCAGTGTATAGCTAGAGTTGGGACAGTTGACGGTGACGGTTGAACACCATCTATTGATTGCACTACTGCCAGTTTAATGCCATTTACTTCTGTGTGCGTTACTGCCAGTTTAATGCCATATAGTTCTGTGTGCGTTACTGCCAGTTTAACGCCATATAATTCTGTGTGCGTTACTGCCAGTTTAACGCCATATAGTTCTGTGTGCGTTACTGCCAGTTTAACGCCATATAGTTTTGTGCGTTACTGCTAGTTTAACTAAATATAGTTCTGTGTGCGTTGCTGCCAGTTTAACTAAATATAATTTTGTGTGCTTTAGTGCCAGTTTAACACCATATAGTTTTGTGTGTTACTGCCAGTTTATTGCCATATAGTTTTGTATGCGTTATTGCCAGTTTAACACCATATAGTTTTGTGCATTACTGCCAGTTTAACGTCATATAGTTCCGTGTGCGTTACTGATAGTTTAACTGCATTTACTTCTGTGTGTGTTACTGCCAGTTTAACGCCATATAGTTTTGTGCGTTACTGACAGTTTAACAACATTTTCTTCTATGTGGGTTACTGCCAGTTTAATGCCATATAGTTCTGTGTGCGTTATTGCCAGTTTAATACCTTACAGTTTTGTGCGTTACTGCCAGTTTAACGCCATTTACTTTTGTGTGCGTTACTGCCAGTTTAACGCCATATAGTTCTGTACATCTCTGTACGTTTGGCGCATTATATTGCAGTATATTATAGTGTATCCGTGGAGTGTGTCTGTGTAGTGTGAGTACTCAAATTAAAGTGCACCAAACACCTCTTTACATTGAATAAAGTGCTTCTACATACAGATTTCATCTTCTTTTTTTACATTTCGTTAAAAGCACCCCCCCCCCCCCCAATAATGTCTGGGAGGATAACAAGGAGAGGCACGTTCCCTTGGCACTGTAAGGGTGCCAGCAACAAATGTGTGCACAGGCAAAGGTGGACATGGTGGTCAGTCCTCAGGAAGGCCATTATTTCCTCTGTTTAGTGAGTTTGCCCATGCTATCCAGCCACAGCATGCAGAGGAGGTGGTGGACTGGCTTACTAAACCTTCCTTATCCTCCTCATCCTCTGTCATGCAAGCAGAGACGAGTGTGCAGTCCGCTGCAGTTGCCAGAGTGGATAAACCTGCCTCCTTGTCCACATCTATTCATAATCCAACATAACATCAGCCATTGAGGAATCAGCTGAGTTATTTGACCACAGTGTCAGCCACTTGTGCCTTGATGATGCCCAGCCATTACTGGATTCAGATGTTGATTCTGAGGTTGAGGATGACAGGGACATAATCCTAGAGAGAGGGAGGAACACTGTTAGACACATTGGCATTCATGTTCCCCAAGCTGCAGTGTATTGCCAAGTTATCTCCAGTGGTAATGATGAAGATGGAGGAGATGGAGATGATGCCGATGATGAGGTCACTGATGCAACTTGGGTGCCAGATAGAGCAGAGGAGGAAACTGAAGGTGAGGCGACACAACCCCAAGGAGGCTGACATCAAGAAAGAGTAGAGAGCAGCCACTCTATTCCATCACATTCTGCAGATGTTATCTCCCGGCCCACTCCCCAAAGCTCAGCTGTCTGGACCTTTTTCAGCACATCTATAGCAGATCGCACTGTTGCTATCTGCAAACTGTGTCTCAGGCACATCAAACATGGCAAAATCATATGCATATCATTGCAATTTTTTTCCCTTCATCAAGAGCACCTCTATAGGGTTATGGTGGGAAGGCGCCACTGACACCCAAAGACCAATTTTTATGCACCCGTTACTTCTATACAAAGTCAAAGTAACACCAGAATGTATCCAAAAAGTCTCTAATATTGTTATCAGTGCAGTACATTGTGGCCTCATCTTACACACTGGCTCCTCAGCTGTTGCTGAGCAAAATAAAGGCAGCTTGCAGTGAAAATGTCATTTTTTTGGGCTTTATAAATGCAATTATTGCTGCAGCAGATTCTAGACATGGTATAGATCTGCCACTTTACAGGTAGACTAAGAGGACCCCCCAGGCACTATATTGGAAGGAATTTTTCATTTTTATGCTTTCACTTTAAAAATAAAAAAAATCACTGCTCATTTAAAAATTATATTTTTTACAAACTTTTTTTTTTTTTTTATTGATACATGTCCCCCAGTGCAGGACCTGGACCCCTATAACCATTGTATGTACAGTTACTTGCATATAAGACTTCAAATGGGCACTTTTGATTTTTGGCGTTCGGGTCCCATTGACTTTAATGGACTTTAATGGTGTTCGGAAGTTCTGGTGCAAACCGAACGCAGTCTGTTCAGCCCATCCATATACAGGATATGGTATCTACTGGATTTCTACATTTTTACAGAGAAAAAAAATTGTTATGTTTTGGATTAATTTGTTAATTTTAGAATGATTTGTTTTCGGAATTTTTTTCGTATATTCGGATTAATTCCGTATATTCGTTGTTCTGAATCGGTATGTATTTCGGAAGTCATGTCGTAATACTGGCTATATTTGTTTGTTAATTCTTTATTTCTGGAGATAAGTTATGTACTCTATTTGGGAAGGTTTCATCATCTTATTTCACTATTATATCTTACTATATTTATGCAATATGTTTCCATTTCAAATGTAGTGCAATTTTTATAAAAATGAAAAATGTTAACGCAACATTAAAAGTTAAATGGATCTGAATGAATTCAGATTTTTCGTTATGTTGTTACTTTTTTTGGATGCTTCAAACTTTAACAAAAAGTCATAATTAAATAAATTAATTTAAATACACTTCAATATTTTATTATTTAAAGTTTTATTTGAAATTCGTTACTATTGTAATTCACACATACGGTGTGTTGTATTGCTCAGGCTGCTAGGCCGGAGATGGGGCCTATCCCAGGCACATCTGGCTGCTACGCTGTCTGAGGGCCTATCCGGAAGCAAGAGAGCAGTGCAGGGTTCGGACTGAGGCTTGCAGCCCAAACAAAAGTGATGGTACTGCCAGCCAGAGAACCTGTCATGCTCGGAAGTAGAGGGGAAGTTGTCGCCAGTAAGGGACTATCCGCCTAATTACCAGGGACCACATAGAGTAACTGAAACATGTACAAGAGCAGTATTCCCCCACCTGGGGATGGTGAAAAATCAGGAAACTTCAGTGGGTATCAAGCCAGAGACCCAGCCAGTGGAGGTGATGCTTCCAGAGCAGCCTTGTGTGTCAAGCCAGGGACTGAGCAGGCCTGCATGGGTGAAGCTTGAGAGGTATCTAAAGTGCCAAGCTTTGGTCCCAGCAGAGGAGCGGGGGTGATGCTTGAGGAAGTTACCTCCGTGAGGATTGGAGGAGCTCAAGGGATTCAGTGGCAGTGAATCAGCAGGTCTAGTGAGAGACCAGGAGCTCAGTGGGCTGAAGAACTACAAGGAGTGATTGTAGTGGAATAGAAAGGAACTGTTCAGCTTGCAGATGTGGCGTCTTGCTGGATGCCTTTTCCTGCATGGCTGTCCTCCTACTGAAGTCTCTAAGTCTGCCAATTCATGTTGCATCTACCTAAGGGTGTCCTGGCCCTAACCCTCTCTCCCACAAAAAGTTTGTAAAGAGAAATAAACTTTCTTTTGAATTCAAGAAGTGTCTGACGCCCAATAACTTCAACTACTCTGCACCCACTATGCCTCAAAACCCATTACAAACAGAAAGATGCCAGCTATCTCTGGCCCTGGAGGTTCTCATTAAATCTAAGAAAGCCTGGGACCTTACTACATAAGCAAACCTAGATTGTTTCCCTTTTGTTGTTTTCCTGTTTTCATGGCCATATTCTGCTGTGGGTTGAATTTGCTTATTTAGTATGTATACTGGGAATGTTATCTGGGATTACTGTGATGAAGCTTTTTTTTTTCTATGTATGCATTTTTATACTTAAACTGGATAAAACTTTATTGTTAAAAATAAATAAATAAAAGCAGCAAGGGGGTGATTGCTTAGATTCTGGAGGGCACAATTTAAAGTGGTTGTATAGCCAATTTTGGGACTTTTACCTACAGGAAAGCCTATAATAAGACTTACCTGTAGGTAAAAAAATATCTCCTAAACCTGTACGGTTTAGGAGATATTCCCCTCGCAATGCGCCGCTGACTGCAGCGGCGCATGCGCACAGGGGATTCTTGGACCTCATACCTCGCCGGGAAGAAAAATCGCATGCACGGGAGTGATGATATCGCGGCTCCGGCCAATCACAGCGCTGGAGCCACGATACCCGGAAGAAACGCAAAGGAAACATGTCAGCTCCCTTGGCGTGGATCGGGCCAGATGTTGGGGCCTCGTTCTAAGGTAAGTATTTCATAATGAGCTAGTATGCGGTGCATACTAGCTCATTATGCCTTTTCCTTTGCAGGTGAGTAAAAAAAAAAAAAAACTTTAGCGGGTATACAACCGCTTTAAACTAACAAACTTAGTTATTTTAAAATAATGCGGTAGACCTCCTAAAGTATATATCCATCATACATTGATCACCAGCTGAAATGCATCCATGATCACACTCTTTAATTTTTTTAAAGCCAAAAAAATATTTGCCCAGAAACTGTGAATTATTTTGTTCTGCCACTCATTATTGATGTCTGGAGAAGAAGCAAATATGACTCACACCGCTTGAGTGCAAAGGTATATATTGGCTGCACCAGACCAGAAATGGGGACATCATATAGCCCAGGGGAGACAATATTGGTCAAAGAACGTATGGCTACATTGTGTTGGCACTCAGCCTGGACGACATAACTCTCATCTTGTGCTTTTCACATGTCAGGCCTTTTAGTGTGAACCATTTCTTGGGACACAGCTCTCAAAGTGAAACTAATCTAGTAGTCTGAGTTATTCAATGTGCTATAAAAGAAAATGTCACTGCCGTTGCCTGGAGGGCAAGGGGGACAATCCTAGACTGCCAATCATGTGATTGAAATTTGCCAAAGTAATGACTTGTCTTAGAGTGTCATGTAGTTTTTTCTGGGTAGCCTTTTAAGTCCAGACACCAACTGCTCTCAGTTTAAAGGGAAAGTCTAAAGGGTTTTTGATTTGTTCCTCTTTTTATTTAACCTTGGAAGTGTTATTTTTGAAGACTTACCAATATAATTATAGTATTCCTCCTAAATAAACCAATAATCACCACTTTATCTGTAATGATATATGCTATACATTTCTAATATTTAGTATTTAAAGTTCTACCCCCACAGAAGTCTCTTGATAGCTTGGGTTCTCTGTTCTTGTGCCTCGACTGAGAAGTGGATACGACACTGCTACTCTGAGCATACATTCTCACACCCTGCAGACAATTAAGTTTCAGTATCAAAATGCAAATATCAGACTGGTTAGTGTATAAACCCAATATAATGTCACAAATTGCAGTAGATAGAAGTATGCACGTAAATGAGTAAGTAAAGGATTAGATCAATCACAGTTCCCTAGGCTATAGCAGCATAGAATGGAGTTCTGTGCAGCTAAATTAGAGAAAACCTGGTAATCGATAAAATCAGCAATAAGTAATGGCATTAGAAACCAGTAGCAGCAATGATAATCAATACTGTAATAACTCCTCTCTAAATAGTAGGCTATATCCACTATAGAGTGTACTCTATATGAATGGCAGTGGTGAAATTTAAGACTCTCTAAAGATGTACCTCTTACTATGAACAATAGGCAAAGATCCAGCAAAGCTCTTTGAGTGAGCAGTCTTTAGCAGTAGTCCTTCAGCTGGTTCATGTTGGGGCCCAGTCTTTACAGTGGTGCAGTCTCAGTAAAATCTGCATGCAGTAAATAATGCTGCTAGTTAGATGGCCAATCCCTCTGTGCCCAGTCTCCGCTAGCAGCAACAAATTAATTGTAGCAGTGTCCTCTAGCCAGTCTCAGCGATACAGCAACAGGAGTCCCACAGTTCAGATGTCAGCTCACGGCTGCAAGCTTATAGCAGGTTGATGTGCGCACAGGTCTCCTTGCAGCAAAGAGAAAATCCTTTGGTATTCTTCCTGCGAAAATACAGCTCTCTTTCTCTTTATGCATGGCACTCATTGGGAATTGTAGTCTAATAGTCCATTAAAGAGGAAGTAAACCCTGATGGGTTTACTTCCTCTTTGTCTCCCTGCAAAGGTAAAGCATAATGGGCTACTATGCATCGCTCCTGTGTCACTTACCTGACACAGGAGCCAGCGATGTCACCGCTGTCCCCTGTAGTCCGGAGCATCCATTTTCTTATGGGTATCGCTGCTCCGGCCACTCACAGTGCCGGAGCAGCGATGATGTCACTCCCGCGCATGCGCACGGGACCCGCCACTAACGGCATATCGCCGTTAGCAGCAACATGCTGCTAACGGCGATAGTGCGCCTGCGCGCCGCTGTCTACGCCGCATGCGCCGTAGACAGCTGTCACTGTCTTTTAGTAAATATCTCCTAAACCGTGTAAGTTTAGGAGATATTTCTTGGACCTACAGGTAAGCCTTAATCTAGGCTTACCTGTAGGTCAAAGTGGTTTGTAAGGGTTTACAACCACTTTAAATGCCAAAGTAAAGTTTATTTCCAGAACTTCATCTCCCATGATTCAATGCTGCCAATCATCAAGTCTCTTGAGCTCCTTCTGCTTGTCAACTCCCCCTGGTGGATGGAGGTGAGGTAGTGTTATCCCATTCAGCTGAAGTGCATTGGGTGCATAGAGAGCACTGCAGCAC
The DNA here is from genome assembly GCF_037356315.1 of Lithobates pipiens. Classification (NCBI taxonomy): domain Eukaryota; kingdom Metazoa; phylum Chordata; class Amphibia; order Anura; family Ranidae; genus Lithobates; species Lithobates pipiens. The sequence continues at coordinate 95,929,164 of NW_027507903.1, read as the reverse complement.
AGTGTCTTAAATTGCTCTCTGTCTCTAACCAAGCATCTGGCTAAATTAAAAAAAAAAATATATATATATATATATATATATATATATATATATATATATATATATATATATATATATATATATAGTAACTGTGCTTATGGCTTTAAAGGCAGTGATTCGTGGAAAAGCAGCTTGCACATTATAAGGCATTCAGTATACTAAATGGTAAATGTAAAAGTGAGTGCTGCGCAAATCCAAACTGGCGCAAATACATCCAAGAAAACAAACAATAAATAACAGTGTAAATCAACCTGTTACAATAAAAAATAAAAAAATTAGTCAGTCCACATATAAAATAATCAGTAAATTAATCCACAAAGAGTCCCTTTGTGACACAATGGGGGTTATTTATGAAAGGCAAATCTATTTTGCACTACAAGTGCAAAGTGCACTTGAAACTGCACTTGGAAGTGTAGTCATTGTAAATTTGAGGGGTAGATCTGAAATGAGGGGAAGCTCTGCTGATTTTATCATCCAATCATGTGCAAGCTAAAATGCTGTTTTTTATTTTCCTTGCATGTCCCCCTCGGATCTACAGCGACTGCACTTCCAAGTGCACTTTGCACTTGTAGTTTCCACTTGTAGTGCAAAGTGGATTTGCCTTTTGTAAATAACCCCTATGTTAGAAAAGGAGCAGAAGGTCAACTCTTCATCTGCTGAACACCTAAACTACAATCCACATGCGATGTCATGTGATGTCAAGAGCGAATCAACACTCACCAAACTTCTACTAACACAAAATTAGCAGAAGGAGCCCACAGGATGGCGCTAATGAGCTGAACAAACACTTACTATGTCACTACGTTCATGTTTGTTGGCCAACAATTCCTTGCCGTTTGTATGCAAGACAAGTTCCTGGCCAACGCCCTTCAGACAAAAGTCTGAGGCTTTGTCTGCGGAAAATCCGATCGTGTGTACGAGGCTTTACACTCCCTGAGACTGAATAGTTTCCTAGCTACACTGGGATCACCATTGAGATATTTGTATATGGTTATCATATCTCCTCTCAAGCGTCTCTTCTCCAGGGAGAATAGATTTTGCTCTTGTAGTCTACATAATTGAGGTCCTCCAGTCCACTTATTCATTTCGCTGCCCTTCTCTGAACTCTCTTCAGGTCCAGCACATCATTTCTGAGGATTAGTGATCAGAACTGGAAGGAATACTCCAGATGTGGCCGAACCAGTGTTTTATAAAGTGGTAGAATTATCGTTTTATCTCTGCAGTAAATCCCCTTTTTAATGCATGCTATTCTGCTGGCTTTGCTTGCTGCAGCTTGACATTGCATGTTATTGCTCAGTCTGTCATCTACCCCCAGATCCTTCTCCCCCTAGTGAATATCTTTCTTTTATATTTTTAACCCCAAGCGCATTACTTTACATTTTTTAATGTTAAATCTTATCTGCCATCTAGTTACTAACTCCATTCATGTATTTAGGTCCTCCTGTAAGGTTTCTATATCCTGCTGTGATGTTATTGCCCTACTAATTTTTGTGTCATCAGCAAACACTGAGCTATTTTTCCCATCCACTATATCATTTATGAATAAATGAAACAGAATTGGTCCCAGGACAGAGCCACTGGGTACCCCACTTACCACTCTATACCATTCTGAGTACACATTGTTTAACACCACCCTTTGGACACGCCCCTGTTGCCAGTTTTCAATCCAAGAGCAAACCCTATGGTCCTACAGACCTCAGTTTGTAGATTAAGTGATTGTGAGTCACTATATCAAATGCTTTTGAAAAATCCAAATACAATGTTTCATGCCTGAGGTTTACAACCACTTTAAACACTGTTTTCCCCCTTTACTAGCTAGAGATAAGGTAAGTAATCTCCAAAGCAGAGTTAACAAGTATGAATGGAATGGAGAATTAAAGGTAATTTCTTCTCACAAACCTAGATCACAAAAAAACAGTTTAGTGGGTAAATAACTATTAACTAAATCTACACAATCTCCCAGTTCACTGCCTGAAAGTGCAGATTGAAGACCACCTCCAGGAACTATGGTCTGTTGTTGACATTTCCTCCAAGGTAGTCCGACGTAACCCAAAGAGCTCAATTGTACCTAATACCCAAACTGTTGTGCCCCTCAAATGTCCACACCAAAGCTCTATGATCTTTTGCAAATTTAGAAGATTTCCATAGCAAGAACAGATGTATCTAGCTATCGCCCATATTTTAACCAAATATTAGTAATCCTCAGGGTCATCTCAGATCTTTGAGATGCATTAACACCCAATTGAATGGGCTGCTAAAGCACCACAATGCAAGTAAAACCGCATTCAAATAATTTTGAACAACTATGGGCACCACAGCACACAGGTTGTATGTTGTAGTGCATTGTAGTGCATGCACATTGGGGTCTGTTGTTTCAAAAAGAATGCCATGGCATTCTTGTTGCTATGCCTTATAAAAGAAAAAAAAAAATCACCATAGACTAAGTATTAGTCTTTTTAGCACAGAATGGTACATTACTTTTATGAAGTCTGCTGATATTGTCGGAGTGTACTGAGACATTTGGTTATTATTTTATTCACGTAATTTATGTTTTTTTACTTCCTAATTGTGTTACTGTTGCCTTAGGTATGAAGCCTTAAAAAACCCTTATTGGTAGAACTAGTTAGTTCCTTTCTATGTTTTGGATGGTTGCTTTATAGTAATATATGTTTTTTTACCAACAGTGTGAATAGGTCCTTCAAAAATGTACCAAATCAAATCTACAAAGTTCTTTCTTTATGGTACAAGATAAAAAAAAGTTGAGAGAGATATTTCCATTTGTTACAGTTACTAGGTTAATACAATCTGCATCATAATATGCGTGGTTTATAGGGGTTCACGTGGCTAATAAGAACAAGTAAATGATTGTCTCCCAGTGCTGCAAGCTTTCCGCTTTCTTGTTAATGCAGACAATAGAGATTTTTGTTCAGTCCGGTTTCAGTAAATTGTAGCTCATTGTAGGATAAGCCTAAGAAGTAAATCCTATGTGGAAATGTTATATCCCTGAAGTGGACTTGTAGTTATGTACTAACAGCCAAATTCTATGTGTTTGGTTTAATAAGCCTAAATGATTCATTTGTTTATTTTACTTTATGATTTCTATTGATATTTTTTATTTTGAATATATTTTTTTTTATATAGAGGGCTTTCATTCAAGTATTATCTGGTGATCCTGCTATGAAAGTCCTTCTTCAGGCATTATCTATTATAGGGTGAAAACGCTCTGTCCCTATCTCCCAAATATGTCACCCTATAACATAAGTTTCCGATGGAGATTACAAAAATTGCAATTTTTACATGCAGGTATAGTTCACTATTGTCCTGATAAAAAAACTGTCCCTGAAAAATGTAATTGCTTTAGTGCATGTATTTAGACAGGAAGTGACTACCAAGAGGCAGCATAAGATCAACAGTACTGAGGTGCAAAAAAGGGAAAAAAATATTGAAAAAATTGCAATTGTTTATGATATTTTAGCAAATCAAGAGTATAAGTTAGGAGCTCCCTTCACTGAAACTAAGCCCAACGCCTGTAAAAAACAACCCCACACCATATTCCCCCCATATTCCCCCTCCACCACATGCATTGAACCAGTGCACAAAGCAAGGTCCATAAGGTCTCAGCATACCAAGACATTTTGGACAATTTCATGCTCCCAAATTTGTGGGAACAGTTTGGGGATGGCCCCTTCCTGTTCCAACATGACTGCACACCAGTGCACAAACAAGGTCCATCAAGACACGGATGAGATAGTTTGGGGTGGAGGAACTTGACTGACCTGTGCAGAGTCCTGACCTCAACCCGATAGAACACCTTTGCAATTAATGGGAGGGGAGCCTGTGAGCCAGGCCTTCTCATCCAACATCAGTGCCTGACCTCACAAATGCGCTTCTGGAAGAATGGTCAAACATTCCCATAGACACACTCCTAAACCTTTTGGACAGCCTTCCAAGAAAAGTTGAAGCAGACTAAGACTGGGATGCCATTAAAGTTTATGTGCGTGTAAAGGCAGGCGTCCTAATAATTTGGGTTATATAGTGTATGTTTTAGGGCTATCTGTCCACCTTTTTTGAAAAGTACATTTCAAAAATTGCACAAAGGGTCTCAGGGGTTTTCACGGTCACAATGACATATAAATATTTTCCAGCCTCCTGGTGCTCTGGACTGCGTAGTTCCTCAGCGTCTCTCTGCATAGACTTACTATGGAGTTGATTTACTAAAGGCAAATCCATTCTGCACCAAAAGTGCACTGCAAGTGCACTTGGAAGTGCAGTCCCTGTAAATCTGAGGGGAAGATCCAAAATGAGGGGAAGCTCTGCTGATTTTATCATCCAATCACGTGCAAGAAAAAATGCTGTTTTTTTATTTTCCTTGCATGTCCCCTTCGGTTCTACAGTGACTGCACTTCCAAGTGCACTTGTAGTGCAAAGTGGATTTGCCTTTAGTAAATAAACCTCCCCATTATGTCATTCAGCCTTGTTGCAAAAAAAACTGCTCAAGTTTTGCTACACTAGCTCCTGCCTATTTACACTCAGTCTCTTTATTATTATACAGGTTTTATATAGCGCCAACAGTTTGCGCAGCGCTTTACAACATGAATCTTTATACCTCTTTCAGGTGGCGGCCTGGTCAGATTATCTTCCCTAACACCCCTTTCACACCAGGGCGTTTTGCAGGCGCTATAGCATTAGAAATAGCGCCTGCAATCCGCTCTAAAGAAGCTGCACCATTGTGTGTAGTGTGAAAGCCCGAGGGCTTCCACACTACAGCGGTGCGCTGGCAGGACGTCAGAAAAAAGTCCTGCCAGCAGCTTCTTTGGAGCGGTGAAGGAGCGGTGTGTTTACCGCTCCTCCACCGCTGCTCCCCATTGAAATCAATCAATGGGGCAGCGCTGTAATACCGCCGGCAAAACGCAGCTATTGCGGCATATTGCCGGCGGTTTTAACCCTTTTGCGGCCGCTAGCGGGGGGGTAAAATCGCCCCGCTAGCGGCCGAAATGCGCCGCAAATCCGGCGGTAAAACGCCGCTAAAAATAGCGGCGTTTTACCGCCGACGCTATGGGCGGTGTGGTGTGAAAGGGGTCTTAAAGCGGAAGTAAACCCAATGATTTAATAGTTTCGAAAAACAGTTACATTCCCAGCATGCCGGAAATGTTAACTGTCACATTGGTTGTGCTCTCAACCAAACTGTCACACCATCCAATGGCTGGTGTCATAACTGATCTCATGTGCAGCATCATGGCAGTTGAAGATTAAACAGTGGCTAAGATGGCAGCTTCCTTGGCTGAAAATGATAGGAGGGTTTACTTCCACTTTAAGCCCCATACACACTATCAGATTTTCTGCTGATTTTTGTCTTCAGATTTTCCAAAACCATATAATATGAGGTCAAACCTTAGGAGTTTTAATTTGTATGTATTCAGGCAGGCCCTTGCACTACATGGTTTTGGTAAATCTGAAGACAAAATGTATGTGTATGGGGTTTAATGGTCCAAGTAGACACACTTTCCAATTGTCTGTTTGGACATGCTACTTGCACAGCATCTTGTCTCCAAGGAAGGAGCCCTAAACCATACACAGCCCCTATACTAAACATGCACAATCAGGATGCTGGTTTCCACTAAAATGTGGACCCAGGATTAGAGGCTTCAACCTTCTGAAGTCTCTCCAAAGCTTCTGGACTCCAGAACCCAACCAGGAATTAATAATCCTGGAAAAAAAAAACTGCAAAACATTTTTTTTTCCACTCAGGACAGACATTTCAGAGCCCCTGAACCTCAAATGCCGCGTGCACACAACCGGACTTTTTGACAGCAAAGATCCGACGGAACGAGTCCGTCAGACAATTCGATCGTTTGTGGGCTCCATCAGACCTTTGCTTGCCAAAAATCCGGCGGACTTTAGAAATAGAACATGTTTTCAATTTTTCCACCGGAACTCCGTCGGACCAAGAAATACGTTCGTGTGTATGCTAGTCCGACGGACAAAAACCAACGCTAGGGCAGCTAATGGCTACTGGCTATGAACTTCCTTATTCTAGTCCGGTCATACATCATCACGTTCGAATCACGTCGGACTTTGGTGTGATTGTGTGTGGCCAAGTCCGTTCATTCGGAAAGTCCGTCGGAACTCCGCCGAAAGTTCGTCGGAAAGCCCGTCAGACCTAGTCCCTCGAAAAGTCCGATCGTGTGTACGCAGCATTAGAGTTTGAACCTTAGGTGACATCTAACCCTTCTAACACCATGACAAGATGCAGCACTGTCATAACCCCTAGAACTTTAGTGGATCCATCTGTGAATGTTTACATTACATTCTCTATGACAGTGATAGCGAACCTTGGCACTCCAGATGTTTTGGAACTACATTTCCCATGATGCTCATGCACTCTGCAGTGTAGCTGAGCATCATGGGTAATGTAGTTCCATAACATCTGGAGTGCCAAGGTTCGCCATCACTGCTCTATGACATATAGCAGCATTTCTTATTCATTCACGTTCCATTATTAGATGGTCTGAAAAAAGGTGAAATGTTACCATATTTTACTGCAATACCATAAATAAAATTGTCTCTGGCAACTTCAGTTTACTTAAGTGAAGTGTAATTGAACAGTTTTCAAAGTATTTGATTAGTTTTCACATCAAGTTACAATAATGAACAACCTTTCAATATTAAATACCTTAAGAGTGTTTTATATCTCTCTGAAAGTCCAATGGCGAGATTACTGAGATTGAGTTCTTAGATCTGAAGGGCTGCTGCTATTACAGGAACTCTACATTCTCTTAGTACAACAAGAGGACACTGTTATTTTTGCATCAGGATGGGTTGTTCAGGGTGGGCAAGAACAGAGCAGGTCTATTCAAATTAGCCAGGTAAAACAGACTGTGTAAGAAAAGTCCAATATGTGCTACAGCGAGAAGTCTATTACATGTTATCCTGCCTATCCTTGTCAATTCTATAACAAAATCTAGAAATCAAAGAATGTATTCTCTATTTTGAGATAGCAGGGTAAAATATGCAAATACAACTGCTTTATGCCCTTGAGTCAACTGTGCAACCAGAAGTGTTTGCTTAAGCAGCCCATATACTGATAGAAATCAGAAATATAAATAGAAAACTCAATTTTCTATTTCTATTTCCATCTATACTAACAGTATGGATGTTAGTACAGCCAACTGCTAGAATTCCCAAAAAGTGCCGACATGTGATTTGATGTTCAGCTGACCATTTTTTGTTAGGCTCCTTCAACAAAGCTCAATTGAACAATTGACTTTTGTTGAACGGAGTGATGCCAGCATTCAAGCAGTGTTCGGCCCTATACACTGTGTGAATTTCAGCCAAGCCAGCAGGAATCAACTGAAATGTGAGCAGTGTTTGACCAGCTTTACTGTGCATACACTAAATATATTTAGACCCCTTTTACAATGAGGCGCTTTCACGCTAAAAAAAGCTCCCGAAAACCTATTTCTATTAGAATCAATGAATGCTTTCACACTGGAGTAGTGCGCTGGCAGGGCAGTTAAAAAACACCCCTTTACATTGAAATGAATGGAAAGCGCTTCAAAAGCACCTGAAAAGCTCTTCAAAAGCGCTCTGTGTTTTATTGGCAGTTTAGAAGCGCCTCAGTGTGAATGGGGCGTTAGGTATACTGTAGAACCATTTATGCTGTGTGTTTACAGCAGTTTTGAGATCAGTACCAACCATACAGTTTGAAACCATTATGCTTACTATAACTAAAATATAGAATAACTAAGGCCGCGTACACACGGGCGGATTGTCTGGCCAACTAAGTTCGTCAGACAATCCGACAGACAATCCGTCCTACTTTTGAATGAACGGACTTGACCACACACGATGAGCACACAGTCCGCCGAAAGCTTGCGCGATGACGTGTACGGCACGTACGACGGGACTAGAAATTCGACGTCCAATACACTGCAATGCAACCTTCGGCGTGTAAATCCTTTCTGAGCATGCGCCATACTTAGTCCGTCCAACTTGCCTACACACGAGTGGACTGTCCGCTGAAACCAAGTTTGGACGGACAAAATTACGGAAATTCCGAAAGACTTAGTCCGCCAGACTGTCCGCTGAAAAAGTCCGCTGAAGCCCACACACGAGCGGATTGTCCGCTGAAACACGTTTCAGTGGACTAAGTTGGGCAGACAATCCGCCCGTGTGTACGCGGCCTTAGGCTACTTTCAGACTGGGGTGGGCTGGTGCCAGCAGTAAAGTGGCGCTATTTTTAGCACCACTTTACCGTTGTTTTAGCGGCACTATTTGGCTGCTTAAAACCGCCCCGCTACCGCCCGAGTAGTGCCGTTAAAATGATGGTAAAGCAGCGCTAAAAATAGTGCTGTTTTACCACTGGCGCTCGCCCACCCCAGTCTGCCATGATGCAAATGCCCCACCCTACTGCCAGCTCTTGACCCTTTTGTGATGCCTGTCAGATCAGTGAGGCAATGTAAATGATGAACCGAGGTAGGTCCCAGGCTACAGCTTGGCTCTCACGTGTCATGTGACCTGGGAGGTCTTCCTTCATTTTGTTGGGCACCATTGCATCTGAGGGCTAGTGAGTGCATTTTTACAGAGGGAGAGTGTAGATGTTTTGTACTGGAAGGGGGGAAATATGTGTGACTTACTACTAACCACTGCAGTCTGAATTACTTACTCCTGACCTCTGAATTCTGCATCATCCACACTTTGTTACATACTCCTGACCTCTGCACTGTACGTTACTTACTCCTGACCCCTGCATTATGCATTACGTACTAACAGCCTCTGAGTTCTGCATCACCTGCCCCTAAACCCTCCTACACTCTTCCTACATCCTAATGAACTCTGCATTACTGTTTTCCATGTGGGAGCATATGCGTGCTAGTTACTACTGACAATAGTCTGCACTCTATAGGGTTGATTTACTAAAACTGGAGAGTGCAAAATCTGGTGCAGCTGCGTATGGTAGCCAATCAGATTCCAACTTCAACTTGTTCGATTAAGCTTTGACAAAAAAAAAACTGGAAGCTGATTTGTTTCTATGCGGAGCTCCACCAGATCTTTTGCTCTGAAGCTTTAGTAAATTATTCCCTGTGTTACTTACTTCTGGCCCCTTCACTCAGCTTTACATACCACTTACCCTTGAACTATGCATTGCTTACTCCTGACTACTGCACTGTGGGTTTTATATTACTGACCTATGCATTCTGAGATACATACCACTGACTTCCGAGCTCTGACTTACTACTGGCCCCTTAACTAGTCTAACTAGGTTATCTCCATAAGAAAACACACTGGACCCTGGTGATCGTTGATCTCTTCCACGTTGTTGAGGTAGATTTCCACCTCTCCGGGGTTGCCTACCCCTGCTTTCCACCAAGTAAAGTCACATTTACAGTGGCACATATGAGTGGCAAAGACACATAATCATTATTTTCTGTCACAGCATATCATGCCGAGTCATTTCACTAAGCAAACTGAAAGACAGCTGATTCTTCCCATAGAGGGTGCCCACTCACCCATGAGAGCACCTTTTGTATGGGTATATTATCCCTGCTTGTCTTTTTTTATTTCATTCATCTGTGTTATTCTTTTGAACACTGACTGTGCACTTTGGCTGACTACAGCCTGCAAAAGGACTGACTTTAAACATTTTCCCACCATATTGTGCAACCAGCTGAATTGGCCTCACAAGTTTGTTTAGCAGAGCTGCTGAAGGCAGCTAAAATTATATATTGTATATAAGTAGAATATGTATGAAGAACTAAACTATTTACTATAGATTCTTAAATGTTAAGCTGATTTGAGTGTCTGAAGTCCATTTTTCACATGCTCTCCTCATATTATGTTAGCTACGCATATTTCTCCTTTATGAGTTATAATTCATTCTCTTTGCATCTCCCATACTACAAATATGTCTTCGCTCACATAAACAAATTGTGTTGGCTGATTTGGATAATCTGTGTAGAATTATCCCTTTTTGTTCAGTGATGGTTCCTGTAGTACACTGAAATGATTGACACTTTAACCTCCCTGGCGGTACGATAATTTCAGATTGTAAGTGCTGAAAGCGGTTCAATTATTTTGCATGGAAATTTGGCGTTTTATATTGTAGTCCTGTAATTCTTAGAAATAATTCACTTAAATCTGTCCAAACAAGAGTCTAAAGCCCCGTACACACGAGAGGACTTATGTCCGACAGACTTCCAAAGGAGTTCCGCCGGAGTTCCGCCGGAGTTCCGACGGAGTTCTGACAGACTTTTCGGCCGAACGGACTTGGCCACACACGATCACACTAAACTCCGACGGATTCGAACGTGATGACGTACGACCCGACTCGAATAAGGAAGTTCATAGCCAGTAGCCAATAGCTGCCCTAGCGTCGGTTTTAGTCCGTCGGAGTAGCATACACACGAGCGGAGTTTTCGAAGGGGACCAGGTCCGGCGGAGTTCCTTCGGGAAAATTTGAAGCATGTTCCATATTCTAAAGTCCGTCAGACTTTGGTGAATCAAAAGTCCGTTGCAGCCCACACACGATCGGATAGTCTGACGGACTCGGTCCTTCGGACTTTGGATGTTGAAAAGTCCGCTCGTGTGTATGCGGCATAATAGACATCCCGGGTATGATAAAATTTGAAATATGAAATCATAAATTATAATATATATATATATATATATATATATATATATATATATATATATATTATAATAAATAACTGTAAATAATTATAACAAATAATAATATAATAATAATAAAAATGATTCAATAATGTAATCAAATCAAAAACACTGAAATGTGCTGAGTTGCAGAATTGTCGCTGTCATTACTTTTAGTGTTTGATGACGAATTTCCTCACAAATTACTATCGCTCAATTCTGCGAGTGATTCTAATTTATTATCGCTGTTTTCTAGCTGGTCTAAAACCACTTTTGATATAAACTGAAATTATTTGGTTGCTATGGACAATCTCCAGTTTCCTGGCATAAAGAACAGTTTTTATAATATAAAACTGCATGCAGGACACTGGACAGACCACTAGGGACAAAGGGGATTTGTAATTATTTGATACAGTACAGTAATCTGTAAGATTACAGTATACTGTATCTATACTGTGTATTTTACTTTTTGAATTTGGCGCCAAACTCCGTCCCCTTGCATCGCAACGCTCGCAGGGAATGGAGCTCGGTACTGTCACAGATCGAGCGAGAGACGGTGGCCTCGCAGATCACAGCGGGGAGACATCGCTGGATCCAGGCTACAAGGTAAGTAACCCCTACATGAATCCTGCGATGGGATCCCGAGTCTGGCTCGGTAATACCGCTTATGGTAATGAAATCTTACCCCGAGCCAGACTCGGGAATACCGCCAAGGATGCTACATCATATACAGCACAGCTCACAAAAGCCTTGAGTATGTGTATGTTGAGAATTGTGAATACTACATATTTTCTAGGCTGAAGTCAGATCAACATCCATTTTATTTTTTAAATAACAAACATGTTATACTTACCTGCTTTGTGCAAGGGTTTTGCACAGAGCGACCCTTGATCCTCCTTTTCTGGGGTCCCCTGGCAGCGCTCTTGGCTCTTCCTCCGATTTGAGTGCCCCCACTGAGAACCACCTTCCATGGGGGCACTCATGCGGTTGCGCCCCTGAGTCCTGCTGCTGCATCCATTGACACAGACAGCAGGACTCGGCATTGCCTCCAGGCTCCAGTGTCACTGGATTTGATTGACAGCAGCGGGAGCCAATGGCTCCTGCTGCTATCGATCTATCCAATGAGGACCCGAGACAGCGGCTGGAGCTGCTGGGCTTGTTCTCGTCCCTGGTAAGTAAAAGGGGGGCTCCGGGGGGCCGCTGCATCACAAAAGGCTTTTCACCTTAATGCATAGAATGCATTAAGGTGAAAAACATTGAGACTTTGCAAACCCCTTTAAATTCTGGAGTAAAGGGGGAAAGGTAAGAACACCAGTACGCATTTAATTGTGGCCTGTGCCTCTGTTAAAGACATTTCTTCACACTTCCTGTTGTGTTATCAGAAGTGAAACTATGGAGAATCTCTCTAATGGGGACAGAAATAGCAGTAAAAGCTATTTTTTTATACAATAGGTAATAGGGTCTTGCTCACTCTCGGTGAGAATTCCTTGCATTCTTCTTGTATCATATACAATATATATACAATCACTGGCCACTTTATTAGGTACACCTGTTCAATTGCTTGGTAACAAAAATTGCTAATCAGCCAATTACATGGCAGCAACTCGGTGCATTTAGGCATTTAGACGTGGGGAAGACGAATTGCTGAAGTTTAATTTGAGCATCAGAATGAGGAAGAAAGGGGATTTAAGTGACTTTGAATATGGCATGGTTGTTGGTGCCAGACGGGCTGGTCTGAGTATTTCAAAAACTGATGATCTACTGGGATTTTCATGCACAATCAGCTCTAGGGTTTACAGAGAATGGTCTAAAAAAGAGAAAATATCCAGTGAACAGCCGTTGTGTGGACAAAAATGTCTTGTTGAGATCAGAGGAGAATGGGCAGACTGGTTTGAGATGATAGAAAGGCAACATTAACTCAAATAACCACTCGTTACAACCAAGGTATGCAGAATACCATCTCTGAAAGCACAACACATTGAACCTTGAAGCAGATGGGTTACAGCAGCAGAAGACCACACCGCGTACTACTCCTGTCAGCTTAGAACAGGAAACTGAGGCTACAATTTGCACAGGCTCACCAAAATTAGACAATAGAAGATTGTAAAAATGTTGCCTGGTCTGATGAGTCTCGATTCCAGCTGCGACATTCAGATGGTAGGGTCAGAATTTGGCTTAAACAACATGAAAGCATGGATCCATACTGCCTTGTATCAACAGTTCAGGCTGGTGGTGGTGTAATGGTGTGGGGGATATTTTCTTGGCACACTTTGGGCCCCTTAGTACCAATTGAGAATCATTTAAACGCCACAGCCTACCTGAGTATTGTTGCTGACCGTGTCCATCCCTTTATGACTACAGTGTACCCATCTTCTGATGGCTACTTCCAGCAGGATAATGCACCATGTCACAAAGCTCAAATCATCCTCACCACTGTTTTTTTTAACATGACAATGAATTCATTGTACTCCAATGGCCACAACAGTCACCAGATCTCAATCCAATAGAGCACCTTTGGGATGTGCAGCCGACAAATCTGCAGAAACTGCATGAGACTATCATGTCAATATGGACCAAAATCTCTGAGGAAAGTTTCCAACACCTTGTTGAATCTATGCCACAAAGAATTAAAGTAGTTGTAAACCCTTACAAACCACTTTGACCTACAGGTAGCCTAGATTAAGGCTTACCTGTAGGTCCAAGAAATATCTCCTAAGCCTACACGGTTTAGGAGATATTTACAAAAGGACAGGCACCGCTGTCTACAGCGCATGCATAGTAGGCCATTATGCTTTACCTTTGCAGGGAGACAAAGAGGAAGTAAACCCATCAGGGTTTAAGGCAGTTCTGAAGGCTAAAGGGGGTCCAACCCGGTACTAGCAAGGTGAGCCTAATAAAGTAAGGTGACCAGATTTTTAAAATGAAATCTGGGGACATATTTTTTATTTTTTATTGGCAAATGATAAACTATTTTGTACGCATTTTTTCCTCGAATTATATATGCAGTCAGAAGTGTAGTGTGGGTTGTCAGCGCCCGGGACAAGGCAAGAAATGTGCACCCCAGCCAGACTTTTAGCACTCTCTGAGTCCCTTCCACTAGTACAGTAGTATTGACCAACTTGATTCCTACCTGCCCACTGAACTAACCTACCTGGTTTCCTACCCTGACCTCATCCCTACACTGGCCTACTTTATCCCTACATTAACCTACCTGATTCCTACACTGACCACTACACTAACCTACCTGATTCCTACACTATCCTCTACACTAACCTACCTGATTCCTACACTACTCACACCCCCCACATGAACAGCATAGATTAGTTGATTTTTCTCACTTCTCCATGGCCTCCATGATAATCTGTCAGAGCAGGGCTCTCCCCAGCAGCAGGTACTGTTTCCAACTACCTGCTGCTCCTCAGTATCCCCTGCCAAGAGCTTCTCGAATAGCCACCGTATGCTCTGCACTGCCCCTCCCCTCCGCTGTTCTCACACACACGGGCCGCCCTCACCAGTGGGATCATGGGGGACAGGCTAGACTACAGGAGTCCCTGGGCAGGGGGGGCAACACCGCACACTTGGGAGGGGGTCACAGTAATGATTGTGCACCTCCACAAATGTTTCACCCAGGGCGAGAGTAAAAGATGCCCCCCCTCCATACCACTGCAATCCGGGGACAAATCCGGGGACAGACTGGCTCCGGTGACAGTGTCCTCAATCCGGGGACTGTCCCGGGAAACCGGGGATGTCTGGTCACCCTATAATAAAGTGGCCAGTGAGTGTATCTGTGTGTTTGTGTATATATATATATATATATATATATATATATATATATATATATTTATTGGCATCATTGCCTATTTGGATTAGTAGCTTCTTCTTTTTGGCTTTGTGGACTGTATACTAGATATTACAGGGTACTACTGTAATAATGAATTATGCAGCCCTTGGATAGATCCTTTAAAACCATTTCTAGGAACATTTTCATAGTCAATGTTTTAAGCTAATTCCCAGGCAGACGTTGTTGCTGAGCCTTCATATTTTAGCTTGTCATATCGCCTTGGAGGAACGTGCAATATTTATGAACAAACATGTCGTGCTTATTACATTGGAACACTACAAAACATGTGTTTCCTGCATTGCTATCCGTCAATGCACCTTGAGAAATGTACTCAAATACAAAAAGAAAAAGTTCATATGGGTATATATTATTTTTCAAAGCAGGCCTTCAAGGGAATGCAATACCAACTGAATTATTTAAGTATAACATGGTCTTTGCTGAACCACAACACTGACCTATGGATAGTTTCAACCTGCCTGCATAATTGGCGCATAGTTCTGGTCAGCATGTGTGATACCACAGAAATTACTTTTATTAAAGTGAAAAGTACTGGCAGACAGATTTCAGCCAATGCTCTCTGAGAAATGTAAAAGCTTTTTATGCCACGAAATTGATATATTCAATTATTCTCTTTGATTGAATAGGCACTAAATTAAAAAATGTTTGATGGATATTTAGAGATAGTCCTTCTGGGTTTGCCCTTTGGTGGAACATTCTAAAGTGTTTCAAGCCTGGTGTGCACTCACATTAGTAGCCTGATAGATATACAGCATTCCAATGTATTCAGTTAGGGTTCACATGACAGATCATGCCTCTGCCTCAGTTGTATCCTGTGGCTGCGTAGTAATGGCTGCAGGAGGTCAGGCACTGTCTTGCAGAAAAATGCTCTATCCATAATTTCCATCAGTGATTTACCACTCTGTCACATGCCACTTAGCCATCATGGGGGTCGATTTACTAAGGGCAAAAAAACTGTGCACTTTGCAAAATGCAGTTGCTCCAGAACTTAGCAAATGAGAAGAACCTCTGCTGACTTCCATCAGCGAATCATATGCAAGCAAAAAAATTTTATTTTTTTTCCTTACACATAATTAGGTATTCTTTGTAAAATTACGCTTTAGCTCATTTACTAAGCTCTGGGGCAACTGTACTATGCAAAGCGCACAGTCTATTTTCCTTTGGTAAATCAACTCAATAGTGTCCTAAACTCCAGACAATTGCTAAAGTAATGTATATCTCTAGTCAAAATGTTTATAAAATTTGTATAGAGCAGGAAACACTTGGAACCTTTGTCCGGTATCAATTGACCCTTTCGATATGTCTTGATGATCATTGTCACCAGGAGAGAAAAAAAGTGAAAATTTAAAATGTTTTGATTGTCACCAGAACAGGGTGTAAAAGTAAACGGTTACCCCTGTATTGATGACCACTGTCTGGTTCACACCAGATGCAGTCCAGCGCATTTTTATTCTGCATCAAAAAGGACCGTGTTTAAAATGGATTACCAAGGCTCGAGTTCACACAAGTGCAATGTCTTCCAGCGCAGTCAGAAAAAGTAGTTGCATTTTTTCTGTATGGAAAGCATTTGGCACACAATAAAACACATCAAAAATGCACTGGAACGCATATGTCCTCAATTGAGATGAACAAAAAAAAAAAAGGTGGAAAAATGCGTTGGAACACATCAAAAACGTGCATGCAAAAACGCAAACCAGACCTAAGAGGATATTACTCTAATTTTCAGCAGATTTCCTTCTACTTCCCCTTGTGTGTTTATGATAGGAAATGAAGGGAATTGTTAGTATTATACAGGATTTATATAGCACCAATAGTTTACGCAGTGCTTTACAACATGAGGGCAGACAGTACAATTACAATACAATTGAATACAGCAGGAATCAGAGGACCCTGCTCGTTAGAGCTTCTCCTCAACAATCCTAACAAACTCTAATCAAAACAATGCACTTTCTTGAAGAAAATAAAAATATATAAAAAAATATATGTATATGTATGTAGTAAAATTATAACCATTTATGCGGAATAATTCCCTTTACCTTCCTGCTAATCATGCAGGAATCAAAAGCTTTGTTAGTGTGTGTGATCAATCCTGCTCCTTACTATGCACCAGCCGAGTGTTCTGAACTGAAAAAAAGCTCCCATGATGCGACAGAAGTAATTAATTATTAAGATTGTGAAATATACTGTTCTATTCCGTATTGGAATGCAAGGGAAAAAATACAGTGGAGGAATGAACTTAGAGACATATTTCTCAAAATTCTCATTATTTAGGTACATGTGAGCATATTAAGGCACAGTTTACAATCCATGTATAATTAATGTGGCTATAAAAAACAAATAATGATTGCTGCATTTTTTTACGTAGTTTCTATTATTATATTATTATACAGTATTTATATAGCGCCAACAGTTTGTTTGGCACTTTACAACATGAGGGCAGACAGTACAGCATTTCTAGCAAATGTACTTATAGAAAAAAAAGCCCACATAACACACACACATCAAAAACGCACTGTAACTACAACAGTTATGTATTTTTAAACAACATAATGCTTTTTAATTCAATCTGCAGACATGCATTAAAAATAAGACAATTGTGCCTAAGACTTATAATGAGATGAAAGGTCAGAAGATTTTTACTTACAGATAAGAGTAGAGATCGTGAATGTTAGTAAACAATGTGATCCTGTGTTCACATTAACCTCCCTGGCGCTATGATTATGTCGGATTTTAGGTGCTGAAAGCGGTACAATTATTTTGCATGGAAATTTGGCGTTTTATATTGTAGGCCTGTAATTCTAAGAAATAACTCACTTAAATCTGTCCAAACCAGAGTCTAGTAGACATCCCGGGTATAATAAAGTTTGAAAAACAAAATCATAATTTAAAATATAATAACTAACTATAAATAATTATACCAAATAATAATATAATAATAATAAAAATTATTCAATAATGTAATCAAATCAAAAACACTGAAATTTGCTAAGTTACAGAATTGTCACTGTCATTACTCTTCAGTGTTTGATGACGGATTTCCCCACAAATCGCTATCTCTCAATTCTGCGAGTGATTCCAATTTATTATCGCTGTTTTCTAGCTGGTCTAAAACCACTTTTGATGTAAAGGGACAGTTTTGGTTGCTATGGACAATCTGCAGTTTCCAGGCAGAAAGAACAGTTTTTATCATATAAAACTGCATGCAGGACACTGGAGAAACCACTAGGGACAAAGGGGATGTGAAATAATTACATACAGTAACGTAATCTGTAAGATTACATTATACTGTATGTAATGTGTGTGTTTCACTTTTTGAATTTGGCGCCGTTCTCCGCCCCCATGCGTAGCAACGCTCGCAGGGAACGGAGCTTGGCTCCGTGATGGATCGAGCAGAGGACGAGCCGCTCGCACTATGGGGAGACATCGTTGGATCCAGGGGATAAGGTAAGCACACTCTTCCTGGATCCTGTGATGCAAGCTCGGGGGTTACCGCTTTTGGTTCAGAATTTTCACCCCGAGCCAGACTCGGGAATACCGCCGGGGGTTAAATACCCATTTATTTGTGTGGAAAAAAAACAGGTTTGGTTAATTTATGCAAGCAAGGAAAAGAACACAGGAGGTGCCCCAGGGATTTTATGGGCAAAGGGTAAAAACCACATAAGAGAGAGTAGAGAACGTATATAAAAAAAGTATTACAAAGTTTATTGATTACAAAAAGCTTATAAATACACAAAATGAATGATTGTAAAAGCAAAACGGATACTGATGCTATGATAATACATACAATACAGCTAATTTCCAAGGCACGTGATTGGTCTCATAGTATGAGGCCAACCAGGGTGCATGGGTTCAGGCCTTCTTCAGGGACTGATTTGGAGCAAGCTGTATTATCTGGTAACACAACAGCAAAAAAATCTAGTCAGAAAAAAGTATATATGTATACAGTGGTACAATATAGGTATGTGGATATATAAACAGAAATAGAGACGCATATAAGTAGCAGGCATTTGGAATCTGACAATACATACAAGATGACTATCCCAAGTGAATTGTAGTACACATCAGGATTCACTTTAGGTAGGGTTTGCGTTTCCGTATTGTCCCATCGCACATTGGGAAAAATCTGGGGGTATATGGAGAATATGTAAATATACTCAAGCCACTGATGGCATGTGGTTCACCATAGAAAAGTTTTCATTGAATGCATTTGGGTAAAGCAAGTAGGGCATAAAGCACATCTGCCAACTAGGCAACGGAGCCCAGGAGGATCGGTGAAAATGTAGATGACCCTGGATACACGAAATGTATATAAATATATGTATAAAAAATGGTATAGTTACCTACTGGGTATCTAGTGTGCAGAAAGAGAGACACACAGTGCGGCTTGTTTACGAAAGGCAAATACACTTTGCACTACAAGTGCAAATGCACTTGAAATTGCACTGGAAGCGCAGTCGCTGTAAATCTGAGGGGTAGATCCGAAATGAGCGGAAGCTCTGATGATTTTATTATCCGATCATGTGCAAACTAAAATGCTGTTTTTGATTTTCCTTGCATGCCCCCCTCGGATCTACAGAGACTGCACTTCCAAGTACACTTGCACTGTGAATAGAACTGCTTTCCCTATGGGATAGTGTCATCCCGACTGTGCAGAAACTAGCTAGCAATGTTATGGGTTATTTGTAGGTAAAGAAGTCCAGTGGTACACGCCACAGGCAGCAAAGAGATCCAATGCCTAGTGCAAATAGGTGTCAGCTGACCGGAGTGCCCATCCTGAAATTGATGAGCCTCTGCCGATCAGCTGTGTCACCAACATTTCAGGGAGATCGTCAGTTAGTCGATCCCCCGGCCAAGCAGCATCCGGCATCACCGCTCACATGGCATGATGACGTCAGACGTCGCAAGGCCGCCGACACGCACGAAGGGCGGTATGTTCCAGCCAGAGTGGAAAAGACGAGCCACGCATGTGCAGATTGGCATAAAAATGCTGGTCCACAGTACAGTTATGGGGTTTAACCCAGAAAGAGTGACCCAAGGCACCGGGGGGCTCTAATACAAAAAAACATAGTGTCAGGACTAATAACAGGTGACAACACAAAGTTGTGAACTTTGTGTTGTCACCTGTTATTAGTCCTGCCACTATACTTTGTGTTGTCACCTGTTATTAATCCTAGTTGTATTGTATGTATTATCATAGAGTGACTATCTGTTTTGCTTTTACAATCATTCATTTTGTGTATTTAAATGCTTTTTGTAATCAATAAGCTTTGTAATGCTTTTTTTTATATACGTCCTCTACTCTCCTATCTTGTTTTTACCCTTTGCCCATAAAATCCCTGGGGTACCTCCTCTGTTCTTTCCTCTGCATTTTGGGATGTGGCTTAGGTTTCAAGCTTAGTATCTACAGGTAGTTCTTCAACTTATCTTTTTTCCATTTACACAAAACCTAATTCACTAAGCTAAGGGGACATTTGTTTAGCAAAGTGATCAGTCTCTATTACTTTAGTAAATGAACTTTATATTTATCTAATACACAACAGTATAGCAATATTTGTTTATTAATATCTACTCTGCTAGGTATACCTCCTGTGTCATTAAAACATTTTTTATTTTTTTTATTTAAACAGATTGTTGAGTTTGAAAAATTAAGTGAAATTTATACAAACCAAAAACAAATGAAGATGATCTTTCATTAATCTGTTTGTGGCTAATAAATGCAAGTAATGCAGTCAAATGAAGCTTTTATAGGGCGTGCTATCACAATGAAACATAAATGTAGCTTAACAGTCTCAAAAGTTTTTTGATAGATTGTTGGACAACTTAGGACTTCATGCAGAAATGGCACTGAAGTTTCAAAATAGTTTTTAAAAGGGATTAGCTGTAATTAATGCAGAGTGACCTCCTTTCTCCATTTTGAAAGAATTAATGAGGACCCCTGAAAGGGTCCATTATGTCCAATTGTCTCAATTATGCAAATAAAGTTGAAATTTTTAAGCATGGGGTAGCAAAGTTTCAGATTAGTAGCTCCAGAGATCCTTCTGCAAAGTAGGCATTTTTCAGTTACTATAGTCACACAGAAGGTTTAACAAATTGGAGATTTGGGCATTATCAAAGTAGATTTGTTGTGCCTTGTTCCACCATGAGATGAAAATACCCTCTGGGCAGGGAGATGGATCATGGGACTGCTAAAGGATTACCTTCAAAGGCAGTCATGAGATTGGCTTGGACAAAGAGGCTGCTCACATGCTTATCATATGAGATTCTCTTCTTAAAGTGGTGGCAACCCTTCTCCTCAGGGATTCTCATCAACTTTCAGAAGGCAACCAGCAAGGCAAGACACAAGAGCCTGTCCTTCCAGGAGTCTTCAGGTAGGGAAATACATAAGACCATATTCACAGACTTAGCAGGCGCCTTAAAAATCAGGGATAACTTCATGAAACAATCTTACTGGTGCTTTGACAAGCCTGACAGTACATTAATATAGTATATAGTTGTTGCTGTGTACAAGATACAAGTACAAGCAAACATTTCTGTAATTTCTCTGAGACAGCATACTTTTTTATCATTTAAACTATATTGGGTATTTGCTTTTGTTTTATTACTTTGTCTTGTCAAATGTATTGTACAATTTAATACTTTCTTTATCTTTCTTTATTGTTTGAGAAAAAATATGCAAGACTAATATATTTTTTGTTTTTCAAATAATATTTATTTAATGTTTATCATTACAGAACATACAAAAGATACAGGACTAATATGTTTTTAAGAGACTTGTATATAAGGATTTACATTATTTTCCATATGATGTAAGATTGGCTAAAATATTTGCAACAAAGGGCAACAAAAACTCAATTACTAAAAAAAACATCAATCCCAGAACTCCTCCAGCACAGTAGGCATTTCAGCCCATTAGTTCAAAAAGTAAAATTCAGTGGAAGGACTCTTTAAGCTGAGAATAAGGGGGTGGGTAAAAAAGTCTGAAAGTCACAATATCAGCATTTGCTTGTGAATATTGACCGTTACCTTCAGGGTGATAGCTAGCTCCTCTGGAGTTTGTAATTGCTCATGTTTGCACAGAAAATGTTTTGCAACTAACTGAAAAATCTGCCTGTCAAAGGGTCCCGGTCTGATATTTTGAGTAAAGAATCCAAAGTAGAATTCTTGTACCCCAGGCAGCAGCAGGTGACTATTTCCCATCTTTCTGGAAACATAAAACTGTCTATAGTCAACTTTAATTTAAAACTCTCTGGCCTCTTTGCTGTTTACAGAAAAAAATAGATCAGTTTTAGATACTACTGTAAATGTTTTGACTGCATCTTCTTAGTTATACATTATATAAATAATAATATAGACTGAGGAAATGAATTATAAATTACCACCAACATTTAAAGGATGCATGTTGAAATACTCTAATATATATTTATATGATAAATGTCCAAATACAATTTACTGAACAAAATGTCTAAACTAAGCAATTGTGAGTGCATTGAAAGTTGGACTCCTTGTTGTATGCTAAAATGGTTACAGTTACAGTATTACAATGAATTAACGTCTGTTTCCATAACCATCATGTATCCCATTAACACATATCTTATGTAATTATTTGGGTAGATTCCCCAGCACCTGTACCTGACATGATAATTTTTGTATAACAATGTCTAGAACACATTTACAGTGCAAGAATTAAAAAAGTGGGTTAAAAAAAAGGAATGGTCACCAATTGCTAAAAAGGAATAATACAATTAAATAATCCTGATATATGTATATGTTGGAACATATAGACTATTTGGTGGCAATTTATTTATTTAATTATGTTCATCATAGTGTAAACTTGTGCCATATCATCTCACATTTGCCTCTTCTCTTTTACAATTTCAGTGCTTATTGTAGTATTCTTCCCTGAATCTGATCGAAATTCACTTTTTGCCCCCCAAGCAAAGTGATTTGTGACAGTCATGAGACTCAAAAAATGTTTTTAGAAACAGTTTTCTATGAAATGAATGGATTCTTTCATCATACATGTGGTCACATGAAAAACCATGCTTCCTAGTGACAGATTCACACGGTGTCTAGATTTTTTAGGATTAGTATACAGTTTATGTCTCATTATCAACAGTGATGCTGAAAAACGTTCCACAGGCTTTCCAGCCGTAAATACTTACCCAATTGTAAACATTCAAAGGCTGTTGATAGGTTCAATGAAGTGTATGATTATATGTTTGTGCTCCAAATGCACATGTGTATGCATGTATGCAGAAGATTTGTAATCTTTTGAATTTATATACTTAGTTATATATAAAAGAATATAAAAAAAATAAGAATATAAAAATAAAATTTAAAAAGGTATATAAAAAGTATATAAAAATATATCACAAACACAGTGTATCTGTTATGAGAAATAGAAGGCCATTGCTGGCCTCTCTCTGAAAATGCTGGTTGTCTGTCTCTGGTTGGATTCCAGAAATTTGCGTCATTGTCCTGCTTCAATCATGCAGCAAACAGAAGTCAGGTGGAAGTTAGAATTGCTTATCTCTGTACCAGGTTAAGACAAAGCAATAGCATGACAACCAAACAAGTAACATTTTCAGGAGAGGCCAGCAAAAGAAGACTAAATATTTCTCTCTTGAGAGGTTTCGTTTTAGGGCCTGTTCACACCAGATACATTGGGCTGCACTGGGTAAGGAAAAAGCATCAGTTAATGGATGTTCACACCACTGTGCAGTGGTGGTGTTCGCTGATAGAAGATATGTCATGCATTATTTTTTTTTAGCGCAGTGTGGCGCAATACAATCTACAACATTGCACTGCAGCCAATAAAACTGAATGAAATGTCACACTGTGCTATATTAATAACGTTCTAACATAAAGAAAAAAGGTTACAGTGCAATGTGCTGTTTACATTGCATCGGCACTGCGGCCTTCACATCGCACACCCGTGGCTGCATGGTAGTGCATGCTGCCCTAAGTCTACCACACCGGTTACCATATGACTGCACCATATTTGTACAAACTAGAAGCAGTAAATGAAGAGCATTACCTAATATTTTCAGCACCACATCCCAAGCTACTAGAATCATACCACCAGTGTTCCTACATAAACCGTATTCATTGTAAGATGACTATATAATGATATTGTATGTATATTTCTAATAAGGTCCAGCAGGAACTGAGGGTCTTTCCTAGGGATGGGCAGCATACCTTTTTTACATTTTATATGTTTTTTTTTTTTTAGCTTTGCCAAAACTATGTAATATGAGCTACATAAACTATACAATCATTGTGCATGCAATAAGAAGGTGTTTGCAATACATAGTTGTTGGTAAATCAAAAGAGATTGTACAATTAGATAGATTGAAAGATATTGTACAATCAGATCGTAACCAGTCTGGTGAGCTTTAGGGCTCATGTACACTGCAGCTCAAAAAAAGCTGCTTTAACAGAATTTGAGCTTTTATTTCAACTTGAATAAGCTTGTGCTTTTTCTGTGCTCTTGTGCACGTTTTTATTGAGCTACTTCAAGCTCTTTCAAACTCCTTTGAGCTCCTTTGAGCTTTTTTGACCAAAAGCGTTTTTTCTTTTTCACAAACCCTCCTAAATAGTATTTTCTTAACCACTGTATAAACAAAAAAAAAAAGCTGGAACAAACATTTTCATGCATTTCGAGTTTCTTTGGGCTTTTTTTTTAGCTCTTTTGAGCTTATTTTAGCTCTTTGGGGCACTTGCTCCTCTCAGAAACATGAGTTTGGTTGTTTTTTTTTCTTCTGTCTGTAGGTGCATATGCCTGAAAATGCCTAAAAAAGCCATAGTGTTCATGGACACATTAGCTAACATGGAGAGGAGTTTCCAGGCAGAAAAAATAAGAGCTCAAAAGAGCCCAAAAGCCTGTAGGAGCCGCTTCTTTGAGCTCCTTTGAGCTGCAGTGTGCATGAGCCATTAAGGTAATGCATAGCTTTGCCAAGGACCTTCCCCTCATTGGGACTTCAGCTTGCCATGGTCAGAGTAGATAACAGTGCTTAAAGGATAAAGGTTAAAGGATCTTTCCAGCAGAATTTTACAGAACGTCCATTATAACATGTGCAAGATATTGCTGTCCTTGATTTTATATACCAATTTTTAGTTTTTCTTTACAGTCCTTTACACACCAATTTCAACATGTCTATTCAGGTGTATTGTAACTCTATGAGAGTCATTATTCCTGGTCTGATGAATTTTGGTGCTTCAAGGTGTGTAAAGAGAAGTGGTGCAAGGGCCAGCTGTTTATTGTAAGAAAGCTGTGGTAGCCAAGGACCACTTTGGAGATAATCCATTTGCTTTTCACCAATCAACCAAATCTACCTAGTCGCCAAATGTAAGTTAAATATTCAATAGTGCGTGTGAGAATGTAAAAGTTTCCATTACAATTTTGCATTTGTCTTTGCAGTGCTCTCCATTGACAGAAATTTCAGGACAGTAAAAAGCTGAGCATATAGAAACTCAGTGTGGTCACTAGACAAGAACTCATTGGCTTACACTAAAGGGTCTTTTCCTACACTCTCTGTTTCATTGGCATTATTTTTATTTTTTTGAAGTACCTTCATTTTTTAGAAACATACTGTACATTCAATTGTTTATTCTTCTTCTATATTCAGATCAGCTGCATTGAGCAACCCAATCCTTCAATGTATGGCTACAGAGTTTACTGCATCTAAAATAATTTTTACAGATAAACATTAGATAAATATAGGTACATTTTAGTTTTAATAATTAAATTTAGAAAGCTTATACAATCTTGATCTGGAGAATATTCTAAGTAGTATGTACATAGTAGAATGTTGTTTGTTTTCAAGAAAGCATAGCCTTTTATTATATATATTTATCACATGCACATGGGTTCGTTTGCCCATGCAGCGTAAAGACATTGCATATTTTTGATGTCCCTAATGTCTTAAGCTGTGTACAGCCACCCATAGTCATATGGTGAAGGTGACTATGAGCTGCTATTTGCATAAAGTAGTGCATGCACATGGAGGTAATGCAGCAAATGCACTTTAGGTGCATTTGCTGCATTACGTCTGTGCATGTTCGCTATGTTACTCAAATAGCTGTGTGCAGTCACCTTCACCCATTTATGTCTCTGTATGAAACTCTAGGCCATCCAGGATACTATAACTCTGCATTGGGGTTGATTTACTAAAACCGGAGAGTGCAATATCTGGTGCAGATGTGCATGGTAGCCAATCAGCTGCTAACTTAGCTTGTTCAATTAAGCTTTGACAAAAAAAAAAAAACTGGAAGCTGATTGGTTTCTATGCAGAGCTGCACCAGATTTTACACTCTCCAATTTTAGTAAATCAACTCCAGTGTCTTTATGCTAATGTGCATGTAGCTTAAAAAATGGCTAATAAAAAAATGTTCTTGTTGTCCATAGCAACCAATTAGCTTCCTACTGACATTTGTGCAGTATGGCATTAAAAAGAGATTTTAACCACTTGCCGACCGCCCTATAGCACATTTACTGCTACAGGGCGCCACACACACACACATATATATATGTGTGTGTGATCCTGCACTTCCAGATATTGGGCACGAGTGTGATTCTACACAGCAGAAGGTGATCAGCTGGCATATGAAAACAATGCAGATTGTTGTTCTTTGAGTACAGAAGGCATGGATCGGTGTTCCTGTAAAGCAGAAACACTGATCCATGTCTTCCAGTAGTAAAAGCACCTCCCCCACTACAATGAAACATTAGCTAGGCACACAACTAACCCTTTGATTGTCTTTAATGTTAACCCCTTCCCAGCCAGTGGCATTATTACGGTGACAGTGCATATTTTTAGCACTAATCGCGGTATTAGTGTCACTGGCCCCCAATAAAAGTGTCCAAAGTGTTATTTAGGTGTCTGATTTGTCCGCTGTAATATCGCAGACCCACTATAAGTCACTGATTGCCACCATTACTAGAAAAAAAAAAATTCCATAAATCTTATCCCATAGTTTGTAGACGCTATAACTTTTGCGCAAACCAATCAATATAAGCTTATTGGGATTTTTTTTTACCAAAAATATGTAGTAGAATACATATTGGCCTAAATTGATGAAGACATTTGAACTTATACATTTTTATTGGATAGGTTTTATAGCAGAATGTAAAAAAATATAGTTTTTTTTTCAAAATTGGTGATCAAATACCACCAAAAAAAGCTCTATTTGTGGGGAAAATAAGGACATAAATGTTATTTGTGTACAGTGTCGCATGACCGTGCAAATGTCAGTTAAAATAACAGAGTGCCGTATCGCAAAAAATGGCCTGGTCATGAAGGGGGGTAAATCTTCTGAAACTGAAGTGGTTAATTGGTTAATGAAGGCAACAATCACACTTTTCGTTCCTGGGTCCCTTAATAAGTTTTTTAAAAAAAGTATCTGATTTGCTCTTTTGGCTAATATCTGCTATTTCTCTAGGTAAAAAAAAAAAAAAAAAAACATCCGCCTGAACTGTGCACTTAATCTGTCATAATCCTTGCTCAAATATTCCTCAACCTCACAAAGTGTTTTTTCTTCCTACCCTCATTAGGCATTTTTTGTGGCTAGGGATAAATTTAGATGCCAAATGACTGTAATCCTTGGAGAAACAGCAGTTTACAATGCCAAATACATGCAGGAAACAATGTACCCACTTTCACTTAGCTCATGTATGCTGCAGAATTTGCACTGGATTATAATCAAGCTGTCGGTAAGAAGATTAAACAGACAAGGACAGTGAAACTTCAAAAGCTGAACATATTCGGAGTGCTTGCTATAACGACCTTGTCTAGGTTTGCATATATCTTTCCAACACCAAATCTGGAGACACTTGTCATACAGTACATTAGTGACTGTACTTATATTGTGCACTAACCTAAGACTCAATTCATAACATTTTAACCAAAGCATAGGGAT
Organism: Lithobates pipiens; assembly: GCF_037356315.1. Taxonomy (NCBI): domain Eukaryota; kingdom Metazoa; phylum Chordata; class Amphibia; order Anura; family Ranidae; genus Lithobates; species Lithobates pipiens. Next base: position 95,901,701 of record NW_027507903.1, on the reverse strand, counting down.
CAAAATTCTAGCCTTGTGACTTTCATTTTCAAATTTCATTGGACTGAGCTAAACATAACTGTCACATTTTTAAAATAAGTGTCCTTATATACTGAGTCTGTGGTGTGTCTGTCTGGTGGGAGATATCCCATCGTCTTATTCTCATCCTGCACAGACAGGGCCACCATTGGAATCTGTGGAGCCCCATAAGACATGCCTTGTAGGGCCCCCCCCCCATATACCTTGCCTGGGAGCCATGGCCCATGGGATTACTGTGCTTGTTCCCAAAAGTATTTAAAGGGTCCCTCTCTGCCCCCAGGCCCCCTGTTGAACTGAATTGAGAGGCCCCGGTACAGGAGGGCTAGCTCTACACCCTTATGGGCCCACTCTGCCTCTGACTCTTGCTTAGTTGATCCCCACTGAGCAGGCACATGACAGGTCTGTCTCTGCACGCTGTGGATGGAAAAATAGATTTTTCCTCCGTCACACTTTTTTGGATCAGAGCGGGTCGGATGTCAGCGGACATGTCACCGCTGACATCCGCCGCTCCATAGACCTCTATGGAGTGTCCGGTCACATCCGCCTAAAAAACTGACAGGCGGACCTGAACGGATCGTTCGTGTGAAAGGGGCCTATCAGTCCCTTTGTGTACAAGTATTAACAAATCTGGTGTTTTTTCTATAAGGTTGTGGTGCTTTCGTATTTATTGTTGTTGTGCTCTTTCAGTCTCTTTCTGAGTTTCTCTGTAATCTCAAAATGATCTATAAATCTGCTTTAAGATACCTCTGACAGAAAAAAAAAATTATTTTATTTAGTTTTTTAATAATTCTTTAGCCATGTAGGGTTATAGAATGTTTCATAGTATCCTATCCTACATCTTGTGTGGTAACTATATAGCTACTTTTGCTTTACTACAAAAACATGTAGACATAAGAATGCAGCCAGATTTGGGAACACAAGCACAACCAATGAACTATCACTTTTTGAAATAATTAGTGCATGAATCACCATGAAATATAATTGCCCAGACATGCAGGTAGGTCAGGAAATGCACATACACAGTACCCGTTAATAATTGTGCAGGGTTTGCTAAGTCCCTTAGAGCTTAATTTCCTTAATGCAGCACACATCAATACAAAAACTTGTACATTCCTGCAGGTATCTTCTTTCTACTTAGCACTGGGATTGCACACTGCATTAGTACAGAATGAGTTTACATTGTTCTGTTCATCTAGTTTGAAGTGAACTTATTTCCATAGGGTCATGTATTAAAAAAAAAGGGCAGCCTTATAAGGCATATCACCTATACATACCTTTCTGGAGGTCCGTGTCTGGAAATGGCACCATTTTGCCGCTCCCAGGCTGAAGCACATATTCATTACTTCCAGGAGGGTTAAATACCTGTTTCACTCACCACATGCAGTGGCCTCTACTACTGGATCATAAATCCTGAATTTGTGTATAAGCCGCAAGAGAGAAAATACAGCATTAGGTGTGGGGAGCAGTAATATAACCCATCAGGAAGTATGGAATACGTAAAACAGTTGGGGATCGGTACAGTAGCCGCATTCACATGGTCCACCAGAAAAGTAGGTGTGCATGATCTTGTTTATCGGGCAGGCCTTTTTTTAAATAAGTATTCATTGGATGATAGGGTCACTGTAATTAAATGTATATTTTATATATATATATATAAATTAAAATCAGTTTATTAATATACAAACAAAGTCAAAGAACCAAAAATGCTTGTAGATCCAGCTATTTCAAGAGTAAGACTTGAGTAAGACTTGGGGAATTTGAGAATACTAGGGAAACATTGTCTAGAGATTCATAATCTGAAGATATTAAATAGGTATACGTTTGTAAATGTATACAGATCATGTGAATAAGGAAATTGTATTTAGATGTGTTAGCACTGAATTAGAATTAGGTTTCATAATTACATTACATAAAGTTGCATATTGCATGAAAAATATATATATAGCGCACAAATATGGATTCAAATATTCACCTACACATATAATGTGCAATGGGTGGCATGGCTTTAAAAAAATCGGGATCCAACTGGTCCATCCAGACTGGTGAATGCAGTGTTTCCCAAAGCACATGTCAAGGCAAAGGAAAGGCAAAAAAAATAAATCAAACGTATGCAGTACAACTCTGCAATGTATGCCCCCATGTTTTATCCCTTTAAAGACCTTTCTAGTACAGAAAAATATCTGTGGGTCTACCAGAAATGCACTCAGCTTTTAATACCCTATTGTGGACAGAGAGCACATAGCATTTCTCTAAACTAAGTGGTGTCAGCCCTGCCCAATTTTCTTTTTCTAAACTGGCTAAATTACTCAACCACTCCCACTATTATAGGCACTAATTGACTTGTAGTCCTAAGATAATAACTAGAAGGCATATATAAACTCTTTGAGGTAAAAGGCAGAAAGAACAGGAAGGCTGTGAATTTATGACAAGATTTTTTTTTGCACTGATAAAACAGATATAAACACTTTAAGTGATATATTTAATATGCTTTACATACACTTTCAACACTCTATACGCTTTTAATGGTCCCAAAACAAACATGTTATTAACTGAAAATTGTTTTTGTTTTTTGTTCCTAGGGTCAAAAGGCTTGGATAGAAAAGACATTTTACAAAAGAGAATGCATCTACATAGTTGCCAACAGCAAAGACAGCAACAGGTGACTGTTCATGTGTTTGTTATGAAATGTGTATGTGTATGTGTTCATAAAGGTTGCTTTAAAAATCTGTATTAATCTCTATAAAAATGCAGTAAGAGATGGAGGGGACATAACTCCTTTAGCTATGTATAGTATATAATCGTATGCATTTATTTTGTATTAAAGCAACCCTTCTCTACGGTTTACAGATTACTAGGACTAATAAATGATTTACGATGCTGGCTTCTGGGCATTTTTACAAGTGTGTACTTTATTTTAATAATTAAAAGCTTTATATATAATGCTGTATTTAAACTATAAATACTTGCAAATGAGTTGCTAATGGTTTGTTTATATTATTTAGATTTGCTGTAAATTCCCATATTGGCAAATAGATTAAACTAGAGAAACAGGTTTAACCACTTGCTTACTGGGCACTTAAACCCCCCTCAGTCCCAGACCAATTTTCAGCTTTCAGCGCTGATGCACTTTGAATGACAATTGCGCGGGCATACAACACTGTACCCAAATGAAATTTCTATCATTTTTTTCCCACAAATAGAGCTTTCTTTTGGTGGTATTTAGTTACAGCTCAGAGTTTTATTTTTTGCTAAACAAACAAAAAAAATGCAAAAAAAAAAAAAAAAAAATCATGTTTTAATAGTTTGTTATAAAATTTTGCAAACGGGTCATTTTTCTCCTTCATTGAAGTGCGCTGATAAGGCGGCACTGATAGGCTGCATTGGTGGGCACTGATGGGCTGCATTGGTGGGCACTGATAGGCTGCATTGGCGGGCACTGATAGGCTGCACTTGTGGGCACTGATAGGCATAGTTAAGGCGGCACTAATAGGCACAGATAAGGCGGCACCGATGGGCACAGATAAGGCGGCACTGATGGGCAAAGATGGGCACAGATAAGATGGCACGGATGGGTGGCACGGATAAGTGGCACGGATGGGTGGCACGGATGGGCACTGATAGGTACCACAGATAGATGGGACTGATGGGCACTGATAGGTGGCACTGATAGGTGGCTCTGATAGGTGGCACTGCTGGGCACTGATGGGCGGCACTGCTGGGCACTGATGGGCGGCACTGCTGGGCACTGATGGGCGGCACTGGGGTGCAGCACCTTTGAGGCAGATTGGGTGGCACTGTGGGTGGCACTGTGGGTGGCACTGTGGGGTGGCACTGTGGGGTGGCACTGTGGGTGGCACTGTGGGGTGGCACTGTGGGCATTATGGGCACAGATGGGGGGCACTTACTTTTACTTTGTTATATTTCAGGATGGCACTGCGGGAGGCAGGTGGGCACTGGCAGGTGGCATGTGGTGCCTTTTATTGCTGGCCGTGATCGGGACTGATGTCCCGATCATGGCCGCCGGTGATCGGCTTTTTTTTTTTCTCCTCGCGCTGTCAGCGCGAGGAGGAATAATAGCCGATTACCGGCTCCGTTCTATCACATGATCAGCTGTCATTGGCTGACAGCTGATCACGTGATAAGGGGTCGGGATCGACCCCTTACACGGATCGGTGATCAGGCGAGTCTCACGGACTCGCCGATCACAGAGCGCGCCGCGCGCGCCCCTCAGGGGGCGCGCAGGCCGCTCGTAACCAGGACGACGTCAATAGACGTAGTCCTGGAAATCTAGGTCCGCGCTAATGCCGTCATTCGGCAATAGCGCGGTACCCAAGTGGTTAAAGGAAACATGGAGATACTGGGGGTTATTTACGAAAGGCAAATCCACTTTTCACTACAAGTGCATTTGGAAGTGCAGTCGCTCTAAATCTAAGGGGTAGATCTGAAATGAGGGGAAGCTCTGCTGATTTTATCATCCAATCATATGCAAGCTAAAATGCTGTTTTTTATTTTCCTTGCATGTCCCCCCTTGGATCTACAGCGACTGAAATTCCAGGTGCACTTGCAGTGCACTTGTAGTGTAAAGTGGATTTGACTTTAATAAATAACCCCCATTGTCTGTAGCAAGCAGTCAGAGGCTTGATTTTTTTTTATAATCCACACAATAATGTCTTATAGCAATAGTTTGCCTATTGGTGGTGATTTTCATTTTTCCAATGTTGTTTTAAAAAAAAAACTAAAAAAAACCCCCTGCAATTATCAACCATCTACACTGTACAGTATACTAGCTGGTTTTAAATTGAAATAAAAAAACAGTAAGGCCTCATTCACATGGAGCATACTATATTCTACAGCATACACCCATGTGAGGCTATGTTTACCTGCACAGGGAAGCACAGATAGTCTGTGCATCCCCGTGCAGGCACTTCTATGTGGGTGTGGGTGCATGAACTCACACTTTCTGCATTTGAGGCTGTACACCCACACCAACATTGATGTCAGATTGGGAGCAGCCACAGCTTCCCATTTGACATGAATGGGACTACCTGCACATAAACAGAGCCCTTACCAGGGCGTTGACTATAATATGCCCCAGGTGAACGGGGCCTTAGTATGAATTTAACAGACATTTTGTAAGTTATGCTGTGTTTATGGGTGCTAATAAATATTTAAATGTATTTTTAGCAAAAACAGTGATGTGATCTGTGCAACTGCCGTGGGGCCTAAATGATAAACTATTGCAGGGATTGTAATGGGAGACATACTGACCTGGGGGGGGGGGGTTATACTGTGGGATAGATTGATCTGGGGGGATTATACTGGCGGGCAGACTGATCTGAGGGGGAATACACTGGGGTAAAGATTGACCTTGGAGGGGGAGAAGGATTGTACTGGGAGACAGATTGACCTGAGGTGAGGGGGAAGGATAATACTTGGGGACAGACTGATGTGAGGGGGACTATACTGGGGGACAGATTGGCCTTGGAGGGGAAGATGGATTGTACTGGGGGACAGATTGACCTGAGGGGGAGGGGGAAGGGTAATACTGGAGGGGCAGACTGATCTGAGGGGGATTATACTCTGGGACAGATTGACCTTGAAGGGGGAGAAGGATTGTACTGGGGGAATTATACTGGGAGACAGACTGACCTGGGGGGGTATTGTACTGGGGGACAGACTGTCCTGGGGGGAATTATACTGGAGGACAGATTGACCTAGAGGGGGAAGGATTATACTGGAGGACAGAGTGACTGAGGGGGCGGTATACTGGGGGACAGATTTTCCTGAGAGGGAAAGATTATACTGGGGAACAGACTGACCTGGGGGGGTTATACTGGGGGCAGATTAACCTGGGGGGAGGGCGCAGGATTATACTAGCGGAAGACCTACCTGTGAGAATTGTACAGGGGGACAGACTGACCTGGGGGACTATACTAAGGGACAGATTGACCTGGGGAAGGATTAGATTGGGGGACAGATCTACCTGGGGGATTGTACATGGGGACAGACTGACCTGGGGGGATAATACTGGGGGACAGATTGACCTGGGGAGGGAGAAGGGTTAAAATGGGGGACAAACTGACTTGGAGAGGGGAAGGAATGTACTGGAGGGACAGACTGACCTGGAGGTTATACTGGGGCCAGATTGACCTGGGGGGAAGGATTAGACTGGGGGACAGACTGACCTGGGGGTGTGCACTGGGGGACAGACTAACCTTTTATTTAACATGCCTCTTAAGCCCCTCCCACCATTGCAATTTTGCTACACCCACTGTTCGCCATGCCATACTACATGCGCCACATTACAATTCTAAATGGTGTGCCCAAAGGTGCCCCAGGTCTTTTACACATCTAGCAATACCCCTGGCATGATGAAAACCATGCCCACGCTTCACTATAGTGCACTTAGCACACCGTTTTTTTTTCTCAAGCAATGGGGCCCAACTTATAAAATTGCACACAGGCCCACTATTTTCATAAAAGGTCCCTGCTGAGGAGATACTCTTTAAAGCCTGAGGAAGAATGCATTAGGTAAACAGGGTAAACAGGGTTAATATTAGAGCTGGCTAGGAGCTGCGGCAATAGTTCTGACAGCAATCTGAGATGCCTTAACAAATGCAGATAGATAGATAGATAGATAGATAGATAGATAGATAGATAGATAGATAGATAGATAGATAGATAGATAGATAGATAGATAGATAATCTTCACATGCACACACATTTTCACTAATGGGGCCCCTTTCCACCTCCAGGCCCCATAGCAGTGCCATTGGCTGTTATGTCTATTGGTACACCATTGTGTCTACTGTGTCCTGATTTGAGTGGTAGCTATTTAATCTATTAGCAGTTTTTGGGACAGAAGAAATACATTTGAATACAAAAATAACATACAATAAATAAACACTCTTTCTCCTACATTTCAAGTTTTTTTTTTTTTGCATTTATAGGTAATTTATACTCTTAATTTGTAATTTTTTATTTTAATTTTCTACCTATATGCCAATTTAATACATTCCATTACCGCCCTCATTTTTGCTTAATATTTTGGTTGCATTATACATGCATTATATATTTTTTTTTCTCTATTTACGTATTACCTAATATTTAAGTGTTAAACATGTTTAATAAGTAATTATTAAGGGCATTTTGTTTTATCTATTAAGACTGCTATATGTTCAGTCCACGGCTTTGTGTAGTTTTTTTTTTTTTTTTGCTTTATTTGCCAAATATGTGTTCTTGGTGGAAATTGCACACAGGAACTCAACTACTGCTTTAAGGACATCTTCCAACTCCTGCTCCCCAATCCCCCCTATCTCACCCCCACCTATTTAATTTTTTATTTCCTTAAAGACATAACTTAATCTGACCTGTCTTCTGGTCAGTCTCATCACCTCTTGCCAGGTAGGTCCTTACTGCTGCATTAATCCATGCTCCCATAATTAGGTGTAGGTGCTGTTCAGTAATGAAGTACTGTGAGTCCAGTCCAGTGTATTGGCACACCCCCAGGAGGTATGTCCATGGTAGCTTAGGCTCACAGCAAAGGGTTGAATGATGCTGTCTGACATTCATCCCAGAAGTGGGAGGTGGAAGGTAGTGAAGGACAATGCAGAGTTTGTTGCTGGAATATGAAAAATAGAGTAGTACCAAAAAAAAAAATTATTTTACATTTAACACTTAGCTCCTGTAGTGCTTTTTTCTTCCATGTCTATGCTCAGCAGTAAAAATTACATATCAGACATCAAGGAGTATGACTGCTTTCCAAGCATGTGTTGCTTAAACCGTACAGCTGCATACTTTTACCAGTGTGGGAATAATTAACACAATTTCATAGGTTTAAAGTGGTGTTAAACTCAAAATCGAGAATATAATATATTGCAGCTTACCAATCATTAGATGCAGTCGCTGCATCAGTTTTCTTTTTTAAATCTTTTTCCCCTCTGTTTTCACCTGGCGATCTGGCCAGTAACATACCTTCTGTCATAGGCGTGTGCAAGGGATGTGCCAGATGTGCCTTGGCACACCCTAATCCTGGAGTTGGAAACCCATCAATTGTGGGCAGGTGACAGGTAAGCTGCGATCCTTACTTGCCGACCCCCAAAACCTGGACAGGATAGGCGGCTGAAGTGGAAATGAATGGACCGATCTGTATTTTCTTCTGCAGCAGCTGAAAGTAGGCTTCTCCTCCTCTTCCTCTGGCTGATATTCAGCTGCCACAGGAAGAAAATACAGGGGATTGGTACCAATGTATTCTACCCCTCTTGTCCCAGTTTCTTTTATTTCTGCTGCACAGGTCCCCCTGTATGCTCACCTGCTCCCCCCATTGTTTTAGAATGCCGAGTGGGGAAGAGGCTGGTTAATATGTCACAAAGGCATATGTGTTGGAGCTTTGAGGTGCACACCCTAATACAATAGGCTGTGCAAACCTCCTGTATTGTGCAGACTCACTCTAAATGAATGAGCACAGGGGTCAAATTTGGACAGTAGCATTGTCAGTCTGGCGGGAGGGGTGTTAGATGTACTAGTAGATTTAAAAAAACTGCCTCTAAAAGCCCCTCAATGTTAGCCTATGTATCAATGCACACATAAACTGTCAGAGGCGTTTGGAGGCATAACATTTAGGTGCAGTGGAAAAAAATCAGCAACCTGTGCTTCCAGGAGCAGTAAAAAGTGTTTTTAATGAAAAAACGCTCAAAAAACGCTAACGCCAAAAAACGTGGGAAAACGCGCAATAACACTAATGTAAGAATGCAAAGAAAAAATTGCATTTTTAGCGCTGCTGTAGAGCTGGCGTTTTAAAATGTACTGTGTGCATGAGCCCTTATTTTTTTGGCTTTTGGGATAAAGGTATTACATAAATAAATACAATCTGATCATTGTAAGCGCCCCTACTAGTGTTTAATGGTATGTCTCATCCCTGTAACTGATACTTTCTGCTGGAGAGCTTGTGTTTTGAAATACAACCGACTTACTGGCTGGATCACTAGGTGAAAATAGAAGGAAGAAAGCCTAAAATAGATAATGAATGCAGCCATCACATCTTAGAAACGGTGAGCCGCAATATAATAAAAGTTTCTTTTCGAGTGTTAAACTACATTCACTTTGATTTTGGAATACTACCTTTTTTTTAAAGGGTAAGTTCACCTTTACAGAAAATCAGTAAGGTGAAGTTATACTGAACCCTCTAAGCTTTTTCTTGGGAGAGTGCATGTGATTAGCACAGGGCCAATCAGCACTGTCATGTTCGGTGTACTGTGGGAGACCAGTGAATGCAGGGTCTGGGTTTAGTAACACTTTAACCACTCTCCGCCCGCCCACTGTCAAATTACGGCTGGGCAGTATGGCTCTTGTTCTGGGTGGACATCATATGACGGCCTCCCAGAAAGACCGCTATCTCGCGCGTCCGTGGGGGCACGCAGCGATCGCAGCCCCGCCGCGTTGCTAGGACACAGCGCGTCCCTGATCCCTGTAAAGAGCCACGGCTCTTTAACCATGTGACCGGCTGTGTCCAATTACAGCCGGTCACATGTAAACACAGAGTTGCCAGTAATCGGCACTCCTTGTCTCACACTGACAGAGTGGAGAGCCGATCAGCAGAATCCCCTCACAGAGGACATCTAGGGATGTAATCAGGCACTGATCATCAGTGCCCTGATTACAATTAAGTGCCCACCACTGCCAGCAATCAGTGCCCATCTTTGCACACAAGTGCCAGTAATCAGTGCCCACAAGTACCAGAAATCAGTGGCCATTAGTGATGCCAGTCAGTGATGGCTATCAGTGCTGCCCATCAATACCCATCACTGCTGCCCATTAATGCCACCCATCAATTCCCATCAGTGCCACCTATCCATGCCTCCTATATGTGCCCTGTAGTGCCACCTATCTGTGCCCACCAGTGCCACCTATCAGTGCCCATCAGTGTCTACCAGTGCCACCCATCAGTGCCGCCTATCTGTGCTCATCAGTGCCTAATATCAGTGCCCATAAGTGCAGCATATTAGTGCCTCCTCATCAGTGCCACCTAATCAGCGCCCATAAGTACCGCCTTATCAGAACCCATAAGTGCCACTCCCTCAGTGCTCATCAGTGCAGCCTAACAGTACCCCCTCATCAGCGCCCATCAGTGAACGAGAAAAATTACTTATTAACTAAATTTACTGACAGAAACCAGGAAAAAAAATGTTTTCAACATTTTCGGCCTTTTTTTTTTTGTTGGAAAAAAATTAAGTGATTAAATAGCACCAAAAGAAAGCTCTATTTGTGTGAAGAAAATGATAAAAAGTTCACATGGTTACAGTGTAGTATGACCACGCAATTGTCAAAGTGTAATGCTGCGTACACACGGTCGGAGAATCCGTCGGAATACGTCTTATCGGACCGTGTCGTCAGATAATCCGACTGTGTGTGGTATGCATCGGACTGATTCCGTCCGAATCTCCGTCGGACCCAATTTTCCAACATGTTGGAAATATTTCCCGACCAACTGGGCCGGTCGGACGTAATCCGATCATGTGTAGAGAATTTTGATCGGACCAAGTGCCACGCATGCTCAGATCAAATTCCTACATCAAAGCTATTGGCTACTAGCCTGAATCTAGTCCCATCGTAACGAAAATACGTCATCAAGTTCTGAAAGATCCGATTTTTCGACAACTTAGTCCGACCGTGTGTATGCAACAGTTTAGGACACAATCCGTCAGACTAAATCTGACGGACAAAATCCGACGGATTTGGTTGTGGAAATCTCCGACCGTGTGTACAGGGGCTGAGAGCGCTGAAAGCTGAAAAATGGCCTGGGCAGGAAGGGGATGTAAGTGTCCAGTATTGAGGTGGTTAAACAACAAATATTTAGTTAAATTGAGGTATATTGATAATTTAGCACTTGTCACAGGTTTTAGGCAAGAATTTAGGAGTCATTGTTACCTAAGCTTGTTATATATAAAAACATGTAAATACACATGTGATTCAGTGCTCATATATTGCTGTTGTAATATTTTCAGATGTTACTGTGGTCAGCTTATTACTCAGCATATCCCAGTTCCTCAAAATGCCATAGCTAACAAGAATGGAGAGGACAACAAGCAGTTGGAAGCTGTGCCTGACAAGTGGTCTATTAGTAAGCACACACAGCTGAACCCCACAGATGCTTATGGAATCTTAGAGTTTCAAGGAGGTGGACACTCCAACAAAGCCATGGTAAGTTCTTTATGGAAATGCTATGCTTTGAAGTAATATGGGGCCTCATATAATAAGATCTATGAAACTGGAAATGCACGTGTTTTCTATTACTTTTGAAACATTGAGACATTAGGCCCTTATGTTTTAGTTTTTTGGCAAACTGCAAATAGATCAAAATGTTCAGTTGATTTCCATAAATGTACAGTTATTATAATGTCGATGAGAGATAATCCCAGGTAGCCAACGTATAAAATAAATTTGAGTTAGTGGCTGTAATTTCTGAGCTTTTGCTGTTTTTAATGACTGCAAAACATATTATCGAACTCATTATCAGTGCTATTTGGCCTTTAGAATGGTTTGACAAGCCCAAGAATTGTATTCCCTTTAGGCTATGAGTTTTGTCCAATGGCTGGCTCCATCCCCCCCTTTTACTTTTAATGCACTGCCCCAGGACAGTGACAATTGAATATTTTTGGATTTAAACCTATTAGCTATCATTAAACTGGTACCTGAAACTTTCTATTTCTTGTTCATATATATATATAATGTAGATTAACAGCCAAAGGGTGGAAGTCGATAGTGTTGTTATATTTTCGGTGCAGTTTTATTTGTAATACAAGCACAAACATTTATTAACAAAATACTAACTGACACTGTCCTATAAAAAATAATAGGTTTTCAAAAGATATCCAATCACGTGCGATAAAAAATTAAAAAAAGTTTTTTTATTATTGCACATGATTGGATAATAAAGTCAGCACAGCTTATACAAAATCTCCTTTGCAATGTAAACATGCTATACCACTTTATTAATTCAGCCCCATTTTTTAATCTTTATCCTTGACTGATGAGTGATCAATTTGTTCTTTTGCAGTACATACGTGTATCTTATGATTCAAAGCCTGATTCTCTCCTTCACCTCATGGTAAAAGAGTGGCAGTTGGAACTCCCTAAGTTATTAATCTCTGTACATGGAGGACTCCAGAATTTTGAAATGCAACCTAAGCTAAAGCAAGTGTTTGGGAAAGGACTAATTAAAGCTGCTATGACTACCGGAGCCTGGATATTCACAGGGGGTGTCAGTACAGGTGAGATATTTTATACTTCACATGAATGATTCAGTGATAACATAAACAGTGACAAATTTTATATCCTAACTCCCCCCATTAGAACAATCATTAGACAAACTATAGCAATAAAGGAAATAATAACATGGTCCTGTTCAAAGGTTTGCCTACCCTTAGCTCTTAAGCCTTTGTACACACGGTCGGAGAATCCGTCGGAATGTGTCCTATCGGACCGTGTCGTCGGATAATCCGACTGTGTGTGGTATGCATCGGACTGATTCCGTCTGAATCTCCGTCCGACCCAATTTTCCAACATGTTGGAAATATTTCCCGACCAACTGGGCAGGACGGACGTAATCCGATCATGTGTAGAGCATTTTCATCAGACCAAGTGCCACGCATGCTCAGATCAAATTCCTACATCAAAGCTATTGGCTACTAGCCTGAATGTAGTCCCATCGTAACGAAATTATGTCATCACGTTCTGAAAGATCGGATTTTTCGCCAACTTGGCCCGACTGTGTGTATGCAACAGTTTCGAACACAATCCGTCGGACTAAATCCGACGGGCAAAATCCGACGGATTTGGTTGGCAGAATCTCCGACCGTGTGTACAGGGGCTTAGGCTGGGTTCACATATATGTGATGCGGGAACCAGTGTGATTCCAGTGCAGGTTCGCGCATCGCATTTCTCTCATAGGCAGTCTTATGCGAACCGCGGTGGGTGTCAATACAAAGTTAATGACACCATCAGATCAGTTCGAGATGGTGCAGGAATCGGATTGCATAGGTGTGAACACCCATGCAATCTGATTCCAGTGTGAACCAGAAAAAGGGTCCTACACCATTTTGGTCCCAATGCGATGCGTATTCGGGCATACAATCTTTATAGCTGAATTTGCATCGCACAGACATTGCATGTTACATAGTTACATATAGTTACATAGTAGGAGAGGTTGAAAAAAGACACAAGTACATCAAGTCCAACCTATGTGTCTGATTATATGTCAGTATTATATTGTATATCCCTGTATAGTTACATAGTAAGTGAGGTTGAAAAAAGACACAAGTCCACCAAGTCCAACCTATGTGTGTGATTATAGGTCAGTATTACATTGTCTATCCCTGTATGTTGCGGTCGTTCAGGTGCTTATCTAATAGTTTTTTGAAACTATCAATGCTCCCCCACTGAGACCACTGCCTGTGGAAGGGAATTTCACATCCTTGCTGCTCTTACAGCAATGCAGTGCAAATCAGCAATGTCTGACATCGCAATAGTGTGAACCCAGCCTTAAATGGATGTATTTCCTTTTTTGCACCAATCACTTCCAGTCTTTTGTGATAGTTGCTAATGAGGCCTTTTATTTATGCAGAAAAGTTGGCCATTCCTCTTGGCAAAAAGCTTCCAGGTCCTGTAAATGTTTTGGTTGCCTAGTATGAACTGCATATTTGAGAGATCTCCCCAAAGTGGTTCAATGATGTTGAGGTCAGGAGATTGTAATGGCCACTTCAGAATCTTCTATTTTCTGTTGTAGCCACTGAAGGGTCTACTTGGCCTTATGTTTCCAATTATTTTGATATTGGAAGGTTTAAGTGTGCTTCATGCGTAGTTTAATATGCTACATTTATTTTGCCATACATTTTAACAAAATTCCTCAAAAATAGCAGAGCTCCACCTCCATGCTTCATAGTAAGGATTGATGTGCTTCTTTCTATAGGCCTTCTTGACTTCTGTTCAAACATAGCATTTATAGTTGTGACCATAGTTCAATTTTGGTCTCATCACTCCAACTTATTTTGTTGTTTTTGAAGCTTCTCTATGTGCTGATGGGTTTCTTGTAAGCAGACTGTTTTGTCAAGTGGGTTCAGCAAATATTTTACAAATTCTGCCAGGAATATATGATGTTTATTCCATAAAATAGTATTACTTTTACATGCAGTGACTCATTTTTCATGAATATTTCATATAACAATGAACACGCTTACATTTTTTTTTTTTTGTTTTCACAAATCAAATGTTTTTAGTCTCTGTGTTTGCTAAGAGAATGCATTCAATCTTTTTGCAACCCTAATAATTTGGACACTGTCTTTAAAGCAAAGTTCTACTTTTCCACCTCCTCCTCCCCTCCACTTCCACCTTTGGACACTTTTTTTTGTTGGGAGGGGCAGCAGGTAATTGGTTTTGACAAGTACCTGCTCCTAGGCAATTTGAGCAGAAGTTTGCCCACCTCTTCCTTTGCCCGCAGCCTTCTGGGACATGGCACCCAGAAGGCTGCGGGATCCTTCAGAAAGTGCAGCGCGGCTCACGCATGCAAAGTGGGAAACCGGCTGTGAAGCTGCAGGGAGTCACAGCCATATTCGCAGACAAAGGCTGCTTTCACACTGAGGCGCTTTACAGGCTCTATATCACTAAAAATAGCACCTGCATAGTGCCTGTAAAGAGCCTCTCCTGTTTCTCAAGTGTGAAAGACTGAGGGCTTTCACACTGGAGCCGTGCACTGGCAGGACGCCAAAAAAAGTCCTGCAAGCTGCATCTGCGAATACACCGCTCCTACAGTGACCCTGCCCATTGAAATCAATGGGCAGCCCACCAAAGAGATGGCAAAGCGCCGCTGCAACGGTGCTTTGCGGACGCATTTGACACTTTTACAGCCGTCAGCGGGGGTTAAAAGTGCCCCGCCAGCAGCTGAAAAGTTCTGCAAAAACAATGGTAAAGTGCCGCTTTACTGCCAATACCCCCTATGCCCCAGTGTGAAAGTAGCCGAAAGATAGGGACCCAAAGACCAGTTGCTTGGGTGAGGATGGTGCTGGATCCCTAGACAGGTAAGTGTTCTTTTACTAAAAGTCAACAGCTACATTATTTGTAGCTGCTGACTTTATTTTGTTCTACGGTGAAGATCCTTGTTTATTGTAGCAAATAAATCATGAGCATGTGACTTGTTTTCTGATCTTAGTTCGCACATGATCCTTACGTACTTTGCATTGTTTCAGGTGTCATTCGCCATGTGGGGGATGCTTTGAAAGATCACTCTTCCAAGTCCAGAGGACGAATATGTGCCATAGGTATTGCCCCTTGGGGCATTGTAGAAAACAAAGAAGATCTCATAGGAAAAGATGTAAGCTGTTTAATATCAATTAACAAATTAGAATGGTTACAAGAATTATGTTTTTTAAAGTGGGATATTAACAAAACAATCATATATTTGTTTCCAGTGTCACTGCTGTTTGATTTCTCTAGCAGTTAAATTTTTTTGTGCTGTTAATTTTTAGTGAACAAATTTGGTTTTATATAACTGAAAATCCTGATTGGCTTTTTTGACTTGCTATACAGGTTAGATTAGGTTCACATTGTGGGTTATTTACAGCAAACACACACTGAAACAACATCAGATTACCATTTAAACAGAAAATGTGAATGTGATTGGTGATACAGAAGCCAAAGAGGTCAGGAACTGTACAGTACATGCTACTGACCTTTTATGGGGCTTTGTGTGTTTATTCAGCCAGGAATTATACAGAATTCAGATTAAGGTAAACTCAGTGATATTTTGCATATAAATACAGTAGCTGTGTTTATTGAATAGCATTAGTAGCTCACTGGATGCTTTTGCATATTTCCTTAAATTTCATTTTAACAGTTAGCCCTTGTACACACGGTCGGAGATTCCGACAACCAAATCCGTCGGATTTTGTCCGGCGGATTTTGTCTGACGGATTTTGTCCGAAACTGTTGTATACACACGGTCGGACAAAGTTGTCAGAAAATCTGACGTGATGGCATTATTTCGTTATGACGGGACTATGTTCACGCTAGTAGCCAATAGCTTTGGTGTAGGAATTTGATCTGAGCATGCGTGGCACTTTGTCCGATCGGAATTCTCTACCCATGATCGGAGTATGTCCGATTGGAGCATTTTGTTGGAAAATATTTCCGGCAAGTTGGAAAAGTTGGTCCGACGGATATTCCGATGGAAACAGTCCGATGCAGACCACACACAGTCGGAATATCCGACAAAATGCTCCGATCGGACACATTCCGACGGAATCTCCGACTGTGTGTACAAGGGCTAAAATACCCTTGCAGGCTGCCATTGTTGAAAACAGTCAGTTATGGCAATAACAATTGTTATTCTTTATTGAATTGAGCCTTATTTATTTTTTTATTTAATTATGACCGTCTTGTGTAAAAAAATGTAAAAACAAATAAAGCTTATAATTGGATTTATGTGTGTTTAATTGGCAGGTAAATAAACCTTATCAAACAATGTCGAATCCCCTAAGTAAACTCTCCGTCCTGAACAACACTCATACTCATTTCATCCTTGCGGATAACGGCACACTTGGAAAATACGGAGCAGAAGTCAAGTTACGGCGTCAGCTAGAGAAGCACATATCTCTTCAGAAAATTAACACTAGTAAGTGCTAATCAAAATCTTCACATATTGATTTGCTTTCACGTTTTTTTTTTGTATCTAAAATACTCTTGAATGCAGTTAAGGGTGGCACACTCATTTATCTTTTATAAGTTGCTCTTTATTCAATCTATGCTCAGTCGGCACTTTATCTAGTACACATATAGAGGTATAAAGAGTCAGCAACATTACCCGCATACACTGTGCTATTCAAATGATGATCTGTTGGGCCTTATACCACTACACCACCAGCCTGAACTGTTGGCAAAAACACAATGGATACATTGATTCATGCTGTGTGTGCTCCTATGATATGCATGTGCCGAAATAAAAGAACCAGATTTTTTTTTCAAGCAGAATTTTTTTAATTGCCATGTGTTTACTCTCCCAGTCAGAAACTACCTATACTTTAGAGACTGAGATGTGAAAGAACTCAGAGAGCTTATTGGTTTCCAGTACATTGTAATTGCAATCACCGCACCTGGCAAGAACAATCGGTTCAAAGTTATGGCTGCATCCAACATCCATCTTGTTTAGTTGATCAACAGCTGAACTTCTTGACCATTTCTGCATGTAATAAGCTGGGGCTAAAAGATTCATCATTTGGCTAGTTGTGTTAGAGAGGAGGTGAACCCTATAAAGTGGTCACAGACTATACAGCGCATCTTTTTATAGCTATACATTTTGTAATGAAGAATTCCAAGTATGAATATTTTATATCTAGTTACCTCAGTCCAGCTTGGACAAATGTAGCAAAGCATTCTCTGATTGGACTAGGTAAAGAGTGTGACATTAGTACCCTGCCTCCCCACTTTTTCCAATCAGAGAATGCTTTGTATTCTTTCAGAAAATGCAAAGTATTCTCTGAATGGTGCTGGTAGAGAGCGGCCAACCTCCTGTGTTAAGAATGCAGCAGGGCTGCCACTCGGAATTGGACCTGGAAGCTAGATGAGATCACTGGAGTAGCGCTGCCTATTTCAGTGATTTCCAGCTTTAAGGGGGATTGACAATGTATGGTATATGTATAGTTACATTAGTGCAAGCTGGATACATTTAACTATGTATAAAATATCCATACTTGGAATTCTACTTTAGGCTTTGAGTTCATTGCTAAATATTTGGCTTGTTTTCATAAAACTCATGGCACTTTTGAAAATGCATGATTTGTGCAATTTTGTAAACTTTGGTATACAGTTTACGGTTTGCAGGCATGAGATCTTAGGCTAATTGCTTAGTGCAGGGGTAGGCAACCTTAAAGTGGTGGAGATCTACCTGAACAACATGGGAGAAGTCAAAGATCGCCAGGTACAGTGTGGCCCAGTGTTGCCTCCTCACACCTGATTTAAACCTCTAATTGCTGTACCATTACGCAGCAATGACGCGCATTGCGTGGCAATCGTGGGTTTAAATTAGGTGGTGAGGGTGATAGACTTCTATTATATCCTGCAGATGTGGTGCACTTTTTGAAAGCACACCAAAACTCCCGCATTCAGAAAGTGCACCAAACCTACAGGATATAGTAGAAGCCTATGGCTAAGCGCAGCAAACCTGCAGGTGCACTGCATCTGTGTTGTGGGGAAACAGCAGTGCATCAGTGTAAAAGCAGCCCTATAGTATTATGCCCAGTGTATTGCTTCACACTGACCTGAAGATCTCGTCTTTCCTTCCGCTGGCACCACTCTGGAGACCGGTAGCTGGGATAAGAGGTGGAGTGCAGTTGGTATCACTCCGCATGGGACATGAGCCAGCACTAAAGAGGAGGCATCGGCTTATGCGGCTCTTGCTCTCTACTACAGCTCCAACTTTACAAGTAGTCCCTCTGCATTGCACTTGGTTTGATGCTCTAAGATGGTGGGTCAGCTAGCCCAGACTGCGATCTACCAGTCACTTGTCCACAATCTACTGGTTGCTGACCCCCGTTTTAGTTCACATTCTTATTCTTATAAGATATTCTTTTGCATTACTTAAACTATAGGAAAAATATCACTGGCTATCACTAAAAATGTACAATGGAGTAATACTACTGCCATTAGCTTAGAGTTGGAAGGATATAAACCATAGTCTGTTTTTATTGCTAAGGGTTTGTTCACACCTGTGGCAGTCTATACTGCCCTAAAACAAAGCATTGCGGCAAATGTAATACTCTGAGCGGCTGAATGTTATCTTTTAGGTGCAAGGTTGGAGAGGGGCGAGGGTAAAACCATGGCTGAACCCCCCTCCAATGTGTGAAATAGACCTAACTGTGTACTTGGCAGGGAGATTTTCATTGCCTTTTTATCCCAGCCATCACAAAGGAAATTAGGAGAATGTCTAAAGGTAGCAATATAAAACCCTACTAATCCTTCTCTACGCTACACAAAACAAGTGCTAGAATTGCTACCTGTGTCCTTATTGGACAGAATGACCTTACTTCCTATCTCAATGACAGGAAGTTAGGAGAAACCCTTAAAATGGGATCACAGAAAGCGATAATATATTATTATTTTTTTATTATTCTTAGTCAATGAGTTTCTATTTAACGTTTAAGTAAAAGCCTCATCCTCATTATATATTTTATCATCTTTTAGATTACTATTCTAAGTGTCAAAACATTTCCAATCGTTAGAAATAGAAAGGTTGTGCATTTATTGAAGACACTGACAACGTGACACATGGGTTTCCCTTTGTCATCCTATGCCTGGGAATAAAAATGAGGCAGGGACAGCAAAGGGATGCTCAGCTGTCATCTCCTGCATCTGCATAACCCTCATAATTAAAAACTGTTCCTAAAAATGTATATATTGAATGTTCCTATTTGTTCGTGGGCATTATTCATGCATGCTAAGTAGAATTTGCTGTAATATATATGATCTTGCTGGTAAAATGTTATGTCATTGGTTTGTGTATTAAGAGAAACTAAAAGCTAATTTCTGTTTCACTGGATATTGTGATTTTGTACTTCATAGCTCTTTGCATTATAACCATAAATAAGCTTTTTTAGGTGTATTTATGAATAGTGAAGATTGGATGTGTTATGTTGATATTATAGGATTAGGCCAAGGTGTGCCTGTTGTAGCGCTCATTGTAGAAGGTGGTCCAAATGTGATTTCCATTGTTCTGGAATGCCTACGAGAAGAACCTCCCATCCCTGTAGTAGTTTGTGACGGAAGTGGACGTGCCTCTGACATCCTGTCTTTTGCACACAAGTACTCAGAGGAAGCAGGGTAGGATTGCATATTCTTTATCATTGTTTACATTACTCTTATTAAAGTTGTAAAATGGTTCCGTTCAGTTTTAACTTCCAAGTTTTTGCTGCTGTGAAATGTTGAGCTATATTATATGTCACATCCAAACAATATATAGATGGAAAAAAAAATACTTCCTGTGAGCTGAACTACGTAGTAGTATGTAGTAGCAATCAGTAGCATTTCATTCTACAAATTACATTGTGTCATCATATAAGATTAATCACCAATTCATGCTGCTTTTGTAGCTCAGAAACAGGGAGCCATTTGTTCCATCTTTGTAAAGATCAGTGGCTAGCTATATGAGTAATCACTAGCTTTTAGAAAGCTTAAAATGGTTGTAAATCTTTACTTGTATAGCCAGTTAAGTGATTGGCCTCAAGTGATTCACAAAGGGGAAACAAATACTCCTATGTATGTTGTACCTGTTTTTCTAAAGCTGTCTTTCCCCTACATCCATTCAAAGTGAAGAATTTACCCAAGATCACTTAGCTCTGAAAAGTAGGGGGCAGAGAGCTGAAGTTACATCAGTGAGGAGAGCTGTGAGAGCTGATTGGAGGGAAGGGGCACACCCCTCATCACACAGCACACAGGAACAGAGCTGAGGCTGCCAATCACATGCTGTGCCCTCTTCCTTTTCTCTTGGTGTCCGGGAAACTCATCAGCAGTGACTCATGCAGATGGCAGAGGAACAAGGCAGTGAACAGAAAAGAAGTGTAGTACACACTATAGAGGGATATGCTTTGTTCATATTTCATGTCTCAGGTTTACAACCACTTTGAGATAATAAAGTTGCCTGTGCACTTATGCGTTATGTGGATAAACTAACTCCAATTATTATTTTTTTAATGTATAGCTCTGCACTGTAATAAATAGGAAAAAAAGAGAAAAATAATAATTACCTCCTCTTTGGCACTGTCCCCCAGAGAATCATCTTTGCAAGGTCAAGTGTCAATGGTTTTCTGGGTTAAATGATGGTTAGTGTCATTCAACACATTTCCTGTGTCCAAGTTGCCACTGCTACGTCTTGGAGGTACATCCCTAAATCAGCCTGGGATCACACTGCAATACTGAGGAGAACAGCACTGATGGCCAGCACTCTGCAGTATTGATAACCACCAACTACCACTGGAGAAAGAAAAAGATAAAGACCAGGGACATTTTGTGATCTGTCAGAAGGCTCCAAAATATGTTATGTCTAATGCCACATACACACGAGCAGAATGTCTGACAGAAAAAGTCAGACGGAAGCTTTTCATCGTATATTCCGATCGTGTGAATGTCTCATCTGACTTTTTTTTTTTTTTAAATTCTGACAGACCTATAAATAGAACATGTTTTAAATATTTCCAACGGAACCAGTTCCTATCACGAAAACGTCTGTATGCTGTTCCGAAGGACCAAAAACGACGCATGCTCTGAAGCAAGTACGAGACGGAGGCTATTGGCTATTGAACTTAATTTTTCTAGTCCCGTCGTACATGTTGTACGTCACCGTGTTCTTGACGATCGGACTTTGGTATAGATGATCAACATAGACACAACCCACTCTCCTCTATGGAAAACGACCACCTGTCCATTTCTATCCAACTGTCATCCAATCTGGTCTGCTGGACGGATGGCGAACGTATCTCCATCCATCTGTTTTTGGTGGCCTGGATCAGATCGGATGCCGGTGGGAGAGCAATGGATGGTCCCGATCGGATCCGCCTGAAAAACGGACAGGCAGGCACGATCGGAACATTCGTGTGAAAGGGGTCTATTTGCATTTTTTTTACTTTATTTTACATTTCTGCCAGTCCTGCTCCAAAAAAAGTAAAAGAAAGAACCTCCTTTCCTGTACTGTCCCCTGAAACTTTCCCATGTGGGGAGGTGGTGCCTGCAGGGGGTAGTTGGGAAGACCTGGGTGCGGGAGAAGAGGGCAGATTTTATTTTAATGTATGTATGGCAGACTCTCAGTATGGCTTGCACTTATGAATATAAAATTATGAGATGTTTATTGCTCTGGCTACTTTCTT
Organism: Lithobates pipiens; assembly: GCF_037356315.1. Classification (NCBI taxonomy): domain Eukaryota; kingdom Metazoa; phylum Chordata; class Amphibia; order Anura; family Ranidae; genus Lithobates; species Lithobates pipiens. The sequence continues at coordinate 95,879,781 of NW_027507903.1, read as the reverse complement.
TGATGTGTATTTGTAGGATAATCAGTGAATCCCTTCGTGATCAACTTCTTGTTACCGTTCAGAAAACATTTAACTACAGTCGGAACCAGGCTCACCAGCTCTTTGTTATCCTTATGGAATGTATGAAGAAAAAGGAACTGGTAAGAAAAATATAAAAATTGCATGGTAAATCTAACAGGGTACATAACGGCTGCACGTTGTTCCTAAATTTTGCAAGGAACACATGCAGCGTCTTTCTGCCAAGTGGTGTTTGGTGCCTGGCACACTGACATCAGAGAAGCACAAGCACTAGGTAAAGAGACAGCAATCACACTGCGATATGCACTTAAATAGACACTGTAACCTTGCTCATTCAGGTCACAGTGACAATTTCTTCGCAAGGGGCTACTTAACCCACTGATACTCACCTTGCCAGTACTCCCCTACTGCTCCTTCCTCAAAAATAATTAAAATCATTGGATCAGCAGGACAGCTATGCAACTAGTATATTCCAAAGGAGTGTTTAGTAATGACAATCTCTATACTTCATCAGTGCAGATTAATAACTAATTATTACAGAGGACCTTCAGAACTCTTTTGTTTTTGCCCCCCCTCCCCCTCTTCTTCCAGAACTGTCATCCTTATTCTTTTTGCATCCGCACACCCGGCCTTTGGGTCCCAGCAGAGCCCTGTGACACATCTGCCTACACATGCAGTAATTTACAGTTCATAAACAGATATGGCAAGGTCCATACTGACTCTATCTTTAAGCATGTGTGGGAACCCAGCATGTGCACAGATGTGCCTCAGGACTCTGGAACCCAAAGGCCTGCAGCAAATTCTTGTAGACTCAAAGACTCTATAATTTAAAAATATTTTGTTCGATCAGGTCAGTGATATATATTTAGAGGATGTAGAAAACTTTATTGCAGATCCTCACTTCCATTCTGCACATATTAAGATGGAAAATGTCAAACTTTTTACAGATCACAAATCCTTCAACCCTTATCAGCCTTTCTCAATTTTTTCCCCCCAAGGAACATTTGAAATCATTTTCAGGTCTAAGAGAGCCCCTGTTAAAACCAATTTATTGGGGGTTAGTGAGGAAAGTTGCACCTGAGATTAGTAGCCAGGGAAGAGTGCGCTCTTACAATGGTGGTTAGAATACCACCCTTACAGACAGCAAAAAAGATCATTGGTGTCATGCTGCTGGCTATTTCAAGTGGCATTGGCCCTGGGACTAGGCAGGCACCATCAATCAGGTGGGTCAATCAGGCACAACTCAAAGAATCTCCTTACAATATCTAAAGAAACCCTAGGGTTCCAGGAAACCCTGATTGAGATTGGCTGTCCTAAATCTTACCCTTAATCTTAAACCTATCCCTAACCCCTTAGACTCCATTCACATTTCTTGTTTCCTGAATGTGTGACAAAACACATAGGAAATGTGCGCTTTGCCACATGTTTTGTTGCACGGCAAACACGTTACAAATATGTCCAAACGCACATTAACCACTAGCTTCTGAAGCCAATTTTGACAAATCTTTCATCCATGTAAAAATCAGATTTTTTGCTAGAAAATAACTTAGAAGTTAGAACCCCTTTAAGCAGAGGCCCTACACGGTAGTTGCAATTTTTGGAAAAAAATACACTTTAATGAATTCTAGTGTACACAAACACAAAATAGAACCCATTTTTTTGTAAAATATAAAAGATAATGTTACTCCAATTGAATATATACCAAACATTTCACGCAATAAAATTTCACACGTCTGTGGAATGACAACAGCCTACGGTACTTTAAATTATCTATAGGCAAAGCTTTAAAAGTCTTTACGGGTTACCAGTTTAGAGTTAGACAGGAGTTCTGACCCTAGAAATATTTTTCTCACTCTGATGTTCATGGTGATACCTTACATACCACCCTTAAAAGTAATCCAGCGGCTGCATAGCTGCTCGGACTACTTCAACTAAAAAATGAATCAACTGCTTGAAAAAATGACATCCGCTTCACTACCAGGCAATATATATATATATAAGTTTGTAGGTGTTGAAGTGGTTAAAATAAATAAACATAAGCTGTCATATCTGAACCACAACATTTTTGGAACTAAGAAAACCAAATGCAGCTTATTGGCATTCCAGTGCCATTGCTGAGCTGCTTTAGATGAGTGCTAATGGAGAGATTTTTATTTCACTATGTTGATGTGATCAGTTTAGTAAAAAATGCAGCCCCAGCATCCTTCTAAAGATGAGGGCATTTATCGGGAAATGCAGTAAACCTAAGACCTAGGAAACAAAAAAAAAAATTAAGCAGTTACCAAAATTATGGTTGAATGCATATTGAAACAGAAAAGTTATTTTAGAAGGATTAAATCAGATTAAGATTTAACACGTAAACAAACTGGGGTTGATTTACTAAAACTGGAGAGTGCAAAATCTGGTCAAGCTGCGCCTAGTAGGCAATCAGCTTACAATTTCAGCTTGTTCAATTAAGCTTTGGAAAAAAAACCTTTTTAGTAAATCAACCCCACTGCGTTGTGCTGCCTTAATGTGTTAAATAAATATATCCTATGAGTTTAAGATCAAATTATCATGCCATAATTACTAGTCGCAAAAAACAATAATAGAACATATGTGAATCAAATATTTAAAGAGGAAGTAAACCCTGATGGGTTTACTTCCTCTTTGATTCCCTGCAAAGGTAAAGCGTAATGGACTACTATGCATCGCATAGTAGTCCATTATGTGTCACTTACCTGACACAGGATCCAGCAAAGTCACCGCTGTCCCCTTGTGTACGCTAGCCTCCATCTTCTTGGTGGGTCTCGCTGCTCCAGCGCTGTCATTTGACGGAGCCGCGACGACGTCACTCCTGCACATGCGCACGGGAGCCGCCACTCGCGGCATATCGCCGTTAACAGCGGCGCTCTCAGTGCGCCATCGACAGCGGTGCCTGTCTTTTGGCAAATATCTCCTAAACCGTGTAGGTTTAGGAGATATTTCTTGGACCTACAGATAAGCCTTAATCTAGTCTTACCTGTAGGTCAAAGTGGTTTATAAGGGTTTCCAACCACTTTAATGAAACAGAAAATCCAACAAATGTAGACGAAGTCCTACAGATGAATAAATAATCACACAAAATAATGCCCCATAGATGTGCACACATGTAGGTCTTCTGTGTGTAATAGTAAGTCCAGTGTGCCTCCACCAAAGAAGTAATAAGGACGCTTACTGGTCTCCTAGACACCGATACCATGGAGGTCTAAGCAAGCTCAGCATTCAACAGCCAACTCCAGGTGGACAAATGTGACTTTCTAAGCACTTCCTCAGACAGTGGTTTCCAGCATCAACAAAATTGGCAGCACTCAGTGAAGAAAGCACATGAAAAACTCTATAGTGTAGCAAACTTTTACCTATAATTTACCTTTAATTTTAAAAGCAGGGTAAATCTACTCACAAGAATGTGGGGTATACAGGTTTCAAACAAAAGGTCACTTGCTCCAGCAGATGTGATGACATCCCCACTAGGCACTGCCTTACGTGCATTTCATCCTAATGTCTTCTAGGGGCATCATTGTTTTTTAACACATTTGAGGCAGTGCAACACAGTTTGTCTTACATTTTAAGTTGCTGCACTTGTATCTGGGTGTTGATGACCACTACTGTCTCTTTTTATGTAATTGAGGGTTGTTTTTTTTTGTGCTTTAGCTCTGTTTTTAATATTTTATTAGGATTTACTAAGATCAACTGGTTTTAGGCCTTTCAGCTTAGAAGATATACCCTAAAAACTTCAACAGAGTTCCTACCCTCAGCAGCAGCTCCCTAGACATTATTTCTTACATGATATGACAGGACTTTATCTTTATCACAGGAGCAGCTGCTTATGCTCAAAAAAGCTCACAGGAGCTCAAAAGGAGTTTGAAAAAGCTTGAAGAAGCTCAATAAAAATATGCACAGGAGCACAAAAAAAGCACAAGATTCTTCAAGCTGGAATAGAAGTTAAAATGGCTGTAAAGGCAGCTTTTTTTGAGCTGCAGTATGCATGAGCCCTAAGAGCTAGTTCACATATAGTATGGTGACCAGAATTTTTCCACACTGAAAGAACACCAATCACCGCTAAGACAACTGCCTCCCGCTCCTTTAAGAGTTCTAAACGCCAGGAGGCGAGGCAGGCATTCGGGTCATGTGACCACTGTGATTGGCTGTCACAGAGGTTACATGATCGGAAAGCTCCTGATTGCAGGTAGGCATTGAGAGCCTACTGAACTCCACCTTTTACCATACTAGGAGCTTGCAGGGATTGTACTCTCAGCATGATAAGTTGTCTTAACAGGGCCACATATATGTGGCCAATCAGCATTAAGGCCCACCTGCTGAGCGGCTGCATAAATGCATAGGGAGGGCGCCAATAGGTTGAACGGATGCGGTTCAGTGCGCGGCAGCTCTTGGGACAGTGTGAACAGGGCCCTAACAAGCTCCCATGTAAAATGATACTTTCAGGTAATGTCTGTACCCAGCCTATGAAAATGTAATCATAAAATATGATGTAACATTATTGTTACATGCATTTACTTTGTTTCTTTTGTGCACAAGAGGAGAACCTTGATCTGAACATGGCATCAATAGCATCAGTTAAAGCAACCTTACAAATAAAGAAAAAAAAGGTGCTATTTAATTTATTTGTGCTTTTATTACTCTAATTAATGCTACTTAAAGAGGAATTGCAGTCTGCTTACATAGTTTGTAATAAAAACATATTTGCCATTCTGAAGCTTCCTTCCAACCACTTTGCATATTTTTTTTATATACTGAGACTCTGTACTTGCCAAATATGCTGCAGAAATCTCCCTCCACTAAGTCTGGCTGCAGCCATTTTAACTGTGGGCAGCTGAAGCTGATGTCTGTTCACATCTTGAATTTACAGACACACAGAGGCACACCTCCAGCTCTGTGGCTCTCATTGGCCATCTATGACTCATCCCTCCCTCCCTTCCTGGCGAACTCTCACAAGAGTGAAAGAGAGAGAGCTGTGCATGATGTCATAAGCCTAGGCTGATAACCAGACAAGAAACAGGAAGTGGGCTGTATAAGGTATTTACTGGCAGAAAAAAAATGTTTTACTATCCAAAATTAAAACAACAAGGGCAGAAAATTTCATAGTAGGAAAGTTGAAAAAAATGGCTGAAGTTCTGCTTTAATTCATTCCTGCCCTTTCCTCTAAGCTCGTATTTTTCTTTTTCTTTCGATTTATATTTTTTGCAATTATAAAATTTAGGACTATTTCATTTGAATTCACCTTTATTACATGTATAAACAACCAGATAAAAGCATGTGCACAAAACATGTAGCTTGTAGTACATTTTTAGTTACTATATTGTTAAATACATACTAAGGTGTCTCACATATAGTATAAGGCATATACACAATTCCATACAGTTCTTCTGACCTGCTTAGAGTTTTTAAAGTTGTATTTCAGTAAGTTGTTCATAGAGTAGAACTGTAATTATTATGGGCCTTCTCACCATTATGGGGTTCTTCTGAAGAATTCAAGAATATAAACTAAAGGACAAGTTTTGTGATTGTAAAATAGTTTAATTATAGCTATGTATGTATATAATATAACATATTTCTATGTAAGGTGACTTGCATTTTGAAGTTCCTTTTCTTACATTAACTACAATGGATCCACATAAGCTCGCTGCTTGCTAGAGCTTACAGACTAATGGTTGTGATTCAAATTAATATTTTGGCTGAACAAAACAAATGTTTATATCGTCTTTTCCCCTAATAAAGATTCCTGTGTTCCTTTTGCCTCGTGTGTGACTGGTCACTGTGTCATATTCCTCATGCAATGTGCCCTGCCATTCTTCACCCTTGTGTACTGTCAGTGTCTGGCTGATCATGGGACCGCATCTAATGAGCACACAAATGTGGTAATATTTCATTTATAAAATCACTCACATAGAAAGAACAAAGCAGTACTTGTGTGCATTTCCTGTGAAGGCCTGCTTTTATTTCTCTGACTAATTCTCGGGATTTTACATATTTCCTGAGACAATATTCTATTAAAGGCATCTATGTGATAGTCAGCTGACAGTGAGAAAATCAAAGGAAATAGAAATCACAAAAAATGGTAACTTGTATGGAAAATGTGTTTTACCCTATAGTCCGTGCTACATTTATGTTTTTTTTAAATATCCATTACACACATTTGAAGGGATTTTAAGTATTACCTTTAAGTAAAACCATATATTTTAGATACAATACATATGTCAATAAAAAAAAAATATATATATATATATATATATATATATATATATATATATTTGCATGTGTGTATGTATATATGTATGTATGAGTGTATATATATATATATATATGTATGTGTGTGTGTGTGTGTGTATATATATATATATATATATATATATATATATATAAATGTTTGAAGGCTGGATTTGTAAGAGGAGTCTGAGGGCTATATATCCCTCCTCCTCTTCCTCCATCAGATCCTTCATCGGTTCATTTGCAGGTTCCCACCCACCTGTTCCCCCATACTTTCATTATTGTTTCATTTACATTTCATTCATATTCAAGATATGCCCACTTTCATGCATACTGACCAGCCGGGCCAAGGCACACCTCAGGTCTTGGTAGTAAGGATTGTCGCATTTCCAAGTGAAAATTCTTACAAATATATATATATATGTATGGGGTATTCTTTTATGCTTATGATATATGCAGAATTAGCTTCCTGCAGTGCTACAAACTAACTGTGCTTCTTGGTATGGAGCTATTCTTTCCAGAATTCCCTGGCTCCTCTTTACGGAATGCTCCTGAAGGACCACTCATCTGTGTTTTTTTCATCCAACCTGTCTCATGGCACATCATTTTTACTTCAATGTGTTTCTTGCCTAAAATGTTGGCTTTAAAAAAAAATTGTTCAGGATTTTTTCTTGTCCTTCTTTAGCACTGTCCTTTAGCCAAGACTTTTCATTTTTCATGCTGCAACTTTTTTGGTCACACGAGGCAGGATGGATATGAAATGGACAAGTTCCTTTGCAATGAGACAAATCTTATTGCAAGGGAGTCTCTAGTGCTGTGGTCTCCAAACTGCAGTTTGCTTGCCTTTATCTGGACCTCGGGGCACTGTTCCTCACACTGACACCAACAGAGGATCACTATTCCTCCCCCCCCCGACACCAATAATGGGGCACTGTTCCTTCCATCAATACCAATGATAGGCCACTATTCTTCCAACTAATACCACTGATGGGGCACTATTCCTCCTCCTACTAACCACAGGCTCCATATAATTTATTTGCGTCCGCACACCACCAAGCCTGAGACATCGGGGTTGACTTAGTAAAACTTGAGAGTGCAAACTCCGGTGCAGCTGTGCATGGTAGCCAATCAGCTTCTAAATTCAGCTTGTTCAATTAAGCTTTGACAAAAAAAATGGAAGCTGGTTTCTTTCAGATTTTGTACTTTTAGTAAATTAACCCCACTGTCTACTTCCACACTTATACTGGGGTATTTTCTACTCTGGCCACAGTCGTCCCCCCCCCCCCCCGCAAAGTCTGAAGGACAGCTAACTGAACCTTTGTTTAGAAAGGTTGGCGTTTCCTGCTTTAGGATGTAAAATGATTACAGTACATGATTTGCCTAATCACATGCACAGTGACAGAATAGGATTTGTTTTTTTTTTAACCAATATTGCACAAACAGTACAGTAATTCCTCTTTAAGCAAACAAAAGTCTTGAATACTTAAATATTGGGTTAGTATTTGACCATTTTTTATTACTCCGTACATGTTGCTATAGAGACATCTGTAAAATGTACCACCAGTTATCATCAAAATGCAGGCTCTTTATAGTTCTGTAGAGCTTCCTATATAAATATATCAGAAGTAAACTAGCTTTAGCAACATAAAACCTACTGCAAAAAGTAAGATTGAAGATGGGTTTTTTTTAACAGTAGAATAGGTTTTTATTTAAAACTATTACATTTCACAATGACACAGTACATGGACAACACTTTGTGCATAAGGTCACAAGAAAAAGCAGGAGGAACAGTTCAGTCGCAGCTGATAAGCGTTTTCCTAGATAGTTAACAGTTTCTCACAGTTTAAAACAGCATAGCATCTCAATTTGTAGTACCATTACATTACTGGATTTGGAGAGAGAAATAAGGAGCTTAAGATGAAAAGTGGTAGGGGAAAGGAAAAAGGGGGGGGGGAGAAGGGACAGGGGATTAGGAGGGGGGGGGATGGGTGGGAAACAATAGACAGATTGTAGTTCAGCGTATCCAAATCTCCAGAGTCAGAGTCGAATGCCTTTTTGGTGTCTAGCACTGCCACTATTCCTGTGTCACCTTCTCTGGCCAGATCAATGTGGGTAAACAGCCTGCAGATATTAATATCCATCCCTCTACCTGGCATGAAGCCGGACTGATCCAGGTGAACCAAAGCAGTGATCACTCCGTTCAGTCGGGTCACCAATATTTTGGCTAGCAGCTTGGCATCCATGTCGATCAGGCGGTAGGATTTGCAGAGTTCGGGATCTTTGCCCGGCTTGGGGATAACCACTATTACCGCCTCCGACATGGAGGCCGGCAGAGCACCCTCCCTCGGCGAGAATAGGAGCATAGAGTGAAACCTGGGTGCCAGTTCCTCAGCATAAATCCTATAAAATTAGGTGGGGAACCTGTCTGGGCCTGGTGTTTTCCCAGCTTGAAGTGAAGAGATGGCTTGCTGGACCTCTGTAAGGGTAATGAGGGGGTCAAGTTGGTCTCTGTAAGTATCAGTCAGGATGGGGAAGTCAACGTCCGAGAGATATATGTGGAGGTCTTCCATAGAGTAGTCCACCCGGGTAGAATAGAGTTCTAATATATAATATGACGTGAACCTCTCGTTAATTGCTCTGGAGGAGGTCTGTCTGACCCCGTCTCTGTCAACCAGCGAAGGGACACTCATGGAATCCGACCAACCAGGCCAGCAACCTGCCCCCTCATTTGCTCTCCTCAAAAATTCTCTGGGACTGCTGCAGTAGTTTTTTTTTGGTTAGTGAGGTGTGGAGTAGCAAAACTTCTCTAGTACATTGCTGGAGCTTAGTATAAAGTTCCGGATCACGGATCTGTGTGTATTGGCGTTCCATGGATGTGGCCCTGTCCTCGGCCCTGTAAGTCTGCCTTAAACTGTCTGCGGACCCCCCCCAATCAGCATCTGGTACTGTCCTCTGGAGGAAGCCTTAAAGGCATACCACACCACCGCCCGATCCCAGGTTTATCGCCCAATAGGCGGCCATCTCCCGACAGAACCCCAACCTGGGGTAAGAAATCCAAATCAAGGTAATGGAGTGGGTGCTGCATTCATGGCAATACGGTGGGTGCTGCATTCATGGCAATACGGTGAGTGCTGTATTCATGGCAATGGAGTGAGTGCTGCATTCATAGCAATGGAGTGGGTGCTGCATTCATGGCAATGGAGTGGGTGCTGCATTCATGGCAATGGAGTGGGTGCTGCATTTATGGCAATACGGTGGGTGCTGCATTCATAGCAATGTAGTGGATGCTGCATTCATGGCAATATGGTGGGTGCTGCATTCATGGTAATGGAGTGGGTTCTGCATTCATGGCAATACTATATAATATAATTATTATTATTTTTTTTGTGGGTGAACTAGATGGACTTGTGTCTTTTTTCAACCTGACTAATTATGTAACTATGTAATACGGTGGGTGCTGCATTCATGGCACTTGTGAGTCTGCAGATGGGCACTGATTAGGCTGCATTGATGGTCACTGACACTTATATTGCTTCCCAGTTCTTTATTTAAAATGTAAGATTTCTTCCTGAAACATACTTTTTAAAGTTAAGGTGCTTGTTTTAAGCCAATAAATATGGTATGTCCAAATAAAACGGTCAAGCTCATCTGTTTTAATGGTTTAAAGAATGTCAGGCAAAATGATCGGCCCTCAAGCATGTTCACTTCATCAAATCTGGCCCTCTTTGAAAAAAGTTTGGACACCCTTGGCCTAGGAGTGACAACCATGACTCCCTCTAAAGATCAGTACAGGAGCAACACCTAGGACAGGAATTGTGATATTTTCAGGATCACCAGGTGAAAATAAAACAAAAAAATAGCTTGAAAAAAGAAAACACTAAGGGCTTGTAAGCTGCAACATATTAATTTTTTGATTTTGGGTGATACACTTTAACTTATATTGTTATTATGACATTTTGTTTATTTAAGTAAGTTAAAGAGGATGGTTATTTTAACAAAAACGAAACTTTCAATAGAAGGAAGACATTAACAAAGGATACAAAGTACACAAAGCAGGATTTGCCCTAAAACAGACTACAAAGATGAGTGGTTGAAAGGGAAGTTGTTTTTCCTAACTTTATGGCTGAATCACACTTTTCCATATCAGTAACGTGTAATACCACAACACACCTTATGTGTGTTAGCGCCCTGTGGTACTATTACCTTTTGCTTACCACATAAAGCATATATGTGCAAGAAAATTGAGCTTTTACACCCACCCATCGAAAAATATTTCTCTGCGGTGACCTGGGGACTCACTGTGTGCTCAAAGCACACTAAGTGCGGCGTCACCAACAGTTCATGGCTATGGCTTCTGAGCCTGCGAGGATGTGTTCATGATAATGTAATTGCTCCGAGAGCCAATCCCAGTGGTCCCATGATACAGAAGCTGGGCCACCTTCTTGGCATTAAAGCCCATTTAAAGTGCTGCCAGGAGCATTAGGGAGTTCAATGCAGCTTAGATGCACATGGGTGCAGGAAACTGCAACCCACATACTACACCTTTTACCCCATGGCAACATTAAAGTGTTATTAAACCCAGTACTATTAAAATAGTTCATCTGCCCCCAACCACCACCCCCCCCCCCCCACACCCCCAACAGTGCCCACAGCCTAAAATATTGCCACTATATACCTTTTTTGGATGATCTGTATACCACGGTTACATCATAAACTGCACAGTTTCTTCAGTACTGAGTGTTCAGGAGGTGGAGATTTTCTCACTGCAGCCTGTATACACTCCCACATGTGTAATGCCAATATCATGCGACCTGGCTATCACTGAGAACAAGTAAGAACAAGTAACTGTTCTCTCCAGCATAAAAAACACAACTGAGCATGTGCAGGTTGAGGTTGGCTACCTTGACTGTTCTTTCCAAGGTAGACATTGCAGGGAGGGGAGGATCTATGCATACAAGATAAAACTTTAAGTAATCCTAGAACATACCTGCTACTTGTACTGGTACACCCTCCTTACTACACACACACATATGCGTACTAAGATGTTTCTCACATCCACCAATAAGATTCAGATTTGCTCCACAGCCTGTATATTTTGCAGGGCATTACACATTAAAATGGTTGTAAACCCTTACAGACCACTTTTACCATCAGGTAAGCCTAGATTAAGGCTTACCTGTAGGTCTAAGAAATATCTCCTAAACCTACATGGTTTAGGAGATATTTGCTAAACACAGGCACCTATGTGTATGGCGCATGCACCGTATGCAGCGGCGCACGGACGCACTGAGCGTGCCGCTGCTAACATTGTGACGTCATCGCGGCTCCTGCCAATCACAGCGCTGGAGCCATGATACCCAGAAGGAATATGGACGCTTCGTGGAAGAGGGGACAGCGGTGACATCGCTGGCTCCTGTTCAGGTAAGTGACAAATAATGAGCTACTTGGCGATGTATAGTAGCCCATTATGCTTTACCTTTGCAGGGAAACCCCATCAGACAAATTAAATGAAAATCACGATTTTAGCACAATTGCTGCATTTACTGGATTGCATTAGAAACTTGCTGAAAGCTATCAGTTGCTGAACAGAATTGAAATTTAATGGTCATTTATCTGCATTCCTAATTGAGAGTTTTGTTCTGAGCTATGATATTGCAGTATTCCCGAGCAAAAAGAAAGAAAGAACTGAGAACACTGATTATTATTTAATAACGTGCAGCTCACATCACTGTCTCCTGGGCTACTGCACAGAGGGAATTTTTTACTATAGGCAAGGCACACATACTCAACAGCCATAATGAGTATAAAAGTACATTTTGATAAATTGTTTTTCTACACACATGAAAATGAATTTGAGATTTCCAGCAGCCTTTAAGCAGTATGGAAAGTACTGGTATAGTTCCCACAACACAGGATGGATCCAGTTTGAAACATCTAATTAGGGCTAGATTTCAACAATATAGCACCATAGTCTGGTTTTATTCTGATTACCCAAAGACAATACATGCAGTTTAACCACTTGATTACTGGACACTTAAACCCCCTTAATAACCAAACAAATTTTCAGCTTTCGGTGCTCTCACATTTTGAATGGCAATTACTCAGTCATGCAACACTGTACCTATATGTCATTTTTTCACACAAATAGAGCTTTCTTTTGATGATATTTAATCACCGCTGTTTTTTTTTATTTTTTGTGTTATAAAAGAAAAAAGAGTGAACATTCTGTAAAAAAAATGAATTTTTCTTTGTTTCTGTTATAAAATTTAACAAATTAGTAATTTTTCTTCATAAATTTTGGCCAAAATTTATACTACTACATAAGTACAAATTGGTGTATATTATTTGGTCCGTGTGAAAGTTATAGAGTCCACAAGCTATGGTGCAAATATCTGAAAATTGATCATACCTGAAGTACTGATGGTCTATCTCATTTCTTGAGACCCTAACATGACAGAAAAATACAAATACCCCCCAAATGACCCCTTTTTGGAAAGAAGACATTCCAAGGTATTTAGTAAGAGGTATTGTGAGTTTTTTGAAGTTGTAATTTTTTCCCACAATTCTTTGAAATATCAAGATGTTTTTCCTTTTTTTTCACAAAATTGTCATATTATCATATTATAAGATCACAAATGACACCCCAAAACACATTCTGCTATTGCTCCCAAGTATGGCGATACCACATGTGTGAGACTTTTACACAGTGTGAGCACATACAGAGGCCCAACATGCAGGGAGCACCTGCAGGCGTTCTGGAGCACCCAGGCCAATTCTGACATTTCTCTCCTACCTGTAAAAATCATAATTTATTTGCTAGAAAATTACATAGAACCCCAAAACATTATATATATATATCTATATATATATATATCTATATATATATATATCTATATATCTATATATATCTATATATCTATATATATATATATATATATATATATATATATATATATATATATATATATATATGTACAGTATATATATATATTTATTTTTTTATCAAAAACCCTAGAGAATACAATGGGGGTCATTGCAACTTTTTATCTCGCACTGTATTTTAGCAGCAAATTTTTGAACGTGTTTTTTTTGGGGAAAAAAACTGTTTTGTGCTTTAAAAAAACAAAACAGCCCAACGTTTTTGCATAAGGTGAAAGATGAAGTTACGCCCAGTAAATAGATACCTAAAATTGCACACACTCGTGGAATGGCGCCAAACTTCGCTACTCAAAAATCCCCATAGGCGACGCTTTAAATTTTTTTACTGGTTACATGTTTTGAGTTACAGAGGAGGTCTAGGGCCAAAATTATTGCTCTCGCTCTAATGTTCGCAGCGATACCTCACATGTGTGGTTTGAACACCGTTTTCATATGTGGGAAGGACTTACATATGCGTTCGCTTCTGCATGCGAGCACACGGGGTCAGGGGCGCTTTAAAAAAAAAAAATTATTGTTCATTTTACTTTATTTATTTTAGTTTGACACTTTTTTCCCCAAAAATAATTTTTTTTATCACTTTTATTCCTATTATAAGGAATGTAAACATCCCTTGTAATAGGAATATGTCATGACAGGTCCTCTTTACAGTGAGATATAGGGTACATAAGACCCTACATCTCACCTCTAGACTGGGAAGCCTGAAATAAAAAAATAAAAAAAACTATTCTGGCTTTGATCGTAGCGGTGAGTGTGTAGAAGCACAGGAGGGCGGCAGGAGGGGGGTGTCCCCTCTCGCCTCCCATAAGAATGATCAAGCAGCAGAACAGCCGCTATGATCATTCCTATGGTGTAGGGAATCGCTGGCTGAAAAAGCTGATATCTGAATGATGCCTTTAGCTTCAGGCATCATTCAGATATCCCTGCACAAAGTCAAGGACGTCATATGACTGCCGGCGGGCGGGAAGTGGTTAAAATGCTTTTTTTTTTTTTAACACACAGTTGTCCATTTATACAATATTTCTAACACATAGCATGTACATAACAAAAATTACACCCCAAAATAGATTATCCTACTCCTCCTGAGTACGGGGATACCACGTGTGTGAGACTTCTACAGCCTGGCCACATACAGAGACCAAGCATGGCCGAGCATGGCTGAGCATGGCCGAGTATGGCCGAGCATGGCTGATTATGGCTGAGTATGGCTGATATGGCTGAGTATGGCCGAGCATGGCTGTGCATGGCAGAGTATGGCCGAGCATGGCTGAGCATGGCTGAGTATGGCTGGGTATTGCAGAGTATGGCTGGGTATTGCAGGGTATCACCGAGTATGGCTGGGTATTGGAGGATATCACCAAGTATGGCTGGGTATTGCAGGGTATCACCGAGTATGGCTGGGTATTGCACGGTATCACCGAGTATGGCTGGGTATTGCTGGGTATGGCAGGGTATTGCTGGGTATGGCAGTCTATGGCAGAGTATTGCTGGTTATTGCAGAGCATTGTTGAGTATTGCAGAGTATTGCAGAGTATTGCAGGGTATTGCAGAGTATTGCAGGGTATTGGCAAGGTATTGCAGAGTATGACAGGGTATTGCAGGGTATTGCAGAGTATTTCAGAGTATTGGCAGGGAATTGCTGGGTATTGCAGAGTATTGGCAGGGTATTGCTGGGTATTGCTGGGTATTGCAGAGTATGGCAGGGTTAATTGTCAGTGAGCAGCACTGTGGGCACTACAGATCCAGCCCACAGAGTTGCTGCCACCGATCTTTCCCCTCGTACTGTACTGATCGGTACAGAGAGAGGAGGGAGGAACCGGTTTGTTTAAAAGGTGATAGCTCTCTCATTTGACGGAGCGATCGCGTGGTAAATGGCCATGGATGTTCTCGAAGTGCACACCCCAGGGGGTGCGCAAAAGTGGAATTCTGGGAGGACATCATGGTATGTCCTCCCAGAGTTAAGCAACAGCCCTGTAGCCGTCATTCGGCTATGGGCCGGTTGTTAAGCGGTTAATCTACCTCAAAATGTCCATATTATTTATGCAGTTAGATCACAGTCATTCCAATAAATGGCTCTTTTTTAATAGGCTGTGTCAATGCTGTAAACCAGCAGTTCGAGATGCACAGTTGGTCCATTGGCAAAAAGGAAACATTTTCATGGCATCATCCACCCCCCTTATTTTTGGATTGGCGATGCGTGTGAGATATGCAGATACCTTCTTTTAAGAAAACTCCACTGTGGCTCACACTGGTTTAGTAGAGGGGTTTTTATTTTCTTTAAGCCTACATCACTATAATATGTCTGGTTACTCATTTTCATCAGAGGAAACAAAATAAGCAAGCCAAACCAGGCATTTTATGTATATGACCACCCGTCCGTGTCCCTAGGCCATGGATACACACATTTTTACCTCCATTAGCTGCATTTAGACAAATTGCCAGCCTGGGACTGGAGATGGGACATTCTGTAACCTCCATGAAATGTTTTGTGTTAAGCCTAAACCCATGAGACTATTATACGAATCTGAGTCAGTTTTCTAATTTTAAACTGAATTCTGGATGTTGTACCAAAAAAAAGACAGGCTAAGGACAAAAGACTAGTTACCAGAGTTGCTTGTGGTCTCCATGCAGCTAATCTTTCCACATTACGACTTACCATGCCCTGTTGTGCACTGTGTCTTTGTGTGGAGCTAGCCATCTTCAAGGAAGCAGGGCTTTGGCTTCCTTATAATAGAGCCTCAAGCAGAACAGAGAGCAGCACAGTAGTGACATAACCAAATGTTACCATAAATCTCCTGAGACTAGCAGTAAGAGGAAGCAGTGCCTCAGATCCCACACTGCAGATACAGTGGGTATAAAAAAGAATCGCCCCCCCCCCCCCCACCCTTTAAAATAATGACATTTTGTTGCTTTGCAGCCTTAAGTTTTTGTTTTATCCAGCTGTAATTACTAGTGCAACTTATAATATCCAAGTGAAAAATATAACACCAACAGAAAAAGAAAAAATCAAAAATAGAATTACTGAGTTGGAAAAGGGATCACCCTCATTATGTCAGCATTTTGTTGAATCACCTTTTCATTTAATTACATCCTTTAGTCTGTTGGGATTTGTCTCTACTAACTTTGCACATCTAGACTTTGTAATATTTGCCCCCTATTCTTTGCAGAATTGCTCAAATTCAGCTAAATTTGATGGTGACTATTTATGGACTGCAGTCTTCAACTCATTCCACAGATTTTCAATGGAGTTTAAGTCTGGGCTCTGACTAGGCCATGTAAGTGTAGCGCCGGCTCCTGAAGAGCACACGCTATATATGTTTTGAAAATTAATGTTACTCTAAAAACCGCATCAGTCTGACTGGACTACAGGGTGTTCTGCCTGGCCATGGGGGGCGCTGTCACTTTTGGCAGGCACAAAACACAGTCTAGTTGGGTGCATTAAAGTTACTCTCTTTCAGAACCAGCCCACTGGGAGTGTCGCTCTTGCTGTGCTTTCTGGGAGGGGGTACTTAAGGTGTGGATGTCAGGTGTTTCGGGGTTCCGGTCCAGAAGTATGTTCTGACTTCATGGTCCTGGTCTTCCTGACCAGCTCCCAGGACATCCATGGCCTGGGGTGCGGCTCCACCTAACTTTACATCTTGGGGCTGGCTAGCCCGAGGCAAGGAAACTGAAAGGAGGATTCGGAGGTGGTCTGGTGCTGTCTCGGTTAGTGGAGAGGCCCATTAACTGTGAAGTTATCCAGGGGAGGACTCTTCGGGAGAAGGCCATGCAAGGGTTGGCTTCTTAACAAGAGCCTGGACATGTTGAAGGACCCAAGTGAATCCTATCTCGTGCGTTATCGACAGACTGGCTGCAAGATACTGGTACCACACGAGTGTTCTACAAGCTTTCAAGTTCCCCTCACGGGTTTATAGCAAAGTCTGTGGCATTTGCTTCTGACTCAAACAACCCTGTTGGCTACTAGGCCTGGTGAGAGAAGGACTATCCAATTAGGGTGAGGATCCAGCTGTGAATGGCTATTCTCTGGATTTATTCAAAGAGACTGTGTTGTTAACTACTTTTCGCAAATAAAAATCCCTTTAAGTGGATCTGTCATCAGTCTCTGCAGTTTTTGGGCCATCTACCTCGGGAAACCCCTAGACACATACGAGGTGAAGAAGGTAACAGTAAGCCCAATAAATTCAGCCGCTCCTTCGGGAGTAAGTGCTACATAAGGACATCCTCCTTTTTCTCCTTTCCTTGAACCACTGCGTGGTCATTTTTGCTGTGTGCTTTGGATCATTGTCATGGTGGAAGGTAAACCCTCTTCCCATTGACAGCTTTCTGGCACAGGGCAGCAGATTTTCCTCAAGAATTTGATGGTATTTTGCCCCATCCATTTTTCTTCTATTCTGACAAGTGCTCCAGTGCCCGCTATAGAGAAACACCTCCATTACAGCATATTACCACCACCATGCTTTATTGTAGAAATTATGTTATTTGGATGGTGAGCTGTATTGGATTTCTACCAGACATATCATTAGGTGTTACCAAATAATACAATTTTAGTCTCATCTGAGCATAGCACCTTTTTCCATGTAGCAAAATCAAAATCTTCAAGGTGCGTTTAAGGTGGTCAGATAAGACTAAAATTTATATTTCTATATCCCAATACCAACAGACTAAAGACTGTAATTAACCCTTTCCCGCCGAGCGTACGCACATCTGCGTACTCGGCTTCCGGGGGTTATACCGGGATGATGCCCGCACCTGCAGGCATCATCCCGGTACCGTTTTTTACAGCAGGCGATTGGCTATCCAGGCATAACAACCGATGCGGCTAAAAGCCGCTCGGCTGTTATGCCGGAGGAGCGGGAGGGGACGTCCCCCCCTCCCGCCGCCTCTCGCCGCTGTTACCGGTGCTCCCGCTCGATCGGGAGCACCGATTAAAGATCCGTCGGCTCTGGCTGCTGGGGAGGAACTGGAACGAAGCCGTAATCGGCTTCGTTCCAGTCTCCTCATCGTAAACACGGAAGCGACGTCATGACGTCACTTCCCGTTTACTCGGCTGCCAATGGCGCCGGTTTTAAAAAAATATCCGGTATTCAGAATCGCCGTTTTCGGCGATCTGAATACATTGAAGTGTAAAGGAGGGGTGGGGGGTCTTTTAGACCCCCGATCCCTCCATAAAGAGTACCTGTCACCACCTATTACTGTCACAAGGGATGTTTACATTCCTTGTGACAGCAATAAAAGTGATCAATTTTTTTTTTTTTTTTTTAAACAATTTAGTCATTTAAAAATAAATAAAATAAATAAAAAAATAAAAAAAAAATTTTCAAAGCGCCCGCCGTCCCCGCGAGCTCGCGAAGCAAAGAAAACGCATACGGAAGTCGCGCCCGCGTACGTAAACGGTGTTCAAGTCACACATGTGAGGTATCGCCGCGATCGTCAGAGCGAGAGCAATAATTCTAGCAGTAGACCTCCTCTGTAACGCTAACCTGGTAACCGTAAAAAATTTTTAAAGCGTCGCCTATTGAGATTTTTAGGTACCGTACTTTGTCGTCAATCTACAAGTGCGCGCAATTATAAAGTGTGACATGTTTGGTATCTATTTACTCGGCGTAACATTATCTTTCACATTTCGCAAAAAAATTGGGCTAATTTTACTGTTTTTTTTTTTTTTATTCATGAAAGTGTCCCTTTTCCCAAAAAGTTGCGTTTAAAACACCACTGCGCAAATACCGTGTGACATAAAATATTGCAACAATCGCCGTTTTATTCTCTAGAGCCTCTGCTAAAAAAATCTATATAATGTTTGGGGGTTCCAAGTAATTTTCTAGCAAAAAATATGTATTTTAACTTGTAAACACCAAATTCCAAAAATAGGCTTAGTCATGAAAGGGTTAAAGCAAAATGTGGTCCAACAAAATACCGAGATAAGGGGGTAATCCTTTTTCGAACTCAGTGATTCTGTTTTTAAAATTTTGATATTTTTTCTGACATGTTGGTGTTATATCTTTCACTTAGATGTTATAAGTTGCACTAGTAAATACAGCTAGATAAAACAAAACCTGTGTCTGTCTTCAGACTGCAAAGCAACCAAATGTAATTAATTTAAAGGGGGTGATTCTTTTCTGTACCCTCTGTATATAGCTATAAGGTTGTAGGCACAGAAGTGCTTAGACGCAGTCACCAACCAAGAAGTGCACAGCAATTCTAAACAAGAGAGATTTTTCTGGATATTGCTTGGGTACAATAAATATTTGTACGTTTTACTTATAACAAAGAAAATATTTATTTTATGTTTAGTTCCACTTTAAAATTGTTCATACAAGAAACAACACAGGTGTGTCACAGGAGGGTAAATTTACTACACAGATGCTTGTAATACAACTTATGACTAGGGATGAACCAAACATACCAGGGTTCAATGCAAGGTGAGTTCACAGAACACTGGCACTGCTGTATGAGACCTGGACAAGCAAATCGGTGTCAGTAAGGTCCATGTCCGTTTCCCCTTCCCTATTTTCCTTAACTGCTTCCCGACTGGCGCACGATGATGTATGTTGGCAGAATGGCATGGACAGGCAAATGGGCGTACAGGCAGGTCCCTTTGAATTTGCCACCATGCCATTGCGTGCGCGCGTGCTGGTCGGGTCCCCCGTGAGTCCGACCGCGGGTCCTGCGGACTCGATCGCCGTGGGGATACCCACGATCGTCTCAAAAGGAGGAAGAACTGGAGATGCCGATGTAAACAGCATCTCCCCATTTTGCCTAGCAACAAGTGACACTGATCTCTGCTCCCTCTGATTGGAGCAGAGATCAGTGATCTGTAAAACACAGTCCAGCCCCCCACAGTTAGAAACACGCCCCTAGGACACACTTAACCCCTACACTGCCACTTCCTGTTTAAACCCTTCACTGCCAGTGTCATTTACACAGGAATCAGTGCATTTGTATAGCACTGATTGCTGTATAAATGACAATGGTCCCAAAAATGTATCAAAAATGGCCGATGTGTCAGCCATAATGTCGCAGCCACAATAAAAATCACTGATCACCGCCATTACTAGAAAAAAAAATTATTAATAAAAATGCCATAAAACTATCCCCTATTTTGTAAACGCTATAACTTTTGCGCCAACCAATCAATAATCTCTTATTGCAATTTTTTTACCAAAAATATGTAGAAGAATACGTATCGGCCTAAACTGAGGAAAAAAAATGTTTTTTTAATATATTTTTTGGGGTTATTTATTATAGAAAAAAGTAAAAAATAATGCTTTTTTTTTTCAAAATTCTCGCTCTTTTTTTGTTTATAGCGCAAAAAATAAAAACCGCAGAGGTGATCAAATACCACCAAAAGAAAGCTCTATTTGTGGGGGAAAAAAAGGATGTCAATTTTGTTTGGGAGCCAAGCCGCAAGACCGTGCAATTGTCAGTCAAAGGGACGCAGTGCCGAATCGCAAAAAGTGCTCTGGTCTTAAGCCAGCAAAATGGTCCAGGGATGAAGTGGTTAATTATGTCATAACTAAAGTCCAGGTGCTGACTCCATATCCCATTGATGTCAATGGAAGCCAAATAAAAAAAAAATAATATACAATTTATAGGCTAATAGACAGAGGATCATCAAACAAATGGCATGGCTGTAGAAATACAATTACTATATACTGTAGTTTATAATGGTCATCTGCCGCATGAACACTCAAACAGCCAAAGTTCAGTCCAAACTTGATTTGGGACTGAACCTTAAGCTCATCCCTACTTATGACCTGTTTCCAACTGAATGGTTGCCTTGAGAAACAAATCAGATGTTTGCTTTTATTTTGTAGCTGTACTTAAATGGAAAGTATGCTATGGCCATCACCTCCACCTTCTCTTACTTTTAAGCACATGTTGTTTTTTCTTTCTTTTACATTTTTACATCAGGCCTGTTCTTTTGCCATTTGCCATTTGCCAATTAGGCTTGAAATTAGTTGTGTCTCGTATATTTGCCTCTATCCAAAGCTCTCAGTGTGATTTTTTTTCTGCTTCCTTGTTCCTTTGTTATCAGCAGTCACCTCTGACAGCTTTTCCCTGACACCAAGAGAAAAGAGTTCTCTGTGTAGTAGGTGAAGGGGAGGGTGTGTCCCTCCTTTCCAATCAGGCTCAGAGTTCTTCTTCCTGAGCTGTGCAGTGTGTGAATTCAGATCCCTGCCCCCTTCCTTATGCCGCTGAGAGAGGTTGACAGATTCTGCGCAAATTCTGAGTTTTACAAGACTTTAAAGAACATATGGCTGCAGATAAATAGGTACAGCTTCAGTGAGTATACGTAGGGGTTTACAACCACTTTAACTGCTTGTTTTATATGTTTTTATATGTGTTGACTGCATTAGCTGTTGTCTTGCCAAAATTTTAGTGTCCTGGAAGCTTCCTGAGCAGTGAACTGATTAATTGGTGTTACCAGTTTTCCTATCTTATTTCTGTGAACTACAAAAGAGCAAATCTTTATGTAATGGCGATGAAGTGTGGAGAAGAGCTTAGTAGTCCAAATCAGGAGAGCAGCCTAATGACAGCCAGGGCTCCTGCCTTAATACAGTGGAGATGAGTGTAGTCATAATAAGGCAGGAAGTTTGTCATTCCCAGAATTACCAGATGAAAATAAAGGAAAAAAAACCTGCTAGGACAATACTGACAATACTGAAACAACCATATCTAAGGACTGGTAGGCTGCAATCTTTAAAGTGATTGTAAAGTCTCGTCTTGAAAAAAAAACAAAATAAAAACATGTTATATTTACCTCCTCTGTGCAGTTGGTTTTATTGCACAGAGCAGGCCTGATCCTCCTCTTCTCGGGTCCCTCTTTGCTGCTCCTGGCCCCTCACTCCTATCAAGTGCCTCCCCCCCCCCCCGCAGGCAGGTTGCTATGGTGGCACCGGAGCTGCACAGAGCTGCCATTCGGCCCCGCCCCCTCCTTCCCCTGATTGGCTCACTGACTTTGATTGACAGCCACGGGAGCCAATGGCACTGCTGCTGTGTCTCAGCCAGTCAGGAGGGAGAGACCCAGACAGCCAAGGGATTTGTGGACATCGCTGGACAGAGAGGGGGCTCAGGTAAGTTTTAGGGGGTGCTGGGGATGCTGCTACACAGAGAAGGTTTTTTTTTTATCTTAATGCATTTTATGCATTAAGATAAAAAAAAACCTTCTGCCTTTACCACTCCTTTAATCTTGGGTTTAAACACACTTTAAGTAGCCTGTCTTCAACCATTTCTGTTGTCCTAGTAATTAAAAAAGTTACTTATTCAAATTAAAATTTCACTATAGGAGTGAGGGGTCAAAACCTACTGTAGGGCAAAATTTTAGTTAACCGCTTGCTGATCACCCTATAGCAGTTTTACTGCAACAGGTTGGCAGCTGGGCACTTGATCACAGATATATACGTGATTGTGCAGATCCACCAGCGGGGGGCATGCACGCATGCATTTCATGCACCCCTTTACAGAATTCAGACCATGCAGTTCAGATGAACAATAAAGAACTTTTACTGAAGTAGTTAAAGGTAGCACACAAACAGTTCTCAAAGATATACTTTCTGTACAATGTTCTCTAGTGCCCCATGAAGTTGTCATACCTTAGGCAGATGGCAAAGTCCAAAAAATAAATCCTTTCAAGTATCCATTTAGGCAGTCAATCCACTGAAAATAGCAGTAAACACCTAGAGTCTATGAACTGGTGATATCCACAAAAGACAGTAAGCACATTACTTGCAGCTGTAAGTTCCTATATGTAGTACCCTGGTGTTTAGGCAGGGTTGCTCCTAAATTTACCTGCCAGGTATAGCTACCTTGGTCTATTGTTAGGGATCAATTGATTCCACAAGTCTGTAGATGCTGCACTTCTCCCTTCTGCCACTAGGTGGCCGAGTACGTAGTGGCATTAGGTATGAGAAGGGCATTGCAAGGTCAGATTATGGGTGTATGGGGTATGCCAGACAATGGGCAAGGGTTTTCTTAAATCCCTTGGCCTGCTGGGAAAACCTATATATTTAGGTGGAGTCAGGTGATCAGGGTTCTGTGACACCTGGACGGCTGTTTGGGCCTATCCTGGGCACATCTGGCTGCTAGGCTCAGCTGTCTGAGGACCTGTCCAGAAGCAAGAGAACAGCTCAGGGTTGGGATTGCGGCTTGCAGTCTAACCAGAAGTGATGGTTCTGCTGGCTGGAGAACCTGACGTGGTTGGAGGTAAAGAAGAAGCTGTCGCCATTAAGGGACCATCCACCTTATTACCAGGGACCACAGTGAGTATCTGAAGCAAGTACCGGAGCAGTAATCTCACCAACTGGGGACGGTGAAGAATCGGGAAACTTCAGCGGGTATCAAACCAGGGATCCAGCCAGCGGAGGTGCTGTTTGCAGAGCAGCCTTGTATGTCAATCCAGGAACCGAGCAGGCCAGTGGGGTGAAGTTAGAGAAGTATCTTGAGTTCCAAGCTAGTCACACAGCTTGAGGAAGATACTGCAGTGAAGATTAGAGGAGCTCAAGGGATCCAGTGACAGTGAGTCTAGTGAGAGACTGGGAGCTCAGTGGGCTGAAGAACTTCAAGAAGTGATTGTAGTGGAAATGAAGGAACTATTACACTTTGTTAGGAACTGTTAAACACTGTTGCTATAGGAGCCAGCATTCCTACACATGCAGATGTGGCGTCTCGCTGGATGCCTGGCCCTGCATGGCTGTCCTCCTGTTGAACTCTCGGAGTCTGGCAATTAATCTTGCAAATAACTAAGGGTATCCTGGCCCTAAACCCTCTCCCCCAAAGTTCTGTTAAGAGAAATAAAATCTCTTTTGCATTCAAGAATTGTCTGTCTCCCAATGACTCGAACTACTTTGTACCCACTGTGCCTCACAATCCACCATATACAGAAGGATGTCAGCTATCTCTAGCCCCAGAGGTTCTCATTAGACTGAAAGAGGCTGGGGGCCTTGCTACATATAGATCCACATGCTCCAGACCCCACTGGGAACCCCCAACTAGGCTCCTTCTAGGGGGGCTCAGGCCGACAGCATAACGGCTACATTTTGGCAGTCTTTCCCCTAATCGACCTCCTAAGGCACTAATGAGCCCCTGTTTATATGTTGTGAATTGCAAGGGGCGGCAACCTTCTAAAAAAACCTGCCCAGCATTGTTAACCTTTCCGTCTGAGACACCACCAGCTCAGCGGGTCGACCAGGGACACAAGTCGCAACAAGATACATTGTAACACTTAGTCTGTACACATAAACACAGTTGACCTGAGTAACCCCAGAACTTGAAATGTAGCAAAATAAAACGCTTTTAACATATTAACACTTTAGAACCCTCTTGGAAGCACCTGCTTACGTATGCATAGCCACACATCACTTAAATTCCACTCTATAGTAAAGTCCCCCCTTTTTGATAGAAATGATAGCCCTTAGAACTGTGTAGAGAAGAGAACATGAAGTACAACTAAAGCATCCTGTATGTCAAGCTAAACAAGTACAAAATGGAGATACTAAGTGAAGCACAAGTCCCAAAAAGTAAACACAAAACTTCCTTTGTGCCTCACATGCTTCCCCTCCCAGACACTGCAGCTCACAGTGGTAGCGTTTCAGCAACTGCTGCAAATCCAGAAAGCAGTGGGCAGCCTAGGTGTGATCAGCTGCTGATTGACGATCTTTTTATTCAGCAGTGACAATGCTGATAGCCACTCTGCAAAATATATTTCATCCCATTGTAGTGCAAGCAGCTCCAGGCTACATGAGAGTGCCAACTCGGCTCTAAAATTAACCACTTCCCAACCAGCGCACACCGATGTACGTCGGCAGAATTGCACTGGTTGGGAAAGGGCGTACAAGAAGTGGCGCTGCGGGCAAGTGTGCCCGCCGCATTCTCAGTGATTGTGACTGTTGGCCCAGCAGACTCGATGTACGCCGGGTGCCTGCGATCATGTCATGGAGAGGTAGAATGGGGAGATGCTTTTGTAAACAGAGCATTTCCCCGTATAGCCTAGTGACAGGACAGAGATCACTGCTTTCTGTCATCTAGAGCAGTGATCGCTGTCATGTGTGTTGTAGCCCCTGCCCCACAGTTAGAATCACTCCATAGAACTCACTTAAACCCTTCATCGCCCCTAGTGGTTAACCCCTTCACTGTCAGTGTCGCAAACCAATTAATATACATTTATTGTGATTTTTTTTTTACCAAAAATATGTAGAAGAATACATATCGGCCTAAACTGAGCAAAAAAAATTGCTTTTTTATATATTTTTGGGGGATATTTATTATAGCAAAAAGTAAAAAATAATAATTTTTTTCAAAATTGTCACATTTTTTTGTTTATAGCGCAAAAAATAAAAACCACAGAGGTGATCAAATACCACCAAAAGAAAGCTCTATTTGTAGGAAAATAAGGACGTCAATTTTGTTTGGGTACAATGTTGCATGACCACCCATTTGTCAGTTAAAGCTACGCAGTGCTGAATCGCAAAAACTGCTCTGGTCAGGAAGGGGGTAAATCCTTCCGGGGCTGAAGTGGTTAAAGAGGAGGTCATCCCCCCCACAAAATATTAAAAGTCAGAAGCTACAAAGCTGCTGACTTTTAATATATTGACACTTACCTTCAAGGGAGCCTGCGATATTGGCACCCCAGCCGATCTTTGGAACAGCTGCAGTGTGCACCACCGCCATTCCTGGTAAGGGGAACCCAGCAGTGAAGCCTTTCGGCTTGACAGCTGCTTACCAATTGCGCATGCGTGAATCGCGCTGCACTTCTTAATTGGCCCAGCGGCGTAGGAAGGAGGAGGGGGGGGCGAACTTCAGAGAGACAGAGCTGCGGTGCCCTCTTTGGAAGTGGGGAACGGAACCTGTCAAAGACCCCCCGAAAAGTGATAAATGTGGCACTGCAGGTGGGGAGGAGACGGATAAGCGGATGTTCCTAATTGGAACAATTAATCCATTGGATCCTTTAGTAAATATTTGCCAGTGTTAAAAACGTCAAAGAGGAATACTCTGTCAAAAAGTTGGTTTATTTCTACCTCTCTAGTGGGTGGTGTGTTTAATCTTTGCCCTCTTGGAGAGCTGCTGCTGAAACTTCTGGATGTGCAAAATAGTGTTTCCTGCTGGGTGCCATAGTTACTTCTGCTTACCTGTAAGAGTCACACTCTGCTGACTTTTAATATTAAGATACTTCCCTGTCCTGGAATCCAGCGATGTCAGCACCCCAGCCAATGTTTCCATTGGCTCTAAGGTGCTGCCGCCATTCGTGGTAAGGGAAACCAACAGTAAAGCCTTTTGGATTCACAGCTGGTCCCCTACAGCACATGCAGTGGTGGAAGAAGGAGGAAGGGGGCTAAACTTCCGAGTGATCTCGCCAGAGAACTCTTGGAAGTGGGGATGGGTACCTGTCAAAAACAGGTACCCGCTCCTCCACGAAAGGTACCAAATGGGGAACCGGTGGGGGGAAGGCAGATAAGCAAAGCTTCCACTGAAATTGGAGTCAATGAGAGGAAGAACAGCTGTGAGGACAACTATCTGTCACACCTGGAAGTGGTCTGGAGCTCTTTAAGATAGGTTCTTTGATCTAGTGGCAGGGTTACTTTATTGACAGCCAGGCAATAAGCACATAGTGCTTATTGCATAACCACATTATGTAAGTAACTCAGTTAAAATAAACGGAGTTACTTAACACAGTTACTTTAGAGGGTAACGAGTAATCTAACTGATTATTCTTCCCCCCATGGTAACTCAGTTCCCATTACTTGTGCAGCGTTACCGCAATTACATCTACCTCCCGAGAGGCCCACCGTGGTCGTGCTGCCTGGACGTTTGTTCCGCCACGGGGAGGGGGGCTTTCACCCGCTGAGCTGAGAAGAGGATGAGGCTCAGAGAGACTGTCTGGACCGCCCTATCCCGTCCCCTGCCTATCCAGAGCGAGAGAATGTATCGATCCATTCCTTCCCCTAGTACAAGCACCTCCCTTACAGTAGTAAAGCATTGGTCAGGCACACATTTAACCCTTTGATTGCCCCTGATGTTAGCCTCTTTCCAGCCAGTGTCATTAGTAAAGTGATAGTGCATATTTTTAGCTCTGATCACTGTATTAGTGTCACTGGTCCCCCAAAAGTGTCAAAAGTGTCAGTTAGTGTACCGACTGTCAGCTGCAAAATCACAGTCCTGCTATAAGTCGCTGATCACCGCCACTACTAAAAAAATAAAAAAATTGAAAAAAACGAAATAAAAATATCCTATCGTTTCTAGACGATATAACTTTTCCAAAAAACCAATCAATATATGCTTATTGGTATAAAAAAAAATATATATATATATGTAGCAGAATACATATTGGCCTAAATTGATGAAGAAATGTTACTTTTTTTTACATTCTTTTAATGGATATGTTTTGGAGCAGAAAGTAAAAAATATTGTATTTTTTTTTTTTCAAAATTGTTGGCCTTTTTTTGTTTATAGCGCAAATAAAAACCGCAGAGGTGATCAAATCCCACCAAAAGAAAGCCACATTTGTGGGAAAGGACATACATTTTATTTAGGTACAGCATCGCACGACCATGCAGTTGTCAGTAACACAGTGCCGTATCACAAAAAATGGCCTGGTCATGAAGGGGGGTACATTTTATGGAGGTCAAGTGGTTAAAGTACTGATCTAAAAGCCTGATGTGCATGGTCACATAGGCTAATGTCGTGTACACACGATCAGAATTTTGTTCGGAAAAAGCTCTGATGGTTTTCCCGACGGAATTCTGATGGGATTTCGCTCAAGCTGTCTTTGCATACGCACGGTCACACCAAATTCCGTCCGTCAAGAACACGGTGATGCACAACGCATACGATGGGACTAGAAAAAGGAAGTTCAATAGCCGGTAGCCAATAGCTTCCGTCTCGTAGTTGAATCTGAGCATGTGTGATTTTTTGTGCGTCGGAATTGCATACACACGATCGGAATTTCCGTCTGAAAAATTGAGAACCTGCTCTCAATCTTTTGCTGGCCAAAATTCTGACCGTGTGTACGCGGCATAACAGTGGCATTTATCCTGCACCCATGTGCATGAAGCTTAAACAAATAGGGGAAAAGCCCAGTTGCAAAAGTGAAACGCCTTCATTATGGATTATGTGATGAGGTCAGAAACACAACTACTGCATGAAAGTTTTGTCACTATTTGCACTATTAAGCTATAAATCAATAGTTAACCAACAAATAATTTGATTTGAATGATTTGTTTTAATTATTGAACAAAAAGTGGATTTTAACTTTAGTCAGAAGAGCTGAAAGCCAAAATATATATATATCTGTATATATGGTTATCAAGTTTTGGGATGAGGTACCACAAATGTATGTTCCTTCCACACAGAACACTATATAGAAAAAAATATATCTATATAGTGCAGAATTCTTTTTTTTTATCAGTAACATGATGGCATAATTTTAATCATGCTACAACAACCCATACATGACATTAAAAATTAGGTGACTATATATTAAATAAAAAATAGAAGAAGAAAACAAATCAATTACAAAGTGTAATAGAATGGTCACATAGACTAGTTTTTTAAACCTGTACAGTGAGATACACCAGATGAACCCTGAAACATTTCATTATTGTTAATTATGCTGTATGGAGGAATATATCCTTCCCCAAAATGTTATAGCATGCATGTTTTTTTTTCAAAAGCACAATAATACAATTAAAGTCTGACTGCAACATTAATCATACTAATTAATGTATTTTTTCAATTTCAATTGACTTTTAACATATCTCCAAAACAGATCACTGTTTTTCGAATGGGATCAGAAGGTCAGCAAGATATTGAAATGGCAATTTTAACAGCTCTTTTAAAAGGTACATGACTAATGTATTGCTGTGTTTTCCATAGGCTAATTATATATAGACATGGCTAGGCAGTTTACTTCAATAACTCTTACTTTTACTTAAAGTAGAATTTCAGCCCCAATATAACTAGTCTTAAAAATGTCCCCTCACCCCTCCTAAGACCTATGCTGACATAGCTGTGTAAATATAGATGCATACTTAAATATTCTCAGCCAGCTGTGGTCTGGTCACATAATCTCCTGTGTCAGCCAGTGGTGGCTGCAAGGAAGAGGAGGAGCACTTGACTACAGGTTGGAAAGCCTGGGAGCGATGACATCACCCATAAGTTCCCATGTTCCTATGTCACCACTGGCTGACACAGGGAAGCCTGAGCCGGGTCACGTGAATGGAATGGAGGGGGCTGAAAATAGGTATGTTTTTACACAGGCTAGTCAGCATAGGTGTTAGGAGGAGAAGGGGACATTTTTAAAACTAGGCTGGAAGTCTACTTTAACCCAAATGTATCCATCCTCAAAGTACATAATATGGCATTATTATAAGTTTCTTTGGTTCATTCCACAATATCCAGTAGCTATTCATATAGTAAGGCTGCATTTCATAAATATATTTTGCCTATAATTTTTCAGCATTTCCAGTTTGGTGCACTGGATACTTAAGCAGCTTGTCCAGACAAAAGGGACATAGATAGGTACTCAATAATGCTTTCAAAGTTGATGGTTTAACTTTGCTGTCATGCAAATTTACTCAGGAGAAAGGATTTCTGTTGCAATGCTGAAAATATTGCATTAGCATACTACCTAACCCATTCTTCTTAAAGGTGGCTATATGCAGGATGAGGCTGACTGTCACAAAATGGCCCTTTGTTGCAAAAAAGTGATCAAAGAACAAAAGAAAATTTCCAGGGATCTAACAGCCTTCAGATTTTCTTCCAATTCTCTATTCATGAGGGATTAACAGAGATAATTCAATACTCCCCTATACTGCCTCATAAACTGTTATTGGTAGATTTGTGGATATGTTGAATGAAACCCATGTGAAGGCAATACAAGCCGTTCAGGAACTTCCATTGTAGACATATGCCCTCCAAACACAATAGGATTTCTAAATAATTTATAAATTTTTCATATTTTCCAGAAGTTTCGGTCTGTATATGATTGATTAGCTTCCCCCATGCCTTTTCATGGTGCATACAATACTCTAAACAATAAAAAAAATATATATATATATATATATATATATAAAAAAGTTATCTTTTTTTTTTTCACAAGGTACAAATGCCTCTGCACCAGACCAGCTTAGTTTAGCATTAGCCTGGAATCGGGTCGATATTGCACGCAGCCAAATTTTTGTTTTTGGACACCAATGGCCGGTAAGGTTTGTTTTTTTAATCCTGTAAGAAAGCTAGTCATTAATTATGTGTATGTATGTGTACATCCAGAGAAGCATTTAACAATAAGGAACATTTTTTTAAATACAGAATATGATGTGCTAGCAAAATGTATTTAGTCTAACTATTTACGTTTCAAGACTTGCTCCTTTGTCTGGTGGTTATAAACTATAGATGAATTTTTTTTTACTTTCTTTAGAACTTGTGGGATATGGTGATAAGTATAGAATATTGAAAGGGATTTTTATGATTTGAAAAAACGTTACCCTTTCATATAGAAATATGCACTCCTGCCATTCAGAATACTGGGCAAAGAAATGTGAACTATTATTATTACTCTCAGCAGACTCAGCACGATCTACTAGTTAAATATTACATTATGGCTTCTTTACACAAATATTATGGCAATTTAGGAGCATGTGCTATTTGTTGGGACTAGAAAATACTTTTGATTATCAAACGATCAATTTTCTAAACAGTT
Organism: Lithobates pipiens; assembly: GCF_037356315.1. NCBI lineage: Eukaryota > Metazoa > Chordata > Amphibia > Anura > Ranidae > Lithobates > Lithobates pipiens. The sequence continues at coordinate 95,848,889 of NW_027507903.1, read as the reverse complement.
TTTGAGTTAAAGCCTTCAATGGTAGTTTTCCCTAAATTCAAATAAAACAATATTCTGTTTTAATGTTAATGTTTTAATTTATATTGTGATGCCAGCCTTTAGGAAGCCTTACAGCAGCTGATGGGTCTGCTCAGGAAAGAGAAAAGCGATCACCTGCGCCTCAAACTAAAGCACCAAGAGGGAAGGGTAAAGGCAAAAAGAAAGGAAAAGGCAAAGAGGAGCCCGAAGAAGAGACTGACCCCAGGAAGATTGAGCTTCTGAATTGGGTACTTTTTTACATTTAATTTGTTCATTTTATTTACTTTCCAAAAAGACTTTGTAGTTAAAAAAAAATTTTTTTTCCAGATTTATGTAAAGATTATTCAGTCTGGTTTTTTTTTTCTTTAGCTTTCTGGGCATTAACCTCTTTCTGAGATTTGTTGTTTACAAGTTAAAAATTGTTTTTTTTTCTAGAAAATTACTTGGAACCCCCAAACGTAAATTTTTTTTTTTTTTTAAGTCAACGTCCAACTCTTTTAATACTTCGTGTTGACAACAAAGGGATATATATATATATATATATATATATATATATATATAGTGCCTTGCGAAAGTATTCGGCCCCCTTGAACTTTTCAACCTTTTGCCACATTTCAGGCTTCAAACATAAAGATATAAAATTTAAATTTTTTGTGAAGAATCACCAACAAGTGGGACACAATTGTGAAGTGGAACGAAATCTATTGGATAATTTAAACTTTTTTACCAAATAAAAAACTGAAAAGTGGTGCGTGCAAAATTATTCGGCCCCTTTACTTTCAGTGCAGCAAACTCACTCCAGAAGTTCAGCGAGGATCTCTGAATGATCCAATGTTGTCCTAAATGACTGATGGTGATAAATAGAATCCACCTGTGTGTGATCAAGTCTCTGTATAAATGCAAGAGCATCATGAAGACCAAGGAACACACCAGGCAGGTCCGTAATACTGTTGTGGAGAAGTTTAAAGCTGGATTTGGATACAAAAAGATTTCCCAAGCTTTAAACATCCCAAGGAGCACTGTGCAAGCCATCATTTTGAAATGGAAGGAGTATCAGATCACTGCAAATCTACCAAGACCTGGCCGTCCCTCTAAACTTTCAGCTCAGACAAGGAGAAGACTGATCAGAGATGCAGCCAAGAGGCCCATGATCACTCTGGATGAACTGCAGAGAACTACAGCTGAGGTGGGAGAGTCTGTCCATAGGACAACAATCAGTCGTACACTGCACAAATCTGGCCTTTATGGAAGAGTGGCAAGAAGAAAGCCATTTCTCAAAGATATCCATAAAAAGTCTCGTCTAAAGTTTGCCACAAGCCACCTGAGAGACACACCAAACATGTGGAAGAAGGTGCTCTGGTCAGATGAAGCCAAAATCAAACTTTTTGCCCACAATGCAAAACGATATGTTTGGCGTAAAAGCAACACAGCTCATCACCCTCAACACACCATCCCCACTGTCAAACATGGTGGTGGCAGCATCATGGTTTTGGCCTGCTTTTCTTCAGCAGGGACAGGGAAGATGGTTAAAATTGAGGGGAAGATGGATGCAGCCAAATACAGGACCATTCTGGATGAAAACCTGTTGGAGTCTGCAAAAGACCTGAAACTGGGACGGAGATTTATCTTCCAACAAGACAATGATCCCAAACATACAGCAAAATCTACAAAGGAATGGTTCACAAATAAACGTATCCAGGTGTTAGAATGGCCAAGTCAAAGTCCAGACCTGAATCCAATCGAGAATCTGTGGAAAGAGCTGAAAACTGCTGTTCACAAACGCTCTCCATCCAACCTCACTGAGCTCGAGCTGTTTTGCAAGGAAGAATGGGCAAGAATTTCAGTCTCTCGATGTGCAAAACTGATAGAGACATACCCCAAGTGACTTGCAGCTGTAATCGCAGCAAAAGGTGGCTCAACAAAGTATTAACGCAAGGGGGCCGAATAATTTTGCACGCCCCACTTTTAATTTTTTTATTAGTTAAAAAAGTTTCAAAAATCCAATAGATTTCGTTCCACTTCGCAATTGTGTCCCATTTGTTGGTGATTCTTCACAAAAAATAAAAATTTTATATCTTTATGTTTGAAGCCTGAAATGTGGCAAAAGGTTGAAAAGTTCAAGGGGGCCGAATACTTTCGCAAGGCACTGTATAAATATATATATATATATATATATATATATATATATATATATATATATATACTGTATAGACATAATTTATTAATATATATTTGTGTAGGGAGGAATTACGGTAGAATTTCACATTTGATGATGGCATGACATGCTGAGATTTGCTTAGTGATGTAGGCTCTACTGGACCTAAAGTAAAGGTTGACCTAAACCATAGTGTGGGACATTTATTAGTAGGAAGCCCTGGAGCACAAATTGAGGGGCCTGTGTTGAGCAGCTACTGCTGCGCACATTGCTGGAGGATGGTAGGGTCTGGATTCTATATAGCGACCAACAGCACATGGTACTGTGAGACAATGAGAAGATAGGTGTAGCAGTCCTAAGCTGCCCATGCACCAATACAATTTTGTTAAAAAATTTAAATGTTCAGGAATGTTTGATTTTCTAATGGTTAGTGGGGTCAAATTGAGGATTGTTGTCTACAACAGTAATGAAAAAATTGAGAGGAGCAGGATAGAAATTATTTTCTCAAACAAACAAAATTTTAACTGTCAACTGTCTGTCTGTCGAACTGTGTGTGCAAGCTTCTTTTCCAGATAGTGCCTGTTGCTTGTCCCTTTATGTTCATTTTTTCTGTTACTTCAAAAGCAATCCTACTTGACTATCTGGTCAAAATGTTAAACTTCTGTTAGTTGTTGTATGTGTATTTAAAAGGTTTTTCTGCAGCATTAGGTAAATAAACAAATCATAATTGAATGATTGAATGTTATCGATGCATGGACAGTAGGGATGCACTGATACAGGTGTTTTAAAGACTAGTAACATCTGTCAGAGATCTAGCTATTGACCCCTCTATGTAAGCTGGAGTAACACTTTAATAATGTTTTGTAACTTTTTCTAAGGTGAATTCCCTAGAACAAGCAATGATGGATGCCCTGGTTCTAGATCGGGTGGATTTTGTAAAGCTTTTAATTGAGAATGGTGTTAACATGCAGAGGTTTCTCACTATTCCAAGATTAGAAGAACTGTACAATACAGTAAGTAATGCAAACCTATGTTTTGACAGTGAAAGATAAATGATACACAAATGTTTGTTTTTTTCATTCACATACATACAGTGCAAACCGAGCTTGGTACAATGCAGACTATTGTGTTCATTGGTTAATGTTCTTTTCTTTCACCAAACCCACTGTAACCTTATCCATATACACACAGGAGCATGAATTATCATAAGCACATATTTATATTAGCAAAGGTTCCATTCCTAAGAGCTCCTGGTGACAGAAATGTATTGTAATATTTAAAAAAAGAGGTTTCAAACAAATTACTATGTTAAATTAGGTTTAATTAGGATCAACGGCATGCTTCCCCCTCTTGAACCATACCAGGCCATATGCCCTCAACATGGGAGGCTACCTTGCCAGAGGGATCATCCTGGCAGAGCACATTGTCCCCATGTCAATGAGGGCAAGGGCCTCTTCCATACAACCCTGACCTGGTGGTTGTGGAGGTCTGTAGGTAAAGGGCTTATCGGAATCTGGGGTCCAAACGCCCAAACAGCCAAGGTTCAGTCTGAACTTGACCAAACCTTAAGCTCATGCCTATTCAGGACTATCATGTTATACCCCCTTCATTACAATGTCATTTTTCAGTTTTCAGTGCTGTGATAATTTTCTGACTTTTACTCGATCATGCAGCAGCTAAATTCATTTCATATAATTTTTGAGACAAGTTGGGCTTCCTTTTACTGCTTTACCCCAGAATGACCCCTTTTTGGAAAGTAGACATCCCAAGGTGATCTAATTTTTGGCCACATTTGTTTTTAAATGATAAAACAAGTTGGTATTGAAGGGGTTAAAAAATACAAAAAGATGCTCCTAACCTTTAAAAGTTGCCCATTGAAGTCAAGCACAAGTCTTCCATTCTTAGTGACAAAAAAGTTGAAAGGATGAAAAGCCGAAAGGTTGAAATTGCATTGAATTAAAAATGTATTGTGTGCAATGGCTAGATGTCATGGATGAAGTAAAAACACTTTAGCCTCCCCCTAAAAAAAAAACAAGCCCACTACATTGGTGGTGAATGTCAAGTTAAACCCCCCAAAACAATTACACAATCATTGGTGGCCTGTGGCATTTTAAAAAACCCCACCCCTTGTCAGGTCACCTTGAGGCGAGGTGACAGATGCACACCGTAGGGATCAGGAGTGCACCGCAAGGTTGTGGACCCTATGGCTGACTGCTGCGGACGGAAGACAGGTCCCACCGGGGTTAGAGCATAAGATTCCCTGGGGCGCGGAGTCTAAGAGCCAGCAGGTGTTCACCAGAGCCTCGAGTGGTGAGGATGGACTTGGCTGCAACTGGCTCCAGGTCGCGACCCCCAGGGTCCCCCAGCTCACACCCTCAGTAGGCAACAGGAGGATAGGGATGGTGAGGGACAAAGCCAAGGTCGGGGCCACAAGCAGACGGGAATAGTCAGAGACACGCCAAAAGGTCAGGATCACAGGCCAACAGGGATAGTCAAAAACATGCCAAAGTCGGTAACGGAACAACAGAAGAGCACACGGCAGGTAAAAGGAAGCTAAACACACAAAGGAATACACAATGGTTGATCAGCACTGTTGGTCTGCAGTGCACAGGTTAAATGAGGTTCCCTGATAGGGCCTGGGGTGGAGCCATGCTTAGAGGAGAGGTTAAAAAACCACAAGGTGGAAGTGGCTGGCCTCTTAGTCTGAACACATGAGGGGAGGTAAGCAAACAGGAAGATCACTGCATAGCCATGACACCCCTTCCCCATATTTGGTGGTCACTTTAAATTTCCCCAAAGCAAACCTATGATATTTTCAAAAATATTATTTATTTAAAAAAAAAAATAATTAAAACAAAAAAAAGGGAATTATAAAAAAATATCAAGTGCTGCTTAATATCTTGTCAACTAATGTACTAATGTTGACAGGATATTAAGCAGCACTTGATATGTTTTTATAATTCCCTTTTTTTTTGTTTTAATTTTTATTTTTTTAAATAAATAATATTTTTGAATATATTGTTTTTTATTTTTTTATTTTTGCCTAAAAAGTCCAACAGAACCAACACTTTTCCTTGAGGTCTTTTGTGTGAAGGTTTCTCTTTTCCCCTTTTCCCTTCTCCCTTACAATTTTTTTGAAGTTATGATTAGGACGTGGCAATTGTTTTTTTTTACTTTTTAGTGTATCCACAGATACCACCCTGTGAAGATACACACCCCTATTTAATGTTAAACCTATGATATTGTTGATCAGTGGCCCCTTATACACTCCCTGCCACCCCACCAAAGCAATCACACGGTACAAAGTCACTCCAATCAGCTCTGTGCCTTTAGCTGATCCCCGCACCTGTCTAACAGCCGCAGAGTAGTGGCTTTATGTAAAACAAAAGGACATATCAGTAAGTCTACCTGTCCAAGTGAAGGCACCATCTGGCCATTTAGTTACAATGGCCTGACATATGGAAGCTAAAACTGAACTTCAGGCAAGCAGCTAAATACATAGTTTAAATTGAACCAGCAGGAAGGGGAAAGACATCTTTGTGTTAGCTCCAAATCGCCTAAAATTCCATATCAAGTAGCCTTGCCAGTGATAATCTGTACTATCTTTCTATTATATTATAGGCAGTGAGCTTGTATATATTACATTTATCTAAATACATTTTAAGAGAAATCTGTGACCTCATAGTGTATGTTCCCAACCACTGATTATTGTTTTCTGTTTCAGAGACTGGGTCCACCAAATACTCTCCATTATCTTGTAAGAGATGTAAAAAAGGTAAATGATTTATTCAAAGCAAAATCTATGAATTGTAATAAACTTCAAATATAATTGCTGCCCATAAGGCTATAAGTAGAGAAACAGATTTTGCTATCATCTTCTGGTATTTCGTTTCTTCCCACAGAACATATGAATGGTATATCACTATTATATTTTATTATATCATTATTTTAGATAGATATAGATAGATAGATAGATAGATAGATAGATAGATAGATAGATAGATAGATAGATAGATAGATAGATAGATAGATAGGTAAATAGCAATCAACAATATTTTATCCAGAGTGCAAAGTTTACAAACAAAAGTGGGAAATCAGGTATATTTACCTTGGTACTATATGAAAGGGATGGTGATATACAAAGTGAACACCTACAACATTTAGTCAAATTTAATTTTACTAGTAAATAGTTAATATGGGCTACTGGTGCTACCTCAAATTTATTTCCATTCAAAATATAAAACAATTAAAGCTAAACTTATTTTAATCACCGCTCTCTGGCTCCAAGGCCTATGGTACACCCAGTGTTTAGTGCTTTCAGCTAATGTGTATAGGCTGAGAAATTCCTCACTGTTTTATTCAGAGAGATTGAATTTTCTCAATGTTCTATATCAGATCCCATAAGTGACCTAAAACATCCTCACTCTTAATCTAAACAACTCTGTGACAAAAAAAGAAAGAAAAGAAGCTAAAGGAAAAATAGAACAACATTTTTTTCCCCTTGTATCGGGAATATGCCAACTAGACTCCCAGTATTAAATAAAACCAACTACATAAGATATTCCAAGTAATAAATATACAGAAAAAAGTATATCCAGGTGATAAATATGCAGAAAATATATATATATATATACCACAATCCTACACCTTCCTTAAATGACTCATAAAATAGCAGTGTTGTAATGTGAGATTATATATGTGGAAGAAGTATAAAAAATTATATATGTAAAGTGATTAAACAGTGAAAAAATTCTAAATAAAAATAAAAATAAAAATAAACATAACAGTGAAAAAAGTTTTTTGAGAGAAAAATATATATATTCCACAGTGATTCTTTTATCAAATGTCCACAACTGTGCAAATTTTTCTGCTCCAGAAAACAAAAGAGTGACTTTCGTGATTATGACTGTATTCGTGACTTCCGTGCTCATTCCCTCAAGGGTCCCCACTCACCAAATCCACTCACCCCCTAAGGGGTTATGCGCATGTAAGCTGTATCCCACTTTGTTGAGGGTTCCACCAGTCCGCTGTATCTTCCAAAACGACTCCCCACAAATATTTTCGTTGTTAGAGAGAAGACTCCTATGTCCCGTGGTAGTTCCTCAAAGGAAAAAAGATCCACTCATGGTGTAGTATTTCTGGTGTACAGCACACTTGTTATTAGGGGGAGGGGAACACGTTAGAGCTATTATTCTGTTATGCTCTTACCAGAGCTGAAAAAATGTTTTTTGGTATTTATATATAGTGGGAGGCTTGTGACCACTATTTAAAAATCAATACTTTATTGCAGAGATATAAAAAATCTTCCAAACTGCGAAAAGATTTTACCACAGCAGTTTTACAGCAAATATCATTTGTTAAAAAGTTTTTCTTTTGCGAAGAATTTTTTCAAAGTACAAAAAACATGTACGACAAAAAACAAAGAAATAAAAATGCAAAATATATAAAAATATTAAAAAAATGCAAAAATTAGATACAAATAATATGTATAGAAAAAAATATAGAAAAAAATACTTTGAAAACTACTAAGTTATAAATAGTCAATCTTATAATGCCTATTTATCCTCCTTAAGAAGTGGGGATCTAGATAGTCATATCCTCCATATATTTTGTGTCCCTAAGGGAACCACTTCCCAGGCTCTATAGGCTCTCTATGGATTGAATCTATTTGCAACTTGATTTAATGTGTCCTTAAAATCCTTACGCAAAAAGGGCAAAGATAAAAAACCCCACCGGTTCGACAGCACAAAGCAATCCGTTGAGCGAGCGGCGTGCGTTCCAGCTGCGCTCCAATGGAACAGGCGCACCGGAAGTGACGTAGTATGCGTAATGACGCTGTACGCGTTTCGTCAGAGACGTCCTCAGCAGCGATCATTTTACTAGTAGTAGTGAAAAAATAATTAATCTGATCACTATAGTTTGCATTATAAAAGTTACAATGTTGTACAGCCTGGCAAAGTTAGTATATGTATAGCCATAACTTTTTTTAAGTTTTGGCTAGAGTAGGAAATGGCTAACTTATTCATGACAACGGTCATCAGGACAAAGAAAGAGGTGAATCTCCCCAATAGTAACACAGACAGCAATATAAACTTGACAGAAGGTCTAACCTTCTTCCACTCTACCCAAAAGTAACAAAAACGTTTTTGCATTACCACTTTAAGAAATATGCCTTGGCATGCATACAAGGAAAGCACAGGGCTTTCCAAATACATTTGTTGTACACTAGTCCACCCCACTTCCTTTTGTAGGCAATCTGATCATCTGGGAACCCATGTGCTTAACTATATACGCATGCATTTTTCTGTATTTTTTATTGCTATTCTGTCTCTCATTGTTAAAATAAACCTACCATTAGAATTATAGACTTATGTCAGTGGACAAACGTACAAAATTAGCAGGGGTTCAAATACTTTTTCCCCTCACTGTATAATGCATTCCAGCTGTTAGCTCCCTCATGTGTCTCTCAAAAAATCTGATGTATCAAAATGTTGGTACTGAGATGCTTTTTAGAAATGCCAATCAGATCCAAACTGTTTCCATCCTGATCATTCGCTTAGAGACAAGAAATGACAGAGTGAGTATCAGGAAGTAGGGAGTGCCCATCCACTAAATGCACTAAGGTAAATAAATTAGTAAGTAATAAATGTGTTTTTTTGGCTGGATGAGATATTACAATAATCTTATAATCCAAATTCTTTAGATAGAAGATCTGTATAAAATGCATACTTGTGGAAAATATTCTCAGTTTTATATGTGCCATATTTACATTTTCAAGCCATTTTTATGTTTACCATACATTCACTTGCATATGTTTGTCATTTTTCATCTTAACATGTTCTTAACATTTCCATCATCCATAATCACCGCATCATTGCCATGCAGAGAATGGCTAGTGGATTCGGATGGGTTAATATGAAGGTGAAGTCCCTTTTTCATTCTGTAAATTATGATATGTTGCTGCATCAATGGAATGCATTAAAATTGTTGTTATCAAAGGAACTTGCATATTATATACTATATTATAAATAGATAAAATAATACTTTGAATAATCAGGTGGCTGTTTATATTCTCTGCAATTCTTTTTTAAAATGGTGTTTCTTGGTTAAAATATACAGTATTAGCAACAGTAAGCATATGTAGCACTAACCCCCGAAGGAGCTGCTGGTTTTATTTGGGCTTACCGTTACCTCACCTGCTTGCCTCTCCGTCTCAGGGGTCCCACTGGAAAGTAGCCCAAATGATGATGAATCCGACACCCAGTCCTTTTTTTAACATTTATTCAGGATAAGCACAAAAGTCCTTCAATAGAGGGTCAGAGGATAAAGGGGAAGTCCAGGCACCTAGTAATTGTGGGTTAGAGGTATTCGTCAGATCCAGAGGACAAACAGAGGAGGACAAACAGCTCCACAGGCTGGATCCAGCAACCATCGGATAGGCCCCTCTCACTTGACCTAGCAGCCGATGAGATGCTCAACAAAGTCTCTACCACAGACTTGTCAATTAAACTTAAGAAATCTTGAGAGTTTAGAAGAACTACCATACAGTACCAGATTCTTTCAGCCGACCCGGCGATACTGTATGGGTGTTGATCCGGGTTGCGTCCTCTACTAGAGTTACCAGGCTCCTTCAGAGACACCAGCCTTGGCCTCGGTCCTCTACTGGAAAAGTCTTCCCCTGGATCCTCCAGTTTTCCTGGCACAGGACTATGCGACACAGACCCCAGGCCAGGAGGACCATGAGGTAGGGATAGTGAACCCCGCAAAAGAACCACCAAAAATGTCGTCGGTACCTTAAATACCCTCTCCCAGAATGCACAGCAGGGAAGACACTCCCACTGAGCTATTTCCGAGCAAGAGGTAGCATTCAATACATCCAGCCTGCTGCATTTCCACACCTACCGGCGGTGACAGCGACACCTATGGTCAAGTGGGAACCAGTGCAACCCAGCTGGACTGGCACAGAAGCCAGAACTTTTAGAGAAAATTTTAGAGCCAAACTACAGCTTCAGACAACTAAATTTGAAAAAATAATAATGTCTGCCCATCGGGAGCAGGGCACTACGCATATGTTTACAGTAAGAATAGCAATAATAGTTAAATTTTTTATATGTGTTAATGTATGTAAAAATTTCCATCATGTTAACTGAATATGTTTAAGGCAGAAGAGAAAACATATGTGATAATCAGCATAGAAGATGTTGCCCTTTAAATATTTTTAACTCTTAAAATGTATTTATGGTCGTAGCCCTTTGACCGAGACAGATATGGATTACATAAACAGTTGACAAGACTTACAACATAAATAGACCTGAAGAGTGCCTTGGTGGTCTGTTCGGTATGCCAAGAAAAGGGGGCATACCCAAGATAAGTAATGGGTAGTTTATGGAGAAGGATGTGCTGAGAAGTGCCCTGAAAAAGGGAAAGGCGGGAGGGTATCGCGCACTGGAACCGACAAAGAGCATGGGGGAGTGGGCTGCTTAAATACCCTCCGGGCTCCACCCATAATTTCAGGCCACCATACTGGCCTTTTTATTTATGGTCGTGGCCCTATGACTGAGACAGATATGGATTGCATAAACACGCGACAAGACTTACAACATAAATAGACCTGAAGTGTGCCTTGGTGGTCTGGTCGGTATGCCAAGAAAAGGGGGCAAAAGACTCAGATAGGAGAATAACTCTTTATTGATTCTTGTAGTTATTGAGCCAGCTTGGTGAAGGTTTGTGCCATTTCCGCCTGAGGATTTGGGACATATGTGGCAAAGCAAGGGGACTTCCATCTGCCCAATTTCTTGATTACGTGGACTGGTACTCCATGCTGGGATGCAGCTGAAGCTGCTCCAATCCGGAAGGATGTCGTGAGAACTGACTGGGGTTGAAGCTTAAAGTTGCTTAGGATGATCCTGACATGCATGATAAGCTGGCTGCCACTCAGGGGGCTGGTCAGAAAGGGTAACAACAGGCTAGCATCAGATTGTCTGGGTAGATGGGACAGTAGCCAGTCGAGCACCATCACTGGGCATCAGGAGTTGTTAGGTTGAAACAGGTTGATGTCAATCTCAGGGCTGGTTTGACGTAAGGTTTGCTGTAAGACAAAGGGTGTAATGGTTAGAAGCCAAGTCAGGTGGTGTTGGAGCAATGTCTCACTCCCAGAGCTGTTGACGGCAAATTCACTAGGTCGTAGGAAACCGTAGAAGGCCAAGTAGATGGCTGCTTGGATGACTAGACTGGGCAAAGCCAGAAATGGAGGATGAGTAAGGATTTCAGACATGTCCCTGAAGACGGCACTTGTGATAGGTAGGTGTTTGCCACTAGCTACGAGCTGGTGCTTCTGCATGCCCTATATGAGCTGACTGTATGAGCCATGAATACTGACCATTTACTGGGGTCCTGAATCCTGAAACGCTGGCTGCTGGCTGGGTATAACCTGATGGTATTGTGAGAAAGGGTCAGCTGCGTGTGGCAATACGATATAAAGGCTAGGACGTGTTTAACGTCACCTGGCGCTGCTCAGGGGCAAGAGGCCAAAAACTTGCAGTAAGTGTTCCAAGCAGTGCGATAGGCCCTCAGTGTGTTGCGTGCCAAGGAGTGGTTAAAGAGCTCGGTTGCATTGGTGGGACGGAAGTAGTCATTGGGTCAGCTCCAGGCTCCTGCTGGAAAAACAAAATAAGTTTAAACTGGACAGCGCCTCTGCTGCGATATTGCATTTGCCTGGAAAATTCTTGCAGTGAACATAAACTGGTGATGGAATGATGGGGAGTGATTTGTATCTGCCCTTATTGATGATGTTGGCCGTAGCCTAATTATCCATAGTGAAGGCCACCATTTGTCCTGTCCAGTTGTGGCCCTAGACCTGGGTTCCTGCTATGATGGGATACAGCGAATGAGTGATAAGGACTGGATGAAACCAGGAATTTAGAAGGATTTTAGGGGACCAAGGATTGGCAAACCAGTGGCGGCCAAAAAACTAGCGGTGAATGAGTTGATGCTTCCAGGATGAACATTGAAATGCCATTCCAGTTAGTGAGGGACTTGTCCTACATCGCTAAGTCTGCTATTGCTGCTGGGTCTAGTTTGAGAACTCGATCTGGCCTTGCACTGGTGTGAGACAGACTAAAAGTTGTGATATAAAGGACCGCCCCTGAGGAATAAGCCACATGGTGAAATTAAACATCCCTAATAAGGATTGCAATTGCCTTCTGGTACTCCCTTGCGACAGGGGGAAGTCATGGATAACTGTCCTGGTACAAGGTAGTTTGTCAGGAGGCAGGCTAGCCTGTATGGCACGTATGTCCAGTGTGACACCTTGGAAGGTGATAGAATGTACCAGGCCTTCCACTTTATGCTTGGCTATGGGAACGTTGAGGTTGCTGAACACTATTCTCAACCTGTCTAGATGTGCCTGGTTGTTTGATGAGCAGGAAGTCATCGAGGTAGTGGATGACTGTCTGAGAGTGGGCCTGGTGTGACAGAATCCATGTGAGGGCCTAAGCGAAGACATCGAACAGTCACGGGCTGCTTTTGAACCTGAAGGTCAGCTTGGTGGCAAAGAAATAAGACTCCCTCCACTTAATACTATGCCACCGCCGGAGGGATGGCTCAATAGGGAGGCGTTTAAACGCATCTGAGATGTCTACTTTGGAAAGCAAGGTGCTGGGACCTATCCCAATGATGGCATGGATTGCCAGGTCAACTGAAGTGTATTTGAGGGAAAATTCCTGCATTCGTGGGCGGCGAGTGGTAAGGTGACGAGGCCAGTGTGGACCCCGCTGTGAACCCGTGCACCAGAAATATGGCAAGTGAGGGGGTGGGGTGTGTAGAGAGGTAGGACTCCAACCAACTGACATCTATCCAGCCTAGTCAGGATTTCCCGTCTTTTTTCAGTAGACAGGTGGCCCTCGGGTGAGCTTTATGGGGCACAGGAACTTAGTTAAGAAAAAGACCCATGGACTACACACCTGACTGGTGCCCTAATAGTGAGGTCCTGGCACAGATCGAGGCTGGGTCGACCGGAAACTGTGGTGAGGGTGACATAAGTGTATACTCCTTTTACCTGAAATGAACTGGCCCACCCCTGTCATGCAACTAACCCTGGTGAAGATGCGAACTGTACATTCTTCCCCTCCTATTTTTTTTTTTTGTTTGTTTGTTTTTTTATTTTATTTATTTATGTATTTATTTTTATTTATTTTTTTAACCGGGGGAGATAATGTTCAACCTAATGCAGGATGAAAACCTGAACTGACCTCAAAGAGAAAGACAGAGAAAAAATTAGTGGCCCACATGCCACTGGAGATGAATGGCCAACTGGGTGCCACTGCATGTTTGTGTGGCTGATTGTGTGCCTCTGAGGTGTGATTGCAAGTTAGTTTTGTATGCGGGTTTGCATGTAGGTGTGTTTTATACTACTGGAGACGATATTGCGTGGGTGCAAGGTTCTCAGTGACTGTCAATTTGTTGAGACAACATTGAGTGGTTGAAATTGGAGTTTGAGGGCTTGGACTTTATAGGTACGACCACAAAAAGATATGTTTTATAAAACTATAAATTTATTAAACATAGAAAAAACATATAGTGCCAGCAAAGCAAGTCAGTATAACACAATTCCAATAGTAAATCCAGTGCATAGCCATATGAAGTAGCATAAATGTTTTAGGTATGAGATATCACCCATTCCAATATAGATATCTTGAGTCTCGACAAAAGGCTATGTCACTGATTACAATGATGGCAATGTCTTAGCTCTACATGTTACGCACTTAGCGATTGTTCAGGAGCGTCAAACAGACTGGCTACGTAAAAAACAACAAAAATGTACAATAAGAGATAAAAAAATATAATGAGTGTACAAGTTCAACATTACACAATAATCATAATAAGCATTAAATATAGATACTGCGACTGGGGAGATCTGAGATCGGCTGCTACCAAAAAACCCGGGTATTGTGGTAAGCTCAGCCAATCTCGATGTTCGGAGTTTGGCTGAGCTTACTACAATGTCCGGATTGTCGAGTTGTCAAGTTGCCCAGTTGTCAAGTTGCCTAGCTGCAAGGGTCTCAAGTGAGAGTTGGGTTACTGAGGCTGTTTTGCGTGGTTGCACGGGTCTCAGTGGTCCCAGTGGTTTGTGATTTAAAGGTAGCCGTTGAGGTGACAAAATAAAAAGATAGAAACAACTGGCTGTTCAGAAGGATTAATGGTACCCCTAAACGGGCAGCATAATGCATAAGGAGAATGTCTGTTTGATTCGTATGTTCCGTAGGGGGAACTGACGAATGACATGGGAGACAACAAATGGTAACGTAATGATACAACATAACAATGTGGTAACAAATCTTATCTGGTACAGTGAGCCATGTGGGTGAGTTTGCATCGGACTGTAGCGGGAGTGCAACGTATCAGGAAGGTGTGGTGTGGTGCCGTGCACGAGGCAAAACAACAAAAGTTTGGTGTAATAAAATAGATGAGAGGAGAAGTTTGGTTAATAAATGAAAGAAGAACCATGTACAAACGATTCATAAGTTCCTCTGTGGGAACTGAAACACACAACATGGGGATACAACGAATGGCAACGGTAGAAAGTATGAAATGTATCTGATACAAATTGGTTGTAAAGAGAAATGACTGAGATACAAATCGGTAGTAAGGAGTATTAAATGAATCTGAATTGGTTGTAGAGTGTATGCCACCCCTTACTCTAAAACCGAACACATACCAACCACCCAGCCCCCCAGGCTAATCAAAGTGCAGACAAGGCACCAGGTGGGTATAATTACCACCTCAATCAGCCACAGAACCCGTACAAACAATAAATGCTCATCTTCAAATGGATGAGACGGCAACCCCATGGACAGCGAATCCTATAACCAGTGAAGCCTATGTCGAGTGATATCGGACAACGACCGACAGCAGCTCGGAGGCTTGGATCTACAAATGAATGTTTGTGTTTGCAGATGGGATGACAAACAAGGCAGAAGGAACCTACGAATGTACTACGCCTGTGTCAAATTATGTCAAGACCAACAACAACTCAAAGGCAGGTTCTTTACAAAAGGGATGCAGGATAGGAAGCATAACGAATCGCAAGAACGCACATTATATGATAAGGTTTGAATCCTACCTGCAACAGTGAGCGTGAACCCGTGACGAAGACCACGAACAGAGAAGCCGCAATCCACTTGCGAACTAATGCACAGACTCATGTGCATGAGGTGAGCTGGGAAGAGTCGGCCTAGTGACGAGTAGTATTGTGCACTGGAACCGACAAAGAGCATGGGCGAATGGGCTGCTTAAATACCCTCTGGGCTCCTCCCATAAATTCAAGCCACCATACTGGCCTTCTTATATGAAATAGTTAAACTTAGGTAACTTGGTATGATGTATTAAATTGTTTTGGTGCAAGCCCGACCACTAACATTGTACGCTTGTTGGTTTTCTTATTCAAAAGTAAACATTTATTTTTGTTCTTTTAATATGCTAATAATAAGACACATATGTCGTTACATGAAGTGCTGTCAGTAGTATCATCCATGCTATATCACACTTATAATGCACGTATTTTTTTACAGGGTAACCTTCCTCCCGATTATCATGTCAGTTTGATTGATATTGGCCTTGTGCTTGAGTACCTCATGGGTGGAGCCTATCGCTGTCACTACACCAGAAAGTCCTTTAGAACTCTTTATAATAACTTATTTGGACCAAAGAGGGTAAGAATGAGTCATGATTCTTTAAGAATATTTAAAAGTAGACCTATCTATCTATTGTAGCTACATATATAATATGATAAAATCATGTAATAATAAAAATACATATTGTACATTTTTTTAAACTTTGAAATAAATAACCCACATGAATTTATTGTATCTACAGTAATACATTATTTTCCAATGTTCTTTAAAATCAGATAATATATATTTACTATATATACTTTTTTTTAACATATTACATTTTATTAGATTGTTTGCAAAGTTACATTCAGAAAGAACATAGTCTGGGACAACATGATCCCATATTTCATAACATTAGTAGAACAGGAATATAGCAATCCTTCTTAAAGAGGAAGTAAACCCTGATGGGTTTACTTCCTCTTTGTTTCCCTGCAAAGGCAAAGCATAATGGGCTACTATGCATTGCATAGTAGCCCACTATGTGTCAGTTACTTGACAAGGGGGCCTGCAATGTCCCTGATTTGCTTGCCGGCTGGAAGCATCCATCTTCCTTCCGGGGTCGCGGACTCCGGGCTTTGTTACTGGCCAGAGTCGCGTGACGTCACTCCTGCACTTTCGCGTGGGGGCCGCCAGTCACGGCATGTCCTCTAATGAAAACGGTGTGCCGTGACCCTTCTAAAGTGTGAATACATTGGCCCTTGCACAGAAGGAATCTTTATACGGGGAATTGTAAATATCTCCTAAACCATGTGGTTTAGGAGATATTTAGAACACCTACAGGTAAGCCTTAATCTAGGCTTACCTGTAGGTGAAAGTGTGTTGTAAGGGTTTACAACCACTTTAAAACCTCTTAGGAGCTCAAATTAAGATCAATATAAATATGCATTATCACACGCATATCTATCTATCTATCTGTCTGAGGAGCTCTTACCGGCCCAAAGAAGTTCCATCAAAAACCGCCATTTTTAGACAAGATAAAGCTCCAAAATAGAAGCTAGTTATAGGAAGTATCTCAGAGTGTCAGAACTCAAGAACTCAATCCAAGGAGACTACACGGCCATATACTTAGGATAACATTCCTGTATAATCACTGTTAATTCCTTTATTCTTCTGGTTCAGTTCGGCCTGGTTATTCCAGTGTCTAGGTATAAATATTCCCACTGCAGGAAGAAGAAAACAAAGCAGTCTCTTTTTAATCACCCCCTTAAAGCCTGGATATATAGAAAGTAAAGCTATTTTCTGAGACTTCTGATATGCAGATAATAAATTATAAATACATTGACAGAAAATATGATTTATTATAGTTGTGACAAGCATAATGTTGAGTATTAATAAAATATCTTAAATCTGTTTTCTCTACAGCCAAAAGCTCTCAAGCTTTTAGGAATGGAGGTAAGCAAGTTTTCGATTACCGTTCAAAAACATCTTTATTTTATATTGCATAACCAATGTAATAAATGATATACATTATACGCAAGTGTGCTAAAAAGGCTAAATAAAAAAGATACATCACAACAGGTATCAGCACAGCTGAGTTGTATTTTTATATACTGATTGCTTATTTTCTAGTAATTCATGTTTCCTCAGTGTTGCCTTGTAATCCTGAGACATATAACATTCCCCAATGTTTCTCTGCTAGGTTCCAGAGTTTTAGCCCCCACCATTCCCTGCCTCTACCCTTTTACCAGTTCCTGTGGCAAAGACCTCCCTTCCTTTCCTGTATGGTCCTGTATGTTTCAGCTCTCACTCAGGTGACAATCTTCTACTGAATGTGATATCTTATGTTTTTTTTATTTCACAATTTATTTATGTATTTTTAGTATTGCTCTTTTATATAATCAATTTGTGTTTAGAATACTCTTATAATGCATTCACCCATATTTATTCATTTTGGGAGTTTTTTTTGTGGAGCTAATGGAGGCAGTGGGGGAGATTTGCTAAAACTGTTGCAAACAGAATCTGGTGTAGCTGTGCATGGTAACCAATCAGCTTCTAACTTTAGCTTGTTCAATTAAAGTGTTTGTTAACTCATATATATAAAACTATGCCAGCTCCTCTATTAGAGGCTGGCATAGCACACTATGGGGGTTATTTACTAGTGCAGTCACTGTAGATCGCTGTAGATCTGAGGGGAAGTTCTAAAATGAGGGGAAGCTCTGCTGATTTTATCATCCAATCACGTGCAAGCAAAAATGCTGTTTTTTTATTTTCCTTGCATGTTCCCCCCTCGGATCTACAGCGACTGCACTTTCAAGTGCACTTGTAGTGCAAAGTGGAATTGCCTTTAGTAAATAACCCCCATGTATTTCGTTTTACAAAACGAGCAGTGTAAATACGTGATTTGAGCTGTCTTCAGGCTGGTGAGATATACACCACCGCTCAAAGGCAGATCCTGGGAAATCAGAGATAATTGCTCCAGGTGAAGGGATCTGGGTGCGAGCCACAACATGCAGATAACGTGGATAATGACAGAACTCTGGACGGCTGCACTCCAAAGCTAAAACAATGCTTTATTAAAATAATATTTAGGAACGCAGCAAATGACATCACAGCAAAAGATGCTAACTACTGACGCATTTCGCACTAAAGCTAGTACTTACTCATAGCTGGTGTCTTCAGGCTGATGACATGACTCACAGCTGCTTTCCAGCTCTGACAGAGGGGCTGTGATCTCCCTCCGACATCAGCCAGGGACCACACATCTTCTCCACAGAAGCCCTGTCTCTGAGCTGTAAAGCGTCCGCGAGTCATGTGACCGGCCGGCAGACAGCTCAAATTAGGTATTTACACTGCTCGTTTTGTAAAACGAATAACATAGTGGGCTAAGCCAGCCTCTAATAGAGAGGCTGGCAGTGAAAATGTAATGATTTCATTTTACAAGCAATGGCGGCGGGGGGACAGGTCTGGAGACAGACAAGAGGCAGATGACAGGGAGGAAGGAGGGGGTGAGGGGGGACAGAGGAGAGCATAGGGGATAGAGTATGACGGAGGGATGTGCTTAGACCAAAGGTGATCAGGGCGGAGCTACCCTGGTTATCGTGGTCTATTTAACCAATTAAGCCCCGGACCATTTTGCTGGCCAAAGACCAGAGCACTTTTTGCGGTTTGGCACTGTGTCTCTTTAATTGACAATTGTGCGGTCGTGCGATGTGGCTCCCAAACAAAATTTACGTATTTTTTTTCCCCCACAAATAGAGCTTTCTTTTGGTGGTACTTGATCACCTCTTCGCTTTTTATTTTTTGCGCTATAAACAAAAAAATAGCAACAATTTTGTAAAAAAGCATTATTTTTTTCTTTTTGCTATAATAAATACCCCCCAAAAATATATAAAAAAAACAATTTTTTTCCTCAGTTTAGGCCGATACGTATTCTACATATTTTTGGCCAAAAAAATGCAATAAGCGTTTATTGATTGGTTTGCGCAAGTTATAGCATCTACAAAATAGGGGATAGTTTTATAAAAAAAAAATTTTTACTAGTAATGGCGACGATCATTGATTTTTATCATGACTGCGACATTAATTTTAGGCACGATTTTGGGACCATTCACATTTATACAGCGATCAGTGCAATTAAAATTGCATTTATTACTGTGTAAATGTGACTGGCAGTGAAGGGGTTAACATTAGGTGGCGCTGTAGGGGTTAAGTGTGTCCTAGGGATGTGTTCTAACTGTAGGGGGGGTGGGCTAGCTGTGACACATCACAGGGAGCTATGATCAGTGACACTGTTACTAGGCAGAATGGGGAGATGCTTGTTTACATTAGTCTCTCCGTGAGGCGATCGTGGGTATGCCCGCGGTCATCGACTCCGCGGGACCCACGACCCCACTCACGGAGCTCCCAGCAGGCACTCGTGTGCCGCCCACGCAATGGCGCAGTGGCAAATTCAAAGGGACGTGCAGGTACGCCCATTTGCCCAGCTGTGCCATTCTGCCAACGTACATCGCCGTGCACCGGTCCAGAACGAGGGGATACAGGAAGTCCAATGTTCAGTGGTTTTTTTACAGTTTAGAGTGGGACAGATTACACAGCACAAACGCTGTGCTGTGTAATCTGCTTTAAGGGCCCAGAATCTTTTTTTTTTTTGCGTTAACAAACACTTTGTGAAGCTTTGACAATAAAATCTAGACGCTAATTGCTTACTTTGCACAAGAGCACCAGATTCTGTGAGCACCAATTTTAGTAAAACTCCCCCAGTAAATCTGTATAATCATACCTACCTCTGTAGTCCACTGTTTAAACAAAGCTCTGCAAAATTCATGTGGTGGCTTCAACCAGATGCACTCTTTAGTGACTGGTGGAAGCAGTTAGAGGAGAAATTTAATACAAAATGTATTGTTATATTCTGAAAAAAAAAATATATATATATATATATATATATATACGGTATATATATATATATATATATATATATATATATATAGTGCCTTGAACTTTTCAACCTTTTGCCACATTTCAGGCTTCAAACATAAAGATATAAAATTTTAATTTTTTGTGAAGAATCACCAACAAGTGGGACACAATTGTGAAGTGGAACGAAATCTATTGGATAATTTAAACTTTTTTAGCAAATAAAAAACTGAAAAGTGGTGTGTGCAAAATTATTCAGCCCCTTTACTTTCAGTGCAGCAAACTCACTCCAGAAGTTCAGCGAGGATCTCTGAATGATCCAATGTTGTCCTAAATGACTGATGGTGATAAATAGAATCCACCTGTGTGTAATCAAGTCTCTGTATAAATGCACCTGCTCTGTGATAGTCTCAGGGTTCTGTTGAAAGCGCAGAGAGCATCATGAAGACCAAGGAACACAACAGACAGGTCTGTAATACTGTTGTGGAGAAGTTTAAAGCTGGATTTGGATACAAAAAGATTTCCCAAGCTTTAAACATCCCAAGGAGCACTGTGCAAGCGATCATTCTGAAATGGAAGGAGTATCAGACCACTGCAAATCTATCAAGACCTGGCCGTCCCTCTAAACTTTCAGCTCAGACAAGGAGAAGACTGATCAGAGATGCAGCCAAGAGGCCCATGATCACTCTGGATGAACTGCAGAGAACTACAGCTGAGGTGGGAGAGTCTGTCCATAGGACAACAATCAGTCGTACACTGCACAAATCTGGCCTTTATGGAAGAGTGGCAAGAAGAAAGCCATTTCTCAAAGATATCCATAAAAAGTCTCGTCTAAAGTTTGCCACAAGCCACCTAGGAGACACACCAAACATGTAGAAGAAGGTGCTCTGGTCAGATGAAACCAAAATCGAACTTTTTGCCCTCAGTGCAAAATGATATGTTTGGCATAAAAGCAACACAGCTCATCACCCTCAACACACCATCCCCACTGTCAAACATGGTGGTGGCAGCATCATGGTTTGGGCCTGCTTTTCTTCAGCAGGGACAGGGAAGATGGTTAAAATTGAGGGGAAGATGGATGCAGCCAAATACAGGACCATTCTGGATGAAAACCTGTTGGAGTCTGCAAAAGACCTGAAACTGGGACGGAGATTTATCTTCCAACAAGACAATGATCCCAAACATACAGCAAAATCTACAAAGGAATGGTTCACAAATAAACGTATCCAGGTGTTAGAATGGCCAAGTCAAAGTCCAGACCTGAATCCAATCGAGAATCTGTGGAAAGAGCTGAAAACTGCTGTTCACAAACGCTCTCCATCCAACCTCACTGAGCTCGAGCTGTTTTGCAAGGAAGAATGGGCAAGAATTTCAGTCTCTCGATGTGCAAAACAGATAGAGACATACCCCAAGCGACTTGCAGCTGTAATCGCAGCAAAAGGTGGCTCTACAAAGTATTAACGCAAGGGGGCCGAATAATTTTGCACGCCCCACTTTTCATTTTTTTATTAGTTAAAAAAGTTTCAAAAATCCAATAGATTTTGTTCCACTTCGCAATTGTGTCCCACTTGTTGGTGATTCTACACAAAAAATAAAAATGTTATATCTTTATGTTTGAAGCCTGAAATGTGGCAAAAGGTTGATAAGTTCAAGGGGGCTGAATACTTTCGCAAGGCACTGTATATATATATATATATATATATATATATATATATATATATATATATATATATATATATATATATACTTTCACTTTAAGAAAGTTTTAATTATTTGCCTGCATTTGCCCTATAACAGCATTGCTTATACCACTGTTCTATAGGATGATGAGCCTCCTTCTAAAGGGAAAAAAAAGAAGAAGAAAAAGGAAGAGGAAATAGACATTGACGTGGATGATCCGGAGGTTAGCCGCTTCCAGTTTCCTTTTCATGAGTTAATGATCTGGGCTGTGCTCCTGAAAAGGCAAAAGATGGCTCTTTTTCTGTGGCAACGTGGAGAGGAAACAATGGCCAAAGCACTCGTAGCATGCAAACTATACAAGTCTATGGCTCATGAGTCATCTGAGAGTGACCTTGTGGATGACATCTCCCAAGACTTGGACAACAATTCAAAGTTAGTGTTTAACAATATAAAATCCAAAAATAACATATATCTGTAAGTTGAAAAGAGAAGAGTAATATGAAGTTGGCCTAAGCCTGAACTCAAATGCATTTTAAGTTGCTGTTCCCCCATGAATTTATATCTATTGTTTTATCTATGTTCTCTTATAATACTGTTTTAAGGTTGGTTAACCTATTATCTTCCCTTGAATTAAAGAATGTTAGATGTTTACATCATTCTCTGTACTACAGATAACCACAATGGAACTAATTGTTACTTAAAGCAATATTAAGCCCAAAAACAAAAAAAAATAAAAAATATTGCAGCGTACCACTTCTTAGATGTGGTGGCTGCATTCGCTTTCTTATTTTTCTTATTTTTATTTATGTCACCTGGTCATCCAGATAGTATCACACTTCCTGTCTTAGCCCTTGTACACACGGTCGGAGAATCCGTCGGAATGTGTCCTATCGGACCGTTTTGTCGGATAATCTGACTGTGTGTGGTATGCATCGGACTGTTTCGGTCGGAATATCGGTCGGACCAAATTTTCCAACTTGCTGGAAATATTTTCCGACAAACTGCTCTGATCGGACATACTTCGATCATGTGTAGCCTACTCCGACAGACAAAGTGCCACGCATGCTCAGATCAAATTCCTAGACCAAATCTATTGGCTACTAGCCTGAACGTAGTCCCGTAGTCGTAACGAAATAACGTCATCACGTTATGTACAATCTGATTTTCCGTCAACTTTGGCCGACCGTGTGTATGCAACAGTTTCGGACAAAATCCGTCGGATAAAATCCAACAGATTTGGTTGTCAGAATGTCCGACCGTGTGTACAAGGGCTTAGAGTGTCTGTATTCTGGATGAGGCAGGGGAGCAGACACCTTTGGATAGCAGCACTGTCAGTCTGAAAAGAGAGTAGCGTTAGACTAGCAGATTTAGAACTCTCAACTAAAACTTTTTAAGCAGTTACAGCAACATTTTTTTTTCTTTTTAGGATAAAGGATTTACATAAATGAATAAAAGCTGACCATTGTAAGCACCCTTGGCAGTGTTTAATGGTTTGCCACAACCCTATAACTGCTACATTGTCAGGGCACCTTGGCCTGTTAAAGGAAGTAAAAAAAAATAGTAGACTTACTGGTAGAATTACCGGAAGAAATTAAATGAAAAAGAAAACCAACGTAGCCACCATGTGAGTTGCAATTGAGTACATTTTTGGTTTTGGGTTTAATACCACTTAAGTCTAGAAATGGACCACAATGTTTAAATATATAGTATGACCTTCTGAAATATATTTAAGTCATTTTTCCTTCTTTAGGGATTTTGCTCAGTTGGCTGTGGAATTACTGGACCAATCATACAAACATGATGAGCAAGTTGCCATGAAGCTTCTAACATATGAGCTAAAGAACTGGAGTAACTCTACCTGTCTAAAACTAGCAGTGGCTGCCAAACATCGGGACTTCATAGCACACACTTGCAGTCAGATGTTACTGACTGATATGTGGATGGGGCGTTTGCGTATGAGGAAAAATCCAGGTCTCAAGGTACTCTGACATTACATACAAGGGCATGTGGCTACCCTATAGGGTAGATTTACGAAAACCTGGAGTGCTAAATCTGGTGCAGCTGTGCATGGTAGCCAATTAGCTTCTAACTTCAGTTTGTTCAATTAAACTTTGCCAAAAAAAAACTGGAAGCTGATTGGTTTCCATGCTGAGCTGCACCAAATTTTGCACTCTCCAGAGTTAGTAAATCAACCCGTGAGTTAGTTTTTATTATTTACTGGTCTTATAAGTTCTGGTCTTCTACAGATTAGATGGCATTTGGGCATGCATGATATTAACAGTCATTGGAAATTAGACAGTTATTAAAAAATGATGTGCAGGCCTGCACAATGTTGTGGCATATGTATGTATATCTGAGATTAAAGCTCATGCCAGAGAGAAGTGGCAGTATAGGAGTGCCAGATATAGTAGACTTCACAAACTAAAGGAACTCACTTGGCCCTATAATACACCTTACTGGAAGTAACCAAGGGCCTGTGTGTATATCAAAGAATGTTGATCCAGGAAGTCTAAAGCCCCATACACACTATCAGATTATCTTTTTCCTTCAGATTTACCAAAACCATATAATATGAGGACAAACCTTAGGAGTTTCAATGTGTATGCAATCAGGCAGGCCCTTCTACTACATGGTTTTGGTAAATCTGAAGGAAAAACTCAGCAGATAATCTGATAGTGTGTATGGGGCTTTAGGGGGTTATTTACAAAAAGGCAAATCCACTTTTCTCTACAGGTGCACTGCAAGTGCACTTGAAAATGCAGTCGCTGTAAATCTGAGGGGTAGATCTGAAATGAGGGGAAGCTCTGCTGATAATATCATCCAATCATGTGCAAGTTAAAATGCTGTTTTTTATTTTCCTTGCATGTCCCCCTCGGTTTTACAGCGACTGCACTTTGTAGTGCAAACTGGATTTGCCTTTAATAAATAACCCCCAATGTCTGTCTATGTTAGAGCAAAGTAGACTTTACTTTTAAGGGTTTAGCCTTTATCTGGATGAACTGCAGGTATGTATTTATTTATTATTATTTTTTTTTTTATTTTTTTTTATGTATTTATGAGGGTACGGGATTTATAATGTATTTGTCTTTTGTTTTAATTCCATTTACCTATGGCTTTTTATAACATATGTATTTTAACGATTTACCTTATATTTAAAATAGCAAGGCCATCTGACTGACTCTCGCTCAACTCCAAAAAACTTAAATCCACAGTTTCTGTTCAGACTCGACAGTGTCCATAGTAATTCTCATCCAGTCCTTCCAACATGTACTATAAGAAAAAAAGAAACTGAAAACATTTTACAGCAAATGAATTTAAAAAAAGAACCTGAATACATCTGTATTCAAAAAGTTTCCTGCCCTGGTTAATGAAATTAAAGGGTGAACTCCCATCCTATCACAATAATATTTTCTACATGGATTGTAACTTTATCCCAACTAGTGTGCAAAAAGTGTGTAATCATATGAAAACGATTACATTGATATTTTAATTGGTTTAATTTTGCTTCACTTATTGTGCTGCCTTGTATAAAATAGGCCAAAGTGAGAAAAGCCCCGGGCAATCAGTAAATGCATTGAAATGCAGAAGCTGCTGTCCATGACTAGACTGGATGGAACGCCTCAGATGTGAAAGCCATCTCACAGTCTGAGAGTTGCTGGACTGCAATAATGCAGTTATATCATAAATGAATAAGCACGAACAGCATGGAAATTATTTTATAAGACATTTACCATAGATACAAGAAATGGATTGACTATGTTTAGGACCAAATATATGTAATATATGAAATAAAGCAGGCTTTCAATGTTTTCTACAATTTTGTTTCTAAATACAGGTAATAATGGGCATTCTCCTACCTCCAACAATATTGTTTTTGGAGTTCCGGACCCAAGATGACCTCTCATACCATACCTCCAAGGAATATGAAGAAGGAAAAGAAAAAGAAGATGACAATGCGGTAAGACATTTCTCACACCACCATTTCTGTATGTGTATGGCAGCTGAATGAATATTTTCACCCTCAAATAACTGCTAAATAGCATATTATAGCTAAAAGACTTATATAGGGCCCATATCAATGTGCTTTGGACTTATGCAAATTACATCAATTTGACATCAATATGAAATACTTCTGAGACTGTTCCTATAGACTTGCATTCCTATAGACTTGCATGGTAACGCTAAACCCACCAGACACAAACAAAGGCCTGTTGACACATGTCCTTTTATTAACTTGATGCAGAAAAAAAGATTGTTGCACAGTGATCAATGTAAACAAGAGAAAAAATGAATGCCTGTCTTACATTTGAATCATATTATGAAAAAAACATTGGTATAAGTGGTTGTATCAATTAAGCTGGGATCTGTTAATCCAATGTTCTACTTCAGTGTTTCTCAGGTTTTTTTTTGTCGCTTTAATAAAGCCACTTTTATCAAGTGTCCTCTAATGTGAGCCAACTTATTTCAAGTGTCCTTTAACATATGGACATAGACAATTAATTTAAAGGGCAGGTTTAACCACTTGCTTACTGGGCACTTAAACCCCCCTCAGTTCCAGACCAATTTTCAGCTTTCAGAGCTGATGCACTTTGAATGACAATTGCGCGGGCATACAACACTGTACCCAAATGAAATTTTTATCATTTTTTTCCCACAAATAGAGCTTTCTTTTGGTGGTATTTAATTACAGCTGGGAGTTTTATTTTTTGCTAAACAAACAAACAAAAAAAAAAATCATGTTTAATAGTTTGTTATAAAATTTTGCACACAGGTCATTTTTCTCCTTCATTGAAGTGCGCTGATGAGGCGGCACTGATAGGCTGCACTGGTGGGCACTGATAGGCTGCATTGGTGGTCACTGATAGGCTGCATTGGTGGGCACTGATAGGCTGCACTAGTGGGCACTGATAGGCATAGTTAAGGCGGCACTAATAGGCACAGATAAGGCGGCACCGATGGGCACAGATAAGGCGGCACTGATGAGCAAAGATGGGCACAGATAAGATGGCACGGATGGGTGGCACAGATGGGTGGCACGGATGGGTGGCACTAAGGGGCACTGATAGGTACCACTGATAGATGGGACTGATGGGCACTGATAGGTGGCACTGATAGGTGGCTCTGATGGTGGCACTGCTGGGCACTGATGGGCGGCACTGCTGGGCACTGATGGGCACTGATGGGCGGCACTGCTGGGCACGGATATGTGGCACTGGGGTGCAGCAACTTTGTTGAGGCAGATTGTGGGCACTGCTG
The DNA here is from genome assembly GCF_037356315.1 of Lithobates pipiens. Taxonomy (NCBI): domain Eukaryota; kingdom Metazoa; phylum Chordata; class Amphibia; order Anura; family Ranidae; genus Lithobates; species Lithobates pipiens. The sequence continues at coordinate 95,821,757 of NW_027507903.1, read as the reverse complement.
GGTGGCACTGTGGGCACTGCTGGGTGGCACTGTGGGCACTGCTGGGTGGCACTATGGGCACTGCTGGGTGGCACTGACAGGGGGGACACATTTTTTATTGATGTGGCAAAGCAGGGGGCAGGTGGGCACTGGCAGGGGGCAGGTGGGCACTGGCAGGGCTGGCCGTGATCGGGACTGATGACTGATGAATAATAGCCGATTACCAGCTCCGTTATTTCACATGATCAGCTGTCATTGGCTGACAGCTGATCACGTGATAAGGGGTCGGGATCCTTGCTCGGATCGGTGATCGGTGATCAGGCGAGTCTCATAGACGCAGGCCGCTCGGCAAAGGAGATCCGCGCTGTAGCCGTCATTCGGCTATAGCGCGGGTCTCAACTGGTTAAGCACGATTTATCACTTTTTTAAATGTTATCTTTATGTACTTAACAGTAGACTGCAAAGGTAACCCCAGAGCTTGTCAGAAGTCCCCTCAAGGGTATACTTTGAAGTGAGGGATCTCACATATTGTCCAACTGGATATTCAGGTCAGATGTTGACTGTGAATAAAGGTCACTATGTCTAAATGCATTTATTAAACTGATCCATGAAGTGTTATATTTAAACAAACTAAGTTACTTACTGATCACTATAACACTATTTAATGCTATTTTGCTTTGCTATTGTAGGATCTGTACATTGGTCCACTTGTTGTACATGCAGATGTTAAAGTGCAAAAACATTTTTGGGGTTGATTTACTAAAACCAGAGCGTGCAAAATCTGGTGCAGCTGTGTATGGTAGTCAATCAACTCTAACTTCATATTGTTTAATTAAGCTTTGACAAAAAAATCTGGAAGCTGGTTTTCATGCAGAGCTGCTCCAAGTTTTGCACTCCCTAGTTTTAGTAAATCCACCCTTTTAGATTTTGAACAAAGTGTGAAGGGGTAGAACCACCATTTCATGTTAATTGCTGAGGAGAGTTCTATACATTTTTAAAATACTATATTTTTTCATCATAACTATGGTTCTCACTGTTTCCCAGTTCCCGTTCCAGTAACAATTGTCAACATTTGGATTTCACTTTTTATGCCAGCTACAGATGTCTTTAGGAAAGGGAATGGATGTGATTATCTTCAAATAAAAATGCTAAGTTGCCCCCAGGCCAAAATGCTGAAAACTTTAAAAATAATAAAAATCTGTGTTCAGAAGTTAAAAAAAAAAACATACTAACACTTATATTTTGTAAAGAAGATGGTGACACTTCAATTCAGTTCACCAAGAACACTGAATATCCCAAACCTCACAAGAAGACACTGTGGGGGTTATTTACTAAAACTGAGTGCAAATTCTGGTCCAGCTCTGCAAAGAAACCAATCAGCCTTCAGGTAAGGATGTGTTAAAACTGATTCAGCTGAACCAGATTCTGAGTGTACCAGCTTTAATAAAATCCCCCCTATTTGTCTTGTGAGATTTGAGGTCGTCAACATTCCCAGGATCTCAGCAGAAGTAATATAACATCTCACTCACAAGTTGAGTATATTGTTTTACTTTTGTGCACATTTTGGAATGTGGAGCATGGGCCAGTAGTAGTAATACACAGAGTTCCCATAGCAGAGGTTTTAATCCTTTACTACTCTATGCAAAAACTTTTAATGGAGTTTGTACTCGGAGTCAATGTGTGGATAGTATAGGAAAGGAACAAAAGAGCAACAGACAACATAGACCTGATGGGGTCATGTCGTCAGTATGCCTAAAAGGGGGCATACCCAAGTATGAAATATAATGAATGAAATGAAAAGAAAAGGGAATGGGTGGGTGGGACACGAGATCCAGCGACCATGAGGGGAGGAGCCAAAGGAGGGCAGGCTTTATGCAGCCTGACTTGCGTGTGACAGAGATTTCTACAAATCTTGAAGTGCTAAAATAACAGCTGGCATGCGCTCAAATAAAAATATAAATGTTTAGTGGTATCCAGCAGACTGCATGATCCCAACTCCCTTTTGTGTATGGGCAAAAGCAGTATTTACATCATTCTGCATTTCTAACAGTGTGAAAAGGACCAGGCTATTACCTTAAAAGAAGATGGTGGACAGGGTGTGCATTATTCTGACCTAGAGAAAGTAATGATCAGCCTATTATAGTATCTGTCCTCCCTCCTCCTTTTGTAGTATCACTAAACCCCTTATTTAATTGGCAAAGGACACTAGTAAATGCAAATATTGCATCAGCCCTGTACAGTCCTGGAAGGATGAATCAAAAATTATGCTGGACCCAGGTACATATAGTTTTATAAAATAGCTGCATCTGGTCTCCCTTTTGCATCGTTGTATATTTTTTTTAACACATCTCCCATCTATTAATCACATGCACCAGATTTAACCACTTGCCTACTTGGCACCTAAACCCCCCTCCTGCCCAGACCAATTTTCAACTTTCAGTGCTCTCACAATTTGAATGACAAATACTCACTCATGCAACACTGTACCCAAATAAATTTTTGGTCCTTTTTTTCATAAAAATAGAGCTTCCTCTTGGTGGTATTATATCTTCTCTTGGTTTTTTATGCTATAAATTAAAAAAGACACATTTTTCTTTGTTTCTGTTCTAAGATTTTGCAAATTAGTAATTTTTCTTCATACATTTTGGCCAAATATATACTGCTAGATATCTTTGGTAAAAATAACCCATATTTTATGGACACAATTGGCTACATTTGATGGGCACAAGTGGCTGCATTTGATGGGCAAGTGGCTGCATTTGATGGTCACAAGTGGCTGCATTTGACGGTCACAAGTGGCTGCATTTGATTGGCACAAGTGGTTGCCTTTGATGGGCACAAGGGGCTGCCTTTGATAGGCACAAGTGGCTGCTTTTGATGGGCACAAGTGGCTGCATTTGACAGGCAAAAGTGGCTGTTTTTGATGGACACAGGTGGCTGTATTTAATGGGCACAGGTGGCTGCATTTGATGGGCATAAGTGGCTGTATTTGATTGGCACAAGTGGCTGCATTTGAGGGACACAAGTGGCTGCTTTTGATGGGCACAAGTGGCTGCATTTGATGGGCACAAGTGGCTACATTTGACAGGCACAAGTGGCTGCATTTGACAGGCAAGTGGCTGCATTTGACAGGCAAGTGGCTGCATTTGAAAGGCACAAGTGGCTACATTTGAGGGGCACAAGTGGCTGCCTTTAATGGGCACAAGTGGCTGCATTTGAAGGGCACAAGTGGCTGCATTTGACATGCACAATTGACTGCATTTGATGGGCAAATGGTTGTATTTGACAGGTAAGTGGTTGCATTTGATGGGCTCAAGTGGTTGCATTTGATGGGCACAATGACTGCATTTGACAGGCACAATGACTTCATTTGACGGGCAAGTGGCTGCATTTGATGGGCACAAGTGGCTACATTTGATGGACATAGGTGGCTGTATTTAATGGGCACAGGTGGCTGCATTTGACGGGCACAAGTGGCTGCATTTGATTGGCACAAGTGATTGCATTTAAGGGACACAAGTGGCTTCCTTTGATGGGCACAAGTGGGTGCATTTGACGTGCACAGTGGCTGCATTTGATGGGCACAGTAGCTGCGTTTGATGGGCACAGTGGCTGCGTTTGATGGGCACAGTGGCTGAATTTGATGGGGGAGGCTCAGTATTTTTCAGTTTGTTTGCACCCACCCAAAAAATTTTGAGCACCAACTGCCATTGGTCAGCACAGAGACAGTACAAGGAAATTCACAGGGCTCTTTGTCAGCTGTGGATTTTAATCCCTCCTGACCTCCCAGCAGCAGTGTGTATGAATGTCTGTACCCTGTAGTGCACCAGATTAGTGCACTTTTAAAGGGAGTGAGGTTATTTTTAATTCAAAGCGGAGTTCCAGTCAATTTTTTGTTTATTAAAAGTCAGCAGCTACAAAAAAAGTGTATCTTCTGACTTAATAAAAAGTCACTCACCTGTCCCACAATCCAGCGACATTGCCACCCAAACCCTTCCTTTTCTCCCCACCTGTCCACGGTGCTGGCAATACTACTGTGGGCACCCGGTTGTGACAGCTTGCAGCTTCACACCCGGGTGCACATGTCTCACTGCGCTGTCCTGCATAGCTGAGCAATCTTTTGGGACCTGTGATGTGTCCCAGAAGATTGTAGGGTGGAAGAGCCACCTAGGTGGCCCAAGCAGAAATGGGAGCTCGTCGGTAATCGTGATGCATCGGGGGGAATCGAATGGAAACGTTGACCAGATAATCGTAATCGAACCGAATTGTGAGACCAGTGAAGATGCGCACCCCTAATACAGAGGCCCAACATGATAGGAACACCGTTAGGGACACACAACATGCACCTATCAAGAATTACACCAAAAAATACATTCTGCTGAGAAAAGGGGAAACAAAAGATTACCTGTGGTTTTAGTAGTGCAGTTGTCCACAGGAGGATAGCACTGGTTCATGCAGCAGGCATGGACTTAACAGCAACAGTGAACGCAATTGTCCAGGCAACAGGCAGGAATAATGTCCATAGTTAGTACAGGCAGCAGGCAGGGATACTGTCAACAAACAGTCCAGGGTCAGTGCAGGCAGGGATATTGTCAACAGTGCCACAATATTGGTCCTGGTAGTAGGCAGGAACATGGTCCATAGTACAAGTAGCAGGCAGAGGTGTGGTCAGTTCATTCGACAGGCAGAGGCATGATGGCAGTAAGTCCTACAGGCAGCAGGCAGATGTAGGGCCTTGTTCAGGACAGAATGGGGACAGGGATAGAGGCTTCTCCCAACCAAATCTCTGGTCGCCAGACCCTAATCTGGGAATGGGAAAAAAAAATAGTTTTCTTCCTCCAGAAAAACAATTCTGGAGCCCCTCACATATGTGAGATCCCTGTTTTATGAATCCCACTACTCCAGTAGCAGGGTAAAAGATCAGTCCAAGAGGCAGGCAAAAAACATGGTCAACCAGTCCAGGGTCAGTTCCAGATCAGGAAGAGGTATGTACAGAATCAGCAGGCAGAAGCGTGGTCGAATAACAGTCTAGGGTCAGTTTCAGATCAGGCAGAGGTATGTACAGAATCGGCAGGCAGAAATGTGATCGAATAACAAGCCAGGGTCAGTTCAAGAGTAACCAGTGGCATAAAGGGTGTGACGGTAAATGGCAGGAACTGAGGTTACGTTTACCATACTTTTCTAAAAATTTACTGAAGTGGGGTTGGGAAGGACACTGGGGACAATAATAAAAGGTGTCTCTTTTAACTCCTCCATTGGTAAACATCTTACATCTATTCTGACTTCTTTGGTCTGTTGGTTTGGGAGGCATTTGATTAGGAACATCTACTCGGAGAGTCTACTAAGAACATGGGAACTCATTTTTTCTGATGGGCTGTTCAGGAATATAAGGGTAGTGATTATATTCTCCTGGTAGCCAATGAAGGGTTGGGGGCTTTTGGTGGAGTTGCGGTAGATTATATAGGAGATGTATATGGCCAAATAAAAAAAATAAATTGATACTTTGTTATGTTCGTCTTGTGGCAAGGTAGGGTTCGAGCATTTGGTCATTGAAGTCGACTCCCCCATGAACAAATTGTATTTATGGACACATGTTGGCTTTTGGATGGGGCATTTCCTTCTGGGCATTTCCACGTACTGTAGGGCCACGTACACACGGGCGGACTGTTCGCCCAACTTTGTCCGCTGAACAGTGTTTCAGCGGACAGTCCGCTCGTGTGTGGGCTTCAGCGGACAGTTTCAGCGGACAGTCTGACGAACAAAGTTTTTCGGAAATCCCGTAAAACTGTCCGCTGAAACTTGGTTTGAGCGGACAGTCCGCTCGTGTGTAGGCTTGTTCGTCAAACTAAGTCTCGCGCATGCTCAGAAAGAATTTACATGCCGAAGGTTGCATTGCAGTGTATAGGACGTCGTTTTTCTAGTCCCGTCGTACGTGCGGTTCACGTCATCGCGCACGGTTTCAGCGGACTGTTCGTTCATCGTGTGTAGTCAAGTCCGCTCATGCAAATTTTGAGCGGACTGTTTGTCAAACTGTTTGACGAACAAAGTTGGGCGAACAGTCCGCCCGTGTGTATGCGGCCTAGGTGTTATTGTGGATTAAAGACAACATGTAGACATCCCTTCTGTCCCTCCACTTCACTGCCAGAATTTCCTCATTTCGCAGACTTGTTCTCTCCCCTCTTCTTAACTTGATATTTATGAGCTTTTGAGGAAAGCCCTTTCTGTTCTTTCTCACAGTGCCACATGCTGGAGTGTTCTTCCTGTGAAGGTTACAGAACAGGGGCAGACTTGTGTAGAAGTTGTCTACATACAAGTGATATCCTTTCTCCAGTAGTGGGTATATGAGGTCCCAAAAAACTTTCTTGCTTGAGCCTAAGTAGTCTGGGCAATAACGGGGATGCAGCTGGGTGTCCTTTCCTTTGCACACTATGAAGGCATATGTGTACCCTGTGGCTCGGTCACATAATTTGTACACTTTCACCCCATAGCGGGCCCTTTTGTTGGGGATGAATTGCTTGATTCCCAGCCTGCCGCTAAATTTGACAAGTGACTTATCCACTCATATGTGTTGGTCTGGAGTAAACAACTGGGTGGATTTCTCAGAAAAATAATTTAGTAGTGGCCAACTTTTATAAAGCTTATCATAATTTGGGTAATTTCAGGGAGGACTCTGGGTATTATAATGTAGGAGCCTCATTATCATGATATATCTGGTTCTGGGCATTACCGCGGAGAAGATCGGTATGTGGTGGGTTGACCAATATGATCGTAATTAATTGGGAGAAGGTTTAGGGACTTTACATGAAATTATGGCCTGGTAAGGAAATTTATTTCCATCCCTTGGGACTTTAGATGAAACAACGGCTTGGTAAGGTCATGTGTTTCCATCCCTGTAATGATCAAAGTGGGGAGAGTAACGAGGCTGGGACTTTAAATGAAGTGCGTGGGTGCAATAAGATAAAATTGGTGAACAATTGGGAAAATGTATTTGGTTCATAAAAAAATATAACATGCATATAATAATAATACCAGTTACAAGTAAGAGGAGATATTCACAGTTAACATGATAACAACAAGAATAAATGATAATATGAACATAATAATATTCCCCAGTACACCAAATTAATGTTATCATAAAACCGTAAAATATGAAGCAATGCCTGTATGACAAGTGGCTCAGATATCCTGTAAGATAGAAATTACATAACAATTGTAGAAAGTTGGGTAAAATTATGAAGAACACGACATTTGGTAGCTCTACCAGGTGGCAATAAAAAAGAAGTGAGGCAGAAATGAGAAAAATGAGGGGAAGGACGGGTGAGACAGTGAATGGAAGTTGAAGGTACCTGATGTGTAAAGTGAACCACTGAAGAGGAGGTGGCGGTGCCTGACATTCAGCCACCATCACACAAACCATAGTGTGTAAGCATGTACCTTGGATGGGGTTCTTCATACTACCCCACCTCCATTTCATGTCTGCTATTAACAGACCATTTTTATACCACATATTTTATGCTAGATAAGACACGCCCTTGCTCCTGACGAGTGGCACCTCAGCAACGAAACACGTAGAGCATGTTCTTCATAATTTTACCCAACTTTCTACAATTGTTATGTAATTTCTGTCTTACAGGATATCTGAGCCACTTGTCATACAGGCATTACTTCATATTTTACGGTTTTATAATAACATTAATTTGGTGTACTGTGGAATATCATTGTGTTGATATTATCATGTATTCTTGTTGTTATCATGTTAACTATGAATATCTCCTCTAATGTTGCATACACACGACCAGACTTTTTGATGGACTAGGTCCGACGGTCTTCCCGACTGACTTTCAGCGGAGTTCTGATGGACTTTCCGAACAAAAGGACTTGGCCACTCACAAACACACCAAAGTCTGACAGATTTGAACGTGATGACGTACGACCAGACTAGAACAAGGAAGTTCATAGCCAGTAGCCAATAGCAGCCCTAGCGTCAGTTTTCGTCCATCGGACTAGCATACAGACAAATGGATTTTTAGACTGGACTCGAGTCCTTCAGAAAGATTTTAAATGTTCTAAATCTAAAGTCTGTCTGATTTTTAGACAGCAAAGGTCTGATGAAGCACACACACCGTCGAAATGTCTGACAGATTCATTCTGTTGGACCTTTGCTGATGAAAAGTCCGGTCGTGTGTACACGGCATTACTTGTAACTGCTATTATTATTAAATGCATGTTATACTTTTTTATGAACCAAATACATTTTCCCAATTGTTCACCAATTTTATCTTATTGCACTCACACATTTCATTTAAAGTCCCACTCTCGTTACTCTCCCTACTTTGATCAATATGATCGAAATAAAAAAATGTTGGTGAGCCCATACAGAATGTGAGGCTCAGAAAACCTTAAACTCCTCCACTGTTAGGTCTCTCCACTCATAGGGATGGGCATAATAGGATGTTGGGTTACTCAAAATTGATGCTAGCAGGTCCTCTGTAAAAATGAAATGAAAACAATCGATTGGGGAAAAATTCTCTGTGTCAGCCTGGACTCCTGGCTGGGCATTGAAAGGGGGAATGTTAGCTTCTACTGAGTTAGGAGGAAGCCACAAGGGGTTCTGAAGGAAATAGGGAAGGCTGGCATGGGTCCAAACCCTTCAAGCCTGAGGTGACTAGCACTTGACCTTTCTTGCCGAGGTACTGAGGTGCTAGTGGATGGCACTGCAATACTGGTGGATGCCACTGCCTCCTCACCAGAATGCCTTTGTTTGGCAGGCAGAATATCTTCCTCCTCTGAGTCTGCCACGGCTTAGGACTGGCATGTAATTTACATCAGACTGAGAATCGGAATTTGAAGAGGAATCTGAAGTAGAGAGTTCCCCTTTGCTCTCGTCGGCCTCACTAAGAATTTGGTACGCCTCCTTGGTGGAAAAGTTTTTTTTTTTACATTGTTGTCATTGGTTGTGTTGAGCCTGAACAGGTGTGTGCTGATATGTCTTCACTGATGGGGAGGCACAGATGTGCTCTGATAACTGATGGCACAGATGTGCACTGATGAGGCAGCACAGATGTGCACGGACTGATGGCACAGATGTGCACTGATGACTGATGGCACAGATGTGGCGGCACTGATGTGCACTGATCACTGATGGCACAGATGTGCACTGATCACTGCACTGATGACACAGATGTGCACTGATCGCTGATGGCACAGATGTGGGAGCACAGATGTGCACTGATCACTGATGGCACTGATGTGGTGACACAGATGTGCACTGATGACTGATGACACAGATGTGGTGGCACAGATGTGTACTGATGACTGATGGCACAGATGTGCACTGATCACTGATGGCACAGGTGACACTGTGGCACTGTAGCACCAATGACACTTATGACTGGCACTGATGGGCACTGACCCTGATTGGCACTGTGACACTGAGTGGCACTGACCATGATGGGCACTGTGACACTGGAACTGACCCTGATGGGCACTGTGACACTGGCACTGACCCTGATGCGCACTGATTGCCACTGTTTGGGCACTGATTGGCACTTGTGTTGGCACTGTATGTGATGTTCTATAGATGAAGTCACTCACATTCACTGAAGCTGCAGCACAGGTCGCTCTCACTCCTCACACGCGATCTCTGTGTGAGGAGGGAGAGCTGTCAATGAGAGATGATCTCATATGTTTACATTTGAGATCATCTATCATTGGACACGCTGATTGCGTGGTAAATGTCCACTGTGATTGGCCATTTACTGCAATCTGTTAATTGGCTGTGTCCAATGGACACAGCTATCACAAGCTTTCCCCTCGGGGGAAGTGCACAAAGGGGAAGACGTCATATGACGGCATCCCGGCAATCAAGGCCCACGCTGTAGCCATCAATCGGATATAGCGTGGGAGCAAGGAGGCTAAAACCCCAATTTCCAGCATTATTGGTTAAGAAAAACTTATGTGCCCTTTCTTCACCGATAACTGCTCCTGTTATATGAGGATATATAGAATGAATCATTTGAAATAATTGTAGTTGTATGAATTTATCCAAACCTTAGCAAAAGTTTGGCTTTTTCTAACTTTGTGAAATTATTCAAATTAATACTTCCTAAGAAGTGAAATGCTGGGAATAATCTCAGCCCAGTAACATGTTTATTTAATCTAGGATGGGAATGCCGATGCCAACTCTAGGAAAGGTGATGAAGAGAACGGAAACAAGAAACAAAGAAGTATACCAATTGGAACTAAAGTTTATGAATTTTACAATGCCCCAATTGTCAAGTTCTGGTTTTATACAGTAAGTTGATGAATTATTCATAGCTGTGTTAATCTATAATACTATATGCACTTCTCAAATATTTCACATGTGTTTTGCACCAATAATGAGTAAACCTACATTCTTTCCTATGCCAAGGTGAAGTTCTGCCTTGGAAAAAAAATCTTTATGGGCCAATAGTATATAGTGTCTGAGGCTGCTGAATACTCAAACAATGAATGCATTTGATTGAATGCAGTTACTGTTCAGCCAACAATTTTTCACCTAACTTTGCCAACAAAAGTCAATTGAAAAATTAACTTTTTTCAATTGACAGCACCACCCATAGTCCTGACAGCTGACAGCACCACCCATAGTCCGAATAGGGCCAATCCAGCATACATTTTAGCTATTTATGGCAGGCTTAACTCCCATAAACATAGTTTTAAATGGCCTGCTTGCTGTAATCATAAGGTTAGTCTTATGCCACGTACACAAGACCAGACTTTTCAACAGCAAAGGTCTGACGGAACTAATCCATCGGACAATTAGATTGTGTGTGGGCTCCACCGGACCTTTGGTGTCCAAAAATCTGACAGACTTTAAAAATAGAACTTGTTTCAAATTTTTTCGCCAGAACTCCACCGGACCCAGTTCCTATCGAGAAATCCGCTCGTGTGTATGCTAGTCCGACGGACAAAAACGACACTAGGGCAGCTATTGGCTACTGGCTATGAACTTCCTTATTGTACTCCGGTCGTACGTCATTACATTCAAATCTTTCGGACTTTGGTGTGATTGTGTGTGGCCAAGTCCGTTCATTCGGAAAGTCTGTCGGAACTCCAACGAAAGTCCGTCGGGAAGACCGTTGGACCTAGTCCGTCAAAAAGTCCAGACGTGTGTACGCGGCATTAGTGTTGTTAAAAAGGAAATCTTTAAATTTTTGCATCTCCCTAAACTTCTGATACCCTTACTAAGTATAAAAAGAGCCAAACAGCAGCAAACCTAAAAATAGATAAGCTTAAATTCTGTTCAGAATTCTGGTATTAACAGAAAGTCAATCACACAAGCAAACCATGAGGCTTTTGGGTGCATCTATGATTAAATATTAGCTATGAAATTGGGGCAAAAATAGTTGTGAGCTCCAAGAGTCTTTTGTCACTATTTTTAGCCTTGCCCTTTTAATCCCACACCCCTAGACTGACATCACTTCTTGGTTTGAACGCTGCCTACATCCCATCAGACAGGTGGCCACCTGTAGAATTTACACCACTTTTCGCAAAAAATCATTTATTTTCCATAAATGAATTCAGTCCACCAGTAAACACTTTTTTTACTTTATAAATGACAATGTTTTTATACAACCACATGTTTTTGTATATTGCTTGGTTTTTGTAACATTCAGTGAACATGTATGCTTTCGCTAGTGGCCTGTTTTCTATTACTGTATATTTTCCACAGAATACAAAATATCAGTTCAGTCTATAAATGATGTCAAATGAGCCACTTTCTACTCTAGTGGCAGGGAGTGTGCACTAGCCTTGTCATAATGATTTTATTTCATGGTATAGTTATTTGGGCTCAAGGAATTCATTATCTCCTTGTTCTATGAACCTTCCTTAGGTCAGATCAGAGTTCAGCACAGAGTTGATCTTTGTGTTAAACCATTTGACCTTTCTCTGTAATTCTCTACAATCATCTTAAGGGGGATTATTCAACCAGAGATCAAGGACAAAACAAATTCCTTTGTGTTATTCTCTGGCACCTTTTCTCAGAATGCCTACAATTAATTATTGTGACCTAGAGGGACCTGTTTGTATTCCTTGCAATAATGCATCTTTAAGGTTTTCAGTAATTTAGCCTTTAGGCTAATCACAAACAGACGTTGAATTTAAACGCTGCATTTAGCACACACCAATGTACCTATATTGATAATATGTATTTCAGATGCGTTACGCATGCATTCAAATCATGTCCACCAACACCCCTCAAATACCCTTTTTTATTTATTTTTTTGCTCATCCTGAAAACTCTTAATGCTTTGCAAGTTCATACTAAACTGATCTTAATAATGCCTAAAAACACTATAGACTTTATGGCCTTATTACGGCACTTTTAAGGTACGCTAAAATAGAAGTCAATGCAGTTGCAAAACATTAATGGCTGACAAATTCTGCAGGCAGCTTTATTTTTCCCTATGTGACTCCAATTCCAGTGCATTCATGTGTACAGCTTATTTAAAATCAATTTAGCACAGTCGGCAAGTAACAAAAACATAGCCAAACCACCTGTTTTTGCCACCTGTATAAATTAGGCCTTCATGTAATACAATAATATAGTTAAATTCAAGATTGTTGCTTAGAAAACTAGCAATAGGATCATGCAAAAGCAAACAAATGAACTATTTTAATACCTACTATCAAATATCAAATACATAAAACTAATTTTATTTTTCAGATTTCGTACTTAGGATATTTATTGTTATTTAATTATATAATTTTGGTGAAAATGGAGCGCTGGCCTTCTCTGCAGGAATGGATTGTCATCTCATATATTTTAACCCTTGGTTTGGAGAAAGTAAGGGAGGTGAGAACAATATTGCATTTTGTGATAAACGTATGCACTGTCAAATAAGTAACATAAATTATACAATTACTACAAAGTATATATATGGATTCTATTAAAATAAACTTCAAGTGGTAATTAACCCAAGAACAAAAATGTAATATATTGCAGCTTACCAGTCCTTAAGGCCGGGTTCACACTAGCTGCAGGTTTGGCTCGAAGCAGGGGTGCGTCCCTGTTCTCTGTTTCAGGGGTAAATCAGGTCCAAATTTTTTCCTGAGTTCGGACCTGAAACGGAGCCAAAGATGCACAGGACCCTTTTCCAGTGTGGACCGCGGCTGCCCTGGAGGTGTGTGAACTGGCTCCATTGAGAGCCGGTCACAGTGTCCTCTCATGCAAATTGGATGTGGGGGGTGATGTGGCAGTGGAGAGGTTCACTGTGATTGGCCAGGTGATATGACATTGAAGGAATGTGCTGCGACTGAGACAGGGGGTGTCAATGAAGAGCTGGGGAAGAAACCTACTATGTTCAGCTATGCAAACGATAATAGCGTTTTTAATTATATAATACTACATTCATATTTATTACATGAAATTCTATCTTCACCACGTGACTTCTGTTCAAATGATGTAATGACATAAGCAATTGTTTTGTATTTTCTACTCTACCTTTTCTCCAGATTCTAATGTCTGAACCAGGGAAGCTGAGCCAAAAGGTGAAAGTTTGGTTACAAGAGTATTGGAATATTACAGACCTTGTGGCAATTTCAATATTTATAATTGGAGCAATTCTACGGCTTCAAAATCAGCCATACATGGGATATGGTAGAGTCATTTACTGTGTAGATATTATCTTTTGGTATATTCGTGTCTTGGATATTTTTGGAGTCAACAAGTACCTTGGTCCCTATGTAATGATGATAGGAAAAATGGTAAGTAAACATATAAAAATAATTATCTTTATGTTTACTGATTACATCGAATTATGAGATTTTCTAACCAGACTGCAAATTAAGAAATATTTCTGATTTAGTTTGCAAGAAAAAATAAATGTCTTTATTTGTCCACTCATGTAAATGTAAATGTAAAGCAGTGTTTTAAAGTATGGAACTTGTAGTTGCAGCCTGTGGTCTGTTGTTTTACATAATGATTTGTATGAGCACACTTTGGAAGTTCTGTTACAATGAAGAGATGACCTTCAACTAGAAGATTTTTTTTTTGATCCATGCTAACAGACCTAGTTGGCTGAAGAAGTAGTGAACATGGGTCAGCGTTCTGGATGAGCAAAGGCATGGTGTGGTGGAAAACAATTTGATGAAGCAGGCCCTCATTTAAAGTGTGCTTAAACCCCAAAACAAAAATTCATTATGTTGCCGGATATAAATCCTTAGATGTGATGGCTAAATTTGTTTTCCTTTTTTTGTCTTTTTTGCTTTGTTGTCACCTCGAAATCCTGCCAGGAAGTCTGTTATATTTCAACTTTCTATAACAGACCAAGCTGTCCAGCAAAATTATTAGAGGGTTAAGACAAACCATTTAACACTGACAGGGTTGCTTACAATGGTCAGCTTTTAATAATTTATGTAAAACCTTTATTTTAAAAGTAAAAAGAAAAACTTTGCTGTAACAGCTTAAAAAGTGTTAGCTGGGATTAGTGTTTCATTTGTTAGTCACTTATGTAAAGTCCATCTAAATCTAGTAGTCTTTCCGACAGAAAATGTGCGATCGGATCATGTTGTCGGAAAATCCAATCGTGTGTGGGCTCCATCTGACTTTTTTCGCCTGAATTTCCGACACACAAAGCTTGAGAGCTGGATGTAAAATTTTCTGACAACAAAATACGATCGTTTAAATTCCAATCATGTGTAGACAATTCAGACAAAGTGGCAGCATGCTCAGAATAAATTACGAGACGAAAGCTATTGGCTACTGGCCTCTTTATAGTCCCATCTTACGTGTTGTACGCAGGGGCGGACTGACCATTGGGGCACTCGGGCACTGCACGAGGGCCCCATGCTTCTAGGGGGCCCCATCAGGGTTGCCAGCCTCACTAAAACCAGGGACAGTATGTAAAAATCTGTGTTTTTTTTTAAATCCCAAGATTATAGCTGCCTCTCCAATACCTTTTCAGTGTGTGTATGTGTATTCTGTGTGTATACTGTGTGTCTGTATACTGTATGTGTGTGTATACTGTGTGGCCCCATAATATTCTATTGGCCAGGGGCCTCATGAGTTGTCAGTCTGCCCCTGGTTGTACGTCACCTCGTTCTGAATGATCAGATTTTCCAACAACTCTGTACGAGCGTGTGTATGCAAAACAAGTTTGGGCCAAAATCCATCTGAAAAAATCTGACGGATTTTGTCATCAGAATGTCTGACCGTCTGTACAGGGCATAACACTACTTTCTCCATAGGCTTACAATGCTTCTGTCCAAGGGCAGCTAAGTTGCTCCTCCATAGATACAATGTGTGTTTTAGTACATAACACAGTTTTCTTTTTTATTGGCTCAACTTTATTCGAAGTGCACGGAGTGTCACATTACTCATGTCCCTGTAAAGAAGCACGATGCATTTCACTGCTGTACAATGACATGTGATCCCTCCTGTATGCTGCAATAAAATGCAGCATACAAGAGAAAATTGCAGCATACAGCAGCAAATTGTTGTCTATGTGTCCTATTCACACTGCAACAGGATGTGTTTCAGTGTGAATAGGACACATAGAAAACAATTGTTTTATGTGTGTCCTAGTGGGGAGTTGCATTTGACAGTGCAGTAAAACGCAGGTCACAGCACTATACCGTATGTGAACAGGGCCTGTTAATGTCAGGATCACCAGGTAAAAATAAAGTGGAGGACAGAAGCATAAACAAAGAAAAATAAGGTAGCCATCACATGTAAGGCTTCATGTACACACTGCCTACATTTACTAAGGGCACAGAAAAGGCAAAATCGTGGCAAAATCGCACCACACCATTTTGTGTTTTCCCATGGCCGACGGTCAAAACTTTCCTATCCTAAACTTCTTCTTCGTTCATGAGAGGGAGGTTGAGGGAGGTTGAGGGAGGTAGCTCTTAAACTCTCCTAAAAACCTATGTGTACATTGACACATAGGCTTTTATGGAGTTGAGTTTAGTAGCTTTGGCAAAAAATGGCAAAAGCTCCTAAATTCAAGTTTAGGAGCTGCTAGTATAAATGAAGCCTATAGATTGGTAGGCTGCAATAACTAAAATATTTCTATCTTACATAAGTACAATCTAATTTAGATATGTTTCAAGGCTTGCTTTGAAAAAAAATTCTTTACCCAGAAACCAGCTTTCTTTTATGGAGAGGGTTATTTCCATCTATTTACACACGAATTCAGGAAACTTTCTAAATCTGGATTCCTCTATCTGATGCATCAATCTGATATTTTAAGGTGGTATCAGCGCTACACTTCTCCATACATTCATTTTTTAACCTAACTATGAATGTAAACCAAACCCTTAAACATACTGTAGCGCTTAACTGGAGTGTAAACCTAAATTTGTTTTGTCTTCTAAATCAGTGCTTATCAACCTTTTTCCAGCCACAGTACCGTTTGAAACTATGCAAAAGCTTGAGTCTAAAATGGGGTCCCCTGCGACATCAAAATCCCCCCTTTCAAATCAGAACATCAGAGTCCTCATTTTCCATCCACACTCACATCAAAGTCCTTATTTTCTATCCCCTCTCATTTCAGAGTCCTCAGTCCCTTCCCCTTCACATCAGAGTTCTTAGCATCCCCCCCCCTTTTTTATCAGATCAACGTCCTCGGTCCCCCCTTACTTTTAAAAAAACATTTGAGTCCTCAGTCCCTCCTTTCACATCAAAGTCCTCAATCAATATCTCCCCATAAGAGTTCTAAATCCCCACCCAAATGTTTTCACAAAGAGAGTCCTACCTTATAGCCTTCATTACAGCACAGCAGTGGGTGGGATGAGGAACAAGTCTAAAGCCACGTACACACAAGCTGACTGTTGGGCGGCATCAGCCAATTCAATAGAGAGAAGCCTGCTGACATTCGGCCCATGTGTACAGCAGCTGGTCCAACAGGAGCTGGGCACTTTTTTGAAGGGGTAAGAGCGAAAATGGCCTGTCGACCAGCTCCCAATTGGTCAGCTCTTTTAGCCAATAGCTGAGAGCGTTGAACGGAGTGTTTTGGCGGGGCTGAACTTCAGAGAAATTAAGAAAATTCCCTTGCAGTGGGGCTCTGCATGTACTGCAAGGGTTAAATACAGCAGCAGCTGGTGGTATATTTTTTTGGGGGGGTGGCAAACATTGCACCCATAGCAGTCATGGGTTGGGTCACCTGCACAGTGCTCTGTGCCCAAACCCACCCTTTTTTGGAGCCCATTAGAGCCTCTGGCTCTAATCACGTCCTTCTAAAAAAAAAAAACCATTGGAATCTATGTATCCGGCATGTAGATTAGAGGGCCGGAGGCATGAATTAGGGTGTGGCGCCCCTGTGCCCTGGAATTACGGGCCGCCACTGGTTAAATACTTGCTTTTGCCTAGGGTATCAGTAAAAAGCACATTTAGTTACCTTATCCCTGAGTCCCGAAGGCTTAGTGTTTGACTGGGCCCCCACAACCTCTTCTCAGTGGTGTTCCTCAGAGTTTCACTCACAAGCAGGTGTGTTGGAGGGACGAGGGAAGCACCAGCTGCTAGGGAATTAAGGAGCAAGGAAAGGCAGCCCATACATGAGTCATTTTTTTTCCATGGAGCAAGCGGGTTGAACGCAAAAAAAAAAGACTTAATTCCCTCATTCACACACTCAAGATGGATGGGGGTATCCTCCCCACTGAGCTATTGTATATAGACTCTGTATTGACTTCCCTGCCTTAAGAATATACTGATCAGCTTTGCTGGCTATAGCAGGTGGCACTGATGGAGCAGGCTGGATGTAGAGAAATCAATCCAAAGCCAAGAAGGACCACTGCACATAACGAGTAATCCAGAGGGGAAAAACCCAAGAGGAGAAAATAAAAGAGAAAAGAGAGAGAAAAGGGAAAGAAGAGAGAAGAAGGAGAAAACAGAAGAAGTAATAAAATCACCCCAGGGGTCGGGGGGGCTGGCATATTAAATGTCCAATAACTGATGATCAAAATGTGAAGGGTGGGAATACGATATCCAAGGTTGACAAACTCAAAGAAATTTGTCATGAGAATCAGATAATACAGCAGTCAGTTTTTTGTTACCGGTAACCATAATATCGTCTATTAAAACTAAGAATTGGGGACTTCCATAGCATCTATAGGCTTAAAAAGAAGAGCCTCAAAAGGGTTTCTCTTGATGTTAGAGTGTAACAATGTACGAAGCAAAGCGTAGACCTGAATCCACAGTCTGCTCACCTTTGGACAATTCCACCACATATCCACCACATATGCACCATTGTTCGCTGCTGGTTACAACCGTGAAAACAAGTCAAGGGATAAATAGGGATAATGCGAGCAGTGTATAATACCAGCGGTATAACACTTTGTATGCATTTTCAAGAAAAGGAACATTTCTTGAATACTTTGAGACAGCTAAAGTCATGATCTGCCAGTGCTGAGGATCCAGCTCCAAGCCCAGTTCACACTCCCATTGTTGCCTACATTGTCTTACAGAGGAGTTGCTTGATAGAAATTATCACAAAGTTTGTGATTTTCATATGTTGACTTACAATATGAAATGTGAGAGAAAGGTGGAATAATACTTTAAAATAAAATGTACCTATAATCCAAATAGTAATCAGTAATCCAAAATTGTAATTATTACTGGAACAGGAGGTAAGGAGACATCTTCAAATGGGGTTGCCAGTTTCAGTGAAAACTGTGTAAATTGAGATAAGTTGGGATAAACTCTAACGAGCAGGGCACTCTGATTCCTTCTGTATTGAATTGTATTGTAACTGTACATGTTATGTTGTAAAGGGCTATAAATCCCATATAATATGAATAATAATTTCCCTTTACTTTGGAGACATTTCCCTTCCTGTGGTGTCTCTGGATCATGAAGTAAAGGGAAACGTCTGCAACAAGATATAGACAGTAAAACCATTTCCTACTTTATCTGAAACAAAAAAAAGAAAGATCTACAATACAACTAATAATCAACAAATTATGTATGTATGTATGTATGTATCTACAGTATGTATGTAGTGAATGCAGATTTTTTTTTTTTAAATATGACAATACTTGATTGGTTTTGGCTCCATATCTAAAGATGATGTCACTTTTCTAGATGATTGACATGCTATATTTTGTGATCATCATGTTGGTGGTGCTTATGAGCTTCGGAGTAGCACGACAGGCCATTTTGCACCCAGATGAGGAACCATCATGGAGATTGGCCCGCAACATCTTCTACATGCCTTACTGGATGATCTACGGAGAGGTGTTTGCAGACCAGATAGACCGTAAGACTAGAGTTCATAGTAAGACTCTGCTTCCTGTTACCCAGGCAGATGATCAGTCCAAATTAACAGACTATCTGTTTTAATTTGGAAAACATACTATTTAGCAGATGTATTCACTACAAACCTAGCAAAGACTTTCAATTTATAGAAACATAACAAATAAGCAGTGGTCAACAATGCTATCTGGTGCCATAAAATGCAACATCACTCTTTAAGTTACCTTGAGTGTTTTGGAACAATAGAATATACTGGGATTGAATCTGTTATCTTTTGGAGTTGCATAATGTAGAGCAGCCATTTTCAACCAGGGTTCCTCCAGAGGTTGTTGAGCTGTAGAGGATTCATTTTCATAATTGATGATACCTGCACACCTATAGGGCCAATGCATCTTAAAAACGACATTCTTCCTACTGACCACAAATATAAAGAAGCCCTTCCTACTCCCATTAAATACCAATATATTGGGGCACTGTTTTATTGGCCACCAATGTATAGGGGGTTAAAATGATCTGCCTTGGGTGTCACGTACTGTAGGTATGCCACATTATTTATTATTTTGTTTATTATTATGTTTACATCTTACTGATTTTACTAACTGGAAGCTGTCAATATAATTATTTTAGCAGGGGTTCCCTGAAACCTGAACATAATTTCAAGAGTACTTCCAAGATAAAAAGGTTGAGAAAGGCTGCTTTAGTGTAACAATGTGTTGTATAGATGAACACGGGGAATAATAAATACATATAATCACAATATATTTTGTTTGTAACTCTTTAAATCAATATATATATTTAAGCTTTAGATGACTGTGGTCAGTAGTAAATGTGTCAGTGCAGTAAAGATACAAATCAGGTTGTAGCACTACAGTGCAGACCCTTAAAAATTACTGAACATATATTCTGAGTACTCCAGAGTTCCCCTGCTGCCCAGAATTCCAGGTAAAACAATGTGTAAGGCAACAAGAAGGAGTAGGTGGGGCTAGCCATATCTTCAAAAATAAAGAACCACCCCAATTACAAAAAACTCATGCGTAAGAGGAAAAATATACTTATTACCTGGCATATGGACACTTGTTCTAGAAAAGGGATCCTTGGCTTTCCCAGGATCGTTTGGTGGGGCTGAGTGGCATGACCCTTACCTGGGGGAAGCTGTCTAAAGCTAGGGTTTAAGTAGGTATTCTTCGTAATGATATATATATAGAGTTTTTTTTTTTTTTTTTGCATTATTACATGTTTAATACATGGGGACTTGGGGTAAATGTTTCCCAGTTTTAATGCACTGCCATGTTCTTGCATTGCAATGCTGCAGCCTCCATAGTTCCATTATGATATGGACATGTTTGTTTTAAGTAAAAGCAGCCACATTTTACCTTTGACCAATTAAGTACATTTAAGTGAGATGTTGTACTTTACAGTTTATTGTGTAGTACGTAGTCAATATATTATAAGGTTATTATAAGTAATATAATATAAGGTGGTAATTCCTAAGAGTTATTGAGCAGAGCCTAAGAATACAGGATGATGATTGCACCAGAAGAACCTAATAGTAGTTCATAAATCCTTGCAATGAGATCAGTAAAAATTCCAAAATGGTCAAAAAGATATAAAATGGCATGATTTATTATATATGTCATGGGACCCCAGGTGCTGGGTTTTGTCACTCTGGGCATTTCTATTTATCTTCCTATACCTTAAAGTGGTATGTGCATAAACCATGTGAAGGTTCACCCAAAAAGTAAGCAGCATCTCTCTTAATCATGCAGATGTTGTGCCATATACCTCCAATGCCAGCGTGATAACAAATGTGTTCATATTTCCAGATATGCAGTATATATATATATATATATATATATATATATAATTACAAGGGATACCTGTGGGTAATTTTTTTAATATATATATTTAGGAAGAGAAAGGATTTTTGTGGGTACTGCATACTCTAGGAATTCTGTCAATTCATTATATATAGTTGTACAGTTAAAGTTGATCATCTGCCAACCACATAATATTCTAGCCACTTTTTCCCTAAAGAAGATTGATTTAATTAACAATGTCTAGATCATTGGATTATTGGAACTAGAACAATATATCGTTTATTGTAAAGTTTATTATAATATTACTGATTTTGAAAGATGTTTATGCTATCATAATCACTTAAGACGTTTGTTTGTCTTGAGCTTTAGTACAGCCACATACTGTATATATATAACTTGATATTTGACATCAATGCACTTCAAGTCAAGTAGGAATTCCATTGCTTGTGCCTATTTCAATTTAGAGCACAGCTATGAAGAATAAACATACAAATATGACTAAAATTCTAATATTAGAAAATATGTACTCCAAAAGGGGTTGTATGTACAAGTTTTAAAAAAGATTATATTTGCAGCTTCATTTAGTATAAATGGTTGTGATAGAGATCTATATGGGGACACCATCATCAGCAAAAACTTAATAGAGGACATAACCCTTGTCCATTCTATCCAAACCTGAAAAACTTGCACAGGGCAATGAACTTCTTGAATCACGGGAGACTTGGTGCTGTCATATGCTCCCGATTCATTCATCAGCTTCGGGTGCAAGCGCCGGCATCCTTACTAACGGAAACAGGAAGTGAAGCCTTGTGACTTCAGAGCCTGTTTCCTACTGTGCAAGCGCAAGTTGCTCTGCGCTTTCTGAATGGTCATTTTGTCTTCTGGGACCCGTGTGTCTCCTAAAAGGCGGGGGGGAGGAGGAGGGGCCAGAAATTTTGTAGATTGCTGCATCGTTGTGTGGTGATCTTACCTGGAAGTGGGAGGGGGTACCTGACTTTGACAGGTGTTCGCTCCCCCCAAAAAGGGCCAAATGTGGCAGTGGAGGGGGGGAGGGTGCAAACAAGCACCATTCACTTTTGGATGGAGCTCCACTTTAATGTGCACCTATGCAATGCCCCTGTGGGGAAGAGCAACAGGATCACTTAAAGTACAACCCAGATAGCAAGCAATTATGCTGCAAGTTTGAAAGTGACTTGCTAAGCTATTGCTAGACTTGCCAGGCTTCACAAGTTTGTTGCACAATTGCAGCAGGGCTGGGCAAATTACTTTGAGCAGAGAAGCACAGGAGCTAAATAATAATGGTTTTAATATTTTAACTAAATCATCTGCTGTTGTGCAAGGCAACAGGTTAAAGTAGCACTTAAGAACTATAGGCAAAACTTTTTTTTTCTATTTTGAAAGGGGTAAGGGAGGGTCATACCCACTGTAAGGTTTTTTTTGCCATCTTTGTGTCTTTAGGGAGATTTTCCCTTCACTTACTGTCCCATAGCCAAAACAGGAAGTGAGAGAAAATCCCTGCAAATTAAGGGAATCTCTTGGGGCCCCCCAGGTCACGAGAACTAGTATGACCATTGAAAGATCTTACTTTAATGGGGACAACCCAAAATGTGGGATTTTCTTTTACTTTCACATTCAATGATAATGGCAAACATGACAAATAGAGAGGGTGAATCTCCATATAAGGGGCACAAACAGCAATAAAAACTGACAGGTGTTCTAATCCCATTAAGGAAATTCACTCTCTATATTTGTCCTGTTTATCATTATCACTGAGCTTTTAGTTATATTTTAATTACCACTCTATTAAGCTTCCCTATCCATTCACTCCCCTTCCACTCCATTCAGCCTCTGACGTGAATTACCTCCGTGTATAGGAAGCATATGGCTCACGCTCTTTCCTCTCATGTGACAATGCTGGTACTTGGTGATTGGCCACTGAAGCACCACACACTATCTTATAGTTGTACAAAAAGATTACTTAGCCCTGCCTAGAACATCCTCTTTTTTCCACTGCCTAAACCGAGCGGCATTTGAGTGAAAGAAAAGTGAATATGTCCAACTGGGGAGGGTGGTAGTTAAAGTAGAACTTTAAGCAAACCTTTTTTTGTTGGTTTATTTTTTGCCATCTGTGCCCCGTTGGGGAGATTTACCTTCACTTCCTGTCCCATAGACAAAATAAGAAGTGAGAGGAAATCACTGCAAATTAAGGGAATCCCTTGGGGACCCCATTGGATGATTTCCCCTCTATTACTTTTCTGGGAACAACCCAAAATGGTTGAGTGAGAGGGTGAAACTCCTTATTGTGGGCACAGACAGCAATAAAAACTTACAGGTGTTCTAATCCCTCTCCACTCTATCCCAAACTTTGTGGCAGTGTTGAATTGTAAATCTGTTAACTTGCTGCACATTTTCACTGGCAAATTGTACACTTGCAGAGCACTTGAAGCACAAGTTCTAGTTGACACTTTTCCAATTCAATTTGTAGAAAATGGGCATGGCAAGTCTCTAGCAAGAGCAAAGTTGCAGTGGCGAGTCTACAGCAAGAGCTCTGCAAGTCTACAGCATGAATATTCAGCCACAGTGACTCTTGGGATGAGTTTAGTACAATATAACTGAACCAGAACTTACAGCGGACTGGAAGAATGTTTGCAAAGGAAGTTGATCTAGAGCCATGCAATGTTGACTTGCTGCTGTAGCGGTATCCCCATAGGGGCCGCTTAAATGTTGGATTGTCTGAAAACCTGCCCAGCCCGGCCCAGCATTCGCCTCTCAGATACTCAGAGACATAGAACATTCCATAAGCTTTGTTCTTTTTGTTTTATTGAGGAGATTGAACTTGGATGAGGTAAGGTAAATATGGGACGCCTAGTAGAATAGGTAGCACTGGCTTGGGACAACTATATACAGTCCAGTATATACACGTCATTTCTCCTCCTGCACACCCCTTCCTCTCTAATCTTCAGTTCTTTCTCCTCCAGCATATCGCTTCCTCTCTAATCTTCAGGTCACATTGTTTCCTTGCTAATCTTCAGGTACAGCTAGCACAAAGCCATGTAAGCCATCTTCAGGCTCTGTCAGCCCTCCTGACTACAGCTGCCTCTCTCCACTGCCCCTTTCTCCACAGTCTACTCTTCTAATTCTGCACCCATCTCAGACTGCATACTCCCAGTCCACTCTGGCGTGCCTCCCCAGTCCTCTCGACTGTGCCTCACTTACCAGCCCTTTTGGCTGTGATCATAGTAGTGCTCTCTCCCGCTGTCCTCTCTTTGCTCTCTCTTGTGCCTCTTCATGCATTCCTGAAGGTGGTCCAGACTGCACCTGAGCCCAGTCCCAAGGTCAACCCCCTAGATTGAGGGACTTCCTTAAGGCCCCCGACAGTCTCCACACTATCACTTCAGTTCCTCCACCCAACAACTCCTCCCCAGCTGGGCCGACCCTAAGTATTTAAGGAGGCCTGCCCCCTGCCAATGTAGGTTGGGGATTGGTTGGGGATTGGTCAGGACTCCCTAAAACACCCCAGGCAGCTCCACCTCTCCTCTCCTTCTCTTTCCAGAACTTTTCAGCAAACTCTTGAAAGAAGAGGGAGGTCTCAGTGATGCTGCCTGTGAGTCACCAGCTGCTACCTTGCCCAGATTAAAAACAAACAGGTCTGGCAATCACCTTAAATGTACCTATCCTAACAAAGAATCCTACCTCTAGCACTTACCTACCTGGAGGGTGCTACACTGCAATTGTGCAACAAACTTGTGAAGCCTGGCAAGTCTAGCAATAGCTTAGCAGGTAATTTTCAAACTTGCAGCACAAGTGCTTGCTATCTGAGCTGTACTTTGAGTGATCCAGTTGTTTTTCCCCACAGGAGCATTGCACAGGTGCACATTAAAGTAGAGCTCCACCCAAAAGTGGAAGCTCGGCTTGTTCACACCCTCCCCCCCTCCATTGCCACATTTGGCACTTTTTGGGGGGAGCGGATGCCTGTCAAAATTAGGTGCCTGCTCCCACCTCTGGGTAAGATCACCGCACAAAGGTGCAATGATCTACAAAATTTTCGGCCCCTCCTCCCCCCTGCTGCCTTCTGGGACACAGAGGTCCCAGAAGACAGAGGGATCATTCAGGAAAAGTCCATCAAAACTCGGTCATACACAGTAGGAAACAGGCTTTGAAGCCACAAGGCTTCACCTCCTGTTTCCCTTAGGAAGGATGCCGGCTCCTGCACCAAAAGCTAATGGACAAATCAGCTAGGGGTACCAACATCGTGGGATACCTGAAGAGGTAAGTGCCCTTATATTAGAAGTAAGCAGCTACACTATTTGTAGCTGCTGACCTTTATTTTATTTTTTTATAGAGGCTAGAACAGTCAGTGTACTAAAAAATTATTTTGTCCCCCTAGGCTATTCCAACAGAGCGATCTACCTGCTGTATTTTCTGTATTTTCTGCCTATCAGATACATTTGGGTGATTTCATCCACAGATGTATGCTGCAGCTCTTCTTGTGGCATTGTCTAGAGCAGTGATTCTCAACTCCAATCCTCAAGGCACCTCAACAGGTCATATTTTCAGGATTACCTTCAGATCAAACAGCTGTGGTAATTACTAAGTGAAACTGATCAAATCATCATTGCACAATAATGGAAAGCCTGAAAACATGACCTGTTGGTGCACCTTGAGGACTGGAGTTGAGAAACATTGGTCTAAAGTAGTGATGGACGAACTTCCGACGGGACGTTTCGCGAAAGCGAAATGCGAACGGACCCAAACGTTCGCGAAACCGAACGTTCGCCGCGGGCCCCATTGACTTCAATGGGAGGCGAACTTTGCAAACCTTCATGTCGAATTTGCGGCCACGTGGTAATTATTAGGGGGTAAAACGTAGTCCCACCATCTGGACAATGACATAATACATGTATGAGGTGAATTTGGGATCGATAACTACAAGCATTTTTATTTTATTTGGGAAATTGTTCTAACAATTCAGGACTATGGAGCTAATGAAGGCAATGGAGGAGAGGGAAGGTCAGGGACCAGGGTAGGCAAAGAAGAGGGTGCAGGAGATGATCACCAGCAGCGTGACATACCGGAATGACACATGCACCGTGATAGAGGCATCTGACAGCAGCACCGTAATACAGAGCACTGACAGCAGCACCGTGACATACAGCGCTGACAGCAGCACCGTGACATACAGCGCTGACAGCAGCACCGTGACATACAGCGCTGACAGCAGCACCGTGACATACAGCGCTGACAGCAGCACCGTGACATACAGCGCTGACAGCAGCACCGTGACATACAGCGCTGACAGCAGCACCGTGACATACAGCGCTGACAGCAGCACCGTGACATACAGCGCTGACAGCAGCACCGTGACATACAGCGCTGACAGCAGCACCGTGACATACAGCACTGACAGCAGCACCGTAAGCAGCCCCAGGAGGAAGTCAGCACAGCACAGGGATGGTGTGATCCCCTCATAATAAGAACCCCCAGGAGGAAGTCAGCACAGCACAGGGATAGTGTGATCCCTTCATAATAAGAACCCCCAGGAGGAAGTCAGCACAGCACAGGGATATCATAAGCAGCCCCAGTAGAAATATGACACCGCTCAACCTCTTCAAAGAGGAGGGTAGGGGCATATAGTACGGTGTGCTTTTTTGGGTCAAGGAAGTGAGCCAAATGAATTAAGAAGGTCTGTGTGCTTGATTAAAAAAATAGTTTATAGACATATACATGGTCTACTGGTCACATGTGTTGAATTCCTCCGAGATCCATGCCTCATTCATTTTTAGAAATGTGAGGTAGTTAACACTGTGGTGAGCTAGGCGAGTACGCTTATCGGTCACAATCCCCCCTGCTGCACTGAACGTCCTTTCGGACAGGACACTGGATGAGGGGCAAGCCAACAGTTCGATTGCAAATTGGGCAAGCTCTGGCCAGAGGTCAAGCCTGCCCACCCAGTAGTCTAGGGGTTCATCACTCCTCAGAGCGTCCACATCGGCCGTTAACCCAATGTAGTCGGACACCTGACGGTCTAGGCGTTCCCTGATGCTGGATCCGGATGACACCTGTCGATGGGTCGGCTGAAAGAATGACCTCATATCCGAAGTCACCAACACATCTTCAAACCGGCCTCTTCTTGCAGGCGCTGTTGGATTGGTACCCGCAAATCCTTCTCTGGGAGTGGGAATTGCTCCTCTGCCAGCGCACGCAAAAGCAGAATGCAGCATTTCTCGAAGCAAGGCCTGGAAGTGCTGCATTCTGACAGCCCTCTGCGACGGCGGTAACATTTCCGCCATTTTGTGTTTGTACCGGGGGTCTAAGTACGTTGCCACCCAGTACTGGTCCTTGACCCTCATGCTTTTTATACGGGGGTCCCTATTAAAACACTGGAGCATGAAGGCCCCCATTTGCACTAAAGTGGAAGCGGTGTGGTGGCCTGGCTCCTGCTCATCATCCAGGATAATGTCGTCCTCTTCATTCTCCTCTCCCCATCCTCGCACAACAGGGATCCCAGAAAGGTTTAAAGCATGCTCTTCTTGCTCCTGCTCATCCGCCCCGGCACCATCCTCCTCTGACTCCTCATCAGACTCCTGTTGTTGACTTGTCTCAGATAGAGTAGCCCCCCCTGGGAATTCATCCAGCATTGCGACTTCCTCATCTTCCCGCTCCTGCTCCTCCACAGCCTGATCAATGACACGACGCAATGCACGCTCCAGAAAGAAGGCATAAGGTACCATGTCACTGATGGCGCCATGGCTGCGACTGACCAGTTTGGTGATCTCCTCAAATGGCCGCAGAAGTCTGCATGTGTCGCGCATGAGCAGCCACTGGCGCGGTGAAAAAAAACCCAGCTCCCCAGAACCGTTTCTTTCGCAGAGTTCATACAGGTAGACGTTAACTGCACGTTTCTGCTGGAGCAGCCTATCAAGCATATAGAAGGTTGAGTTCCATCGCGTCGGGCAATCGCAAATAAGACGTCTGACCGGCAGATGGTGTCGCCGCTGAATGTCAGCAAGGCGAGCCATGGCCGTGTAAGATCTTCTGAAATGGGCCGAGATTTTCCTTGCCTGCCGCAAGATGTCCTGGACCCCAGGGTATTTGACAAGGAATCGCTGCACGACCAAGTTTAAGACGTGTGCCATGCACGGCACGTGCGTGATTTTGCCCTGTTTCAATGCGCTAAGCAGATTGGCACCGTTGTCACACACCACTTTACCAACTGTCAAATTGAGCGGTGTTAGCCACTCATCTGCCTGTGAACGCAAAGCTGAAAGGAGTGCCGGGCCAGTGTGGCTCTTTGCTTCCAGGCACAACAGACGCAGCACGGCATGGCAACGTCTCACCTGGCATGTGGAATAGGTTCTGGGGAGCTTGGGCGGTGCAGTGGAAGAGACGCTAGCAGCGGAAAAGGAGGAGGCAGCTGAGGAGGAGAGGGAGGAGGATGGAGTAGGAGGAGGAGAAGAAGAGTCAGGCCTGCATGCAATCCGTGGCGGTAAAACCAAATCTACACGGGTGCCACGGGTTACATGCTTGACGGCCGTCAGAAGGTTCACCCAGTGGGCAGTAAAACTGATATACCTTCCCTGCCCGTGTTTGCTAGACCACGTGTCTGTGGTCAGATGTATCTTGGCACCGACACTGTGTGCCAGAGATACATTCACTTGCCGCTGAACATGGCCATATAGCTCTGGGATGCCCTTCTCTGAGAAATACTTCCTTCCTGGGACCTTCCATTGTGGTGTTCCAATGGCCACAAATTTGCGAAAGGCCTCCGAGTCCACCAGTTTATATGGCAGTAGTTGGCGGGCTATGAGTTCTGACAAGCCAGCCGCCAACCGTTGGGCAAGAGGGTTATCCGGCGTCATCATTTTTTTACGCTCAAACATTAGGCCCACGGAAGCCTGCCTTTTTGCAGAAAAATGTGAGCTTGGCGTGATGGAAGGTGGAGTGGAGGACAATTGTGAGGAGAGAGGAGAAGGAGAAGTAGAAGACGAGGCTGGACGGTGAGAGCCTGCAGTGTGGCTTTGTGTGTTCCGTTGCTCCCACTGGGCTCGGTGATGGCTGCTCATGTGCCTTCTTAAGGCGGTCGTCCCTAGGTGAGTATTGGGCTTACCGCGACTAACGCGTTGACTGCAAAGATTGCAGATGGCAACGCTATTGTCAGCAGCGGACACGTTAAAAAAAGCCCACACTGCGGAGCCATGTGCCGGTGTCCTGGGAGCGCCAGATGTGACCGTACATGGTCGATGACTCGCTCCTGATACATTTGCAGTCTGCTTTGTCCCTGCTGTGCAATGTAAGTCATTGCTGCTTCTCCTCCCTATCTGCTGGTCCATATCTCCCTCTGAACTCCCCTCCTCTTCCTCTCTTGTGGGCACCCACGTGACATCACTAGACACGTCATCATCAACGTCACCTTCCCCACCGCTATAAGTAGAGATCTCGGAGTAGGCAGCAACACCGGGGACCAACCTCCTCCTTGGGCTGATCTGGGTACTGGCGTCAGACTGCTGAGTAGCGCTTGTTGCTACCTCCTCTTCCTGATCCAATACCAAGAGTGGCTGCGCATCAGAAATGTCCTCTTGATATGGATCGGAAAATAATTCCAGTGACTCAAGCGGAAGGTATGTGGTGGTGGTGGTGGTGGTCGTGTTGTTGGTGGTAGTGTCTTTGGGGGTGCACATAGCAGAGAGTGAAGAAGAGGGTGCAGATCGAGAGGATGAGGAGGGTGCAGAAGAGTAAGGCTGAGCGAGCCACTCAACCAAGTCTGGTGCATCCTTTAAAGTAATTGAACGCACCTTCTGCAACTTCCCACTTTGGCTCAAGCCTGTTGCTCCTGCCCTACCCCTACCACCCCTGCGGAAGGGCCTGCCTCTTCCTCTGCCTGTCATTTTTTAAATGACCCTGTGACAAAACTCTTAGTCCCTATACCGATGAAGGACTGCTGCAGTATAGGGCAGCGGTCAGCAGTGGTGCACGTCAACCCTATCTATTGTGGACCGATAGCGGTCCTTACAGAACAGCAGACTGTACCGCACTCAAGCCTATGTACCGTAGCACCCTATACCAAGTTACCAGTCCTTATAAGAACTTTTGTGGACCAAGCAGGTTGTGTATTAGTGTTTAGCAGACTGTACGTCAGTCCCTATACCGCTGAAGGACTGCTGCAGTATAGGGCAGCGGTCAGCAGTGGTGCACGTCAACCCTATCTATTGTGGACCGATAGCGGTCCTTACAGAACAGCAGACTGTACCGCACTCAAGCCTATGTACCGTAGCACCCTATACCAAGTTACCAGTCCTTATAAGAACTTTTGTGGAACAAGCAGGTTGTGTGTTAGTGATTAGCAGACTGTACGTCAGTCCCTATACCGCTGAAGGACTGCTGCAGTATAGGTGAGCGGTCAGCAGTGGTGCACGTCAACCCTATCTATTGTGGACCGATAGCGGTCCTTACAGAACAGCAGACTGTACCGCACTCAAGCCTATGTACCGTAGCACCCTATACCAAGTTACCAGTCCTTATAAGAACTTTTGTGGACCAAGCAGGTTGTGTATTAGTGTTTAGCAGACTGTACGTCAGTCCCTATACCGCTGAAGGACTGCTGCAGTATAGGGCAGCGGTCAGCAGTGGTGCACGTCAACCCTATCTATTGTGGACCGATAGCGGTCCTTACAGAACAGCAGACTGTACCGCACTCAAGCCTATGTACCGTAGCACCCTATACCAAGTTACCAGTCCTTATAAGAACTTTTGTGGAACAAGCAGGTTGTGTGTTAGTGATTAGCAGACTGTACGTCAGTCCCTATACCGCTGAAGGACTGCTGCAGTATAGGTGAGCGGTCAGCAGTGGTGCACGTCAACCCTATCTATTGTGGACCGATAGCGGTCCTTACAGAACAGCAGACTGTACCGCACTCAAGCCTATGTACCGTAGCACCCTATACCAAGTTACCAGTCCTTATAAGAACTTTTGTGGAACAAGCAGGTTGTGTGTTAGTGATTAGCAGACTGTACGTCAGTCCCTATACCGCTGAAGGACTGCTGCAGTATAGGTGAGCGGTCAGCAGTGGTGCACGTCAACCCTATCTATTGTGGACCGATAGCGGTCCTTACAGAACAGCAGACTGTACCGCACTCAAGCCTATGTACCGTAGCACCCTATACCAAGTTACCAGTCCTTATAAGAACTTTTGTGGACCAAGCAGGTTGTGTATTAGTGTTTAGCAGACTGTACGTCAGTCCCTATACCGCTGAAGGACTGCTGCAGTATAGGGCAGCGGTCAGCAGTGGTGCACGTCAACCCTATCTATTGTGGACCGATAGCGGTCCTTACAGAACAGCAGACTGTACCGCACTCAAGCCTATGTACCGTAGCACCCTATACCAAGTTACCAGTCCTTATAAGAACTTTTGTGGAACAAGCAGGTTGTGTGTTAGTGATTAGCAGACTGTACGTCAGTCCCTATACCGCTGAAGGACTGCTGCAGTATAGGTGAGCGGTCAGCAGTGGTGCACGTCAACCCTATCTATTGTGGACCGATAGCGGTCCTTACAGAACAGCAGACTGTACCGCACTCAAGCCTATGTACCGTAGCACCCTATACCAAGTTACCAGTCCTTATAAGAACTTTTGTGGACCAAGCAGGTTGTGTATTAGTGTTTAGCAGACTGTACGTCAGTCCCTATACCGCTGAAGGACTGCTGCAGTATAGGGCAGCGGTCAGCAGTGGTGCACGTCAACCCTATCTATTGTGGACCGATAGCGGTCCTTACAGAACAGCAGACTGTACCGCACTCAAGCCTATGTACCGTAGCACCCTATACCAAGTTACCAGTCCTTATAAGAACTTTTGTGGACCAAGCAGGTTGTGTATTAGTGTTTAGCAGACTGTACGTCAGTCCCTATACCGCTGAAGGACTGCTGCAGTATAGGGCAGCGGTCAGCAGTGGTGCACGTCAACCCTATCTATTGTGGACCGATAGCGGTCCTTACAGAACAGCAGACTGTACCGCACTCAAGCCTATGTACCGTAGCACCCTATACCAAGTTACCAGTCCTTATAAGAACTTTTGTGGAACAAGCAGGTTGTGTGTTAGTGATTAGCAGACTGTACGTCAGTCCCTATACCGCTGAAGGACTGCTGCAGTATAGGTGAGCGGTCAGCAGTGGTGCACGTCAACCCTATCTATTGTGGACCTATAGCGGTCCTTACAGAACAGCAGACTGTACCGCACTCAAGCCTATGTACCGTAGCACCCTATACCAAGTTACCAGTCCTTATAAGAACTTTTGTGGACCAAGCAGGTTGTGTATTAGTGTTTAGCAGACTGTACGTCAGTCCCTATACCGCTGAAGGACTGCTGCAGTATAGGGCAGCGGTCAGCAGTGGTGCACGTCAACCCTATCTATTGTGGACCGATAGCGGTCCTTACAGAACAGCAGACTGTACCGCACTCAAGCCTATGTACCGTAGCACCCTATACCAAGTTACCAGTCCTTATAAGAACTTTTGTGGACCAAGCAGGTTGTGTATTAGTGTTTAGCAGACTGTACGTCAGTCCCTATACCGCTGAAGGACTGCTGCAGTATAGGGCAGCGGTCAGCAGTGGTGCACGTCAACCCTATCTATTGTGGACCGATAGCGGTCCTTACAGAACAGCAGACTGTACCGCACTCAAGCCTATGTACCGTAGCACCCTATACCAAGTTACCAGTCCTTATAAGAACTTTTGTGGAACAAGCAGGTTGTGTGTTAGTGATTAGCAGACTGTACGTCAGTCCCTATACCGCTGAAGGACTGCTGCAGTATAGGTGAGCGGTCAGCAGTGGTGCACGTCAACCCTATCTATTGTGGACCGATAGCGGTCCTTACAGAACAGCAGACTGTACCGCACTCAAGCCTATGTACCGTAGCACCCTATACCAAGTTACCAGTCCTTATAAGAACTTTTGTGGACCAAGCAGGTTGTGTATTAGTGTTTAGCAGACTGTACGTCAGTCCCTATACCGCTGAAGGACTGCTGCAGTATAGGGCAGCGGTCAGCAGTGGTGCACGTCAACCCTATCTATTGTGGACCGATAGCGGTCCTTACAGAACAGCAGACTGTACCGCACTCAAGCCTATGTACCGTAGCACCCTATACCAAGTTACCAGTCCTTATAAGAACTTTTGTGGACCAAGCAGGTTGTGTATTAGTGTTTAGCAGACTGTACGTCAGTCCCTATACCGCTGAAGGACTGCTGCAGTATAGGGCAGTGGTCAGCAGTGGTGCACGTCAACCCTATCTATTGTGGACCGATAGCGGTCCTTACAGAACAGCAGACTGTACCGCACTCAAGCCTATGTACCGTAGCACCCTATACCAAGTTACCAGTCCTTATAAGAACTTTTGTGGAACAAGCAGGTTGTGTGTTAGTGATTAGCAGACTGTACGTCAGTCCCTATACCGCTGAAGGACTGCTGCAGTATAGGGCAGCGGTCAGCAGTGGTGCACGTCAACCCTATCTATTGTGGACCGATAGCGGTCCTTACAGAACAGCAGACTGTACCGCACTCAAGCCTATGTACCGTAGCACCCTATACCAAGTTACCAGTCCTTATAAGAACTTTTGTGGAACAAGTGAGTTGTGAATGTTTAGCAGACTGCAGCAGAAGGGCAGCAGTCAAGTATAATATCCTTTCTATATTTGGAAGAAAGAATATTATACATGTACAAGCCTATTACTGTACCACTGATACCAGTCCTGAAAAGAACCTTTGTGGAACTAATAATAACAGCAAGTCTTTAAAATTACCCTCACTGCCTGACAACACTGCTTCCTTCCTGTCCCTATACAAATTGGCAAAAAAAGAGAACGATTAGTGGTTACTGGAACAGCTCTTTTGTGGACCTTGATAGTAACAGCTAATGATGATGATGATGATGATGATGATGAAAGACTAATCTGGCTGTCCCTGTAGCATACACCGTCCTTTCCCTTTCTCTAAACTAACAAAAGACACTCAGGCTGCTGCAAGAATCAGCAGCACAGCAAACCTATCAACACCTAACACCTATACCAGTCCTGAAAAGAACTTTTGTGTACCAAATAGCTAGTGGTTTATCTCTCCCTACTCCACACAGGAACCTGTCCCTATCGTAACAGAAGAAAGAATGTAAAATGGCCACCGGATCGGGTGTATTTATAGGTTAGGGGGAATGTCCAAGTGTCCATGTGCTGTCATGTCTCAATTGGCTGTCCTGTATCACATGATAAACGTGTCACCAAAGGTTAAAGTTCTTGTATACATTAAACACGTAAGTCCGCCGCGGCGAACGACGGAAAAAGGCGTTCGAACGTGCGGACCGCGAATGTCGGAAATTCGCCGCGAAACGACCGCCGGGCGAAACGTTCGTCCATCACTAGTCTAAAGTATGAAATAAAAATCCAGTACAGAGATTAGTACGCTCTCATAATGGCCACAACAGGTATGTTGTTCCAGACATTCAAGTGCAGAGATCTGCAGAGATTTCATAACTGAGAGATATAATGACTCACCTGGTGTTTTAATTCTCCCGAATCAAAAAAAAAAACTGAAATATAAATTTGGTAGATTATCTACTTAATTCTTTCAATTTGAAGTAAAGGTAAATAAACTTTTCAGACTGTATGTGGAGTATACCAAACACAGTATGAACCAGTTCATTATTTGTCAACCAGCAGAAGGGGTCCAAAGGGTGGCGCTTGAGAAATTAACTTCCTCTTTATACTCTCATAGTATGTCACTATGTTCATGTTTGTGAAACGACAATTTGCGCATAGTTAGTATGTTAGACAAGATCCTGCACACGCGCTTTTGACAAAAATCAAAATCTCGATCATACAAAAATCAAACCGTGTGTACAAGGCCCTAGTTCAAATGTTTTCCTTTCCTGGATAGTTATGAAATTCCCTTTAAGAACTAAAACATTGAGGTCTTCTATAGTGTGGCCTGGTTGTCAGAAGTGATGTCCCACAGGTGTGCAGAAACTGTCTTCTTTATGTTCCTTGATGGTATGTCTGTGCAAATTCATCCTCACTTGCAACATCTGTCCTCTTTCACCAACATAAGACCCTTTGCTACACCTTTTGCATTGGATGAGGTCCGCAACATTACTGGACACTGTATGATCTCATGATATTTAAAATCCCATTTGTGTGTGTGACACTTTTGGATAGATTAATCTGGTCGCACATGTAGCACTAACCCCGCGAAGGAGCTGCTGGTTATTTTTGGGCTTAGGCCGCGTACACACGCGCGGACTGTTGGCCCAACTTTGTCCGTCCAACAGTTTGAGCGAACAGTCCGCTCAAACTTAGCATGGACGGACATGGCCACACACGACGGACGAACAGTTTGCTGAAACCGTGCGCGATGACGTGAACGGCACGTACGACGGGATGAAAAATACGACGTCCTATACACTGCAATGCAACCTTCCGACGTGGAAATCCTTTCTGAGCATGCGCGAGACTTAGTTGGCCGAACAAGCCTACACACGAGCGAACAGTCCGCTGAAACCTTGTTTCAGCGGACAGTTTTTCGGAATTTCCGTAAGACCTTGTTCGGCCAACTGTCCGCTGAAACTGTCCGCTGAAGCCCCACACACGAGCGGACTGTCCGCCCAAACACTGTTCAGCGGACAAGGTTGGGCGAACAGTCCGCGCGTGTGTACGCGGCCTTACCGTTACCTTCCGTTTTCCTTGTTGCACGTCTAGGGGATGTCCCGTGGTAAATGGCCCAGTAATTTGAGACTGACAATAGATCCACTTGAATGGATTTTATTTGCAAAACTCAGACAATTGAACAGTCTTTCAACTTGAGATCAGAGGGTTGGAAAGGAAGTTCAAGTACTCTTAGTGTCAAAGTCAAAAAACTTTGAAGAACTTGCTTACTTTGTCTACATCCAGTGAATAGCCATTCGCAACTGGATGATCACTCAGGTTGGACAGTCCTTCTCTCACAAGGTCTAGCAGCCAACTTGGTGCTTACTCAGGAGCAAGTCTCTGCCACAGAAGTTGCCGCAGAAACGTACAAGATAATGTCTCTGTCACAGACGTTGTAGAACCGTAGGAAAACTAAGCTTGAGAACACTGGTGGGATACCTGGATCTTTCAGCCTGCTTGGCGATATCCACAAGACCAGATTCTCTTGGTTACTTCAGCCCTTCCAGGTTCTTGCTAAGAAAACCAACCCATACGTGGTGTTCTTCTGAAGAGTCATCCCCTGAAATGCTTGAAGTACACTGGGAGACGGCACCCAAACACCTCAGAATCCTTCCTTAGTTTCCTTGCCTCGGGCTAGCCAGCCCCGAGACATGAAAGTTGGGTGGATCCGCATCTCAGGCCATAGCCTTCCTGGGGGCTGGTCAGGAGGACCAGGACCATGAAGTCAGCACATCATTCTGGAACGGAACCCAAAACCACATCAAATCCGCATCTTAAGTACCCTCTCTCAGAAGCACAGCGAGACACCACTCCCCCTGGGTGGGCTCCAAGAGAGAGTAACTTAAGCACCTGACCAGACCATAGTTCCATGCCTGCCAGAAGAGACAGTGCCCCCTGTGGCCAGGCTGAACATCTCACAGTCCAGTCAGACTGATGCCGAGGCCCAATTTAGATAATTGTACCCAAACCAAACTGCAGTTTAGGCAACTTTAACTTTAGAAAAAACACATAGCGCGTGCTCTTCAGGAGCTGCCGCTACACACAATTTGCAGATTTTTTTATTACAGGGTTTGCATCCATTATTTGTGACTTCATAATTAGAGTGAAGTTTCTTGCAGAAGTTGCAAGCGAGGATGAATTTGCACAGACATACCATCAAGGAACATAAAAAAGACAATTTCTGAACATCTGTGGGACATCACTTCTCACAAATGGACCACGCTATAGACCTTAATGTTTTAGTTCTTAAAGGGAATTTCATAACTATCCAGGAAAGGAAAACGTTTGAACTAAGAATGATAATTCTTTTTGACACAAAAAATAACGGCCTAATTTTAGATATTGGCTTTCTCACCCATTATACTAAAGTTTTATGACCCCTTCTGTTACTATCACGCCCCCTCCCCCCCCCCCCTCCCTATAGCTCTATGCTATATTACCATTGCCATAGACATTGATCTGTAGGTGTTTGTGTTTTTTTTTTGGTTTGTTTTTTGTTTTAACATTTTAACATTCTGCTACAAATTTTGTGAATCAGCACTGCTTGGACACTGAACAAGGGGACATACCCTGAAAGCTTGTCCTGAATAATTGTATGTTAGTGCAAATAAAATAAGTATCACAGACAGTACTCAATTTTCTCTATCACAATTGCACTAATACAACTACAATCACCTCAGTTTTAGTAAATAATCTATAGTGTTTGAAATGAGTAAGGCTGGGCTCACAAGTGTTCAAGTTAGAATGACCTGAACCCACTCAGTGACAGACTAAGCAGAAGTGTTACTTAGTCTTGTCAGTGGAATGCTAGATGTCTAAGTGCTCTTTTCTTGTCAACATAATTTGGTTGGCTTTTGCAGCAAACGCAGTCTGCAACACTAGCCTAGAAATTGCTCTTACAGTAAATCACCCTTTTATATCAAGGTCAAAGACAATGAAACCGCTATAGTTATAGGAAAGCCTCACTGGATTTGTGTTTTTTAAAGTTTTTATGTGTTATTATACAAGAATAATATTTTTGCTGCTTTTATGTATTTCTATTTCATACATTTCTTCTTTATCTTTTTTCTCTGAACAGTGTATGCAATGGAGATTAATCGTAAGTATGACATCTATCATTCTACTGTGTTTTTGCATATATGTACAAAATACACACGGTACTGTTATAAAGGCACTCATATTGACGGTTCAAGGAACTCATTAAGTGAATGTAAATCATGTAACTTAATAATTCTCTATAACACATACTGCATATACTGTGTATACTGTATTAAAAATAATCTCTCTTTATATACAAAGAGAGAGAGAAAGAAACAGAGATGTATTTACTAAAGGAATAGAGCATACTCATTTTCTGAAGTGTATGTTAATTTCCCACTGTCAATGTGCACTTAGCTTGTCTTCTTCCCTCTTCTCCGCACTCTCTAGACTCCTCGACTTTCCTCTTGGACTCCTTCTCTACTATATCTAGGCCTTCTCTATATCGCCACCCAGTTCGTGGAAGTGTACTAGCCAGGGCAGTAACCACTGGCTCTAACATTCTCCCCCTCCAAAGCATGTTTTTTATATCCGAACTATAAAGTCTCCTCACTCTACTTCAATATATAGACATTAATAAAGTGGACAACATTAAATTCTTTGTAGCATTCCTGATAATTCTGAAGGCCGGATTTGTTGCAACATAGTTATGAAACATTCTTGATACCTGTAAGAAGCTTTGTCTTGAAGTAGTTCTAAAACCCTTTAGATACCTTTAGGAAGTCCCATATAGACTGTTCACAAAGTGTAGACTACTCTTGCTCTAGGGTTTCAATTAAAGCCTCCAGAATGTACAGGAAGTCTGGTTAATACTCCACAAGGTCATGCAAGTTCAGGAACCACTGAAAGCAGGACAAATGGGTCAGTATATGCCCTCTTCCTTGACCTGGAGGAAATTAAGAGTCACCTTAATGGGGTACCACCATGGTTTCGGCCAAAGTCTGGCTGACAGGGTTTGTTGAGAATGGAAATCTCCATTTCATCATACCTATAACTGGGCATCTGGCATGAGGTACACAGCCACTCAATATTTGCTGGGAGCTAGGGACTTCAAACTTGGTGCCGTTTGCTCCAGTTCGTTCCACGATAAAGGTACCTCCCTTACAGTCTCATTTGGTCTCTCCTGCAGGGCTTCCAATACCCAAAACGGGTGAGATTTCCTCTGATTTGAGAGTCATAGCAAAGCCAATGCAGGGCACAGTCCTTTGCAACTGCCAACTCTGTCAGGGTTGCCTCCACCCCAGAATATTTGGGAAAAACAGCACAGCCCTGTGACTCCTTGATTTGCTCTGCAAATATGGCTTTCCGCACTAAGAGATGGAGTTCTGGAGTCCACCAACAGTTTGATGGCAATATCTGTATCTCTGTTCTATACATTTTTCCATCTAAAACCATTACAGTGAGGTGTCATGAGCTGCCTTTCTCCCAGTCTGCTCAACCAAAAAGGTACCATAGCGACAACAGTCCATCCCAGCAAAAGACAAAGTCCTTCACAGGGCAGAACTGTAAACTTGAGTCCAGCATTGTAACATTTTCAGATGTTGATGTCAACAAGATATTGGTGGTGCTCTGACTTCTTCTAGGCATCGCAGCTCAGCATACTCTGCCCTCTGTACATGACTAAAGCCATCAGTCATGGAACT
The DNA here is from genome assembly GCF_037356315.1 of Lithobates pipiens. Taxonomy (NCBI): domain Eukaryota; kingdom Metazoa; phylum Chordata; class Amphibia; order Anura; family Ranidae; genus Lithobates; species Lithobates pipiens. The sequence goes on along the minus strand of NW_027507903.1, from coordinate 95,782,361 downwards.
GTTTTCTCGAGCATGCCTCCTTCTTCATCTCAGTCTATCCTGGTGTCTACTATAAGTTTTTGAGAAGGAAGTCTTCGAGTTTCTGGGTTTTTAAGACAGGTCTCAGATTTACAGGGAGGGCCACTCATACATAGGCAGCTTTGCAGGAAGAGTGCACTGAAGTTCCACCATGTCCCACCAGGTTCCTGCAAAGTTATTTATCAGTTCTCCTTGCAAGAGATAGGCCTAGATAGAACCACTTCACACATTAATGTCCTCATCTGCTATGTAGATCCAGATGCAAATAACGTTCGGTCAAGACTACAGCTGGAGCCAGTGCAACATAGATTCCCATATATTTTAGTCAGTGCCCTGGGAAACCTACCGAGTTAACTATTCCAGTGACCCATGCAATTGATCACCACCACTTCTATCCCCAAATTGGCTGTACTCAGGAGGCCCTCTTGTATAGACAGGACCTGAGTGTCAGTAGGTCATTATAGGACTTATTGCAGCCTTTAACCGTTTCAGCCCCGAAAGATTTTACCCCCTTCCTGACCAGCGCAATTTTTACAATTTGGCACTACGTCGCTTTAACTGACAATTGCAACACTGTACCCAAACTAAATTTGCGTCCTTTTTTCCCCAGAAATAGAGCTTTCTTTTGGTGGTATTTGATCACCTCTGCGTTTTTTACATTTTGCTATAATAAATATCCTCAAAAATGTTTTTAAAAAGCAAATTTCTTCATCAGTTTAGGCCAATATATATTCTTCTACATATTTTTGGTAAAAAAAATTGCAATAAGCATATACTGATTGGTTTGCACAAAAGTTATAGCGTATGCAAACTGTAGGAAAGATTTATGGCATTTTTATGGAATTTGTATTTATTTATTTTTTTAACTAGTAATGGCAGCGATTTTTAGTGGTACTGCGGCAGACAGATTGAACACTTTTGACACATTTGTGGGACCATATATATGATATTTATACATTGATCAGTGCTATAAAAATACACTGATTACTGTGTAAATGTCACTGGTAGGGAAGGGGTTAACACTAGGGGGAGAGCAAGGGGTTAAATGTGTTCCCTAGTTAGTGTTTCTAACTGTATGGGGATAGGACTGACTGGGGGAGGAGACATATCATTGTTTCTAGTTGCTAGGAACACACAATAACTTTCCTCTCCCCTGGCAGAACAGTGATTTGTGTGTTTACACACACAAATCCCCATGCTGGCAATCGTGTCCATGATCACGCATGGCCAGCGGTGATCCTGCTCGCCGGCCCCGTGCATCAGGTCACCCGCCGTGACGCGGGCACCTTCACGTGCCTCATGCGGCTTTTAAAGGGAACAACGCACCCATACGTTGTTTTGCGCAGCCATGCCAATTTCTGCCGATGTATTTCAGCGTGAACCAGTCGGCAAGTGGTTAAGCAAATGCACCCACCATGTCTGCGATTAATCACAAATCACACTCAGTATCACATGGAGGCAAAATGTCTTTTACTGTGTAGAATTCTTCATAACAGCAAAACATAGTACATAATTTCAGGACAACATTCTATGAAACTATTAAAGTACTGTTCCAGATCTGTGGTAGCATTAGTCCCAAACATGTAGAGTCCAAAACATGGCCGCTGATAGAAATCACGGGGCCCCCTACAGCCCACCTGATGGGGCCCCCTTCAGCACCACCCCTGGTCCCTCCTTAAGCCCCACTCCTGGTCTCACCCCTGGCTCCTCCCCAGTGAGTCAGGACACACAGTGGTCTCTCAATATAAGGAGTTGCATCTCCCCCATCCACATGACATGACATGACTGGGGGTCGCCCTTTATATGTACACTGTCCCTGCTCCGGATACATTTATATCAAGTACAGTACACCTCTGCATACATGTTCCATCACTATACATCGCTGCACACATGTTCCATCACAGTACACCTCTATACACATGTTCCATCACAGTACAGATCTGTACACATGTTCCATCACTGTACACCTCTGTACATATGTTCATCACAGTACACAATACACAGTCTACAGTACACATGTTCCATCACTATACATCGCTGCAAACATGTTCCATCACTGTACACCTCTGTACACATGTTCCCTCACAGTACACATGTTCTATCACTATACATGGCTGCACACATGTTCCATCACAGTACACCTCTGTACACAAATTCCATTACAGTACACCTCTGTACACGTGTTCCACCACTGTACACCTCTGTACACATATTCATCACAGTACACATGTTCCATCACTATACATCGCTGAACACATGTTCCATCACTGTACACATGTTCCATCTAAGTACACATGTTCCATCACTATACATCGCTGCACACATGCTCCATCACAGTATACCTCTGTACACATGTTCCATCACAGTACACCTCTGTACACATGTTCCTCACAGTACACATGTTCCATCACAGTACACATGTTCCATCACTATACATCGCTGCACACATGCTGCTCCATCACAGTATACCTCTGTACACATGTTCCATCACAGTACACCTCTGTACACATGTTCATCACAGTACACATGTTCTATCACTATACATCACTGCACACATGTTCCATCACAGTACACCTCTGTACACATGTTCCATCACAGTATACCTCTGTACACATGTTCCACCACTGTACACCTCTGTACGCATATTCATCACAGTACACATGTTCCATCACTATACATCGCTGCACACATGTTCCATCACAGCACACCTCTGTACATATGTTCCATTACAGCACACCTCTGTACACATGTTCCGTCACTGTACACCTCTGTATGATTGTTCCATCACTGTACACCTCTGTACACATGTTCCATCACTGTACACCTCTGTACACATGTTCCATCATTGTACACCTCTGTACACATGTTCCATCACTGTACACCTCTGTACACATGTTCCATCACTGTACACCTCTGTACACATGTTCCATCATTGTACACCTCTGTACAAATGTTCCATCACGGTACACAAGTTCCATCACAGTACACAGGTTCCCTCAGTGCACTCAGTGCTCCTCACCTCTCTGTTGTTCAGATGGGGGTGCTGGCTGGAGAAATACTTTTCTCTTTTTTTTTCTCTTTCATTCTCTGCTCAGATTGGCCGGGCCCCCCCTGCTGGCCGGGCCTGGTACAACAGGGCCAGTTGTACTGGCTTATCAGTGACCCGGGTCTATAAAAGAGTCCATGGAAGAAGAACTCATAGTTCATAAATGGTCCTATCCAAGAATAGTGACAGAGAGGGTGGCTGCTGTGTGCCACAATGTCCCAAACTCATGGTCTAGGTTTCTCCCAGGCCATAGGCCTTACCATGTGTACCCCTCCATAGAAGTCCACACTCTCCTTCATCCTGCCTTCTTCCAGCTTCTCCACACTCTCTGCATTCCTCAACTGTCCTCTCTGACCCCCTCCCCAACTATATCTAGACCTACCCTCCATTGCCGCCCAGTGAATGGAAGAGAACTAACCAGGTTGGTATCTCCACCTTACAAACATACACTTAGTAAAGTGATTAGCCTCTACTCCTTTAGTAAATAAGCCCCAAAGTATCACTTGTAGGGCTTCTCTTTATACTCTTCCAAAAATACAACATACAGTTTTACGGTGGATTCCAGCTAGCACTATTAAAAAAAAAAGGTATAGCCTAAACTGGGTGTAAATCAATTGAAACCACCTCACTGCCACTTGTTAATTCTTGATCAATTTACACCACTTTTTTTTATCATGTGGTTGCTCAAATGGGAAGGGAAATGTTTGTGACTAAAAGCAATAAATAATAGAATTGTGTGCATATTTACTGTATATATATATATATATATATATATATATATATATATATATATATATATATATATATATATTATTTTATATGCTTTAACAGAAACCTACTTTGTCAGTGAAACAGTTATATATGCTGGCAGTTCTTTAAACTTTCCAATATAACCTCCCTTCATAATTCTTATCCCAATAGAAGAGGTGCCGTAGGATATTCTTTAAATGCTTACATATTTCTATAACCGAAATGACAAAAACAAGTAACCTGTTATCTTTTATTACAGCTCCCTGTGGTGATAATCTGTACGATGATGATGGAAAGCGTCTTCCACCCTGTATTCCTGGTGCTTGGCTCACTCCAGCCATTATGGCCTGTTATTTATTGGTTGCAAACATCCTACTAGTGAACCTTTTAATAGCAGTGTTCAAGTAAGTTCTCACTGAATACAACAATGAAGCAACACAAAAGGTTGATATAATGTACTATGTAATAAAGCAAAATAATTACCTCACAGGTTAAAGGGTAACTCCCCATTCTTAGGGAAAAATAGCAAATAAAAAAAAAATATATAGTGTATATAAATTTTACACAAGTCATAATTTAATTGGATGTTTATTTGTTTTTGTTTTTTAATACCTTTCCTTTTCACTCTGCAGCACTGTAATTTTCTGTAAAATGCAATCCAATATGACTACATGGAGGTGTTTTGTACACAGCTGGTGTACAGAACACCCCCCAGATATGTTATTTCTTGCTTGTCTGATTGGCTCACTGATTTTCCCAGAAGTCTGCACTAAGATACAAGTCAGATTTTGAGCATACCCTGCAACAAAAAAGTCATTTTTGCTGAGATATTCCAAAAGGAAAATCACGTCTAAAGGGATGCAATTTTCCCCATTAGAGCCATACAGGTGCAGTAATTGATTGATAATTATAAAACTACAACTACAGGCAGCTTGAAACATCTATGTTGAATCTTTATTTGCTAAGAGGTAGTAACAGATAAAAAGAGCATACATGTTTAGGCCAATTGCCTTAATCAAAGCACAGTAAACAGCTATTTCTTCAGAATACATAACAAAAGGTAGGAATCTGCCCACAAAGATTGCTAAAATTCCTACAATGTACATAGATCAACCAGAGGGGAATGTTTTCTTCTCAACAAAAGTGAAGTTATGCCGCGTACACACGATCAGATTTTTCTGAAGGAAAAATCTTGGATGGTTTTTCCCGATGGAATTCCGCTCAAGCTTGGCTTGCATACACACAGTCACACAAAAGTTCTCTGAACTTTAGACCACTAAGAACATGGTGATGTACAACACTACAACAAGCCGAGAAAATGAAGTTCAAGTTCAGACTATGGCGGGAGTCCGCCGGACTTTTGAAATGAACGGACTTGCCCACACACGGAGTAAAGTCTGTTCATTTTGAACGTGGCTCCAGGTAGACGGGACTAGCGCAGGAAGTCAATGTCGCCGCCTCCATCGGCAAGATTGACATCTCGCTAGCCCAGTCACCTGATAGGGATTCAAAAGGGAAGCCCTACGTCGAAAAAATGGCGTGGGGGTCCCCCCAAAGTCCATAGTAGACCCTTATCCATGCACGCAGGCCAGCCGGTCAAGAAAGGGGGTGGGGACGAGCGAGCGCACCCCCTCATAAGCTGTACCAGGCCATGTGCCCTCAACATGGGGGGAGTGCTTTGGGTAAGGGGGCACCTTGTCCCCATGTTGATGAGGACAAGGGCCTCTTCTTAACAACCCTGGCCGTTGTTTGTTGGGGTCTGCGAGCGGGGGGCTTATCAGAATCCAGGAGCCCCCTTTAATAAGGGGCCCCCAGATTCTGGCCTCCTACCCTATGTGAATGAGTATGGGGTACATTGTACCCCTTCCCATTCACCTGGTGAAAAAAAGGGTACAGAAAAAAAACACAAAACAGTTTTTTAAAATACTTTATTAGACAGCTCCGGTGGTCTTCTCTTCTTCCGTGTTCGGTGGTCTTCTCGCTGGACTCCTCCACTATCTTCTGCTCTTTTGCTAGCTCTTTTACTAGCGGAGGAGCCCGGCTTTCTCCTTTGTCGCCGCCGCCGTCCAGGGGTCTTCTTCTGACTTCGGGGGTCTTGTCCCGTCTTCGGGGGTCTTGTCCCACTCTTCTCTTCTTTTTTCCAGGCCTCCACTTTCTTCTTCCAGCTCTTTTACTAGCGTTTGCCCGGTCTTCTGTCGCCGCCTTCTGCTTCTTCTTCTTCCTTCTTCCGATGTTGACACGACGCTCTCTCCGGCCGTAATCCTGGGGACACGTGCTGCGGCGACTTATATAGGGACAAGGGGCGGGGTCACTGGGTGATGTCACATGGTGTCCTCGCCCTTTATGATGTCACAGTCACAGCATCCTCTTTACCTTTTCTTAGTTCTTCTCTCCAGGAAGTACTTTGTATACAGTTGTATGTTATACTTGACTTTTTTTCAATACAAATTTATATTGTGTAAAAAAAAAAATATATATATGTTTTAGTGAATTCCTTCATAATTAAGGTAATTATAATCAAGAAAAAATTATTACAATGCGCAATGAAGGATAACATTTTCTGTAAAATAAACTGTTTTCTGGTGTTTCTGCTTTCTGTAACTGACTGAAGACGTTTGTGTGTACATAGGTTTACTTGGTGGCCTACAGAAACCAGGCAATTACTGTTTAAAAGAAAGCAGATGGTAATGTAAGCTTATTAAGAAAGCAGTGTGCAGCCTAAATAAACATTAATGCTTCTAATGAAGCCATTTTTTCAAGGCAACATAAACACTGCATTCCTATGGAAGGCCGCCATCTGCTGTCAGCACTAGTTTAACACTAGCTAAGAGAATAGTCATTTTGGAATGTACTATTAAAGTCTACTTTTACCTTAAAAAAAAAAAAATGCATAGAATTTTGCAGGTAAACAAATGTGCATATTTTTTCTTTTCCTGGCGCCTGCAAAGCATTGCACTCATGATCGGCAGATCCCAGGTGCAATGCCAGGCTTTTGCAGAATCTCAGTATAGCTGTCTGCCGTAACTCCCATACGGGCAGATAATTACTGGAGAGCACGAAGATCAATGAACTTCAAGAGTGCTCACCAGCACCTGCTCAGTTCATTGAGAAATAAAAGCTGTCTACTGTAATGGCAGATGATAGTTGTAGTTCATCCATTCATAAAATGTGGCCGCTCTCTTTTTCCTTGTCAAAAGTTTTTATTAATTATATGTTCAATAACAGGTATATTAATAATATACAGAAGAGAATATTGACAACATAAAGAAGCTTACTAATATATAAACTGTAAATATATAGGTATATATGTAATATTTTACAAACAGTTGATAGTTTAATTAGATCTAAGGTTTTAATATGGGTTTTGAAACAAAAGAATGAATACAGTAACATTGAATAAAACCCTTTAGAAATGTTATGATACAGTGGGAAGCATTATTTATATTTGATAGAATAATGAGTTTAAAAAAAAAAAAGAAAAAGGAGTAAAGTATGAAAAGTGAAAGAAGAAAGAGGAGAAATAGTCCACAGGGTCGACGCAAGAAGCAGCATATGTTACAGTTTGGCTATATGGATATTCAATATCCATAAATTCGAATACACTGTCTCCTAAGCTATTAGACACTCAAATAACTAAGTATTCGAGTATCCAATATGTAAATCAGCTACCTTGGCACAAGTACAGATTCATCAAATGTTGGTGGGAAGTGATATTTTACCCAGGGGTACCCTATTTTTTCAAATATGGGAAGTTGATCTCTTTTAATCTCCACCATTTAGCGTGAGACATGGAAGTATTCAATTAGTTTTTTGTCTCAACCATCGCCAGGGCAGGGGACCTCCATGCCTTTGCAATTGTTTATTTTTCAGCTGTGAGAAGTTGAACAAAGAGTTTGAATTGATGTCTGTTATAAAATTTTGTCTCAGATTGAGTATTGCCTTGGCTGGATCTGGTTGTATTTTTTGTTTAACCACTTAAGCCCCGGACCAATTTGCAGCCAAAGGACCAGGCCCCTTTTTGCTATTCGGTACTGCGTTGCTTTAACTGACAATTGCGCGGTTGTGCGACGTAGCTCCCAAACAAAATTGGCGTCCTTTTTTTTCCCCACAAATAGAGCTTTCTTTTGGTGGTATTTGATCACCTGCGGTTTTTATATTTTTTTTTAAACAAAAATAGAGCGACAATTTTGAAAAAAATTCAATATTTTTTACTTTTTGCTATAATAAATATCCCCAAAAAATATATAAAAAAACATTTTTTTCCTCAGTTTAGGCCGATACATATTCTTCTACATATTTTTGGTAAAAAAAAACCTAATTAGCGATTATTGATTGGTTTGCGCAAAAGTTATAGCGTTTACAAAATTGGGGATAGTTTTATAGCATTTTTATTCATATTTTTTTTACTAGTAATGGCGGCGATCAGTGATTTTTATTGTAACTGCGACATTATGGTGGACACATCGGACATTTTTGACACATTTTTGGGACCATTGTCATTTATACAGCAATCAGTGCTATTTAAATGCACTGATTCCTGTGTAAATGACACTGGAAGTGAATGAGTTAACCACTAGGGGGCAGTGTAGGTGTTATGTATGACGTTATGTGTTTTTTTTTTGTAGGGGCATGGCCTGGCACATGACGTCACTGATCGTCCTTGCCTATAAAAGGAAACAGACAATCAGTGACAGCCACAGTAGGAAGCACGGGGAGAGGGTTGTTTACACAGACCTCTCCTCGTTCTTCAGCTCTGTGACCCGATCGCGGGACACCAGCGGCGATCGGGTCCACTGGTCCCGCGGCCACGGTCACGGAGCTCAGGACTGGGTCGGGAGTGCACCACCAGCGACGCGCTCCCGACCCACGGCTAGGCACTTAAAGAGCCACGTACAGGTACGTGATTGTGCCCAGCCGTGTCATTCTGACGTGGTATATCGGCGTGAGGCGATCCTTAAGTGGTTAAACATTCTGGAGGGAATTTCAAAAATTTCTATCCAATAAGTTTGAGCTATTGGACAGGAGCACCATATGTGTAGATGTGTACTCAGATCAGAGCAGCCACAGAAGCATTGAGATGAATGGGTGGGTGCAAATTTGGCCACTGTAGAGGTACTAGGTACCAACGGGTTAAAACTTTATAGTTAGCTTCTATTGCCTAGACATTAGGTGAGGATGATTTGGTTATAGACCAAATTTCAGACCAATCAGCAATATCAAGAGATCCTCCTCCCATTTCCGAGCAAAGGATGGTTTTTCCATTTCAGGATTGATAGAAAGTTGGGTGTATAGGGATGAGATCGTTCCTCTAGAGTGGGGGTCTTTCATACTTATAGATTTGAAGTTGGTAGATTGGGATATAGAGGTGTTGGTATTTATAAATGGTGTGTAGAAGATTTTTATTTGGAGATATCTGAACAATACAAAGTGTGGTAAGTTATACGTATCATAGAGAGTTGGGGAAGGGAACAAGTTTATATAAGTTATTGGAAGTGACAAGTTTATATAGCCTAAGGATGTCCAAGGATGTCAAGACTTTGAATGATTTGGGGAGACCCATGCTGGAGAGAAAGCACAATTTTTGAGGAAGAAATAGTAAAGGATTATGTGGAGACTGTAGGTAATGTTTGACTTTAAGTTTATCCCATAAGGATATATAATGTTTGGTGATGGGGTTACACAAACCCTGATGATCTTTGGGGTGAAGCCATAACAGGTTTGAGTTTGAGAGAGGGTCACACTCTGATGCTTCTATAATCACATCATAAAGGGATTTCCTGTATTTCACGGTACTTGGCAAGACTGAAAATATGTACTGCTTTATAATAATTAGCAAAATTTGGGAAACCAAGGCCACCACTTGTTTTAGGGAGATATAGTGTATGTAAGGGAATACGTGGTTTGGAGGGACTTTTCTGGACTAGTCTTAGATAGTAGGAAGGAATCGGGATTGGTAGGACTCTAAACAGGTACAACAGTTTTGGTAGAATTGTCATTTTTGTTGCATTGATTTTACCTATCCATGATAATGGAAGATTAGACCATTGTTTTAGTAAAGTTGTAATCTGTTTCAAGATAGGGGGGTAATCAGCCGAGAAGAGGTCAGAATATGATTCTGGATAAGAATAAATGGATTCCTAGGTAAGGAATTGATTTCTCTGCCCAAGTAAATGGAAGCGCAATTTTTGCTGAATTTATTTCCAACCTAGAGAGGGATATATTGAGGGCTAAATATTTCTTAGGATTGATTGAGAGGCCAGAAAATGTTGCAAATCTGTTGAGAATGGGCATGAGGTTAGGGCCTGAGACTTGCGGAGATGACAGGAACAACAAAATGTCATCTGCAAACCTGCAAAGCGTATGTCCCCCTGTCCCTATACCATTTATCGTTGGGTTCATTCTAATTTGTTGGGCTAAAGGTTCTATTAGTAGGGTGAATAACAGGGGGGAAAGTGGACATCCTTGACGCGTACCCCTCTTTATATCAAAGGAATTGGATTTATATCCTGCATATTTTATGTACGCTTTAGGATTGTCATAAAGTGCTGAGACCCATTTCATTAAATGTGGGCTAAAATCCCATTTCTGTAAAGTGTAGTGTAGGTATGACCAGGATACGGAATCAAAAACCTTTTTAATATCAAGAAAGAGGAAGCATGAGGGGATATGTCGAGTTTTGGCAATGTGCGCTATGAGGACTGCCTGATGTACATTGTCACCAGCTTGGCGAGTTGGCATGAAGCTTACTTGGTCTCTATGGATCAGGCTACCTATAATACTATTAAAGCGTTTTGCTAGGATTTTTGCTAAGATTTTAATATCTAAACTTAGAAGGGAAATGGGACGATAGTTTGTACAAGATGTGTCATCAGTAAGGGGCTTGGGAATCATGCAAACAATGGCTGTTAATAATTATTGTCTAAAGAAATGTCCATCCAATATTACATTGAAGGCTTCGGCTAAGATGGGAGAAAGGATTTCTGTAAACGATCAGCCGAATATCCATCAGGACCTGGTCTTTTGTTCATTTTTAATTCTTTAATAGCGTTAGCTATGTCTGCTGGCATAATAGGTTCTTTGAGTAAACTTTTTGTTGGGCCTGGTATAGCTCTGGTAGGTTTATGTGTGAGAAAAAGGTGTCTGCAGCGCTTGAATCAAAGTCATTTGTTGACACATACAAAAAGGCTAAATGGGAGTTAAATTTGTTAACAATTTTAATAGTATATAAATCTTTTGACAGTTTCAAGCAGGTTGGTTTGAATGATTTATTTAATGAATTAAGAGTGCGTGTCAGGTATGTCCCTGGTTTATTGAAGTTCATAAAAAAGGTATGTCTAGATCGTTTGAAAGATTTATCAACAGATTCTGTTAGAAATAGGTCATAAGCCATACAGGCTTTATCTAGTTGGGTTTTCGTTACTGAGGATATCTTGAAAAGATGTGAAAGCGGTATTGAATTCAGATTCTAATTTATTAGCAAGAATTTTGCGTTCATGTTTAAATAATGTATATTGCCTCTGAATTGTACTACGCAGCACAGGTTTGTGAGCTTCCCAAAATGTTAGTGAAGGGATATCTGGGATAGTGTTGAATGATAGGAATTCTTTTAAAGCTTGTTCAATAATTTTACAATGGTTTGGATGTTCAAGCATAATATCTGGGAGATACCAAGTGGGATCATGTGCTTTAGGTATTGTGGAAGCAATGGTGGTGAACACAGCATTGTGGTCAGACCAAGGAATTGGAATTATGTCAGCTGTGAGTATTTCTGGTAGCAGACCAAAAGTTAAAAATATATGGTCGATACAAGTGAATGTTTGGTGAGGATGTGAAGAATAAGTGTATCTTCATTTTGTTGGATTGCTTTCTCTCCAAGAATCAACTAAGTTGTACTTGGACATGAGTTGGGAGAAGGATATTTTAGGTGGATTTCTGGGTGGGGCATATGGAGACTTGTCCAAAAACGGGAGGAGGACCTGATTGGAATCACCACACATTATAATTGTTCCTATTTTGTGATCGTTTACAACCTGTAAAAGAATGGTGTTGGTTTTTTATTGGGTGCATAGTAGGAGATAATAGTAATTGGAGTATCCATTATATGACCAGGAAGGATTAAGTAACGTCCTTCAGGGTCTTTAATTTGCGATTGAAGAGTAAATGGGGTGGAGCGATGAAAAGCTATAAGAGTGCCCCGTTGTTTGATGGTAGTTGAGGCTGTAAAAACTTGTGGAGACATCAATTTGGAAGTGGAACTATTAGTGAAATGTGTTTCTTGTAAGCAAACTATGTGTGCTTTCCAAGCATGAAAAGTTCGGTATGCTTTAGTGCATTTCTGAGTTATATTAATACCCTGAACATTCAGGGAAAGAATGTTTAATGGTGCCATGATATCTGATAAAGGAGATTAAACTTACTGAATAGCATGTAGTACTGGTCGGATGAGTCAACCCGTGTGGACTTGAAAGGTATCTAGAGAAAGGAGAAACCAGTAAAGTTTGAAGTGGAGAAAAAAGTTTAAAACGTAGTTACTAAGGTTGAATACAGACACCAGTCCAACCTGAGTGAGTGTCTACAATTGTCCCTATCCCTGTACATTGAACACTCACATCAGCCCCTACCCTCAAGGAGCCTGCAATCCAAGGTCCCCATTATTATACTAGGGCCAATTTAGGACAGAAGCCAATTAACCTACCTGTATCTCTTTGGCGTGCGGGAGGAAACTGGAGTACCTGGAGGAAACCCACGCAAGCACAGGGAGAACATGTAAACTCCAGGCAGGTAGTGTTGTGGTTGGGATTTGAACCAGCAGCACCTTTTTACTGCTAGGTGAGAGTGCTAACCACTACACCACTGCTCCACCCTAAACATAAAAGATTAGATAATATATACTTTGATTTAACCTAAAGAAAGCTACAAAGATTGCCCATGATAAGGGATAAAAATCCCCTTCAGGGGAAAAGATGCTTCCGTCGGACTTCCACATATTATGGGTGGACGAACGCGGGAGGCGAAGTAAGGCACACGGATCTTTCGAGTGTGGGAGAAGGATGCTATAATAGGAAGATCATACAGATGTTCATGTATTTAGGCCACATGGCATAAAATAATTATTGTGTCAATAGTTCCAGGTGTTCCAAGGAAGAAATATTCTTAAAGAGGGATTCCACCAAAAAAAATAATATTAAAAGCCAGCAGCTATAAATACTACAGCTGCTGACTTTTATTAAATGGACACTCACCTGTCCCGGGTTCCATCGATGCCGGCAGCCGAGGCCGATTGATCGCTCGGCCCTCGGCTGCTGCCGCCACCATTCTAGGTGAGGGAATCAGGAAGTGAAGCGAATCGGCTTCACTTCCCAGTTCCCTACTGCGCATGCGCGAGTCGCGTCGCGCAATAGGAAATCTCCGCGCTGTCACTGGGACCCGTGTGTGTCCCAGCAGACAGTGCGGCAGGGCAGGAAATGGCATAGACTCCCACGGGAGTCTATGCCCGGAAGTGGGTGTAAATACCTGTCTTTGACAGGTATCTCCACCCCCCTCCCCCCTGAAAGGTGTCAATTGTGACACCAGAAGGGGGGAGGGATCCGATCAGCGGAGGTTCCACTTTAGGGTGGAATCCCGCTTTAAGTATGGTCCATTTAAGAGTAGACATGGCAGGATTGTAAATAGTAGGATTGGATAATGGGTCAAGAGGATAAGGGAATAGGAGAGGGAAGAGGTAAAAGAGGGAGTGGTGAATCGTGAAAATATAGCTAAGATTTGAGGATTACTTCAACCTAAAGGCAATAAAATAATTAATTAATGTAGTAATAATAAAGAAACCTTCATAGTAACTTAGGGTGACTAATAAACAATTAATTTACTAAAGAAAATGATATACAATCTTTGTATTTAATAATATTATATCAGTTGACAATAAACAATTAATCATTAATAATTAACAATTAACCCCTGACCTATAAGGAGGCCAAAGATATTCTTGAATATATATTAATAGTTTGGAGTTATGTGACTATGTGAGGTAGGTCACTGATAATTTAGGTTTTGTAAGAACAAAAGCGTGTTATATGTATTTTCATGAATGTTTTGCTTGCACATATTTCAATGATGAAAGTCAGCAGAACTTCAGCTCATTCACTAAGCTCTGGGGAAAATATTTGAGTAATATTTGATTAAATCATCCCTCTTATCTCTACATGTCAGAGACAGTCTGGGACTATTCTCAAATAACAGGTCACCAATGGCACCCTCAATACTTTCCTTATGACAGAGCTACTTTAAAGTGGTTGTAAAGGCAGATGTTTTTTTTATCTTTATGCATTCGATGCATTAAGATAAAAAGTCTTCTGTGTGCCGCAGTCCCCCTCAGCCCCCCCCCCCCACCCAATACTTACCTGAGGCCCATCTCTATCCAGCTGTGTACACGAGTGCCTCGGCCATCCGGGACTGTCCCTCCTGAGTGGCTTAGACACAGCAGCAGTGCCATTGGCTCTCGCTGCTGTCAATCAAAGTCAGTTAGCCAATCAGGAGAGAGAGGGGGCAGGGCCGAACTGAGTGGACACACAGAACTGTCGCTCGGGTCGGGTGCCCCCCATAGCAATCTGCTTGCTGTGGGGGCATAAGACAGGAGGGAGGAGCCAGGAGCACCAAAGACGGACCCACGAAGAGGAGGATCTGGGCTCTTCTGTGCAAAACCAACTGCCCAGAACAGGTAAGTATGACATGTTTGTTTTTTTAAAAGAGAAAAAAAAACGATTCATTCTAAAAACTAGCAATGCATGTAATCCATGCTACAGAAAGCCAACCATGCAATGCCACAGCTATACTTAGTCCACTGGTGTGTAATTTAATCTCAGTATAAATACAGGTGTTCTGTGAAGCCCTTGGAGGTTTGTTAGAGAACCTTAGTGAACAAACAGCATAATGAAGGCCAAGGAACACACCAGACAGGTCAGGTTTAAAGTTGTGGAGAAGTTTAAAGCAGGGTTGGGTTATAAAAAAAATATCCCAAGCTTTGAACATCTCACAGAGAACTGTTCTATTCATTATTGTAAAATGGAAAGAGTATGGCACAATTGCAAACCTACCAAGACATGGCCGTCCACCTAAACTGACAGGCTGGGCAAGGAAAAAAATAATCAGAGAAGCAGCGAAGAGGTACATAACTCTGGAGGAGCTGCAGATATCCACAGCTCAGGTGGAAGAATCTGTCCACAGGACAACTATTAGTTGTACACTCCACAAATCTGGCCTCTATGGAAGAGTGGAAAGAAGAAAGCCATTGTTGAAAGAAAGCCATAAGAAGTCCAGTTTGCAGTTTGTAAAAAGCCATGTGGGGGACACATCAAACAGGTGGAAGAAGAATTAAAAATTTTGGCCTAAAAGCAAAACGCTATGGGGTTGATTCACTAAAGGCAAACCGACTGTGCACTTTGCAAAGTGCAATTGCACTCTGCAATTGCAGTTGCTCCAGATCATAGTAAATGATGTAAAGCTTCACTTTGCAAAGAATACCCAATCATGTGCAAGGAAAATTTAAGAAACAGCCTTTTTGCTTGCATATGATTGGATGATGGAATTCAGCAGAGCTTTTCCTCATTTACTAAGCCCTGGAGTAACTGCTCTCGCAGAGTGCAAATGCACTTTGCAAAGTGCACAGTCGATTTACCTTTAGTAAATCAACCCTTATGTGTGGTGGAAAACTAACACTGAACATCACCCTGAACACACCATCCCCACCATGAAACATGGTGGTAGCAGCATCATGTTGTTGGAATACTTTTCTTCAGCAGGGACAGGGAAGCTGATCAGAGTTGATGGGAAGATGGATGGAGCCAAATATAAGGAAATCTTAGAGTCTGCAAAAGACTTGAGACTGGGGTGGGGGTTAACCTTCCAGCAGGACATCAACCCTAAACATATAGCCAGAGCTACAATGGAATGGTTTAGATCAAAGTATATTCATGTGTTAGAATGGCCCAGTCACAGTCCAGACATAAATCCAATTGAGAATCTGTGGCAAGACTTGAAAATTGCTGTTCACAGAGGCTCTCCATCCAATCTGACAGAGCTTAAGCTATTTTGCAAAGAAGAATAGGCAAAAATGTCACTCTCTAGATGTGCAAAGCTGGTAGAGACATCCCTAAAAAGACTGTAATTTCAGCGAAAGGTGGTTCTACAAAATATCCACTCGGGGAGGCTGAATTCAAATGCATGCCACACTGAACTGCTCCTCTCATATATGCTGAGTGGTGCAGGGAAGGAACAACTTAGCATGCTGTACTGCTGACAAACAGAAAGAAGGGGAACCTGGACAGAAGAAGCTGCAGGGGGCAACATTTACTGAAACTCATCCCTTGTAGTCACCCCACCCACAACAGCCAGCTTCTCCTCCCCTCCCTCCAGCCATCTTTCAGCTGCTGCTGGGGAGAATTACAGGGGATCAATTCCAGTAAATGCTTCCCCCACCACCCCCCCTGTCCAGGTTCCCTTCCTTCTGCTGCCCGGGGCCCAATGTGTGCTCCCCTGGTGCTCCTTCCCATCGCAGAGTTTCCGGCTTTCCCTCTTCTCTCTTTCCTGCTGGCTGCTGCAGGGATTGTTTCAGGATGGAGAGTGGGGGAAGGGGCAAGTAAATATGTAATTTGTGGGCCCTTTTTTTTCTGAACAAACACAGTGAATGATCTGTACTGATTACTCACTGTGTTTATTCATAATTGAAGTATAGTAAACTCTGTTTACTTTGCTTCAGTTTGTGAATGAGCATGGAGACTGTGCAGAGCTCTTCCTGTTCATTCGTTTTGTTCAGCTGAGGCTGCAGAGATGGGGATTGAGGATACAGTCCTTTCTCTGTCTCAAAAGTGAGACATTAGGGGTCTGATTAGATCCCTGATATTTCACCAAAGCCTCCCAGCAAAGCTGTTTAAAAAATAGGAAATATAATAACAAATACAATTGTATAAAGTAATTAAAAAAATACAATTGTGAAAAATAACGATTCATTCTAAAAACTAGCAATGCATGTAATCCATGCTACAGAAAGCCAACCATGCAATGCCACAGCTATACTTAGTCCACTGGTGTGTAATTTAATCTCAGTATAAATACAGGTGTTCTGTGAAGCCCTTGGAGGTTTGTTAGAGAACCTTAGTGAACAAACAGCATAATGAAGGCCAAGGAACACACCAGACAGGTCAGGTTTAAAGTTGTGGAGAAGTTTAAAGCAGGGTTGGGTTATAAAAAAAATATCCCAAGCTTTGAACATCTCACAGAGAACTGTTCTATTCATTATTGTAAAATGGAAAGAGTATGGCACAATTGCAAACCTACCAAGACATGGCCGTCCACCTAAACTGACAGGCTGGGCAAGGAAAAAAATAATCAGAGAAGCAGCGAAGAGGTACATAACTCTGGAGGAGCTGCAGATATCCACAGCTCAGGTGGAAGAATCTGTCCACAGGACAACTATTAGTTGTACACTCCACAAATCTGGCCTCTATGGAAGAGTGGAAAGAAGAAAGCCATTGTTGAAAGAAAGCCATAAGAAGTCCAGTTTGCAGTTTGTAAAAAGCCATGTGGGGGACACATCAAACAGGTGGAAGAAGAATTAAAAATTTTGGCCTAAAAGCAAAACGCTATGGGGTTGATTCACTAAAGGCAAACCGACTGTGCACTTTGCAAAGTGCAATTGCACTCTGCAATTGCAGTTGCTCCAGATCATAGTAAATGATGTAAAGCTTCACTTTGCAAAGAATACCCAATCATGTGCAAGGAAAATTTAAGAAACAGCCTTTTTGCTTGCATATGATTGGATGATGGAATTCAGCAGAGCTTTTCCTCATTTACTAAGCCCTGGAGTAACTGCTCTCGCAGAGTGCAAATGCACTTTGCAAAGTGCACAGTCGATTTACCTTTAGTAAATCAACCCTTATGTGTGGTGGAAAACTAACACTGAACATCACCCTGAACACACCATCCCCACCATGAAACATGGTGGTAGCAGCATCATGTTGTTGGAATACTTTTCTTCAGCAGGGACAGGGAAGCTGATCAGAGTTGATGGGAAGATGGATGGAGCCAAATATAAGGAAATCTTAGAGTCTGCAAAAGACTTGAGACTGGGGTGGGGGTTAACCTTCCAGCAGGACATCAACCCTAAACATATAGCCAGAGCTACAATGGAATGGTTTAGATCAAAGTATATTCATGTGTTAGAATGGCCCAGTCACAGTCCAGACATAAATCCAATTGAGAATCTGTGGCAAGACTTGAAAATTGCTGTTCACAGAGGCTCTCCATCCAATCTGACAGAGCTTAAGCTATTTTGCAAAGAAGAATGGGCAAAAATGTCACTCTCTAGATGTGCAAAGCTGGTAGAGACATCCCTAAAAAGACTGTAATTTCAGCGAAAGGTGGTTCTACAAAATATCCACTCGGGGAGGCTGAATTCAAATGCATGCCACACTGAACTGCTCCTCTCATATATGCTGAGTGGTGCAGGGAAGGAACAACTTAGCATGCTGTACTGCTGACAAACAGAAAGAAGGGGAACCTGGACAGAAGAAGCTGCAGGGGGCAACATTTACTGAAACTCATCCCTTGTAGTCACCCCACCCACAACAGCCAGCTTCTCCTCCCCTCCCTCCAGCCATCTTTCAGCTGCTGCTGGGGAGAATTACAGGGGATCAATTCCAGTAAATGCTTCCCCCACCACCCCCCCTGTCCAGGTTCCCTTCCTTCTGCTGCCCGGGGCCCAATGTGTGCTCCCCTGGTGCTCCTTCCCATCGCAGAGTTTCCGGCTTTCCCTCTTCTCTCTTTCCTGCTGGCTGCTGCAGGGATTGTTTCAGGATGGAGAGTGGGGGAAGGGGCAAGTAAATATGTAATTTGTGGGCCCTTTTTTTTCTGAACAAACACAGTGAATGATCTGTACTGATTACTCACTGTGTTTATTCATAATTGAAGTATAGTAAACTCTGTTTACTTTGCTTCAGTTTGTGAATGAGCATGGAGACTGTGCAGAGCTCTTCCTGTTCATTCGTTTTGTTCAGCTGAGGCTGCAGAGATGGGGATTGAGGATACAGTCCTTTCTCTGTCTCAAAAGTGAGACATTAGGGGTCTGATTAGATCCCTGATATTTCACCAAAGCCTCCCAGCAAAGCTGTTTAAAAAATAGGAAATATAATAACAAATACAATTGTATAAAGTAATTAAAAAAATACAATTGTGAAAAATAACGATTCATTCTAAAAACTAGCAATGCATGTAATCCATGCTACAGAAAGCCAACCATGCAATGCCACAGCTATACTTAGTCCACTGGTGTGTAATTTAATCTCAGTATAAATACAGGTGTTCTGTGAAGCCCTTGGAGGTTTGTTAGAGAACCTTAGTGAACAAACAGCATAATGAAGGCCAAGGAACACACCAGACAGGTCAGGTTTAAAGTTGTGGAGAAGTTTAAAGCAGGGTTGGGTTATAAAAAAAATATCCCAAGCTTTGAACATCTCACAGAGAACTGTTCTATTCATTATTGTAAAATGGAAAGAGTATGGCACAATTGCAAACCTACCAAGACATGGCCGTCCACCTAAACTGACAGGCTGGGCAAGGAAAAAAATAATCAGAGAAGCAGCGAAGAGGTACATAACTCTGGAGGAGCTGCAGATATCCACAGCTCAGGTGGAAGAATCTGTCCACAGGACAACTATTAGTTGTACACTCCACAAATCTGGCCTCTATGGAAGAGTGGAAAGAAGAAAGCCATTGTTGAAAGAAAGCCATAAGAAGTCCAGTTTGCAGTTTGTAAAAAGCCATGTGGGGGACACATCAAACAGGTGGAAGAAGAATTAAAAATTTTGGCCTAAAAGCAAAACGCTATGGGGTTGATTCACTAAAGGCAAACCGACTGTGCACTTTGCAAAGTGCAATTGCACTCTGCAATTGCAGTTGCTCCAGATCATAGTAAATGATGTAAAGCTTCACTTTGCAAAGAATACCCAATCATGTGCAAGGAAAATTTAAGAAACAGCCTTTTTGCTTGCATATGATTGGATGATGGAATTCAGCAGAGCTTTTCCTCATTTACTAAGCCCTGGAGTAACTGCTCTCGCAGAGTGCAAATGCACTTTGCAAAGTGCACAGTCGATTTACCTTTAGTAAATCAACCCTTATGTGTGGTGGAAAACTAACACTGAACATCACCCTGAACACACCATCCCCACCATGAAACATGGTGGTAGCAGCATCATGTTGTTGGAATACTTTTCTTCAGCAGGGACAGGGAAGCTGATCAGAGTTGATGGGAAGATGGATGGAGCCAAATATAAGGAAATCTTAGAGTCTGCAAAAGACTTGAGACTGGGGTGGGGGTTAACCTTCCAGCAGGACATCAACCCTAAACATATAGCCAGAGCTACAATGGAATGGTTTAGATCAAAGTATATTCATGTGTTAGAATGGCCCAGTCACAGTCCAGACATAAATCCAATTGAGAATCTGTGGCAAGACTTGAAAATTGCTGTTCACAGAGGCTCTCCATCCAATCTGACAGAGCTTAAGCTATTTTGCAAAGAAGAATGGGCAAAAATGTCACTCTCTAGATGTGCAAAGCTGGTAGAGACATCCCTAAAAAGACTGTAATTTCAGCGAAAGGTGGTTCTACAAAATATCCACTCGGGGAGGCTGAATTCAAATGCATGCCACACTGAACTGCTCCTCTCATATATGCTGAGTGGTGCAGGGAAGGAACAACTTAGCATGCTGTACTGCTGACAAACAGAAAGAAGGGGAACCTGGACAGAAGAAGCTGCAGGGGGCAACATTTACTGAAACTCATCCCTTGTAGTCACCCCACCCACAACAGCCAGCTTCTCCTCCCCTCCCTCCAGCCATCTTTCAGCTGCTGCTGGGGAGAATTACAGGGGATCAATTCCAGTAAATGCTTCCCCCACCACCCCCCCTGTCCAGGTTCCCTTCCTTCTGCTGCCCGGGGCCCAATGTGTGCTCCCCTGGTGCTCCTTCCCATCGCAGAGTTTCCGGCTTTCCCTCTTCTCTCTTTCCTGCTGGCTGCTGCAGGGATTGTTTCAGGATGGAGAGTGGGGGAAGGGGCAAGTAAATATGTAATTTGTGGGCCCTTTTTTTTCTGAACAAACACAGTGAATGATCTGTACTGATTACTCACTGTGTTTATTCATAATTGAAGTATAGTAAACTCTGTTTACTTTGCTTCAGTTTGTGAATGAGCATGGAGACTGTGCAGAGCTCTTCCTGTTCATTCGTTTTGTTCAGCTGAGGCTGCAGAGATGGGGATTGAGGATACAGTCCTTTCTCTGTCTCAAAAGTGAGACATTAGGGGTCTGATTAGATCCCTGATATTTCACCAAAGCCTCCCAGCAAAGCTGTTTAAAAAATAGGAAATATAATAACAAATACAATTGTATAAAGTAATTAAAAAAATACAATTGTGAAAAATAACGATTCATTCTAAAAACTAGCAATGCATGTAATCCATGCTACAGAAAGCCAACCATGCAATGCCACAGCTATACTTAGTCCACTGGTGTGTAATTTAATCTCAGTATAAATACAGGTGTTCTGTGAAGCCCTTGGAGGTTTGTTAGAGAACCTTAGTGAACAAACAGCATAATGAAGGCCAAGGAACACACCAGACAGGTCAGGTTTAAAGTTGTGGAGAAGTTTAAAGCAGGGTTGGGTTATAAAAAAAATATCCCAAGCTTTGAACATCTCACAGAGAACTGTTCTATTCATTATTGTAAAATGGAAAGAGTATGGCACAATTGCAAACCTACCAAGACATGGCCGTCCACCTAAACTGACAGGCTGGGCAAGGAAAAAAATAATCAGAGAAGCAGCGAAGAGGTACATAACTCTGGAGGAGCTGCAGATATCCACAGCTCAGGTGGAAGAATCTGTCCACAGGACAACTATTAGTTGTACACTCCACAAATCTGGCCTCTATGGAAGAGTGGAAAGAAGAAAGCCATTGTTGAAAGAAAGCCATAAGAAGTCCAGTTTGCAGTTTGTAAAAAGCCATGTGGGGGACACATCAAACAGGTGGAAGAAGAATTAAAAATTTTGGCCTAAAAGCAAAACGCTATGGGGTTGATTCACTAAAGGCAAACCGACTGTGCACTTTGCAAAGTGCAATTGCACTCTGCAATTGCAGTTGCTCCAGATCATAGTAAATGATGTAAAGCTTCACTTTGCAAAGAATACCCAATCATGTGCAAGGAAAATTTAAGAAACAGCCTTTTTGCTTGCATATGATTGGATGATGGAATTCAGCAGAGCTTTTCCTCATTTACTAAGCCCTGGAGTAACTGCTCTCGCAGAGTGCAAATGCACTTTGCAAAGTGCACAGTCGATTTACCTTTAGTAAATCAACCCTTATGTGTGGTGGAAAACTAACACTGAACATCACCCTGAACACACCATCCCCACCATGAAACATGGTGGTAGCAGCATCATGTTGTTGGAATACTTTTCTTCAGCAGGGACAGGGAAGCTGATCAGAGTTGATGGGAAGATGGATGGAGCCAAATATAAGGAAATCTTAGAGTCTGCAAAAGACTTGAGACTGGGGTGGGGGTTAACCTTCCAGCAGGACATCAACCCTAAACATATAGCCAGAGCTACAATGGAATGGTTTAGATCAAAGTATATTCATGTGTTAGAATGGCCCAGTCACAGTCCAGACATAAATCCAATTGAGAATCTGTGGCAAGACTTGAAAATTGCTGTTCACAGAGGCTCTCCATCCAATCTGACAGAGCTTAAGCTATTTTGCAAAGAAGAATGGGCAAAAATGTCACTCTCTAGATGTGCAAAGCTGGTAGAGACATCCCTAAAAAGACTGTAATTTCAGCGAAAGGTGGTTCTACAAAATATCCACTCGGGGAGGCTGAATTCAAATGCATGCCACACTGAACTGCTCCTCTCATATATGCTGAGTGGTGCAGGGAAGGAACAACTTAGCATGCTGTACTGCTGACAAACAGAAAGAAGGGGAACCTGGACAGAAGAAGCTGCAGGGGGCAACATTTACTGAAACTCATCCCTTGTAGTCACCCCACCCACAACAGCCAGCTTCTCCTCCCCTCCCTCCAGCCATCTTTCAGCTGCTGCTGGGGAGAATTACAGGGGATCAATTCCAGTAAATGCTTCCCCCACCACCCCCCCTGTCCAGGTTCCCTTCCTTCTGCTGCCCGGGGCCCAATGTGTGCTCCCCTGGTGCTCCTTCCCATCGCAGAGTTTCCGGCTTTCCCTCTTCTCTCTTTCCTGCTGGCTGCTGCAGGGATTGTTTCAGGATGGAGAGTGGGGGAAGGGGCAAGTAAATATGTAATTTGTGGGCCCTTTTTTTTCTGAACAAACACAGTGAATGATCTGTACTGATTACTCACTGTGTTTATTCATAATTGAAGTATAGTAAACTCTGTTTACTTTGCTTCAGTTTGTGAATGAGCATGGAGACTGTGCAGAGCTCTTCCTGTTCATTCGTTTTGTTCAGCTGAGGCTGCAGAGATGGGGATTGAGGATACAGTCCTTTCTCTGTCTCAAAAGTGAGACATTAGGGGTCTGATTAGATCCCTGATATTTCACCAAAGCCTCCCAGCAAAGCTGTTTAAAAAATAGGAAATATAATAACAAATACAATTGTATAAAGTAATTAAAAAAATACAATTGTGAAAAATAACGATTCATTCTAAAAACTAGCAATGCATGTAATCCATGCTACAGAAAGCCAACCATGCAATGCCACAGCTATACTTAGTCCACTGGTGTGTAATTTAATCTCAGTATAAATACAGGTGTTCTGTGAAGCCCTTGGAGGTTTGTTAGAGAACCTTAGTGAACAAACAGCATAATGAAGGCCAAGGAACACACCAGACAGGTCAGGTTTAAAGTTGTGGAGAAGTTTAAAGCAGGGTTGGGTTATAAAAAAAATATCCCAAGCTTTGAACATCTCACAGAGAACTGTTCTATTCATTATTGTAAAATGGAAAGAGTATGGCACAATTGCAAACCTACCAAGACATGGCCGTCCACCTAAACTGACAGGCTGGGCAAGGAAAAAAATAATCAGAGAAGCAGCGAAGAGGTACATAACTCTGGAGGAGCTGCAGATATCCACAGCTCAGGTGGAAGAATCTGTCCACAGGACAACTATTAGTTGTACACTCCACAAATCTGGCCTCTATGGAAGAGTGGAAAGAAGAAAGCCATTGTTGAAAGAAAGCCATAAGAAGTCCAGTTTGCAGTTTGTAAAAAGCCATGTGGGGGACACATCAAACAGGTGGAAGAAGAATTAAAAATTTTGGCCTAAAAGCAAAACGCTATGGGGTTGATTCACTAAAGGCAAACCGACTGTGCACTTTGCAAAGTGCAATTGCACTCTGCAATTGCAGTTGCTCCAGATCATAGTAAATGATGTAAAGCTTCACTTTGCAAAGAATACCCAATCATGTGCAAGGAAAATTTAAGAAACAGCCTTTTTGCTTGCATATGATTGGATGATGGAATTCAGCAGAGCTTTTCCTCATTTACTAAGCCCTGGAGTAACTGCTCTCGCAGAGTGCAAATGCACTTTGCAAAGTGCACAGTCGATTTACCTTTAGTAAATCAACCCTTATGTGTGGTGGAAAACTAACACTGAACATCACCCTGAACACACCATCCCCACCATGAAACATGGTGGTAGCAGCATCATGTTGTTGGAATACTTTTCTTCAGCAGGGACAGGGAAGCTGATCAGAGTTGATGGGAAGATGGATGGAGCCAAATATAAGGAAATCTTAGAGTCTGCAAAAGACTTGAGACTGGGGTGGGGGTTAACCTTCCAGCAGGACATCAACCCTAAACATATAGCCAGAGCTACAATGGAATGGTTTAGATCAAAGTATATTCATGTGTTAGAATGGCCCAGTCACAGTCCAGACATAAATCCAATTGAGAATCTGTGGCAAGACTTGAAAATTGCTGTTCACAGAGGCTCTCCATCCAATCTGACAGAGCTTAAGCTATTTTGCAAAGAAGAATGGGCAAAAATGTCACTCTCTAGATGTGCAAAGCTGGTAGAGACATCCCTAAAAAGACTGTAATTTCAGCGAAAGGTGGTTCTACAAAATATCCACTCGGGGAGGCTGAATTCAAATGCATGCCACACTGAACTGCTCCTCTCATATATGCTGAGTGGTGCAGGGAAGGAACAACTTAGCATGCTGTACTGCTGACAAACAGAAAGAAGGGGAACCTGGACAGAAGAAGCTGCAGGGGCAACATTTACTGAAACTCATCCCTTGTAGTCACCCCACCCACAACAGCCAGCTTCTCCTCCCCTCCCTCCAGCCATCTTTCAGCTGCTGCTGGGGAGAATTACAGGGGATCAATTCCAGTAAATGCTTCCCCCACCACCCCTCCTGTCCAGGTTCCCTTCCTTCTGCTGCCCGGGGCCCAATGTGTGCTCCCCTGGTGCTCCTTCCCATCGCAGAGTTTCCGGCTTTCCCTCTTCTCTCTTTCCTGCTGGCTGCTGCAGGGATTGTTTCAGGATGGAGAGTGGGGGAAGGGGCAAGTAAATATGTAATTTGTGGGCCCTTTTTTTTCTGAACAAACACAGTGAATGATCTGTACTGATTACTCACTGTGTTTATTCATAATTGAAGTATAGTAAACTCTGTTTACTTTGCTTCAGTTTGTGAATGAGCATGGAGACTGTGCAGAGCTCTTCCTGTTCATTCGTTTTGTTCAGCTGAGGCTGCAGAGATGGGGATTGAGGATACAGTCCTTTCTCTGTCTCAAAAGTGAGACATTAGGGGTCTGATTAGATCCCTGATATTTCACCAAAGCCTCCCAGCAAAGCTGTTTAAAAAATAGGAAATATAATAACAAATACAATTGTATAAAGTAATTAAAAAAATACAATTGTGAAAAATAACGATTCATTCTAAAAACTAGCAATGCATGTAATCCATGCTACAGAAAGCCAACCATGCAATGCCACAGCTATACTTAGTCCACTGGTGTGTAATTTAATCTCAGTATAAATACAGGTGTTCTGTGAAGCCCTTGGAGGTTTGTTAGAGAACCTTAGTGAACAAACAGCATAATGAAGGCCAAGGAACACACCAGACAGGTCAGGTTTAAAGTTGTGGAGAAGTTTAAAGCAGGGTTGGGTTATAAAAAAAATATCCCAAGCTTTGAACATCTCACAGAGAACTGTTCTATTCATTATTGTAAAATGGAAAGAGTATGGCACAATTGCAAACCTACCAAGACATGGCCGTCCACCTAAACTGACAGGCTGGGCAAGGAAAAAAATAATCAGAGAAGCAGCGAAGAGGTACATAACTCTGGAGGAGCTGCAGATATCCACAGCTCAGGTGGAAGAATCTGTCCACAGGACAACTATTAGTTGTACACTCCACAAATCTGGCCTCTATGGAAGAGTGGAAAGAAGAAAGC
The DNA here is from genome assembly GCF_037356315.1 of Lithobates pipiens. NCBI lineage: Eukaryota > Metazoa > Chordata > Amphibia > Anura > Ranidae > Lithobates > Lithobates pipiens. Next base: position 95,756,071 of record NW_027507903.1, on the reverse strand, counting down.
CATTGTTGAAAGAAAGCCATAAGAAGTCCAGTTTGCAGTTTGTAAAAAGCCATGTGGGGGACACATCAAACAGGTGGAAGAAGAATTAAAAATTTTGGCCTAAAAGCAAAACGCTATGGGGTTGATTCACTAAAGGCAAACCGACTGTGCACTTTGCAAAGTGCAATTGCACTCTGCAATTGCAGTTGCTCCAGATCATAGTAAATGATGTAAAGCTTCACTTTGCAAAGAATACCCAATCATGTGCAAGGAAAATTTAAGAAACAGCCTTTTTGCTTGCATATGATTGGATGATGGAATTCAGCAGAGCTTTTCCTCATTTACTAAGCCCTGGAGTAACTGCTCTCGCAGAGTGCAAATGCACTTTGCAAAGTGCACAGTCGATTTACCTTTAGTAAATCAACCCTTATGTGTGGTGGAAAACTAACACTGAACATCACCCTGAACACACCATCCCCACCATGAAACATGGTGGTAGCAGCATCATGTTGTTGGAATACTTTTCTTCAGCAGGGACAGGGAAGCTGATCAGAGTTGATGGGAAGATGGATGGAGCCAAATATAAGGAAATCTTAGAGTCTGCAAAAGACTTGAGACTGGGGTGGGGGTTAACCTTCCAGCAGGACATCAACCCTAAACATATAGCCAGAGCTACAATGGAATGGTTTAGATCAAAGTATATTCATGTGTTAGAATGGCCCAGTCACAGTCCAGACATAAATCCAATTGAGAATCTGTGGCAAGACTTGAAAATTGCTGTTCACAGAGGCTCTCCATCCAATCTGACAGAGCTTAAGCTATTTTGCAAAGAAGAATGGGCAAAAATGTCACTCTCTAGATGTGCAAAGCTGGTAGAGACATCCCTAAAAAGACTGTAATTTCAGCGAAAGGTGGTTCTACAAAATATCCACTCGGGGAGGCTGAATTCAAATGCATGCCACACTGAACTGCTCCTCTCATATATGCTGAGTGGTGCAGGGAAGGAACAACTTAGCATGCTGTACTGCTGACAAACAGAAAGAAGGGGAACCTGGACAGAAGAAGCTGCAGGGGCAACATTTACTGAAACTCATCCCTTGTAGTCACCCCACCCACAACAGCCAGCTTCTCCTCCCCTCCCTCCAGCCATCTTTCAGCTGCTGCTGGGGAGAATTACAGGGGATCAATTCCAGTAAATGCTTCCCCCACCACCCCTCCTGTCCAGGTTCCCTTCCTTCTGCTGCCCGGGGCCCAATGTGTGCTCCCCTGGTGCTCCTTCCCATCGCAGAGTTTCCGGCTTTCCCTCTTCTCTCTTTCCTGCTGGCTGCTGCAGGGATTGTTTCAGGATGGAGAGTGGGGGAAGGGGCAAGTAAATATGTAATTTGTGGGCCCTTTTTTTTCTGAACAAACACAGTGAATGATCTGTACTGATTACTCACTGTGTTTATTCATAATTGAAGTATAGTAAACTCTGTTTACTTTGCTTCAGTTTGTGAATGAGCATGGAGACTGTGCAGAGCTCTTCCTGTTCATTCGTTTTGTTCAGCTGAGGCTGCAGAGATGGGGATTGAGGATACAGTCCTTTCTCTGTCTCAAAAGTGAGACATTAGGGGTCTGATTAGATCCCTGATATTTCACCAAAGCCTCCCAGCAAAGCTGTTTAAAAAATAGGAAATATAATAACAAATACAATTGTATAAAGTAATTAAAAAAATACAATTGTGAAAAATAACAAAAAAATAAATGATAAAACTAAAAAATTAATGACACCATCCACTGCCTTACTGACACCATCCTCTGCCCTACTGACAAAGTCCGCTGTCCTGCTGACACCATCCACTACTCTACTGACTGACACCACCCACTACTCTACTGAGTGAAAAACTGCTCTACTACACCAACCTCTGCCCTATTGACACTATCCTCTGCCCTACTGACACGGTTCACTGCCCTAGTGATGCTATCTATTGCTCTACTAACACTGTGGTTTTATCTCTGTTTCTAGTGAAAAAACATGAATTCTGCAATTTAAAATATTTTAGAGAAAGCAGTTCAATGGCAGTTTTTATCCTTTTCAAATGTTTTCTTGTGGTATGGTTATGCGACAGGTGTTCAAGTTGTTCAAGTGCAGATATATTCATTTAAATCTTTTTCTTGTTATTTTTAGCTTTCTGGTGGTGACAACTGTAAGCCATGGGAATATTTTTGGCAGTTTTCTGAATGAATGAATGAATGATTTGTATAGCGCTGCAAATGCGAACTGAATTGCCTCAAGGCGCTTGGTCTGTCCTGTGTTGTCCTGCTTCTTAGAAGAGGTGGGTCTTGATTTTTTTGCTGAAGGCCCGATGGTTTTCTTCCATGCGGATGTTGGTGGGTAGAGCGTTCCATAGCCGCGGTCCTTGGACTGCGAATCTTCGTTCTCCCTTAGATTTGTATCGGGACTTGGGGATGAGGAGGTGGTTTTGGTTTGTTGATCGGAGGCTGCGATTGGGTATGTAGTGTTTTATTTTCTCACATAGGTATTGAGGAGCGTTTCCTTGTGTACATTTGTGGGTGAGGCAGAGGGTCTTGAATGTGATCCTATCCTTTACCGTTAGCCAATGGAGGGTCCTTAGGGATGGGGAAATGGATTCCCAGAGTTTCTTCCTCATGACTAGTCTTGCTGCTGTGTTTTGGATGACTTGTAGGCATGCAATGCGGTAATTAGGTAGTCCTATATAGAGGGAATTTGCGTAGTCGAGTCACGAATTGATGATTGTTCCAACTACTACCGCTTTCTCCTTTTCTGGAATGAAGGGGATGAGTCTGCGTAGCAGGCGGAGAAGATAGTGGGATCAACTGACTACTGATCCTATTTGTGCATCCATAGTCATCTCTGTGTCAAAGATGACTCAGAGACTTTTGGCCTTGGTGCTTCTGTCTGCTTCTTACTAAAATTTGTTTCATTAACTAGCTAGTTTTATTTTTGGTGGGGAATGATTTAAAAAAATCAAGATGGGCAGTTCCATGGCAGTTTGTTTCCTTCTAAGCCCTTGTACACACAGTCGGAAATTCCAGGACCGTGTTGTCAGGTAATCCGACCGTGTGTGGTCTCCATTGGACTCTTTCCGTCGGAATGTCTGAACAACAAAGTTTGAGAGCTGGATATAAAATTTTCCGACAACATGATCCGATCGGACTTTGTCCGATCGTTTGTAGAGAATTCCGATTGGACAAAGTACCACGCATGCTCAGATCAAATTACGAGACCAAAGCTATTGGCTACTAGCCTGAACGTAGTCCCGTCGCAACAAACAAACGTCATCACGTTCCGAACAATTGGATTTTCCGACAACTTTGTCCGACCGTGGTTATGCAACACCAGTTTCAGGCAAAATCCGTTGGAAAAAATCAGACGGATTTTGTGGTCGAAATTTCCGACCGTGTGTAAAAGGGCTTAGAAAAACTATTCTGGTTTCATCCCAGAACAAGTGTTCAACTGCAAAAATGCTGGTTTAAAATTTTTGGCAGTTATTTTTACTTTTATAGCAACAGCTTTTTAAAAATAAATACTTCCCGTTTGCAATTGAAACCATTTGAGTTATTCTCACTGTTTTAGACACAAACCATTTCTTTCATTAAGTGGAGTTCCACCTATATAAAAGTCAGCAGCTACAAAAAGTGTAGCTGCTGACTTTTAATAATTGAACACTCACCTGTCCCACGGTCCAGTGATGTGGGCGATGAAGCCCCGTTCTTCTTTCCCCCCTCTCCTCGGCGCCAGCACTGTGACTATGGGCGCCCGTCTGTGGTGGCACGATGCCAGAGACACAGTGCATGGCCGGCAGCCATGATGTCCACCGGCCACCCACGATCGCTCATGAGAAAGACAGAATGGGGATCTGTCAATGTAAACAGACAGATCCCGGTTCTGTCAGGGGAGGAGAGACAGATCTACAGTGATTTGTCTCCTCTTCCAGTCACTACACTCCCCCACAGTTAGAAACACCTCCCCAGGGAACACTTAACCCCTTAATTGCCCCTAGTGTTAACCCCTTCCCTGCCAGTGACATTTATACAGTAATCGGTGGCTATTTTTAGCTCTGATCGCTGTATAAATGTCACTGGTCCCAAAAATGTGTTAAACGTGTCCGATCTGTCTGTCACAATGTCATAGTCCTGCTGAAAATCGCAGATTTTTTTTTACCAAAAAAAGTAAAAGAATACATATTGGCCTAAACTGATGAAGAAATTCGTTTTACATTTTGTTTTTCGATATTTATTATAACAAAAAGTAAAAAAAAAATAGATTTTTTTCAAAATTGTCTGTCTTTTTTTGTTTAGAGTGCAAAAAACAAACACAGAGCTGATCAAATAGCAGCACAAGAAAGCTCTATTTGTGGGAAAAAAAGGATATAAATGTTGTTTGGGTACAGCGTTGCATGGCCGTGCAATCGTCAGTTAAAGTGACGCAGTGACGTATCGCAAAAAATGGCCCGGGCATTAAGGGGGCAAATACTTCTGGTCCTTAAGTGGTTAAACCTTTTAGCAGTTTTTAGTGTTTTTAATTTTGAATATAGTATTAAACATAGTTATTATTTTTTGTTGTTTATGTCTTTAATTTAGAACTCCTAACAGTTCACCATACATATGTATATTTTTCAGAAATACTGTAGCTGTTGGAGTCTTAATAATATGACATTTTCTTTCATAGCAGGCTTACTATTACAATGTAATATATAAACTGTTACAAACTATTTGTTTGGGAGTTTTTCTGTTTCGAATATACTTTCTATATTCTCTTAATTTTTTTTTTTTTTTTTTTATAGTAACACCTTTTTTGAAGTAAAGTCTATTTCAAATCAAGTGTGGAAGTTCCAGCGTTACCAGCTCATTATGACTTTTCATGACCGGCCTGTCCTACCTCCTCCAATGATAATATTTAGCCACTTGTACATCATCCTGAAACGTCTTTGCTGTCGCTGTAGAAGAAAGCAAGAAGGGGAGCAGGATGAGCGCGACAGAGGCCTGAGTATGTTTATTCTTTGAGAATTGACTCCATTGAATATATATGTGTGATGAAATGATCCCTTTCTCTACAAATTTTAGTTTTTTTTATTAAAGAACTAAAGCCAATTTTTTTTTTCATTTTGGATAGAGTACGGGGGGGGGGGGGGGGTATAACCCATTCGTTTTTGCCATGTGTTTTCGATTCGGAAGATTTGATACCTGTCCCATAGTCAAAATAGGGAGGGAATCCTTGATTGTCACCAGGGTGACCAGAATTAGTATCCCTATTGAAAGATTTCCCCTTTATTACTGTCCTGGGCACAACCCAAAATGTAGGATTTTACAGCAGTAAAAATCTGGCAAGTGTTATAATTTCTCTCCACTCTATATGAAGCCTTTCATTACAGTTTCATTTAACCACAGTGCCCACAAGCCTTGACAGTAAGTAGGTGTAAATCTTCCCAACTGGGATATATACAGCAAAAGAAAAAACAAAAACAGTGCGTTGACTGTATTTCACCTTTTGTTTGGAGGCTGAGCAGGGGTAAAGCTTTTGGTCTTGACTATTGTGAATGTGACTTTGCCCCTTTAAATAAAAGAGAGCTGCAAGCAAGTTGTCACATACCTGTATGAGGAGCTTGAGATGGGGTGGACCTTTGTTCAGTTCCTGTGCGAACAGGGCAATGGAAGGGCACAGGTGCTTTGAAACTGGAATGGCAGATTTGAACTTGGCAACAGATATACAGAAGCACAACTGAGAGGGCGCCCTGACTTCACCCAGACCAGTAGAGAGCAGAACTGGGTCACAAGCCAAGTTTGGAAACAGTTGAGTAGGAAGACACCAAATCATGAGCAGCATCAAGGCCAGAGATGAGTGGAGGTTGGCAGCAGGCAGACAACGAGGTAGAGAATTGACAGGCAAAACCTTAGTAAAGAGTCTAGGCTGAGGTCAGTAGCACAGGTAGGCAGCAAACATAAGCAGGCAAGGGTAAGCCAAAGGCAGGTCAAATGAGGGCTAGGTCAATAACGAGTCAATTCTGGATCAGGGATAACAGAGCTACAAGCTGAAAGACCACACAGCAATGTACCTTTGCTTAACAAGGCCAATCCAGCAATGATCCCAGGTTTAAATAGGCCAATAGGTGCCAGTATTTGTGGTAGAATTGTCCATGCATCCACATGCATGCTGATGTATGTTCCTATGTGTGCGCCTCACATGTGCATGAGCATGAGCCTTACGGATGGCACGATCTCTCTGATGGTTGACATGGTGTTCCTGACGCAAGTATAAATTCAAGGAACCTAGAGGTGCCTGCACATTCTGGGAAGTGTTGTAGGTTGCTTGCTCCCACTACCCAGTTTGTCCATCACTATCATGAATTTCCTTAATGACCAATAGGAATATCTGTGAGGCAGAAGGAAATGGGTAAGCTCCATTTTTACAAGCAAGTGCTGGAGTTTTGCCCATTCAGAATGGCTGGCATCAGTGGTGGCCCATCAATAGGGGGCGCACGGGCACTGTCCCCCCCAGCCACCCCCCCCCCCCCCCAAAGTTAGTCATGGGAAAAAAAGTAGTTCTTTAAACTATAACTAAAGGCAATACTTTTTTTTTTTCGTTTTGGATAGAGTGGAGATGGATTAGAACCCCTGTCAGTTTTCATTGCTGTCTGTGCCCCTATTAAGGAAACCCCCCCTCTTTATTAGTTCTGTTTACCATTATCATTAAAAGTGAAAATAAAATAAAATCCCAACATTTTGGGTTGTCCCCAGAAAAGTAATAGAGGGAAAATGTTCCAATGGGGACACTTCTTATGGTGACCTGGGAGTTCCTATGGAATTCCCTTATTTGCAGAGATTTCCAGTCACTTCCTGTTTGGTTATGGGACAGGAAGTGAAGGTAAACCTCTGCAATGGAACACAGATGGCACAAAAAAAAATCTGACAGAGGTTAGAACCCTCCCTTGCTCTATCCAAACTGGAAAAAAAAAGTTTTGCCTATAGTTCTACTTTAAGTGTCTATGGCACCGGACACACATCTGTCTATGGGAAGCTTGACGTGTTGCAATCAGGTGATTGCGCCTGAGAAGCTTCAAAGGGGCTGTCTTTAGAATGTCCTCGGGGCACAAGTGTTACCCCCTGAACACTCCCACTCTAGAATGATCCCTCTTTTGCTGGTTTGCGATTTGCGCAGTCCAGAGGACAGTAGGCAGTGCTTTTCGTGGAACTGCAGAGTCACTTCTGATTTTCCACTACTCGCTGTGTGTGGATGTTATGGAATGCAAAGCAAGGCCTGAGCAGGCACCTCTCTGATATTTGGCCAGACTGGTAAGCAGCAGTGCAGCACTGAATGAGAAGTGCCGCGGCCCACTATTACTGCTCTCAGCTGGTATCATAATCCCACTGAAAGCCGGAGCCCCTCCGATCTGCACACACGTCCGCTTCTCTCTCTACTCAGTCCACCTCAGGCAGTGCAGACTAGACCTACACAGTGAAGATTGGGGTATGTGTATGTACATACAGCAATCGGCCCTATGGAGAGACCTTCCTCCATCATCACTGAATTGACTTCAGATATACATTATCTGTCCTGTAGTGTATACAACTATATACATCCACCTTCCTTCCTTTATAGAGACATTTCTCCATCATCACTGACTGCAGATATACATCATCTGTCCTATTACTGTATATATAGCTGGATACAGAACAGATGATGTATATCTGCAGTCAGTGATGATGGAGGAAGGTGGGTGTATATATAGGTATATACAGGACAGATGATGTATATCTGCAGTCAGTGATGACAGAGGAAGGTCTCTATATACAGGAAGGAAGGTGGGTGTATATATAGCTGTATACACCCACCTTCCTTCCTGTATATACTAATACCATCCACCCCCTCTATACACATACTCTACACCCTCCATACTGTACAAGCCACATTTGATTGGCACAGTGAGGCTGCATATGATGGGCACAGTAAGGCTGCATTTGATGGGCACTGTGAGGCTGCATTTGATGGGCACAGTGAGGCTGCATTTGATTGGCACAGTGAGGCTGCTTTGATTGGCACGATGAGGCTGCATTTGATTGGCACAGTGAGGCTGCATATGATGGGCACAGTGAGGCTGCATTTGATGGGCACAGTGAGGCTGCATATGACTGGCACAAGAGGCCACCTTTGATAGGCACAGTGAGGCTGCATTTGATGGGTACAATGAGGCTGCATTTGATTGGCACAATGAGGCTGCATATGATGGGGACAGTGAGGCCACATTTGATGGGCACAGTGAGACTGCATTTGATTGGCACAGTGAGGCTATATATGATGGGCACAGTGAGGCTGCATTTGATTGGCACAGTGAGGCTGTGCATGATGGGCACAATTAGGCTGCATTTGATTGGCACAGTGAGGCTGCATATGATGGGCACAGTGAGGCTGCATATGATGGGCACAGTGAGTCTGCATTTGATGGGCACAGTGAGGTTGTGTTTGATTGGCACAGTGAGGCTGCATTTGAGTGGCACAATGAGGCTGCATATGATGGGGACAGTGAGTCTGCATTTGATGGGCACAGTGAGACTGCATTTGATTGGCACAGTGAGGCTGCAATCGATTGGGCACAGTGAGGCTGCAATTGACAGGCACAGTGAGGTTGCATATGATGGACACAGTGAGGCAGCATTTGGTGGGCACAGTGAGACTGTTTTTGATTGGCACAGTGAGGTTGCATATGATGGGCACAGTGAGGCCGCACTTGATTGGCACAGTGAGGCTGCATATGATGGGCACAGTGAGGCCACATTTGATTGGCACAGTGAGGCTGCAATTGTTGGGCACAGTGAGGCTGTAATTGATGGGCACAGTGAGGCTGCATTTGATGGGCAAAATGAGGCTGCAATTGATGGGCACAGTGGGGCTGCAATTGAAGAGAACAGTGAGACTGAAATTGATTGGCACAGACAGTAAGGCTGTACATGATGGGCACAGTGAGGCTGAAATTGATAGGCACAGTGAGGCTGCAATTGATGGGCACAGTAAGGCTGCAATTGATGGGCACAGTGAGGCTGCATTTATTGATAGGCACAGTGAGGCTGCAATTGATGGGTACAGTGAGGTAGTTTCAATATTTTATCTAGCAGTAGTGATACATAGTCACCTGATAAATGGCTATTTACAGTCCTGCATTACTAATTGTTTCAATTTTTATTTTCTAAATTTGAGCACACCACAAGCAGGTCTTTCTTTTTTTCTTTTTTTTTTATGGGACAGTTTTTACTAACTGCTGTAATAACTTATCAATGTAAATGTTTTCTTGAATCCTTCAGAGTTGTTTCTTAATGAAGAAGAGCTGAAAAAACTGTATGAGTTTGAGGAGCAGTGTGTGGAAGAGTATTTTCAGGAGAAGGAGGACGAGCAACAATCATCAAATGATGAGCGTATTCGGGTCACTTCTGAAAGGTAGTTTTATTTCAGAATAGTAATTACTTAAAATGAATAGACCTCACGTGACTTAAGTAAAGTCCATATTGTTCCAGCTGTTATTGCATGAGCTCCAAATGACTCTTTATTTACTGTTGTAGAGTTGAAAATATGTCAATGCGGCTAGAAGAAGTGAACGAGCGTGAACATTTCATGAAGGCATCTCTGCAGACGGTTGACCTTCGACTTTCTCAACTAGAAGAACTTTCAGGAAGAATGGTTAATGCTCTTGAAAAGCTTGCAGGAATTGACAAATCAGAATTAATCCATGTACGCTCACGAGCTTCATCAGATGTAGATGCTGCCTTTCTCTTAAGACAAGGAAGTGTAAACAGTTCTGATGGAAACAGCTTATATAAATACCATGTTGAACCTGAAGAATTACCATGTGATGATAGCACAGGCTCAATGTCACCTGCTCCTGGGCTTCGTAGAAAAGCATATTCTTTTGGGATGAAAGTAGAGAAAGGTGAACAAGATCAAAACACGCAACTTGTTCCACGGCAGGCAAGTCTTCGGTATGCCTCAAGTGCAAATGCTGTAGCAACAAATGATTTTAACAAAGTCAGTTTAGGAATAGTTCCACCAACAAAACCACTTTCCAGTATAGAAACCTGGACTCCAGAAAATGCTAACGTTATTGTAAACTCTGAAAATTCTGGTGGAGAAATGGTAAAGCAAACTGATGTCATCGTGAATGGACAGTCCATATCAGAAGTCACTGCTTCTGATTTTTCAAACTCTCATTTAACAGTAGAAAGGACAAAACTAGAAGCTACCATATCCTATCCCTTAGAAAAATCAAAAGCTATGCGATATTACCCTGGTCAGTCATTTAACACTTGTCAGGCAACTATGACCAAATCTAGAAGTTTTTTCTTTACGCAAAGTGGAAAGCTAGTAGGTGGAGTTAACAACTGGACAACAGAATACAGCACAATTATGGATCAGATGTGTACTCCAGCTATAGAAGATTGGGAAAATAACTGGAGCTGTAAAGGAGAAGAATCACAAAAGCAAACACCGGAGCTTCCCAATATTGTATCAGAGGCTGAGATTCAAGCTGAGCTTAAGCCACTGCTAACAGATACAGAAGATGAGAGTGATATTGGAGAAATAGGAAACAGTGCCTCTTTTCCTTGCACACCTTTCACTGAAAGGACAGAGACAGAAAATTTACTGTCTGTAGAGTCAGACAAGACTTGTGGCTTTGCTTCTCCTAGATCAAAAAGTTTACATTGCCATTCAAGAAAATCACGATCCTTAATGGATAAATTAGAAAGACCTGGGCATGCAAGCAGTGTCATGAATATTGTAGTGGCCTGTGGTAGCGCAGCAGATGATTCGAAAACAAAGAAAGACAATGCATCCACAGAAACAGAGTGTTAATATGAAGTGATATTTATTTGAATTAGCGGAGTAAAATTGGGAAGGGTTAATCACCATAAGATTTTTAAACATTTTTTACACTTCTATAAAATATCACAGAAATTCATGCCAGAAAGTATATTGATAACAAACAATACTTGACAATTTCAGCACCATTGTAGCCTTCCTGGCGGTATGATTATGTCAGATTTTTGCGTCTCAAAGTGGTACAATTGTTTTGCATAGAAATTTGGCGTTTTATATTCTAGGCCTGTAATGTTTAGCAATAACACACTTAAATCTGTCCAAACAGAGTCTAGTAGATATCCCGGGTATGATAAAGTTTGAAAAACAAAATCATAAATTATAATATAATAAATTACTATAAATAATTCTAAAAAATAATAATATAATAATAATAATAATAATAATAATAATAAAATTAATTTCCCCACGATTCACTATCGCTCAATTCTGCAAGTGTTCTAATTTACTATCGCTGTTTTCTAGCTGGTCTAAAACCACTTTTGACGTAAAGAGGCACTTTTTGGTTGCTATGGACAATCTCAAGTTTCCAGGCAGAAAGAACAGTATATATAAATATAAAACTGCATGCAGTGCATTGGACAAAGCACTAGGGACAAAAGGGATGTGAAATTATTTAATACAGTAATGTAATCTGTAAGTGTACTGTACGTGCTATGAATTTTCAATTTTTTAAATTTGCCACCGGGCTCCGCTCCCCATGCATCGTGACGTTCACAGGGAACAGAGCCCGACACACAGAGGCATTGGGCAGAGGACAGATCCCACAGACACAATGGGGGGACATCGCAGGATCCTGGGGACAAGGTAAGTACACTGCACCAGGATCCTGCAATGCAATCTCGAGTGTGGCTTGGGATTACCGCTAATGGTACTGAAATTTAACCCCGAGCCACACTCTGGAAAACTACCAGGGAGGTTAAAAAAAGGTAAAATTAAGGTAATTGTTAATTTATAGAATAGTGAATGGGAGCAAGGACAGGAAACTTTAGCACCATGCTGTACTTGCAAAAAGTATGCTAATTAAACTGTTAACTAAACACAAGAACAACCATGCATTATATTGCAGCTTACAGTTCTTAGATATGGTGATTGTATTCGTTTTCCTTTTTTTTTTAAAGTTAAGAACATTTTCAGCAAATACAAAAAAATACCTGTTTATATTGCTAGAAATTAAGTGTCCTTGTCACTTTCTTTGAACTACATTGAAGAATGCCTTCTTTCTCAGTTATCCTCTGTAAACTATGAAGTGCCCTGCCATCCATGTAATGGAGTTGAAGAGATATGAATATGTTTGTAGTCCATATCAGGAGAGCAGCCAAGTGTGACAACCATGGCTCCCTCCATAAATACAGTGGAGGTGTGACCTAACCACCCAGGGCCAGGGAGTGTGGTATTTGCAAGATTACTAGTTGAACATAAAGCAAAAGAATCTTTAAAAAACAAATGCAGCCACCACCCCAAGGAGTAGTAAGCTGTAATACATTTGGAAAACATTTTTTGTTCTTGGTTTAGATACACTTTAAGCTAATTGTATTTTATAAGCATTAAAAAGGGTCTTTGAACTGAGAGTGAGAGAGGCAGAAGGCCTATATAAATGACCATCCCAGGTTACATACTAAAACCAATTTGGTCAAATAATCACCATTGTTCTATTCAAGCATTCTAAATAAAGCAAACATTATGGGGTTGATTTACTAAAGGCAAATAGGATTTCCCCCTCTGCTTAATGAATGTGGTAGGTAAATACACTTTCAAAGAACACTTAATCACATGCAAGAAAAAAAAATCTCAGCGCTTTGCCTCATTTACTTGGCTAAAAAAATCCTTGCAAAATGAAATATCCCTTGCAATGTAAACAGTTGATTTGCCTTTGGTAAACCAACCACTTTATGTTTATTTCCAAGTATGTGAATACACCAGCCTGACTATTAGTATATGTATCAAGCTTGGCCACCAATCTATGTTGTCAGATCTAAGCCCTTGTACACACGGTCTGAGAATCCGTCAGAATGTGTCCTATCGGACCGCGTTGTCGGATAATACGACTGTGTGTGGTATGCATCGGACTGATTCCGTCGGACCCAATTTTCCAACTTGTTGGAAATATTTTCCGACCAACTGGTTCGATCGGACATACTCCGATCATGTGTAGAGAATTTTGATCGGACCAAGTGCCACGCATGCTCAGATCAAATTCCTACATCGAAGCTATTAGCTACTAGCCTGAACGTAGTCCCATCGTAACGAAATTACGTCATCACGTTCTGAATGATCAGATTTTTCGACAACTTAGTCCGACCGTGTGTATGCAACAGTTTCGGACAAGATCCGACTGACAAAATCCGACGGACAAAATCCGACGGATTTGGTTGTCGAAATCTCCGACCGTGTGTACAGGGGCTAAGACTTGCAAGCAAAATTCTCTAATCACAAAGAGTACAAAAGGGGCATTATTTTAATATGCACTGTCAGATATGGCTACCATGTACCATGCCAGCTGTCATGTATTCAAACTTTTATCATGATGGCATACCTTGAAAATAATTTTCACACTATACATACGTGTTTATTAATAGTTTGTTTAAAATGGCCTAATCTGACAAGCAGTTCAGGACATGTATGACCCATTTAACCTTAAAATTCCAGTAACACTTGATAACTATACAACTAAAGCTGACCTCTATTTAGTGCTATGAAAAACACATTTCTGAGAAATTATTTGAGTCAGTTTAATGGGGAATGGACTGAAAGTAAAGTACTCATAACTCTCTTTTCCTATCCAGTTTATTAATGATTAGGTGTGAACAGGGGTAATGAAAAAGTATTGTGTTTTTTTTTTTTTGTACTTTTGTCCTTTATGTGATTTATAGAGACAAGACAGAACCAATGAAAGAAGTGTAATGCCTGAATAGGTTAAAAAAAATAACGTAAGACAATGTCGTTCAATAGTACTGTACAAAGTGCTATAACCATTAGCAACCGATCCACTTTCAGACTCATACTCATTTACAAGATTTATTAATATTATTATTATTATTATTATTATTATTTCCGATGGGTTGCTTTGGGTTACTTCACTTGCATATTATTATTGCATATTTTTTCAGCAAACCTAATTTCAACCAATATTACTTGAAATATGGCTACAATGACAAAGCAAAAACACATGATGTTACTTTAGAAAAATGTTGTGTTTTTTAACAAGGAGCAAGGTTTCATAATCTTGCTAAACTGCTGTCTGATTGGTTGTCATGGGTTTCAACAAATCATTCTTCTTTATACTTGTAATAAATACATTCCACTTACTTTAGTCAAGGAATCAGTATTTAAAAGACCACTACGAAAAATTTCCAAGGACCAGTTCCAACTTTTTGTGCTATTACAGGTCTATAACTGATACTTGTTTTTGAGTGGATAAAATAGGAAAAACAAGGATATATTGTAATGGTCTTGGAGATTATTATGATAAATTGCTACAAGAAAACAAAATTGTGATACAATTCTTAGGTGCAAAATATTTTTTTTGTGCGTGTTCCTCCAAAAACTACTTGTGTCCTCCAAAAGAAGTGCTGACAGGGTAATAAGCTTCCACCCACAATTAGCCCAATGTAATGAATTTCTTCATTACAGGCGCCAGATTGTAAACTTTTTTTGGAGACATACTGATGTGTGTGGTACAGTGTTCTCCATAAAGCGTGGTATAGAGCTGAGGAATGTATTGTCCCTAAAGAAATGTATAAAATATATATAACTATTCTTAAGCCTCCACACATTAACAAATGTTTAAATTACACTTTTAAACCAATTTTATTGGAATTTATTTATAAAGTGGCCCAGGATTGTCATCTCTCCAAGGACCATATTTTACAGCAATTCCAATCAAATATCTAGTGAAACAGCTAAAAAATACCATATATAAAGACTGGTTGCTAAACTGTTTATATTTCTGTTTAGTCTTTCTTGTGACTCTGGCACTCTTGACAGACAATTATACAATGCAGTGTGATCACCAGCCTACTCCCCAGCCTCCTGACTACATTTTGCTCTCCCAAACTCTCAGCAACCTCCTATGTCCCGTACACACGGTAGGACTTTTCGACAACAAAACCGTGGAATTTTGTTCAAGGTTGTTGGCTTCAACTTGTCTTGCATACACACGGTCACACAAATGTTGGCCAACAATTACGAGCGTAGTGACGTACAAGCGAGCCGATAAAAAGGAAGTTAGATAGTCATGTGCTATCTCCATTACGAATGCTAGTTTTACAAGACTGAGCGCTTCCGGCTCATACTTGATTCCGAGCATGCGACGAACTTGTGTACACACGATCGGAAAGTCGGACAACAAAACTTTGTTGGTGGAAAGTTTGAGAACCTGCTAGCCAACATTTGTTGGTGGAAAGTCTGACAGCAAATGTTCGATGGAACATACACAGGGTCGGACTTTTCCACAACAAGCTCACATCCAGCATTTGCTGTCAGAAAATCCGATCTTGTTTACGGGGTACTACATTGGTAGAATTTAATGGAAAACTGTATTTTTTAAAACCTTCTTTCAATGGTCAATGTAGTCAAATTGACAATTGTTTTTAAATTCGCTGACAAGGAAAATCGAAGAGAAGGATGGAAAATTTTTTTTATCTGATTAAACAAAAAGTCTAAATGTGAATGTGGTTCCTATTTGGAATCAAATACACTTCCACCAATTCCGAATGAAATGTTAAGCATTACATTATTGTCTTTTCAATCAAACAAATATTTTCAAGCTGAAATCTAGGTCTAGAATTCCAGCTATGGCAATTTTTACATAGATAAATTGGTCCAGTTTGGTCCAATGTATGCATGTGCCATACCTGTGAGGTCCCCCTGGAAGCTGGAAATCACTGTAGTAGGCACTGCAACTACACTGATTGCCACTGGCTTCAGTATGGGACTCCTGTGGCACCTACTACAGTGATTTCCAGCTTCCACAGGGATCCCATGGATATGGCATATTAATACTCCAAGCTGTACCAATGTAAAAATTGCCATAACTTGCCATACCTTGCCATACATTGCCTTGATTTCTTTTTTTTTTAAGGACTTTTATATGAACTTTGTATAGACACTGATGGCATTATTAAATGTTCTGACAAACAATCTTCATACAAACGATCACATGAAAATCGTAGTGGAGGCAGATTGGCTTACAATGCTTGCCCTCCTTCTCAGTCTTGCTGTACAAATCATTTACAAGAAGCTGTTATAATGGCAGCTTTTACGTATACTAGCAATGTTTTAAAATAAATATATTCATTTTAATGAATACATAACTGGAGTCATTTGTAGTTTTATTATTTCTGTCTGGAGTTTGTTTTAATGTCAAACTTTTTCCAAAAGTGGCCTTTTAACGCTTACAGTGGTGTGAAAAAGTGTTTGCCCCCTTCCTCATTTCCTGTTCCTTTGCATGTTTGTCACACTTAAGTGTTTCGGAACATCAAACCAATTTAAACAATAGTCAAGGACAACACAAGTAAACACAAAATGCAATTTGTAAATGAAGGTGTTTATTATTAAAGGTGAAAAAAAATCCAAACCATCATGGCCCTGTGTGAAAAAGTGATTGCCCCCTAAACCTAATAACTGGTTGGGCCACCCTTAGCAGCAAAAACTGCAGCCAAGCGTTTGCGATAACGTGCAATGAGGCTTTTACAGCGTCCTGGAGGAATTTTGTCCCACTCATCTTTGCAGAATTGTCCTAATTCAGTTACATTAGAGGGTTTTCGAGCATGAACGGCCTTTTTAAGGTCATACCACAACATCTCAATAGGATTCAGGTCAGGACTTTGGCTAGGCCACTCCAAAGTCTTCATTTTGTTTTTCTTCAGCCATTCGGTGGTGGACTTGCTGGTGTGTTTAGGATCATTGTCCTGCTGCAGAACCCAAGCTCGTTTCAGCTTGAGTACACGAACAGATGGTCGGACATTCTCCTTCAGGATCTCTTGGTAGACAGCAGAATTCATAGTTCCTTTTATCACTGCAAGTCTTCCAGGTCCTGAAGCAGCAAAACAGCCCCAGACCATCACACTACCACCACCATATTTTACCGTTGGTATAATGTTCTTTTTATGAAATGCAGTGTTCCTTCTACGCCAGATATACTTGGACACACACCTTCCAAAGAGTTCCACTTTTGTCTCATCGGTCCACAGAATGTTGTCCCAAAAGTCTTGGGGATCATCAAGATGTGTTGTGGAGAAATTGAGACGAGCTTTGATGTTCTTTTTGCTCAGCAGTGGTTTTCTCCTTGGAACTCTGCCATGCAGGCCATTTTTGCCCAGTCTTTTCCTGATGGTGGAGGCATGAACGCCGACCTTAATTGAGGCAAGTGAGGCCTGCAGTTCCTTGGACGTTGTTGTGGGGTCTTTTGTGACCTCTTGGATGAGTCGTCGCTGCGCTCTTGGGGTAATTTTGGGCGGCCGGCCACTCCTGGGAAGGTTCACCACTGTTCCATGTCTTCGCCATTTGTGGATAATGGCTCTCACTGTGGTTCGCTGGATTCCCAAAGCTTTGGAAATGCCTTTATAACCCTTTCCAGACTGATAGAAAGTAATTGAGAGCTTTCTCAATTGTTCCTGAATTTCTTTGGGTCTCGGCATGATGTGTAGCTTTTAAGGATCTTCTGGTGGACCTTACTGTGTCAAGCAGCTCCTATTTAAGTGATGCCTTGATTGTGAACAGGTGTGGCAATAATCAGGCCTGGGTGTGGCTAGAGAAATTGAACTCAGGTGTGGACAACCACAGTTATAGTATGTTTTAACAAGGGGGGCAATCACTTTTTCACACAGGGCCATGATGGTTTGGATTTTTTTTCACCTTTAATAATAAACACCTTCATTTACAAATTGCATTTTGTGTTTACTTGTGTTGTCCTTGACTATTGTTTAAATTGGTTTGATGTTCCGAAACACTTAAGTGTGACAAACATGCAAAGGAACAGGAAATGAGGAAGGGGGCAAACACTTTTTCACACCACTGTACATTTGTATTACTCATCTGAACGTACTCTGTATTTTGTTAAGTATTGTGTAACATGTCAATGCTATAGAAATATAGAAGATAGTAGTGGAAGTTCCTCAAACACAAATACATAAGTCAATTGGGTTTGTTAATTAAGCCCAAAAGGAAGGAAGATGCTGTTTTGTTCATGACAACTAATCAGATAATTATTTTATTTCAAAACCTTCACAAGACATATTATAGCTGGGGTCCGGTTGGTTGATGTGTGGTTGCTGAGGATACTTCTTCTGGTCTGTACAAATCAGTCCCTATGAACGGAGTGCTGCCTTAAACTCTAGAGTCTCTAGGGAACTGTGCTGCTGCCCTTTTGGCACTCAGTAGCTGTAGATGGACTTTGATTTATATAGTGAGTTGAAGTAAATTATTAAAGCTGAACTCCAGGATAAATAAATATTGTCTAAATGCAAGAGGCATGGGTAACATTATTTTTTTTCCAGAAAGAGGCATGCGTATTCTTACTTGAATCTTGGTGTGCTTGGTGCATTTCTTCCAGAACTGTACAGTAATCCACTATAAAATATTGCCTCTGTGTAGGAGCTTCCTGTGATAAAGACTGCTCACTGGGCTCTCTCCTTGTGACTGGTCTTGTCTCCGCCCCTCCCCTAGTTATTTGCAGACAGCCTGCAGTGGTTGGAGCTGCCGGGCCCCTGCCACAACTCTGTTTGCACCACAGTGCCAGGACAAGGTCATCCAGTGTCCAGGGTGAAGATGGGAAACTGAGCCCCCCCCCCCCCCCCCCTACTCAGTACCCCATCACTTCACAACTGCCTATTACTAGACATGTGCAGAATGAAAAAATTAGTTTCATTTTGATTCTTTTTTTTTTTTTTTACAATTGAAATTTGATTCCTTATTTACATAAATTTGTTTAGTTAAAATTTGTTTAATTTGTTTTCATAATTTGTTTTTTTTATTCATTTTCGGATTTTCAATTTGAAAAGTTTTCTAATCAAATTCAAATAGTTTTTGAATTCCAAAAGTTTTCAAATCATTTTCAAATTTGAAAAGGTTTTTCGAATTCGAATAGTTTTCCAATTTCCAAAGAGAATAAAATAGAATAGAAAATAAAGGAATAAAATAGGAAAAAATTTTATAGAAAAGAATATACCATAAAATAAAAGAATATAATATAATAGTGTAAAACAAAACAAAATAGGATAGAAAATAAAAGAACAGAATAGAATTCTATTCTATTTGTTTCTATTATATTATAGTCTATTCTGTTCTTTTATTTTCTATTCTATTTTAATCTGTTTTACTCTATTATATTCTATTATTTTATTTTCTGTTATATTCTTTTCTAGTCTACTATTTTTCTATTCTATTCCTTTATTTTCTATTGTATTTTATTCTCTTTGGAAATTGGAAAACGATTACAATTTGAAAACTTCGAATTCGAAAACTTGTCGAATTCAAAAACTATTCGGATTTGAAACATATTCAAAAACTATTTGAAAACTATTAGAATTTGAATTTTGTCCAAATTTTTTTTCATTAATTTCGGATTCATTTAAATTCGGTACTATTGTAATTTGGAAAAATAAAAAATAACACAATATTTTGTACTTTTTGCTATAATAAATATCCAAAAAAAAAAAAAATGTCTTCATCAGTTTAGTCCGATATATATTCTTCTTCATATCTCTGGTAAAAAAAAAATCGCAATAAGCATATATTGATTAGTTTGCACAACAGTTATAGCGTCTACAAAATAGGGAATAACATTTATGGCATTTTTATTATTATTATTAAGTATTTTTTTACTAGTAATGGCAGGGATCTGCGATTTTTATCGGGACTGTAAGATTGCGTCGGACACATCAGACACTTTTGAAACTTTTTGGGGACCAGTGACATTTATACAGCGATCAAAGCTAAAAATCTGACACAGGAAGTCAGCTTCTGTGTTTACAAGTGCCGAAGGGGATGCAATATCAAGTACCGCCAAACTCCAGAAGAAAAAATGCCCTACTGACAGAAGTTATAAGTTATACTGTAGTGGCTCCTATCAGTATGGAGGGAAGAAGGGAGCTGCTGAAACTCCAAGTGCGCCCCTACCTCTACATGGAGAGACTGCGCCTGGGGCACATGTTCCTTTTACCCCCCCCCCCCGTACCGGCACTACTGCACTGGCTACTGCACTGGCTATGTACAGTGCACTGAGGACGTCACTGCTACCTTTACAGGGTAATAACTTTGTTTGAAAAAGGATTTGGTGCACACAAGGTGGATTTATATCCTTTGCGGCTAATAAAAGAAATATTAAAATTAAGTTTGTTGTGCCTGGAGTCCAGCTTTAAAACTTAGGCACTTTTACTACTATGAAGATACAGCTAATACACCCTATTATCATAAGAAACATTGACTAAAATTATTTACTTGCATTGTAAATTTACCAGCAAAATATGTGTTCATTCTGTTTTGATAAAAGACATTTTCACATCTTTTGTTGTCTACATTTTTACTTACAAATCAAATGTATAAACCTCAATAATGCCCTCATGCATTTTACCTACTCACTGAGCAACATTCAGGAGTGTATTTATTTTATTTATCCATCAAAACTGTATATAAATATGTGCTGTGCAAATTGGGTAAAAGTTCTTTATAAAAATAAAAAAATACCATATTATGGCCACTAGATGGCGCTGAGTATCATAGGAAATAAGTATGCTTCTCAGCTACATATAAGGGCCATAAAGTGGTATTTTCCCCATTCAATTTTTTTCATAATGAGTACCATTTGATCAGCAGATTGGGCTGGCGCTCCCGCTAGGCGAACTAAGCAGACAGCTAGGGCTCACTGCTGCCTAGGGGCGCAGATATGGCCGCTGACTTCTCCATTAGCCTGGCCATGGAACACGAGGGGTCCTACACAGGGCTGGGGTGCTGACTGACTCTCCAAAGAAAGCAGCAGCCGTGGAGAATATCCATCATGGCTACTGCAGAGGAGGTCAGCAGCAGCTCAGCCTGTGAAGAGGACACAAGGACAGCGGAGGTGGCGGGCACAAAGACAGCTGGGGAGATGGAGGAGGCAGGCAGGAAGACAGTTGGGGAGACGGAGGAAGTGGGCAACGAGGACAGTGGAGGAGGCGAGCACCATGTCTCTGGAGTCCGCTCTCTGATCCTGTGGTAGTCACCATGCGGCCCTAGGCAAGACTAATGACACCCCGCACCATCCAACCCCCCCAGGGCGTGAAATAGTCAAGCACAAACAACAGGCAATATAAACTGAGAATATTTAATTTCGCCTCAATTACACAGGATGAATTTACATTCAGTTTCAATGAATGAATGAACAGCTACAGGTATGTGCCAGCTGCCTAGGTATGTAGGGGTAAGTAGAGGTCATTGGTTCCCCTAAGAAATAAATCCTTCTCACACACAAGCATTCCAAATATCAGCAATAATAAATTAAGGTCTGGAGCTCTCTACAATAGCTCCATGAGCGTGGCAGCACTGGCTTCACCAAGTCTAAAGATTGAATTCTCTTGAATAGTGATGGCCGAACGGTTTGCCCGGCGGTCATTTTGCGGCGAATTTCGGCTGTTCGCGGTCCGCCCGTTCGGCGGACTATTGGCGCCGTTCGCCCGGCTGACTTCCGCGTTTACTGTGTAAAAGAACTTTGACCTATGATGACACATCCATCATGGGGTACAGGACAGCCAATTGAGACATTACAGCACATGGACACTTGGACATTCCCCCTAACTTATAAATATACCCGATCCGGCGGCCATTTTACATTCTTTCTTCTGTCACTATAGGGAGAGGTTGCTGTGTGGAGCAGGGAGAGATTGCAGTGACCCAAATCGCTAGCTATTTGGTACACAAAAGTTCTTTTCAGGACTGGTATAGGTGTTAGGTGTATATAGGTTTGCTGTGCTACTGATTGTTGCAGCAGCCTGAGTGTCTTTTGTCAGTTTAGAGAAAGGGACAGGACGCTGTGTCTGCTGTAGGGACAGTCAGTTTAGTCATCATCATTAGCTGTCACTATCGGGTCCACAAAAGTGCTATTCCAGTTATTGTTCCAGTAGCCTCTGTTTTGTCAGTTTATATAGGGACAGGCAGGAAGCAGTGTGTGAGGCAGTGAGGGTCAGTTTAATCAGTAGCTGTTACTATTAGGTCCACAAAGGTTCTTTTCAGGACTGGTATCAGTGGTATGGTAATAGGCTTGTACACATATAATATTCTTTCTTCCAAATATAGAAAGAATATTATACTTGACTGCTGCCCTTCTGCTGCAGTCTGCTAATCATTCACAACTCACTTGTTCCACAAAGCTCCTTATAAGGACTGGTAACTTGGTCTGTCTAGGGTGCTACAGTACATAGGGTTGAGTGAGGTACAGTCTGCTATTCTATAAGGACTGGTATCGGTCCACAAAACATAGGGTTGAGGTGCACTACTGCTGACCGCTGCCCTATACTGCAGCAGTCCTTCATCGGTATAGGGACTGACGTACAGTCTGCTAATCACTCACACACAACCTACTTGGTCCACAAAAGTCCTTATAAGGACTGGTAACTTGGTCTGTCTAGGGTGTTACAGCACATAAGGTTGAGTGAGGTAAGTCTGCTATTCTATAAGGACTGGTATCGGTCCACAATACATAGGGTTGAGGTGCACTACTGCTGACCACTGCCCTATACTGCAGCAGTCCTTCATCGGTATAGGGACTGACGTACAGTCTGCTAATCACTCACACACAACCTACTTGGTCCACAAAGCTCCTTATAAGGACTGGTAACTTGGTCTGTCTAGGGTGCTACAGTACATAGGGTTGAGTGAGGTACAGTCTGCTATTCTATAAGGACTGGTATTGGTCCACAATACATAGGGTTGAGGTGCACTACTGCTGACCGCTGCCCTATACTGCAGCAGTCCTTCATCGGTATAGGGACTGACGTACAGTCTGCTAATCACTCACACACAACCTACTTGGTCCACAAAAGTCCTTATAAAGAGTGGTAACTTGGTCTGTCTAGGGTGCTACAGTACATAGGGTTGAGTGAGGTAAGTCTGCTATTCTATAAGGACTGGTATCGGTCCACAATACATAGGGTTGAGGTGCACTACTGCTGACCACTGCCCTATACTGCAGCAGTCCTTCATCGGTATAGGGACTGACGTACAGTCTGCTAATCACTCACACACAACCTACTTGGTCCACAAAGCTCCTTATAAGGACTGGTAACTTGGTCTGTCTAGGGTGTTACAGTACATAGGGTTGAGTGAGGTACAGTCTGCTATTCTATAAGGACTGGTATCGGTCCACAATACATAGGGTTGAGGTGCACTACTGCTGACCGCTGCCCTATACTGCAGCAGTCCTTCATCGGTATAGGGACTGGCGTACAGTCTGCTAATCACTCACACACAACCTACTTGGTCCACAAAAGTCCTTATAAGGACTGGTAACTTGGTCTGTCTAGGGTGCTACAGTACATAGGGTTGAGTGAGGTACAGTCTGCTATTCTATAAGGACTGGTATCGGTCCACAATACATAGGATTGAGGTGCACTGCTGCTGACCGCTGCCCTATACTGCAGCAGTCCTTCATCGGTATAGGGACTGACGTACAGTCTGCTAATCACTCACACACAACCTACTTGGTCCACAAAAGTCCTTATAAAGACTGGTAAGGTATAAGGTGCTACAGTACATAGGGTTGAGTGAGGTACAGTCTGCTATTCTATAAGGACTGGTATCGGTCCACAATACATAGGGTTGAGGTGCACTACTGCTGACCGCTGCCCTATACTGCAGCAGTCCTTCATCGGTATAGGGACTGAGAGTTTTGTCACAGGGTCATTTAAAAAATGACAGGCAGAGGAAGAGGCAGGCCCTTCCGCAGGGGTGGTAGGGGTAGGGCAGGAGCAACAGGCTTGAGCCAAAGTGGGAAGTTGCAGAAGGTGCGTTCAATTACTTTAAAGAATGCACCAGACTTGGTTGAATGGCTCGCTCATCCTTACTCTTCTGCACCCTCCTCATCCTCTCGATCTGCACCCTCTTCTTCACTCTCTGCTATGTGCACCCCCAAAGACACTACCACCAACAACACCACCACCACCACCACCACCACATACCTTCCGCTTGAGTCACAGGAATTATTTTCCGATCCATATCAAGAGGACATTTCTGATGCGCAGCCACTCTTGGTATTGGATCAGGAAGAGGAGGTAGAAACAACCGCTACTCAGCAGTCTGACGACAGTACCCAGATCAGCCCAAGGAGGAGGTTGGTCCCCGGTGTTGCTGCCTACTCCGAGATCTCTACTTATAGCGGTGGGGAAGGTGATGTTGATGATGACGTGTCTAGTGATGTCACGTGGGTGCCCACAAGAGAGGAAGAGGAGGGGAGTTCAGAGGGAGATATGGACCAGTAGATAGGGAGGAGAAGCAGGAATAACTTACATTGCACAGGAGGGACAAAGCAGACTGCAAATGTATCAGGAGCGAGTCATCGACCATGTACGGTCACATCTGGCGCTCCCATGACACCGGCACATGGCTCTGCAGTGTGGGCTTTTTTTAACGTGTCCGCTGCTGACAATAGCGTTGCCATCTGCAATCTTTGCAGTCAACGCATTAGTCGCGGTAAGCCCAACACTCACCTAGGGACGACCGCCTTAAGAAGGCACATGGGCAGCCATCACCGAGCCGAGTGGGAGCAACGGAACACACAAAGCCACACTCCAGGCTCTCACCGTCCAGCCTCGTCTGCTACTTCTCCTTCTCCTCTCTCCTCACAATTGTCCTCCACTCCACCTTCCATCACGCCAAGCTCACGTTTTTCTGCAAAAAGGCACGCTTCCGTGGGCCTAATGTTCGAGCGTAAAAAAATGACGCCGGATAACCCTCTTGCCCAACGGTTGACGGCTGGCTTGTCAGAACTCATAGCCCGCCAACTACTGCCATATAAACTGGTGGACTCGGAGGCCTTTCGCAAATTTGTGGCCATTGGAACACCACAATGGAAGGTCCCAGGAAGGAAGTATTTCTCAGAGAAGGGCATCCCAGAGCTATATGGCCATGTTCAGCGGCAACTGAATGTATCTCTGGCACACAGTGTCGGTGCCAAGATACATCTGACCACAGACACGTGGTCTAGCAAACACGGGCAGGGAAGGTATATCACTTTTACTGCCCACTGGGTGAACCTTCTGACGGCCATCAAGCATGTAACCCGTGGCACCCGTGTAGATTTGGTTTTACCGCCACGGATTGCATGCAGGCCTGACTCTTCTTCTCCTCCTCCTCCTACTCCATCCTCCTCCCTCTCCTCCTCAGCTGACTCCTCCTTTTCCGCTGCTAGCGTCTCTTCCGCTGCGCCGCCCAAGCTCCCCAGAACCTATTCGACATGCCAGGTAAGACGTTGCCATGCCGTGCTGCGTCTGTTGTGCCTGGAAGCCAAGAGCCACACTGGCCCGGCACTCCTTTCAGCTTTGCGTTCACAGGCAGATCAGTGGCTAACACCGCTCAATTTGACAGTTGGTAAAGTGGTGTGTGACAACGGTGCCAATCTGCTTAGCGCATTGAAACAGGGCAAAATCACGCACGTGCCATGCATGGCAAACGTCTTAAACTTGGTCGTGCAGCGATTCGTTGTCAAATACCCTGGGGTCCAGGACATCTTGCGGCAGGCAAGGAAAATCTTGGCCCATTTCAGAAGATCTTACACGGCCATGGCTCGCCTTGCTGACATTCAGTGGCGACACAATCTGCCGGTCAGACGTCTTATTTGCGATTGCCCGACGCGATGGAACTCAACCTTCTATATGCTTGATAGGCTGCTCCAGCAGAAACGTGCAATTAACGTCTACCTGTATGAACTCTGCGGCAGAACCGGTTCTGGAGAGCTGGGTTTTTTTTCACCACGCCAGTGGCTGCTCATGCACGACGCATGCAGACTTCTGCGCCCATTTGAGGAGATCACCAAACTGGTCAGTCGCAGCCATGGCGCCATCAGTGACATGGTACCTTATGCCTTCTTTATGGAGCGTGCATTGCGTTGTGTCATTGATCAAGCTGTGGAGGAGCAGGAGCGGGAAGATGAGGAAGTCGCAATGCTGGATGAATTCCCAGGGGGGGCTACTCTATCTGAGACAAGTCAACAACAGGAGTCTGAAGAGGAGTCAGAGGAGGATGGTGCCAGGGCGGATGAGGAGGAGCAAGAAGAGCATGCTTTAAACCTTTCTGGGATCCCTGTTGTGCGTGGATGGGGAGAGGAGAATGAAGAGGACGACATTATCCTGGATGATGAGCAGGAGCCAGGCCACCACACCGCTTCTACTTTAGTGCAAATGGGGGCCTTCATGTTCCAGTGTTTTAATAGGGACCCCCGTATAAAAAACCTTAGGGTCAAGGACCAGTACTGGGTGGCAACGTACTTAGACCCCCGGTACAAACACAAAATGGCGGAAATGTTACCGCCGTCACAGAGGGCTGTCAGAATGCAGCACTTCCAGGCCTTGCTTCGAGAAATGCTGCATTCTGCTTTTGCGTGCGCTGGCAGAGGAGCAATTCACACTCCCAGAGAAGGAGTTGCGGGTATCAATCCAACAGCGCCTGCAAGAAGAGGCCGGTTTGAAGATGTGTTGGTGACTTCGGATATGAGGTCACTCTTTCAGCCGACCCATCGACAGGTGTCATCCCGATCCAGCATCAGGGAACGCCTAGACCGTCAGGTGTCTGACTACATCGGGTTAACGGCCGATGTGGATGCTCTGAGGAGTGATGAACCCCTGGACTACTGGGTGGGCAGGCTTGACCTCTGGCCAGAGCTTGCCCCATTTGCAATGGAACTGTTGGCTTGCCCCTCATCCAGTGTCCTGTCCGAAAGGACGTTCAGCGCAGCAGGGGGGATCGTGACCGATAAGCGTACTCGCCTAGCTCACAACAGTGTTAACTACCTCACATTTCTAAAAATGAATGAGGCATGGATCTCGGAGGAATTCAACACAGTAGACCATGTATATGTCTATAAACAATTTTTTAAATCGAGCACAGAGACCTTCTTTCTTCATTTGGCTCACTTCCTTGTCCAAAAAAAGCACACTGTACTATATGCCCGTACCCTCCTCTTTGAAGAGGTTGAGCGGTGTCATATTTCTACTGGGGCTGCTTATTATGAGGGGCTCCCACCATCCCTGTGCTGTGCTGACATCCTCCTGGGGCTGTACCTCTGCCGTGCATATTATGAGGGGATCCCACCATCCCTGTGCTGTGCTGACTTCCTCCTGGGGCTGTACCTCTGCTGTGCATATTTTGAGGTGCTCCCACCATCCCTGTGCTATGCTCATTATGAGGGGCTCCCACCATCCCTGTGCTGTGCTGACTTACTCCTGGGGCTGCTTATTATGAGGGGCTCCCACCATCCCTGTGCTATGCTGACATCCTCCTGGGGCTGCTTATTATGAGGGGCTCCCACCATCCCTGTGCTATGCTCATTATGAGGGGCTCCCACCATCCCTTTGCTATGCTGACTTCCTCCTTGGGCTGCTTACGGTGCAGGTGTCAGTGCTGTATATCACGGTGCTGATGTCATTGCTCTCTGTCACGGTGCTGCTGTCAGTGCTGTATATCACGGTGCTGGTGTGAGTGCTTTATGTCACGCTGCTGATGTCAGTGCTCTCCATCACGGTGCTGCTGTCAGTGCTGTATATCACGGTGCTGGTGTGAGTGCTTTATGTCACACTGCTGATGTCAGTGCTCTCTATCACGGTGCTGCTGTCAGTGCTGTATATCACGGTGCTGGTGTGAGTGCTTTATGTCACGCTGCTGATGTCAGTGCTCTCTATCATGGTGCTGCTGTCAGTGCTGTATATCACGGTGCTGGTGTGAGTGCTTTATGTCACGGTGCTGATATCAGTGCTCTCTGTCACAGTGCTGCTGTCAGTGCTGTATATCACGGTGCTGGTGTGAGTGCTTTATGTCACACTGCTGATGTCAGTGCTCTCTATCACGGTGCTGCTGTCAGATGACTCTATCACTGTGCAGGTGTTATTGCTGTATGTCACGCTGCTGGTGATCATCTCCTGCACCCTCTTCTTTGCCTACCCTGGTCCCTGACCTTCCCTCTCCTCCATTGCCTTCATGCGCTCCACAGTCCTGAATTGTCACAACAATTTCCCATATTAAAAAACAATGCTTGTAGTTGTCGATCCCAGATTCACCTCATACATGTGTTATGTCATTGGCCATGTGGTGGGACTATGTTTGCACAGCTATTAATTATTTTGTGGCTGCAAATTTGACCTGTAGGTTTGCAAAGTTCGCCTCCCATTGAAGTCAATGGGGCCCGCTGCGAACGTTCCGGTTCGCAAACTATCGGCCGTGTTCGCGGTCCGCGTTCGCAGTCCACGTTCGCGAAACGTCCCGTCGGAAGTTCGTCCATCACTACTCTTGAATAGATCTGTTCCTACATTTTTGTTCAATCCAATGGCAGCCTGTAATGCAGTCTGGCTTCCTAATCTACATACAGGGCACCGGACGTATGGATTCCAATGTTTTTTTTTAGAACCACCAGAGGCTCTAACAGGCTTCAAAAAAGGGTGGGTTCGGGGCGCAGAGCACTTAATAGGGTATTAACTAGGGTCCAGCTACATCATTAACATCACCTACAATATTAACACCACCTACATTATTAACACCACTAACAGTACCTGAAATAATATAATGAATTGTAATGTATGACAGATTTAACTAGGTCATAGACATTAGAATACTTTCGGTCTTAACCAGTCAGGACTCTTGACCAAAACCTTTCACAAAATGTGATGGTTAACAATTTGAGCAGTTCACAGTTGGAAGCCTAAGTTCAGGTAATTTTTTTTTTAATCTGCACAAAGGACATTATTTAAATGTATGGCTGGTACTAATTATTGTGCGGTACTGCACTGCCCTCTGCAAACCCACGCATCTTGCACCAAAACGCAAGGTACCGCAGTACTATGCGGCTTGGTGCAGCGTGATTTTGAACACCGCACCTGTGGTTCTTTTTGATTGCCTCCTTGTTTTTGTCAGCCCAATGAAATTAATAGGCAATCTGCGCTACGTGAGAACGTGAAAAACCGCGTGAGTGCAAACACACCCTTTATGATGTGAACAAGCTCTAATGAGAAGAATCCCTTGTGCTGGTACCAGCTGTCCACATCCTCCATTCATGTAGTTATTTTGATTCTTTTAAGCCACAGTGCAGCTTCTATGAAAAGGGGGGCAAGGGCAGGTGTGGCACAGCACTTGTATAAGGCCCCATACATATTATTAGATTTTCTGCAGATTTTTGTCTTCAGATTTACCAAAACCATTGCATACATATTGAAACTCATGCCCAATACACACCGTTGGAAATTCAGATGGAAAAAGTCTGATCGGATTATGGTGTCGGAAGATACAATTGTGTGTGGGCTCTATCTGACTTTTTCTGTCGGAATTTCCGATGAAAAAAGTTTGAGAGCTGGATCTAAAATTTTCCGGCAACAAAATCTGATTGGACTTTTCCCAATTGTGTGTAGAGAATTCTGACACACAAAGTGCCATGCATGCTCAGAAAAAATTTGGAGACGAAAGCTATTGACTACTTGCCTCTACGTAGTCTCATCGTACGTGAACGTCACCTCGTTGCGAACGATCGGATTTTCCAACAACTTTGGGCGACCGCATGTATGCAAGACAAGTTTCGGCCAAAATCCATCTGAGAAAATCCGACGGATATTGTGGTCGGAATGTCCGACCGAGTGTATGGGGCATAAGAGTTTCAATTTGTATGCAATCAGGCATGTCCTTGCACTACATGGTTTTGATAAATCTAAAGGAAATCTGACAGAAAAAGTTGTATAGTGTGTATGGGGTCTTAGGCACATCGCTAACCGAGAAACACTACACTTATCTGTCTTTGGCATAACTCTGGTAAAGATGCAAACAAATTGCTGGGCCTCCAGAGTCATAGGTCTGGTAGTACATGACACCTAACAAAATGAGAAAGTGACTGGATTCCCCTGACTGATAACCTAAAAATGTCATGAATTAGGCATCAAGTCATTGAGACACAAAAAACATAACAAAAAATATTTATACAAAAAAATGTGCTGCAATGGATGGCAAGGTGTATAAAAGATAAAGAGATGGTGCTTCTGAAGATGAAATCATTATTAATGTTTAAGATTTATTTATTGATGGTGTTTGTGATTCAGTGTTTCCAGACATTGTATAATGTATAGTCAGCACATTTTGGACTATTACAAGTGTGTAATGAATTTAAAGAAGAGGCCATAGAACACTTCATATTCTGCAAGAAGAACATTCTATTGCAACACAATAAAAGGTTTGAAGGTTTATTTTAATTTTGGCATAAAACAGATGTTAGGACTGGA
The DNA here is from genome assembly GCF_037356315.1 of Lithobates pipiens. Taxonomy (NCBI): domain Eukaryota; kingdom Metazoa; phylum Chordata; class Amphibia; order Anura; family Ranidae; genus Lithobates; species Lithobates pipiens. The sequence goes on along the minus strand of NW_027507903.1, from coordinate 95,725,768 downwards.
CTACACAAGTCTTTTCTGGTCACAGGATTTAGACACGTATCTCTAAAATATTAAATCACTAAGTAGAAATCTTCTTCAAGTATAATTCCAGGGTTGTTTTCACGCACTTTACCTACCACTATGGGTTCATGGTTATGAGCAAGCACTTCTTAGCATGATCCGCATCAGCATACGCTCCCGGAGGTTAGGCGCTGTTTTATTTGTAGATTTCTTTACAATATAGCTTCTTGGAGTTTCCTTACATGAGTGTGCATCCACACATTTGATGTCTGAAGTTTTCACGGTTGTCAGCCAGGCCGGCACCTTTCTATAAGGATTTTGAGGGCAGATAGCAGACAGACCAACCTGCAGCAGTGCTTTACAATTAAAGTAGATTTCTATAGAGTTCTTGTTAGAAAAAATTACAAAAAATACTTTATTGAGTATACCCATAAAGCCCATGTGGGGTTTAGAGGTAAATATATTTTTTATTGTTTATAAAAAATAAAAGTAATCAGAACAATAGAGGAAAATCCTCTCATCCGGTTTACATATGACATTGTACAATTTATGTAACAAGGGTAAAGAGAACTAAATTGCGTATAACTGAATGGTAAAAAAAGGAGGGAGAAAAGGGGGGGGGGGGGGTGTCAGACAAGCCTGGTAAGGTGTGTCTCACGAGGAGTAAGCAAGGAGGGTGGTCACATAGTGATCTGGTGTCGTTTTTTTCAGTGAGCCTGAGATGGTAAAATCTCTCCAGACAAGCCATAGGAGTATGAACCTATCAAAAGTGTCACTATCTAAAGCCAGCATTTCTTCCATACGCATGATGTCATTCATGATAGAGACCCATAGTGATAGTGGGGGAGTGGTGGTCATTTTCCAAAATAAAGGAATTAGTTGTCTGGCTGCCAACAGTGGAAAACATAACAAATTGCGTTTTTGGGATGCAATTGAACCAGGGAGCATTGACAAAAGTGCCATTTCCGGGGCAGGTTTCAGAGATTTGTTATACATGGCATTGTGTGTGCAAAAAAACTGAGACCAAAAGGGCTGGATCTTACTACAAGTCCACCCGACGTGAAGGTAGGTCTCCTCTGCTGATCCGCATTGCCAGCAAGTGGAAGGAATGGATGGGAAAATTTTATGCAGAGAGTGTGGGTACCTGTGACATCTGGAGAGGAGTTTAAAAAAAAATCCTGCGTATAACGAGATAAAGAGGATTTATGGGTAAAATGAAACGACTTTTGCCAATCAATTGCAGAAAGCTCTTTCCCCAAGTCTCTGGGTCTCCTCCTGGTGTAAGGGGGGGACTGATCATGTAGTAAGGCATGTAATAATTTATAAATGGATGAGAGTAGATGTCTAGGTGTTTCTGAGAGAGAGCACAGCTGTTCATACCCTGTCAGAGACCTATTGGTCTGAGAAGAAGAGAATAAAGTGGAGCAGAATGTGGATATTCGTTAGTGATGTGTTAGTAGCCAGTTACCCTGTCCCTCAGGGACATTAGGGGTGCTGGAGCTGGGAGATACAAAGGAATGAGCTACAGGCCAAGAGTAGAGTGGAAATGGACCAAACCTAGAAGAGCCTATACCCTGAGGCAGAGCAGGGGGGTCAAACAACAACATGAGAGGCGAAGGGTCAGTGGATAGGAGAGAGGACATTCCCCCTTTATACCATAAATGAACAGCAGCAGTGGTTAGTGGGGAGGAGGAAGAGTGTCTTTGTAGGTCTCGTCCATGACTCCAGAGAAGGGCCCGTAAGTCGAATGCTGACAGGTCTTGTTCCACTATGGTTGAGGCCTTGGTAAAGGAGCGAGGGAACCATTTCAACACCCGAGCTAATAGGACTGCCTTATGGTACAGTTCAAAATCTGGTAACCCCACTCCTCCTTGAGGTTTGGGTTAAGTGAGTAGCGTATAGAGAATGGGCAATAGGTTCCGATGCCAGACAAAGCGGATAGACATGTAGTGAAAAGAGGTAAAGAAGCATTTGGGGACAGTAATAGGTACCCTCTGAAATAAATAGATTCGTTTAGGGAGGGTGTCCATTTTGAGTGTGTTTATGCGACCAAACCATGGTAGGGGGGATGAACCCCAAGCATCCAGGTCTTTTCTAATGTGAGTCAATAAAGAGACATAATTCAGGGAATAGAGGTCCTATAGATTAGAGGGTATGTTTATACGGGCTTCCGTCTTAGACATATTTAATTTAAAGTTACTGAATTCTCCAAATCTGCGGAATTCCTGTAGTAAAGAAGGCAAGGATGTATAAATCAACAGCATAAAGCGGGGGGGGGGGGGGGGGGTAACTGTGCAAGGCACAAGGAGCTGCTCCCCATCCCAGAAATCCACGGGGCAGCTGCGGAATTGAACTCATGAACAAAATAACTTCAATTATACAGCAATAAACATATAACTGTGTGCAAGAAAACATGTAATCCCCCCAGGTATGACTTCGGGAGGGTTCTGAGGCCTCCCAGTATCTCAGTGAGGAAAACAGGGTATGGGAGGGGTAAGGGCCCAGGGTTAAGGGGAGAAACAAGTAAATGAGCACGTATAACGTGAACATGTATATTCAAAGGCATAAAACATAAGTCTCTGTAGTAACCAAAAATATCAAAAGAAAAAACCTGAGTAAAGGATTTAAAACTAAAAATGTTATATTAGTAACAGAAGGTATCAACGGAGTAGACCCAACAGGGTCACAAGTGCAGGATGTCAGTCCTGTGTGAGGGCAGTAGAATGTTCTGGGCCCAATAAGGGAAAAATAAGGCAATAGAAGTCAGTGCAATTTGATGAGCCTGGTCAGTGTCACCCATCTGGAGGTAGCAGAGAAGAGGATCTGGAACGCTTGTTCTTGGCCATCTTCTGTCACTGAAGGAGAAATGGTAGGCTAGGGGTTGTAGGGGAAAGGGCCAATCAGGCAGGGAAATCTGAGGGAGTTCCAATGTGCTCAGGAAGTTTGGTAAATCTCCCAAGGTGCGGTACAGGGCCGTCTTGCCTTCATAATGGACACAGAGCATAAATGGGAAGGAGTGACGTCGGTGGTTTCAGAGAACATCTCATGGACAATATAGTCTCTCTCTCTCACAAGGCCCAGCAAGCAACAAGGTGCTTAAATCAGGAACAAGTCTCTGCCACAGGCATTGTTGTAGAACATGTAAGAATAAGTCTCTGCCACAGACGTTGTTGTAGAACATGTAGGAAACTAGAACTTGTAGAACACTCGTGTGATACCTGCATCTTTCAGCTAGTTTGGCGATACCCATGATACTGGATTCACTTAGGTACTTCAGCCCTACCAGGCTCTTACTAAGAAGCCAACCTATGAGTGGCCTTCTTCTTAAGAGTCCTCCCCTGGATAGCCAGGACCGGAGACAGCACCGGACCACTTCAGTATCCTTTCTTTTGTTTCCTTGCCTTGGGCTAGCCAGCCCTGAGACATAAAGTCGGGTGGATCTGCACCCCAGGCCATAGCCTTCCTGGGGGCTGGTCAGGAGGACTATGCCTGCCAGAAGAGACAGTGCCCCCGGTGGCCAGGCTGAACACCCTATAGTCCAGTAAGACTGATGCTGAGGTCAAAATTTGGAATAATTATACCCAAACCAAACTGCAGTTCAGGTGTAACTTTAAATTTCAAAAACATAGCGCATTCTCTTCAGGAGCCGGCGCTACAATAAAAAAAAAAAAAACAATTTGTGCTCCCCAAACATTTAGAGCTACAGCCGCAACTGCCTAGGAGGCTGCCTAGTTTGCCCAGTGGCCCTCGTTGGAGTCTTCCCAAAGGGGACACCTAGCAAAAAATAAAAATAAAAAATAAAATGTGACTGGAGCTCCCTCACTCTATTCAAAGTACAAAAAAAAATAAAAAATCTATCTTTAGAGCTCCTGTAAGCTGCAGTCTCGCTCTTTGACACTAGATGGCGGTGCAGGACGTTCTGAGCGGCGCCCGTGGATGGTGTTTCTGCACATGTGCACAGGCTGTGAAGAGAGAGGGACAGAGTCACAGGAAATCAGTGAGAATGCAAATACAAAGTGCGTGTGGGAGTGAGAGACACAGGGGGAGAGGGAAATGTCTGGCCTGAGCTGGAACAAAAGCCAGAAGCTCACAGGCATGGAAGGACGGGCTGCACCGGTCCAGGGAGGGTAATTGAACTTGCAGGGATCCATCCCAGTCAGTGCACATTGCAGGGATCACACGGCTCCTCCATAGGGATCACACCTTCCAGCAGGAGCACTGCTAGACATCCACAATGTTCTCCATGAAACAAGCTAAACCTACCTTCAGGTCGTACCTTCTGCCTCCACAGGTAGGTGATGGGTCCATGGTACAGGGGGGAGGGGAGGTCTGGGGGCTCCAAGTGTCACTTGGAGTTTGCATGGACTTGCAGAGTGTTGGGAGTGTGCTGTGCACATGTCTCTTATCTCCACACATTGGCCAGTCTGTCCTTCTCATGGAGAATGTCATCTGTCTTTTCCAGCATGAAGATAAACTCAGCCCGGAGACCAAGGTGAAGAAGCTGAAGGTGGTCTTGCTGCCAGGTAAGGGGGAGAAGCATCGCTCCCGACTGTCCCTGATTTGGAGCATGTCCCTCTGTCCCTCTCATTTGTCCCTCATTTTGGTCTGATCTATATAGATGTATATAAAATGCACTTTTTATCTATTAAGTGTTCTCCAGTGCTAAACCTTTTGTTTGATTTCTAAATTTTGTAAATTCCAAAAGCCAATATAAAGGAACAGTAGTGGTAAAAGAGGCACTTGTGGGTTTAACCAATCTTGTGCTTTGTTTTTTGTAGTTCTCCTTTAAGGGGGTGTGGCATGGTTTGTGTCCTATGCCTCCATACTTTTGCTGATAGGTCTCCCTCATTCCCATCTCAAAAAGTTGGGAGGTATGGAGAAGTGTGGGGGTGCTGGAGACCATTGTTCACTCTGTTGCTCGCTCCCACCTGTGAATTTATCTTCATCCAAGGTTGATAAGTTGCTTCGTCTTCCATGTTTACAGGTGAAAGACGGAGGAAATCAGGAAGCGGAGACACCTGCGTGTCCCCGAATAGAGCAGTTACACCTTCTTTGTTTATTACAGGTACTTATACAGTGCCAACAATTGACACATATATTGTACATTCACATCAGTCCCTTCCCTAAGGCTGGGTTCACACCTGCGACGGATGCAGCTCGCAGCAGGGATCTGGTAAGTCCCTGTTTTCCATTATCAGGGAGGAATTTTTGCCTGAATTCAGGCCCTGAAACTGAGCCAAAGACGCACAGCGTTCTTGTATAAGCCTCTCCGCAGCTGCAACGGAGATATGTGAACCGGCTCCATAGCAAGCCGATCACAATCTCCTGTCATGCGATTTGGAGAAAAACGCATCTAATTCGCATAGGCGTGAACCCAGCCTCAGGGAGCTCACAAGCTAAGGTCCCTTAAGGCCCGTACACACGATACCAAAATCGGAAGTAAAATTTTGTCCAAACGATCTGCAGATTTTTGGATCGTAGGTATGGTGCTTTTGACAGATTTTTCGTACGACAAAAGCTGGATGTGCAGACTATTTAAAATTTAAATTGTACGTGAACACAACGTTCGATTTTCATTTATTTAGTATGGTTTTCGTCCAAAAAAAAAAAAAAACACACAAAAGCAAGACCACGCATGCTCAGAAACGAAACGAAAGAGTAAATACAAAACTATTCAACACACTACGTCGCTTCTGAAGTTTGAATTCTGTCAGATGGGAATTTTCGTATGGTGAGTAACCTCTTCACTTTCGATATGTGACTAGTATGCAACAAAAAACGGACGAACGTTTGTACAAAAATCTGATCCTGTGTACAAGGCTGAACTCTCATTCATGCATACACATACTGGAGCCAATGAACCTACCAGCATTTCTTTGGAGTGTGGGAGGAAACCCTTGTAGGCACAGGGAGAACATGAAAACTCCAGGCAGTTTGTGCCATGGTTGGGATTCAAACTGATAACCCTAGTGCTGCCATGCAGAAGTGCTAACCACTTAGCCACTGTGCTTCCCACTATCGGAAGCCAAATGCATATAGGAAGACTGGCAGCAGCAGTACAGTGGTTAGCACTTCCACCAGCACTAGGGTTGTCAGTTTGAATCCCAACCGCAGCATTACCTGCATAGAGTTTGCGCCGTCTTTCTGTGACTGTGTGGGTTTCCTCCCACACTCCAAAGGCATACTGGGTACGTTAATTGGCTCCTGTCTAAAATCTGCCTATGTGTATGTATGAATGTGAGTTAAGCTGAATACACACTATACAATGGTTTTTTTTTTTTTTTTTTAGATTTACCAAAACCATATCATATGAGGTCAAGCCCAAACACTTTCAATTTGTGTTCAATCAGGCAGCCCCTTGCACTACTTAAATTAAGGTAAAGCTAAAGGAAATCAAACAACAAAATATATATATATATATATATATATATATAGTGTATATCCAGCTTTAGGGACTTTTTGTAAACTCCTTGAGGGCAGGGACTGATGTGAATGTACAATGTCTATGTAAAGTGCTGCATAAATTGAGAGCGTTATATAATACCTGTAATAGAAATAGCAAGATAAACTGAAATTGGGTGCAATGCTGTCCAATGGCCCTTTAAAGTTGGCTTTAAAGCATACGTTCACCTTTTTAGAAAAATAAATGCACGTTTTTTGCAGGTAAAAAAGGTACTTTTTTTTTTTTTCTCCGGAGCCTGCAGGGCATTGCACTTGCGATCTGTAGATTGTGGGTGCAGAGTCAGGCACCTGCAGACACACCTTCCAGCTTTCTTGCCTGTACCTCTGTACAGGCTTTCTGTTTAAAAGTTGTAGGAAGTATCAATGCACTACAAGGGTGGTCATCAGCATCTTCATAGTTCACTGGGAACTAGAAGCCGTCTACTGCAGTGGAGGACAGTACTTGTAGTTCCTTCATTTACAGATCTTTGTGAATGAATGGCTCAGGTGGAGTCCCACACAGCTGTGCCATTTTTTTAAAGGTGACAGCGGCTGCAGGCGGGTGCTACATAATAACATGCTACACCCTAAAATGCAGGTGTAACATGTTGCTACAGCTGAACTTGGCTTTAATGCCCAGGAGGCAGCATGTCTTCTATATCACGTGTCCACTGGGATTAGCTCTCACAGCAATCGTATGATATGGAACCTGTCCCACTGACTCCCCGTCAGAAGACTTGACAGGGCGCTGTCAGTGACAGTTTGGTCACCTTTCTGGGAGTGCACTGTTAGTGTGCTCTTGGCACACAACCTTATGCTACTATGGACATGTGTGACAAGTGGGCATTAAAACCCACCTTTCTTGCTGCCCTGCATATACTGTACACCAGTGTTTCTCAACAGGGATGCCAAAGCATCCTGGGATGCTGTGTGGGTTGGCCACCTGCACCATAGCAACCATTGATGTTCTTGGGTAGGACACTCAACGTCAATCGTTGCTATGGTGTTAGCAGCTGGCCTGTCCACACCATGGCAATGCATGACCCTGATCCAGGGCAGGTGGCATACATGCCACCTCCAGCATCCAGGAGAGGATAGAAGTCCACATCCTCCAGACCTGCTCCACCTTGCTGCTTGAGCTACTGGGTTGGGCCCTGGTGTGAAGAGGGGACATAGTCCCAAAGGTGAAACAAGCCTTTAAAGTTGCATATGTCTTGGCACATGTGAAGTCCAGCCTGTAAATACATGTATGTATACAGTTCAGTACTAGCCCAGAAGTACCATATGGATTTTTTTTTCTTTTCTTAGTTACCCTGTCATTTGATTATATGTGCATTTAATGTATTTTATGAATGGTTTTTACCTCTAAAAGCTTCCCTAGTGTAGACCTCCAAATCCACGAGACTGCTGCTGAGTGCCATCTTGGATTTGATGTCAGCAGACTCACTCAGGTGATCAGAAGCTGTTAGTGACAGCATGATCACAGTGCTGGGGGCACCACATGAATGTGCTCTCAGTACAGATTAGAGACGCTGGTTGTATGCATTTGTGTGGCAGCTCAGAGTTGAACATGAATGCATGCAGCTGGTGCAAAGGGGTAAGGAAAACTTTTCCTGAGACAAAGCTGGAGGCTGCCGTTGTTTATCTCTGTCTTTTAATGCTATTTTCCTGGCGGTCATACTGCACCCTTTAGGCTGTAAAGGCAGTCTGATGGAGTTGTACTCTTGCCACTGCCGTAATCCTTCATACTCCATTAGACCATGAACCAGTCAAGTGAATGGGGCCATGTTGCATCCGCACTGCAACTGCATGCTTTGCACGTGATTACAGCATAGTGATGCAGGCTTTACAGTGTTAAAATTGGCTGTCAAAACACCTTTGAAAGGCAATCCACCTCAGAGGGGCAACAAGGTCTGCCGCATGTGTAAACTTTACCCTTATTAGAGCAAATATGCAGGTTAGGGCTTCTGGCTTCCCCATACTGGGTCGGTGACAGAGTTAAAAGGGAAGTATAGTGTGTTTTTATTTATTTTTATTCATACTTGCCTATGTGGATGTAGCTTCAAGACCGATGCTCAGCATCAGTTTTAAACCCAAAAGCAAACAGTTATTACATTGTAACTTATGAATTCTTAGACATGGTGACTGCATTCGTTTTTTCCTTTTTTTTTTTTTTTTTTTTTTTTTTTTTTTTTTAGGCTTTCTTCTATTTTCACCTGGTAATCTGGCCAGGAAGTCCTGTTTTTCAAAAGGAAATGCTCTCCTGCAGAGGTATCAGTTAATGGTATGAGAGAAACCCAACACTGGCAAGGGGGCGTACAATGATCAACTTTTATTTATTTAAAACTTTTATCCCAAAAGGAAACAAAATGCTTATAAAGTGTGAGCTGGAGTTTGGCTTCAATCTGTTAGTACATCTAACACCCACCAGACAATGCTGATGCCCCCCTGTGCTCCCTCATCCAGACTGTGGGCACTCTGATACCGGAAGTGTGTTACTGGCCAGTTCACCAGGTGACAAGAAAAGGAAAAAAGCCTAAAAAAAAAAAAAAAAAAAAATGCAGCCAACACCACCTCTGTTTGGTAAGCTGCAATATATTGCATTATTGGTTTTGGGTTGAATACAGTTTTAAACTCAGAAGAACCAACAGCCAGGGAACTTTTTTTGAGAGCAGATTGTCACAAATAGCCTAGTGTTTATGTGTTACTTTTTCCTACAAAAAAAATCTATATATCTATATCTATCCTATAGGTTATTGTGGCCTAGAATAACACTGACTTCAGGATGATGAAGGGTTTGTTGGGGAGAGCAGAAAAGGGAAACTTTAATGATAAAATGGCTCTTCGTGAGGAAAATAATTAGACTTGAAGATGTTGTGTAGCTGAATGTACATGTAGGAGCCATGCACACTGCAAGTTTAGCCTCATTGTATAAGATCCTGGCTGTTTGTTGTGGGCAGAACTGGCTACCTCTGCTACTGGCAGCCTGTTCAACTCTGAGAGCCTGAAAGGTGCTGCTGCTGGATGGCGCACTGAGTGGTAACGTTTGGGGGTCTATGCGCCCGGAACTAATGCCCTTAAATCAAACAGTCTGCATGTTGTACTTCACCCAATCTTCTTAACTGTGAGGTTGGACAGACTCTTCCTCCAAACCCATGGCTGTCTAAACATTCAACAAGCAAGGAAATGGCTGCTTTGACAGGGTACTTTCTTCATCTCCATGCTACTTGGTTATTGGTAAATACAAACCTAAATACAGCAAATTTTTGATTTTTTTTTTTCCCCAAGTTTTGGATGGAATGGGGAAAAGTTGGGACCTCAGTCAGACTTTTGTTCATTGATTCATTGTCGGGAGATTTTTTCCCTTACTGCTTGTGAGACGGGAAGTGGATGGAAATCTCCCCATTGCAAACACAAATTTCCTGACACTTACCAGCTAGCCTGCAAATGAACCAAATTGACCCAGTCTAACAATTGCTAACCAGCAACTTACCCGTATATCACCAGACTTGAAGTGGTTATACTGGGATAATGGCTGCAGGAATCACCCTGGTACCGTTTTTTTTTTTTTTTTTTAAGAGCTGGCAGTCATCTCTTGTAAAACCAATCCTAGTGGCTACACGGATGTCAACAGTGCCATTTTTAAAAAATCAAGAAGCATGCGAAAACACTTATCTTGGTGTTTTTGAATGCTTTTAAGGGCAGAGGAGGGATTTTGGCATTTTTTATAGACCCCAGATCTCTCCATAAACAGTACCTGTCACAAGGATGCTTACATTGCTTGTGACAGCAATAAAAGCGATTTACATTTATATATAATATATATATTTTAATGTTATTTAAAAAAAAAAAAAAAAATATTAAGTTGCCCACGATCCTGTGCAAAGACGAACACATGCGTTGGTCCCACGTGCACATTCAAACAGCCACCTTCCTACACATGTACGGTATCAATGCAACTGTCAGATCATGGGCAGTAATTCCAGCACCAGACCTCCTCTGTAAATCTAAAGTGGTAACCTGTAAAGTCTTTTAAAGCTTAGCCTAAGGATAGTAGAAATTTACATTGTTTGTCGCTGTTCCATGGGCATGCACATTTGGAAAGTGTGACATGTTTGACATTTATTCACTCGGTTATATTTTACAAAAAAATTGGGTTATGTATTTTATTTTTATTTTTTTTTGCATTAAAATAAAAAAGTTTTCCAAAAAAAAATTGTGTTTGAAAAACAGCTGTGCAAATACTGTGACATCCATTTTTTAAATTTTTTTTTTTTTCATTAAAAAACTAGCAATTTATTCTCTAGGGCCTCTGTTTTGGGGTTCTAAGTAGTTTTCTAGCAAAAAAAAAAGATTGTTACAAAGTGCCAGAAAAGGCCTTGTCAGGAACTGGATTATTATTAAGCAATCTGCTGTTAAATGTTCATAAATACACCATGAGACATCACTGGCTATTAATCATTGGATTACAGTGGCATCTTTAAGGTGACTGTACATAGACCCCCCCCCCCCCAGATTGTGCTCATTAGTACAGAAAGCAGAGTCTAGCTCAGTGTCATTGTTAGGAGCGTGAAGCCAAGTTAGACATCTAGACTACATTGTATGCAACTATGTTGCTGTTTGCCAAGAAACTCACAAGTCGCTGTACTGTGATTGATGGCTATCTGCGAATGTGGTGTGACTTGTTTTCATAATTCGTATTTCTCTGAAAACATTTCATACAAAAATTTTCATAAACATAATAAATTAAAGGATAAGTTTGAAATAAAATGGACTGTGTCAAGGGGTCACAGTAGGTTAAAAGTATTGCTTAACATAATTGCCATAACTGTAGGCCACCCTCCAAAACCTGGCAAAAACAACTCCCATATTTTTGTGCATTCTGTGTCCGGGTTAGTTGGTAGGACACGGCTGATGTTGAGTGCTCAGTCCCGGCATCTCAGGAGCGAGTCCTCTCACCCGCTCTAAAGCTGTGCATGCATAGTGCGCTAATGGCTGAGCTCTGCAGCTCATGCTTTGGGTGAGGGGGTGTGGAGGGGTTTACTACAAATGTCTTACAGGTATGGCAATTACATTTTAAAGGATAATCCCAGGTCTTTGATCAATTTAGTTTCATTGGTCTAAGCTGGCCAAAACAAATTATTTATATTTTGGGGTGGTCTGGCCACTGGGGCTGCTGTAATACAGCAGTAGAATTGGCTACATAGAGTAAGTGGTGCTGTTTTTCGGCACCAGTAAGAGACACATCCTTTCTGCTGCCAAGTATAATTTGAGACAGTGATGATCCATCTTCACCATTCTGTCTCTGGTTTGAGATGGGGCTCAGGTAAGTATTAGGGGGGCTGCTACACACAGAATGTTTTTACATAGAATGCATTAAGATAAAAAAAAAACCTCTGCCTTTAGAACCACTTGAGATCCGCGCTATAGCCAAATGACGGCTACAGCGCGGATCTCCTTTTCCGGGACTACGTCTATTGACGTCGTCCCGTGCACGAGCGGCCTGCGCGCTCTGTGATCGGCGAGTCCATGAGACTCGCCTGATCACTGATCCGTGCAAGGGGTCGATCCCGCCCCCTTATCACGTGATCAGCGGTCAGCCAGCCCTGCTAGTGCCCACCTGCCCCCTGCAGTGCCACATGTATTAAAAGTAAGTGCCCCCCGTCAGTGCCACCCAGCAGTGCCCACAATCTGCCTCAAAGGTGCTGCACCCCAGTGCCACAATCCATGCCCATCAGTGTCATCTACCAGTGCCCAACAGTGCCGCCCGGCAGTGCCGCCCAGCAGTGCCACCTATCAGTGCCCATCAGTCCCATCTATCAGTGGTACCTATCAGTGCCCATCCGTGCCATCTTATCAGTGCCGCCTTATCTATGCCTATTAGTGCCGCCTTAACTATGCCCACCAGTGCAGCCCATCAGTGCCCACCAGTGCAGCCTATCAGTGCCGCCTAATCAGCGCACTTCAATGAAGGAGAAAAATTACCCGTTTGCAAAATGTTATAACAAACTATTAAACATGTTTTTTTTTTTTGCATCTTTTTTTGTTTGTTTAGCAAAAAATAAAACTCCGAGCTGTAACTAAATACCACCAAAAGAAGGCTCTATTTGTGGGAAAAAAATGATAAAAATTTAATTTGGGTACAGTGTTGTATGCCCGCGCAATTGTCATTCAAAGTGCATCAGCGCTGAAAGCTGAAAATTGGTCTGGGACTGAGGGGGGTTTAAGTGCCCAGTAAGCAAGTGGTTAAAATTGCACGGCCACTTCATTCATTCGCATAAACTCATAGTCCAATGACAGTTTCTGCCCTCAATGTATCTACTGCTTTACTGTATGTGCTGCAACTTGGAGACTCTAACATATAGAGTTATAAACTGCAACTCCCATATTACGTATGTGCAATTAAACCCTCAGACCATCCATTGCCCCCTATAGAGCGGCACGTGTCAATGGACGTTTTTCCACTGACACCTGCCGACATCACATTTTTATCAGCCAAAAACAGATGGGGATCCGTTTCCCCGTCTGTCTGGTGTAAACAAACAAGTGGTCAAATAGTAAACACATACTTTTGCATGGGGGGAAAAAAGTTTGTAAACATTTTATTATTTTTGCTTAAGGGCCGGTTCACACAGCAGGCTAGGCGACTCCGACTTGCCTCGCCGCGACCTGCCGCGGCCTCAGCGGCGACTTGCAAATGACTTCTGTATAGAAGTCAATGCAAGTCGCCCCGAAGTCGCCCAAAAGTAGTACAGGAACCTTTTTTCTGAGTCGGAGCGACTCGAGTCGCTCCTCTCAGAACGGTTCCATTGTACAGAACGGGGGCGACTTGCGAGAGCGAGGCGAGTCGAGTCGTGTCGCCTCGCATCGCCCGCTGTGTGAACCGGCTCTTAAGCCTAGGTTTACATCACACAATTTCAACCCAGCAATGCAGTCTGACTTTGGGAGCAATTTGACAGACATCTGTGTGGGTTCCTGCACAGATGTTTATTCAAATCGCCCCCAAAGTCACCAAAAGTAGTACAGGAACTTCTTTTGGGAATCGGTACTATGCTGATTCGGGCAGTGCCATTGCCGGCAATAGCCGCTGATTTGGCATGCGATTTGATGTCAAAGGCATGCCAAATCGGACCAATGGGAACATGGGCTAAAGGTAAACTTGGTCTCTCCCCACACCTGGGAAAAAAAGTGTCAAAAATAAACAGTACACAGTTTTTTTTTTAAAGTAATTTTTGAAGGCAGCTCCGTTGTCTCTTCCGAGCTCTTCTCCCCTCCCCCGGATTTTCTCCGCTGAGGTCTTCTAGCCCTCTCTGGTTCTTCTCCTTCTGTCTGCTGTCTTCTCGCTCTTTTTTGCTGGGTGTTCTACGCTGTGTTCTCCCTCTGTTCTTCTAATGTTGACTCAGCGCTCTCTCCAGCTCTAATCCTGGGTGCGCGGTGTGTCACTACTTGGCATGTATTGGCATGGGGCGGGGTCACTGGAGGCCTGCCCCTTATGACGTCACCGCCTCATCATGCCCCGGGCAGTGACTTCATAAGGGGTGAGGCCTCTGGATGTCCTCACCCGGTGACCCCGCCCCATGACAATATAAGTAGTGGCACACCGCGCACCTGACATTAGAGCAGGAGAACGTGCCGAGTCAACATTGGAAGAACAACAGAGAGAGAACACAGCGGAGAAGAGATCCGAAGAGACAACGGAGCTGCCTTAATAGATTACTTTAAAAACCTGTGTACTGTTTTTTTTTTTTTTTTTTTTTTTTTTTTCTTTCAGGTGAATGGGTAAGGGTACAATGTACCCCATACTCATTCACATAGGGTGGGGGGCCAGGATCTTGGGGCCCCCTTGGTAAAGGAGGCTTTCCTGATTCTGATAAGCTGCCCGCAGACCCCGACAACCAATGGCCAAGGTTGTCGGAAAGAGGCCCTTGTTCTCATCAACCTGGGGACAAGGTGCTTTGAGGGCATGCCGCCTGGTACTGATCAGGAGGGGGTGCGCTCGCTCTTCCCCACCCTCTTTCCTGACCTGCCTTGTCGTGTGCTTGGATAAGGGTCTGCTATGGATTTTGGGTGGGAGGGGGACCCCATGCTGTTTTTTGGTGTGGGGGTTCCCCTTAAAATTAATACCAGACCGAAGGGCCTGGTATGCTCTTGGAGGGGGAACCCATGCCCTCCCCCTTTTTTTTTTTTTTTTTTTTTTTTTTTTTTTTTTTTTAAAGATTTGGCGCGGCGTTCCCCTTCAAGATCATCAGACCACAAGTCGCATGCCAAAGTCAGATCAGTTAAGACGGCGACCCACCTTCAGTGATATTCAATGGGCTGAGGTAGGCTCCAAGTCGGACCAAAGTAATGCAGGGAGAATTTTCGTCGGACCGGTTAAGACGATTTGATTTTCACACGTCATGCGACATGAGCTCCCAATATCGGAACGTTTGTGGTACCAGTATGAACCCAGCCTAAATGTAACAAAGGCTGCGGCATCATAAATTCCTCCACTCCCAAAAAAAATTTAAAAGCTAAACTACTCAGAAATGCAAGGTTTGATACTATGATTGAGACAATAGCCTGGCTTTGTGTTACAGAAGGTCTATTTTAGCACATAGTGATTTACCTCTCTCCATTTCACATTCCTTGCTGATAATTAGGCAGCAGCGTCCCCCCTCACCCCCCCCCCCCCCCCCCCACCTCATTGCAATATTTTCAGTATTCGTTTATTGCTATCTTCTCAGTTTTAAAGTCATATTGAAAACATACGTATGTTATATACACACACATAGAATGAGAAATTCTTTGATGGTAGCATATGACTTCCACATATGTTTGCAAGTGTGTGCAGCTGAGACGTCTAGTGGTGTTAGTGCTTGCAGCAGGTTTTAATAAGGTTCCCTGTCCAGACTAACAATACGCTGGAGAATTTCCTTTTATGCAGTTTTTTTTTTCTCTCCTCCCTGTATCCACAGAACACTTTACAGAGTCCATAAAGCCATTCATAGTAGTTCAAGCTGTGGGGGAGCTTACAATCATCTGTTCTCTTCTCATTGCACAGATACATCGTTGCCGGTTTGTTGAGACCATTTAACTTACCAGATTTTTTTTAGGATTGGTGAGGAAACTGAAGGAAACCCACACAAACGTAGGAAAACGTATAAACCACATGCACGCAATTTTCATGGCAGGATTTGATCCTAGGCTCCCATTATTGTAAGATTGCTAACCACTTAGCCATTGTCCTGACCACACTAATCTTATTTTAAATAGATGAGCTGCTTGTCTTTTATTATATCTGTGTCCTAGTGATGATGAATGTTCTAGTCAAAATACAGACTCAAAGTAGAACTGTGAATACAGGAAAGAGCTTACTGCAGCCAATCATAAACGATTTCCTATTCTGAAAACAGTAAATTTAGGTCTGGGTAATGTTACTGCACTTTGCACATTACTATTCCACGCTCCTATCTGGCCAGTTTTGTGCTCATCCTCTGTTTGCCATACTACCAACTATATACACATACGTGGACAGGTAACACTTTTTGCATTGTTGGTTGAGGTTTTCACAGTAAGGGCTCATTTACACTTCAACTTCAATACACATCAACGTGCCTACCGCTTCAACATGCTTTTTTGATGTGTTTTGGATGCTTCAGTGATGCTTTAATGAAGCTTGATAAACGCCCGGTGTTTGTTGACTTTCTGTTTGTTTTAAAGGGGCACAGTAAAAACCCCAGATCATTAGTACCCCCACTCTGCAGATTCTAAGCTCATTAGTACCCCAGTTCAGCAGATCCCCTGCTCAGTGATACTCCTAGCTCTGCTGATGCCCCACTCAGTAGTATCCCCAGCCTAGTAGTAACCGCCAGCTGTGTTGATTCCCCACTCAGTAGAACCCCCAGCTCTGCTGATTCTCTGGTTTTATGATCCCACTCTCTCGTCCCCACTCTCTCGTCCCCACTATAGCGTTCCTATGTTGCACACCATGTGTGCCGTCTGCAAGTTGCTGCGATGCGGACCCCACTCACCTTCCTGCTGGTCTTTGCTGCACACCAGATGTGACGTCTGCACCAGACACTTGCAGAGTATATAGACATGAACCAGAAGTGACTGCTGATGACGTCTTTCTGGTTCACATGTTGGTCTCCCAGTGCAGCCTGGGATATCTCATGCCTGCAATATCTCTAAAGCAATGCTAAAGCTGAATAAAAGTGAAGCGAGCTTGGTCATAGACTTCTATGGAGGTTGTGGAGATGCTCTGAAGCACCAAGAAAGTGACATGGGGTATAATTTTTGAAGCAAAGCAAACGCAACATGTTAACAGGACTGTTAGGTAACCATTTTATTTAGTGATTGGCATTCAGAGTGCTTTAAAAAAACAACTTCAATGTCACATTTTGAAGCAAGTATAAACAAGCCCTAAGGCCTTTTCACACAGACACCTCCATTCCTCCAACTTTGGGAAAACTGGACCCATGTCAACCCTATGAGCGAATGGATGTAAACGGATGGAAGTCGTTTTATATAGTCTGCAAAATCAGACCTGGATTCAAACATACTGTGTTAGTCCAGTGAATGTTATGTAAATGGACGGACATTGGCTTACATCTGGCCTCTCGCTGCATTCAGTTTTTGATCCATCAATTCACGGGTCAAACACATACTGATGGAATATCATACAAAAACATAGATTACTGACTGCCCTGTCTGAGTAAATCCCCCGACTCAGTGACACAAACAAAACAATAAATGAATAACACTACTGCAACTTCAATGTGAGACGCACACACAAAAATATCAATGGATCAAAGAATAATCTGCGCTGTGTAAAAGTGATATGTACATATAAAATAGTAGTCCTGCCAAAACTGATAATGGCTATGTAATCATTGGTGAACTATGCAAAACTAATGTGCCAAATGCTGACAATATATGACTATTTTCAAGCATCCAATTAGATGCACACAAATTGCAATAATTGGAATGATGAAAAAAAACCTTGTTCAAAATAGTCCGCACTGTAGGGTTTTAAAATGGAGAAAAGATCAACAATTAAGTGACACTTTCAACCAAAGTTTGTAAAGGAAGATCCTCATTCATTGATCATAGGTGAGTTCAAACTTTATACACCCAAGGAATAGTGATGGTTTGTGATAGACTCCTCCACCTGAGAGAGAACTGCTGCTTACCAGATGGATTGATCTTTTATAAGGAGATCAAATGCGCCTGTGGCTATATAACCCTGCCAGGGTCTCTCCCACCAAGAGGACAGCCACACTCATCCACTCCTGGTATTGCTGATGTACTTGCGGTCAATGGTTCCCCCCAGTCCACATGAGGCTATCTCCTTAGCTCCGCTGCCACTGCTGGCCACATTCAGCCATATATTGTAATAAAATCCATGGACTTTATTACGATATATACCTGAATGTGGCCAGCAGTGATGGCAGAGCTAAGGAGATGGCCTCATGTGGACTGGGGGAACCGTTGACCGCAAATTATTGCAATTTGTGTGCATCTAATTTGTTGCTTGAATATAGTCCTATATATTGTCAGCATTTGGCACATATGTTTTGCATAGTTCACCAATGATCACATAGCCGTTATCGGTTACGGCAGGACTATAAATTTTATATGTACATATCACTTTTACACAGCGCAGCTTATTGTTTCATACATACTGATGGAATGCCCACGTGAAAGGGCCTTAAAGTCAGTGAGTTTTAGTATACTAAAAGTCTAAACTGCTCTGGTACAAGTACTCTTACCCTTGCTCATCTGACCAATGTGTGCAGGCTTTTAGCAATTCGTTCACTTTGAAAGCTCCATCATAAAAACCTTGTGTAAAAAAAAAAAATGTTAGTGTACTTGTGATACTAAAGGTAACCTTTGCTTTGACCATGAAGGGTAATTCACTTTAAATCTGACACCACCAATGATTGCTATTTAGTGCTTAAAAACTAGTATGTCAAACATGTGAACAAATGCTACTCTGAATTATACAGATATTTGAATCTGCACAGTGCACATCTTTGTTTTTGTTTTTTTTTCTACTTTTGAGGATTTCCATGTATTTACGGAAGCCATAAAATACAGCATTAAAACAGCCATTATGTAACATAAGGGAGTCTCTAATCCACACACTGGTCATGAGGGTATCATGCATAGCCTGCATGGAAATTGGCTGTGCTAGGCCATTTCGACCCAGCTCTTCTGTATACTGCAAAGACGATCTTATCTGAGACTGCATCATACTCCACAGTAGGCATTATGGGTATTTTATTCATGCCATAACTGGGGACCAAAGCAGTGTTCATCAAATTCTAGATATGTTTAATTTAAGACTTAAAGCGGAGGTCCACCCTAAAATGGACCTTCCGCTCATCGGATTCCTCCCCCCCCCTCCGGCGCCACAATTGGCACCTTTCAGGGAGGAGGGGGGTGCAGTTACCTGGATAATCCAGGTAACTGCACCCACTTCCGGGCTAGCTCTCTGCGGAAAGGGGCGTACGTTACGCCCCTTTCTGCAAGCGCCCGCCCCCTTCAGCAAGTGCCCCGCTGCCTGCTGGGAAACACACAGCTCCCAGAGGCAGCGGGGACCGTCCTCATTGCGCAGCGTGGCTCGCGCATGCGCAGTAGGGAACCGGGAAATGAAGCCGAAAGGCTCCATTTCCTGATTCCCATACCCAAGATGGCGGCGGCAGGACCCGACAGACGACCTAGCGATCGGCTTCGGGTGCCGACATCGCGGGCGCGCTGGACAGGTAAGTGTCACTATTTTAAAAGCCAGCAGCTGCAGTATTTGTAGCTGCTGGCTTAAAAAAAAAAAAAAAAAACGCGGAGTCCCGGTGGACTCCCGCTTTAAAAAAAATGTAGTTATACAATATTCAACCAAATGCAAGTGCATATACTAATGCAAATTTAGATTTTAAAGGATTGTCTCTATTCTAAATATCTTCTTCCTCCAACAAAGAAATAGATGAGGCATATTTATGGTCAAAATGTAAAATTTTATATTTACTTCCACATTGTATTATCTTAATTCTCTTATTTAGCCAAGACCTTTACAAAAATTCGTATTCAGCCATATCGTCATAATATCGGACACACTCAATTGATGAGCAAATTGTCCCATCATACTTAGACCTAGCCTTCTTTATACAATCTGAAAACAAAAAATGAAGGCGCTATTCATTGAAAGCTGGTGAGTGAGGGCACATGAGGAGGGGAGTACAGCACTTCATGTTCACCATTGGCACAAGAAAAAAAGAACAGCACTTTAAAGGGCTAATTTATTTGTTGGCACCAAATATAAAATGCACTTTAAGAATTGTAATTCATCACTATATTATATCGATTTTTATTTTTTTTTCCCCACTATTAATTTTCTTATTTGTGATAGAGATTTCTATATATTTGAAGTGAGAACTAGTAGGATTATGTTTCTTTATTAGAGAGTGCTTGTTTTATATATCAGTCTTTTTACCTCCCTCACACGCTTAACGCTGGCAACCACAGATCTATGACTGACTGGAAAAGCATCTCCCTTTTGTAGAGTGCAAATATCCCAACAACGTACAATGGATGTAAAAAGTCTACACACCCCTGTTAAAATGTCAGGTTTCTGTGATGTTAAAAAAAAAAAAAAAAAAAGAGACAGATGAATCATTTCAGAACTTTTTCCACCTTTTTAATGTGATAGACTGTAAACTTAATTGCAAAACAACCTAAAATCTTTTAGGGGGTGAGTAAAAACCCTCCCATAACTGGGGACAACCTAAAATCTTTTAGGGGGTGAGTAAAAACCCTCCCATAACTGGGGATGTAGCTATATTCAGAATTGTGCAGTCACATTCAAACTTCTGTTTAAATAAGAGTCAATGCACACCTGCCGTCATTTTAAAGTGCCTCTGATTAACCTCAAAAAAGTTGTTGTTCTAGTAGGTCTTTCCTGACATTTTCTTAGTCGCATCCTACAGCAAAATCGGTCCTCAGAGCGCTCCCAAAGCATCAGAGGGATCTCATTGTTAAAAGGTACCAGGAGATTGGTACAAAAGGCATTAGGCATTAGATATACCATGGAATGCAGTGAAGACAGTCATCATCAAGTGGAGAAAATATGGCACAACAGTGACATTACAAGAACTGGACATCCCTCCAAAATTGATGAAAAGACGAGAAGAAAACTGGTAAGGGAGGCTGCCAAGAGGCCTACAGCAACAATAAAGGAGCTACAGGAAAAAATGGCAAGTACTGGCTGTGTAGTACATGTGACAACAATCTCCCGTATTCTTCATATGTCTCGGCTATGGGATGGAGTGGCAAGACTGAAGCCTTTTCTTACGAAGAAAAACATCCAAACCCAGCTAAATTTTGCAAAAATGCATCAGAAATCTCCCAAAAGCACGTGGGAAAATGCATTGTGGTCTGAAACCAAGGTTGAACTTTTTGGCCATAATTCCAAAAGATATGTTTGGAACAAAAAAAACACTGCACATCACCAAAAGAACACCATACCCACTCTGAAGCATGGTGGTGGCAGCATCGTGCTTTGGGCTGTTTTTTTCTTTGGCTGGGACAGGGTCCTTAGTCAAGGTAGAGGGAATTGTGAACAGTTCCAAATACCAGTCAATATTGGCACAAAACCCTCAGGCTTCTGCTAGAAAGCTGAACATGAAGAGGAACATCATCTTGCAGCATATCAATGACCCAAAGCATACATCCAAATCAACAAAGGAATGGCTTCATCTGCAGAAGTTTAAAGTTTTGGAATGGCCCAGCCAGAGGCCAGACCTGATATCATGTGGTAATGACAGTCCTTAATTTAAGCAAACATTTCCATAGAAATCGCGGTAGCCAGCAGATGGATACTTATTACTCCAGTACATTCACCCAAGGGGCCAATCTAGGCTGAGACTGATGGGACAGCGCCATCCTGGCAGGTTTTGCAGGTTCTCCTTGCTGTCTCAGAGGTATGGCTAAAATTTTAAAATGACCCCCCCCCAGTCCTGCCTGCTCATGCAATGTGAGTCATGTCACGTGTGCACACATGAATGCAGTGGTGGCTCCTGAGCCATGGCTCCGTGTGCTCCTTCACAAAACGGAGGTTAATTTATTGTGTATGTGGATTTAGGACCCATCCCAGATCTGATTGAGTCCATAACTCGTAATTCAATGTTTCGTTTTTCATGTCCTACTGTTATGGGGCTCGAACCTGGTGCTCCTACTGTCCGGTATACAGAAAATGTAGTTGTACTTTAATGCAGTTGTGCATTAAATAAAATCATTAATGTAAAAATTCTGCTTGCACCTAAAGCTGGGTACACACTGTCAGGTTTTTGTTTTTTTTGCTGAAAAGCAAATGTGGATGCAGGAATCCCCCACCAGGACTTTGTATTCTAACAGCAGGGACTTTGCTGTCAGAATACCCTGATCAGTGCTGCAGCCTATTTGCTGAAAGCCACTGACTGAACAAGGTTCTCCTGCCATCCTGTTTGACAGAAGCCGATCCAATGGCTGCTGAACCAGTCAAATTTCTGTCCATCTCAACCCAGCTTAACTAACCTTTAAAAATGTCCAACCCCCCCCCCCCCCCCTCCACCTCCACATATGGCTATGCCTGTTTTCAGCCTGCTCTGGTCCAGTCACATGATCCGGCTCCCCTGTGTCAGCCAGGGTGGCTGCAGGGAAGAAGAGGGAGCACCAACAAAGGATGGGCCATGGGAGCCTATGGGTTACGTCTCCACTCCAGGCTTTACCAGCCATTGTTGAGCACTCTCTCCTCTCCCCTGCAGCTTCCACTAGCTAACACAGGGGAGATCACGTGAATGGATTAGAGCAGCTTGAAAATAGGTCGGTATGTACATCTTTCTTGCAGTGATTAGACAGCATAAGTGTTAGGAGGGGGGAGGGAGCGTTTTTAGGACTAGTTGGTGTAAGTTGGAATTCTACTTGAAATGCATTTTTTTTTAATATAAACTAGTATAAGAATCCTAATATGCCTTCATATCAGATTCATGGGAACCCCTCTGTACAGAAGAAAGATTGGGATCAGAAGGGGTAGCATACTGAGAAAATTGGCTTCTATTGCTCTGGACAGGGATGTCGGTTTCCCTTCTTCTGGGGAAATTTCATATTACTCCTTGCCTTTGTGATTCTCCATATATATATTTCCAGTGTCATTGTCACTGACCCCTTCTATATCGCCAAGGAATTAAAAAGAAAAGGGTGCTTAACCACTTCCCGACCAGCGCACGACGATGTACGTCGACAGAATGGCACGGGCAGGCATATTGGCGTACAGGTACGTCCGATATTCGATGCCGCCCTGCCATCGGGAGCGCGCCGCCGGCGGCGCGCTCCCGCGCTGGTCGGGACCCCCGTGAGTCCGGTCGCGGGACCCGATCGCCGCGGGCATCCCCGCGATTGTCTCACGGAGCGACCGAATGGAGGAAATGCTGTGTAAACAACATTTTTCCATTCTGCCTAGCAACTAGTGACGCTGATCTCTGCTCCATGTGATTGGAGCAGAGATCAGTGTACACTAAATGAAAGCCCAACCCCCCCACAGTTAGTAACACACCCCTAGGAACACTTAACCCCTACACTGCCACCCACTGGTTAACCCTTTCACTGCCAGTGTCATTTACACAGGAATCACTGCATTTATATAGCAGTGATTACTGTATAAATGACAATGGTCCCAAAAATGTGTCAAAAATGTCCGATGGGTCCCCGACAATGTCGCAGTCACAATAAAAATCGCAGATCGCCGCCATTACTAGTAAAAAAAAAAATAATAAAAAATTATTAATAAAAATGCTATAAAACTATCCCTATTTTGTAAACGCTATAACTTTTGCGCAAACCAATCAATCGCTTATTGCGATTTTTTTTTTTTTTTTTTTTTTTTTTTTTTTTTTACCAAAAATATGTAGAAGAATACGTATCGGCCTAAACTGAGGGAAAAAAATGTTTTTTTATATATTTTTGGGGGATATTTATTATAACAAAAAGTAAAAAATAATGCGTTTTTTTCAAAATTGTCGCTCTATTTTTGTTTATAGCGCAAAAAATAAAAACCGCAGGGGTGATCAAATACCACCAAAAGAAAGCTCTATTTGTGGGAAAAAAAGGACGTCAATTTTGTTTGGGAGCCACGTCGCACGACCGCGCAATTGTCAGTTAAAGTGACGCAGTGCCGAATCGCAAAAAGTGGCCTGGTCTTTGACCAGCAAATTGGTCCGGTCTGAAAGTGGTTAAGAGGAAGATTAGGAAATGCAGCTGGTAGCAATGCGCTGGTGTTCAGTGACACAAAGGACAGAAAAAAAAGTGACACCAGTAAAACCTGAAAGAGGATCTAATCCTTTCAGCTGACCCACCCATCGTATGCAATCTAGATTCTACCAGAGGCTGGGTTTCATCATTGCTATGATGTGTTATAGAAGAATAGTTGGCTCCATGTAGGCACTGCAAACAGAGGTGACCTAGCGGCTGCTGTGTTCAGGATAAACAACCAGTAATAGTTGTTTGGTTTTGTTCTGACCTAGAAAATAGTAACAGTATGGAATGTTGAATTGCACACACTTTCAGTGCTTGTCCTTTTAGATTCAATGGTAAGGCTTTTCAGAGCTTTGATTTTAAGGGGAACATATAGTGGTTTTGTACATATTTTCTTTTATTTACGGTCGGAACTAAAAAAAAAAAAAGTGTGTGTGTGTATATAAATTATAGTAAAATATATTTTTTAGTTGTGTAAATATGACATTTTGGATATGAATATTCTGTAGTCTTCCAGACAGCCAGTATCTGGAGATTTAAGCTAAATTTTAAACAAAGTACAGTAATAGGAGTGACCCACCCCCCTTACTGTGGAGGGCCACCCTAAAAAAAAAAATAATACATTTAACCTTCTTAAAAAAAAATAAAAATAATAATTTTGGGAAAAAAAACAACTTTTTTTTTTTTTACTCACCAGAAACCCCTGTTGCTAGGCAGTCTTCCTAATCTGCCTCTTCCTATTCTGTGGCACTGTTTCTTCAATTCTTCCTCCTTGGCAAGCAGCCCCGTTGTCTTCTGGGACGTGTGTGTGTGTGTGTGTGTGTGTGTGTGTGTGTGTGTGTGTGTGTCCCAGGAAACAACGGGGCCCATTCACACAGCGCCGCGTGGCAGGAAATGGGCAGTGCAGCTGCAAGGCTCCACTGCCTGTTTCCCTTAGTTAGGATGGCGCCGGCTGATGGACGGATCGGCCTCGGGGTGGCCGACATCGTGGGCTCGCTGGACAGGTAATTGTCCTTATTAAAAGTCAGCAGCTACAGTGTTTGTAGTTGCTGACTTTATTTTATTTTTTTTAAACGGCCAGAACTCCCTTTTAAAGCAGATCTTTACCCATAACAACTTTGATAAAAAATAATGTCCTTTAGCAATGATACATTCCACATAATTATGCTACCAAAATGAGCGTGCACTGTAAATTGCCTCCAACATTGTTCCTGTTTCTTCTTGCTGGAGGCTGCCATTTTGCTGAAGACCAAACCCCCTGAACAGCAGTAAATCTTTAGACTGTCAGCAGATCGACCTCCTACAAATTTGCCACAGTGCCAAAAAATAAAGGGCAACTGAGTTTGTGCAAAGCAGGGTGAGACAGTGGATTACTGGATTTCAAACAGTATAGCCACAGATTTTTTTTTTTTTTCTAATGGTTTGCATAGCTATACCTGCAAAGGGGGCCAACATGAAGTTATCTATCGGGACCTAATTTTCTGACTAAAGTCCCACTTTAGGTTTACTGTGTCCAAATGTTCTGTTAGACAGAAAAAGCCAAAAAGCAGAGCTTTTGCTAGCTCTTTTCATAGGTAAACCACAGAGTGCCCTGGAAATTCTTTTGTCATTTTATTAATGCTAGGTTGCTAAGTTAGTGGAAAAAAAAATTATATATATTATATTATATTATATTATATGATTTTTTTTTTTTATTTATTTTTTTTTATAAATACATTAAAGAGGACATAAACCCTGATGGGTTTACTTCCTCTTTGATTCCCTGCAAAGGTAAAGCATAATGGACTACTATGCATCGCATAGTAGCCCATTATGTGTCACTCAGGAGCCAGCGAAGTCACTGCTGTCCCCTGTAGTCCAGCGCATCCATCTTCTCGTGGGTCTCGCTGCTCCGCCGCTGTCTTTAGATGAAACTGCGATGACGTCACTCCCGCGTATGCGCGCGGGAGCCGCCACTTGCGGCATATCGCCGTTGACAGCGGTGTGCTCAGTGCACCTGTGCACCGCTATCTATGGCGCATGCGCCGTAGACAGTGGTGCCTGTCTTTTGGCAAATATCTCCTAAACCGTGTAGGTTTACCTGTAGGTCAAAGTGGTTTGTAAGGGTTTACAACCACTTTAAAACCAGTTTAAGTCCCACTCCTGAAGGTACTAATGTATGCTATGCCATATTATTGTTTATGGGTAAATATGCTTCCTCTGTCACTTTCCCCTTTCCCTCCTCCCTGCCCATGCTCCCACTCCTTTTTATTCATATTCAAATTTTGCTTTTCCTCTTTTTTGTAAACAATTTTATATCAAGTTTAAGATCTGTTATGTACATGTATCTTTTTTTATTTTACTGTCAACATCTCAAATAAAAAATAAACAGTTTAAGTATAAACCTAAAAATACATTTACACCAAACTAATTGTATTTAAAATGTATCCAAGCTTTTTTATTTTCTGTTATGGGGAGACAAACTGTATTGGGGTTTGTTTGCCCCTGCATTGCCCTCTGAAAAGTGACCTGTGCTGGAAGCTATTTAGTAGCAATGCAGCAAAATTTTGGTGTATTGCTAGTAATTAATAAATGCTTCTTGCTAAACCCAGTTCACTAATATTAGAATGTTTTTATAGCTGTTGTATCCCAGTCAGAGTTCTCATCACTTCCTACCTGGATGACCTCATTTCTAGGGGCACGAAGTAAGGTAAAATCCCACTGGGGCCAACAAAAAAAATAAAATGGGGTTTTAAATGTCCCTGATCCCATCCAGAACTTTTAAAAAGCTTCAGAAATCGAGGTACTTCAATGCATTGCCATTCTGCCTTTTGTATGCCATTTGAAAGCAGAATACACTTTGAATTAATTACTGGACTGTGCCCACTAGGAGAAGCCATAGAAAACAGTCGGCTGCTTGTACAGTCCAGACCACCATGCCTCCATGCTGTGCTCTCCACCCAGGCGTGAAGTGATGGAGTAGTTGGGTAATGGGCACTTGGCAGGGATCAGAACTGTCTGCCAAATACCCATAAACTGGCACAGTATGATCGAGCCCCAAGGCAGAGCAGACCCAGACTGTCTGTCTAATCTGCATAATATGAGCCCTTCCAGTTTCATAAACTGACATTTTATTCTGACGTTTAAACATGCTTCCTACCCTGGCTATTTCTTCTGACTGATGCGGAATGTTGGATTTCTCTTTAGTTTGCACACTAAGGATCTTTTCTTTCTCAATTTTGTTCTGCTGCAGTTGAAAATTCAGCGGACTCTCTGCAGTTTTGTCATTTCTTTTGCCTGGCAACATGAACCGGCTATGCGGTTACTAGGGAAGAATGCCGGCATGCTGAATGGACATTGATTTAGCCTTTTACTCAATGCACGCTGGGAGTCTGCTAAGGAATTATGTGCTTTGAATGGTTAATGACCGGGTGATGTCATGTTACTGCTCCATCTCCATGGATACTTCTATATAAAATAATAGACCATTATGAATTGCCTTATAGTGTAAGTACTATATAAAGGAATAGAATAAGACTGTCAATTTTAAAGGAGATGTTCCCTTGGATTGTCCATTTTCAGGTAGAGATCCTGCAGTACTCAATATTGCAGAGTTCTTGTATTCACCTTTTACAGTCGGCCTTTTTTTGTATTTTATTCCCTTCAATCTCAAAGTCAATATAATTTTAGCTGTTTAAAAGCCAGATGGTATCTGCCAGTGGCAATTAATGCCTATTTTAGGTCTGGACACATGCCAAGAGTCAGACAGCCACAGCGACTAACATTTTTGGCTCTGGCATTTCTTCTTTTTTTCTGCCTCGTTTTAATTCAGCACAAAGAGCAATAATGATATGCAACGTGCAGTCTGGAATCTGTAGTGCTTTTCGGGAAAATGGTAGCAAGGTCTCTGAAATATGGTTGTTATTCTTCATGCCAGTAACCTGACCAATCATACAATCTAATAATTTTCTGGTATGCTACATTGTATAGACAGAGGTAAGATATTTTCAGCCAGTTATTAAATTGTTTTACAAAGAAATAATACATAGAAAATGTAATTGGGAAAACGGCATTGTACGTACAGATGGGACATGTTAAAGTGCACTTCTTATGGGTAAGAGATGTAGGCGGTTATTGCTGACCACCTTCCAAAGATGCTAGTTGCCTGGCTGCCATGGTTAACACTTTCAGTGCTGGATCATTTTGTCCCAGTTCTTTTTGTACACATTTTAGAATAGAAATCAAATTTTTAGTGATTCACAATATTGTGTGACATATATATATTTTTAGTTCTTGAACTATCCATGGCCATGGGAAGAAAAACGAGCTGTTTCCGATCAGATTACACCAGCTCTCCAAACTGCGGCTTGTGGGCCACTTGCTTGCCTTTTACTTGGCCCCCAGGGCACGATTCCTCCCAATGACACCAGCGATGGGGGGGCGCTATGTCTCCCCCCCCCCCCCCATATGACACCAGCGACGGGGGGGTGCTATGTCTCCCCCCCATATGACACCAGCGACGGGGGGGGCGCTATGTCCCCCCCCCCCCCCCATATGACACCAGCGACGGGGGGCGCTATGTCTCCCCCCCCCATATGACACCAGCGACGGGGGGGCGCTATGTCCCCCCCCCCCCCCCTCCATATGACACCAGCGACGGGGGGGCGCTATGTCTCCCCCCCCCCCCCCCCATATGACACCAGCGACGGGGGGGGCGCTATGTCTCCCCCCCCCCCCCCCATATGACACCAGCGACGGGGGGGGCGCTATGTCTCCCCCCCCCCCCCCCCATATGACACCAGCGACGGGGGGGGCGCTATGTCTCCCCCCCCCCCCCCCATATGACACCAGCGACGGGGGGGGCGCTATGTCTCCCCCCCCCCCCCATATGACACCAGCGACGGGGGGTGCTATGTCTCCCCCCCCCCCCCCATATGACACCAGCGACGGGGGGCGCTGTCTCCCCCCCCCCCATATGACACCAGCGACGGGGGGGGGCGCTATGTCTCCCCCCCCCCCATATGACACCAGCGACGGGGGGCGCTATGTCTCCCCCCCCCCCCCCCATATGACACCAGCGACGGGGGGGGGGGGGCGCTATGTCTCCCCCCCCCCCATATGACACCAGCGACGGGGGGGCGCTATGTCTCCCCCCCCCCCCCCATATGACACCAGCGATGGGGGGGGGGGCGCTATGTCTCCCCCCCCCATATGACACCGGCGACGGGGGGGCGCTATGTCTCCCCCCCCCCCCCCCCCCCATATGACACCAGCGACGGGGGGGGGCGCTATGTCTCCCCCCCCATATGACACCAGCGACGGGGGGCGCTATGTCTCCCCCCCCCCCCCCCCCATATGACACCAGCGACGGGGGGGCGCTATGTCCCCCCCCCCCATATGACACCAGCGACGGGGGGGCGCTATGTCCCCCCCCCATATGACACCAGCGACGGGGGGGGCGCTATGTCTCCCCCCCCCCCATATGACACCAGCGACGGGGGGGGGCGCTATGTCTCCCCCCCATATGACACCAGCGACGGGGGGGGGGGGGCGCGCTATGTCTCCCCCCCCCATATGACGACGGGGGGGGGGCGCTATGTCTCCCCCCATATGACACCGGGGGGGGGGCGCTATGTCTCCCCCCCCATATGACACCGGGGGGGGGCGCTATGTCCCCCCCCATATGACACCGGGGGGGGGCGCGCTATGTCCCCCCCCATATGACACCGGGGGGGGGCGCGCTATGTCTCCCCCCCATATGACACCGGGGGGGGGCGCGCTATGTCTCCCCCCCATATGACACCGGGGGGGGGGCGCGCTATGTCTCCCCCCCATATGACACCGGGGGGGGGGCGCGCTATGTCTCCCCCCCATATGACACCGGGGGGGGGGCGCTATGTCTCCCCCCCATATGACACCGGGGGGGGGCGCGCTATGTCTCCCCCCCATATGACACCGGGGGGGGGCGCGCTATGTCTCCCCCCCATATGACACCGGGGGGGGGGGGGCGCGCTATGTCTTCCCCCCCCATATGACACCGGGGGGGGGGGCGCGCTATGTCTTCCCCCCCATATGACACCAGCGACGGGGGGCACTATGTCTCCCCCCCCCCATATGACACCAGCGGTGGGGGGCTATGCCCCCCCCCCCCCCATATGACACCATCGGTGGGGGCGATGTACCCGCTCCCACTGACCAGAGCGTCGTCTTTTTCTTCTTTGGATGCCATGAGTGGAGCACTCCCTTCTTTTATAGTTTGACAGCATGGGGAGAGGACAGATCTCCTGTCACTGGATTCTCACTAGAGAGCTGTCACTGGATTCTCACTGATCTCCAGTGACAATTTGGTCTGTCTGTACTGGGGAGATTCCTGGGGAACCCTTCTCCTTTTTTTTTTTTTTTTTTTTTTTTTTTTTTTTTTCAGTTCACACTGGCATGACTTAGTATCTGAGACCCCAAGTTGCTCCGACTTTAGAAAACATTCCTGTACTTGTACTACTTCAGGGCCGACGTCTATCCAACTTGTGCCCATAGACTTTATTGGAAATCGCCTCCAAGTCAGATCCTCATCTACATAGATGGGATTTGGATCCGACATTACAAGAAGATTACCCAGGTGTTTCCTGAAAGTCTCTTCAAAGTCACAACAAGTGGTACTCCAATCGCCAGGAATTCGCACTGCAAGTCACGTGACTTTCAGGTTCAGTGAGCCTTTTCTGACCCTATCCTGGTGGAACTGCTCCTCAACCTGTTCTGCTATAACAAGGACAGAATTCCCTCCATGATCATAAACAGCAGTAAACACCTGACAGACTTATTTACTCTTCCCGACTTCTTCAAGCACTTAATAAACAAAAGCAAAAAAAAGTGTCTGCAGTTGGGCCTTTACACCTGATTTGAATACTTTTTGAGTCAATGACCTGGAGCAAACCTGTAGATCAGAAGTTCACGGGTTGCATACCTGGCTGAGGTCGGCAATGGTAGCCTGCATATTTCTCTCATGACATGTTTCTTTTGAAGTAGATGTAAATCATGACTGACGTTTTAGTGCTGAGGCACTGTGTAATATAAATAATTGTGGGGGGGGGGGGGGGGGGTCGGTGATTTTGCAACAAAATATAACGTGGAGATATGTATGGGTGAGTTTGCTTTAAGTAAAAAAATATATAAATAAAAGAGATAAGGGCTTGTGAAAAAAACACAAACATTTATACTCTCCTAGATGGATGGCGCTTCTGTCCCCCTGCTGCCTGTAAGACTGAGAACTGAGCGATTAAAGATCCCTGATCGCTCAGTTCTCAGCCTTCAGTGAGCAGAGAGTCAGTCGTCAGATATCTGCTCCGCCAGCGCTCACTCACAAAAATATCTGCCAAGGGTTTTAACGGAAAGCTCCACCTATTGAGTGGAGATCCACATTTGCGTTGTTGGAACTCTGGGGTGGGATGATTCCTTAACCATTTCAGCCCCAGAAGGTTTTACCCTTCATGACCAGGCCATTTTTTGCAATATGGCACTGCATTACTTTGGCAATTGCTCGTGCGACACTGTACCCAAATAAAATGTCTTTCCCACAAATGTGGTGTGTGTGTATATAGATATATATTTTTTTTACTTTCTGGTATAAAACATATCCAATAAAAATGTTTTGTATATCTAATTGCTTCATCAATTTAGGATAATATGTATTCTGCTACATGTTTTGTTAAAAAAAAATCCCAATTAGCGTATATTTGATGGTTTGCACAAAAGTTATCAAGTTCTAATCTCTGGGATATTTTTATGGCATTTTTACTAGTAATGGCGGTGATCAGCAATTTTTAGTGGGACTGCAACATTGTGCTGTATAAATCGGATACAAAGTGCCACTTTTTGGGGACCAGTGACACCAATACAGTGATCAGTACTAAAAAATACACTGTCTGTATAAATGACGCTGGCTGGGAAGGGGTTAAATTCAGGGGCAATCAAAGGGTTGAGTGTGCTCCTAGGGAGTGCTTTCGAACGGTGTGGGGGATGGACTGACTGACTGGAGGAATAGAGACATCTGTGTTCCTGATTAGCAGGAACACAAGATCTCCCCCCTCCTTTTGTCCCTCTCTCTCCCTCTCTCCCTCTGTGACAGAACAGCAGTCTGCCTTGTTTACATAGCCAGGCCACAGTTCTGGCTCTCCTCCAAGCGAGCGGAGCGGGTCTCCGATGACATGCGTGCCCCAGACCCAGGAAGAGGAAATGACGTATAGGTACATTGTTTCGTACAGCCGGGCAGTATATGTGCGGTGGGCAGTCCGAAAGTGGTTAAACGGTGATATAAAAAACAAATCCCTTTGATCAATGTGCATTGCAGTAATTTGAACAAACTTTGTAGCAGATTTCTACATTTTATGTTGCTGTGAAGACATGGCGATTTTTGTTTCACAGTGTCCTTTGCAGGCTGATCCTGAATGGGAAGGTCTGGTTCATTTTATAAGCACTTGGTGCACTCTCAGGGTTCTAATAAGAAAAGCTGAAGGGTCTGCATCCCTTTAGCAGTATTTAAACTTGGGGAGTTTCTCACCAAACCGGAAACTCTCTTCTTGTTGGGGCTGCCTAAAATTTTACTTGTAGCTTATTGCAGACTTCTGTGAAAATCGGTGAGACAATCGCAGAAGCTGGAAGTGACATCTCTGGGGTGTTCTGTAAATCAGCGGTGTACAGAATGCTTCCAGGTTACCATGTTGCTTAAAGTGTTTGTAAACCCTTACAAACCACTTTGACCTACAGGTAAGCTTAGATTAAGGCTTACCTGTAGGTCCAAGAAATATCTCCTAAACCTATATGGTTTAGGAGATATTTGCCCGAAAACAGGCACTGCTGTCTACGGCGCATGCACCGTAGACAGTGGCGCGCAAGGCGCACTGAGCGCGGAATTCTCAACGACGGAGCTGCCGCGCGTGTCGGCTCCCGTGCGTATGTGCGGGAGTGACGTCATCGCGGCTTCGCTAAATGACAGCGGCGGAGCTGCGAGACCCCACCAAGAAGATGGATGCGGCGGACTACAGGGGACAGCGGTGACTTCGCTGGCTCCTGTGTCAGGTAAGTGACACATAATGGACTACTATTGCGATGCATAGTAGTCCATTATGCTTTGCCTTTGCAGGGAATGAAAGAGGAAGTAAACTCATCAGGGTTTACTTCCTCTTTAATATTTTACAGAATATTACAGCGGCTGCAGACTGAAATGGAAAGGTAATATTTGAAAAGAAAATATACAATTGCTACACTGTAATATGTTATGGTTTTAAAAGAGAAGTATGGGTTTGTTTTTTTCATTTATACTTGGGTGGATGCAGCATTGATTGATTCCCCTGGTGCCTCTACACTGAGAACTGAGCGATCAAACAGATCCCCAAGCAGAGATCTGCTGACTGTCAGTCACAGCTCTCTGTTCTGCCCCCTCCTCGCTTACTGGAGTGCTGAGCTGTGGAGGGGGCAGGGGTGGTCGGCTCAGGGTCTCAGCGGTTTTCTGAGAGGCTGAACCAGGTGTTGGTCCAGGGATCTGGCGGATCACAACTCTGTGGTTGTGATGACGCGGAGCTCAGACCGACTTCTGTGATGTCAGCAGAGGGTGGACTTCAGCCCGCTCTGTGCTGAAAACTAAACTGGTCACAGGATTTCAAAATTAACTTCTCTCCTGTAATCCATAGAAGAAGCCTAGCCAAACGAGCTTTGGCTGTACTACTTCTCCTTTTTAAATTTGCCAATTTTTAAACAAAAATGGAATTCCAATTATTGTTGCCATTTTTTTGGAAACTGGGAATTGGAAATGAAAAAAATATAAAAATGAGTGCAAAAAACATTGCTTACATCTGAGGTGTCCTTTGTGCTGGTGACGGCTGTAATAGTGGAAATCCGGCCCCTTCCCATACCCCACAGCCATAATCTTCCATTGTTGGACCTGTTGCAGGCGCTCCTCCAAAAGTGGCAAATGCAGACATCCTTTCCGCCCCCCCTTCTCCATTCATAGAAGCTGTACGATTGCATACATGTAAGAAAGTGCTCTATCAATGATGGATGGATCTTTCTTTCATTCATCTGCCTATACTCCATTTAAAGAATGCTTTTTATTCATGAAATCTATAATGCAGCCTTTATGAATGGTGGAGGGGGTTTCTCTTCTCTATTGTCCTCGAATATCCACGAGTGTCTGACATCCGAGATTCTCCCTAGAGAATAGCCAATCGGGAGAGCGGGGTCGGGGCTCTGTGTCTGATGGGAGCTGTTACTCGGCTGCCCCCATAGCAAGCTGCCTGCTGTGGGGACACTGAACAGGAGGGAGGGGTCTGCATCCCAGAAGAGGGACCCAAAAAGAGGAGGATCCAGGCTGATCTGTGCAAATCCACTACACAGAGCAGGTAAGTAGAACATGTTTGTAAAGTCTTGTTTTTCCCCTATAAAAATAACAATCGCTTTAATTTATGCCCAGCAGTGTCTGGTATTCATTTGCTAGGTTAGTTGCAGGATTGAGTTCTGTACACAGGCCCCCTCTCTTCTGAGTCACACAGATTGTTCTGCAGAAGCAGGCATATATATATAGGGGTTCAGTGGGGATGGTAGAAAGAACCCTTATTACTGCTATCCTGTACAAATGGAGTATTCTGAAGTGTGTGTGTGTGTGTGTGTGTGTGTGTGTGTGTGTGTGTGTGTGTGTGTAGCATGGGGATCTCAGAAAACAGTTTTTCTTTTTCCTCTCAATGAAGGGCTTGTTTTTCACCGTGCATTTTATTGGAACCATTTTTATGTAGCAGCTGTAGATGCACACAAGGCTTAGTGGAGTTGAGTATAAACCTGAAGAAGTGCAAGTTTCTGGTGTCTGTTTCTGACACAGCCACCTAGAAACAATGAAGGCACATTGCTTGTAAAAGGCATAGTGAACGAAGCTAATGTGATTTCCTGCAGGCACCATATCATGATATTGTATAATGCTCCAAAGAAGGCCTTTTATAACTTTTTAGATTTTATAAATAAGATATTGTGGTAAATATATATGGTAGGTGTCATAATCTAAACCTAAAAAAATATAAAAAATAAATAAATAAAAAAGTTTATTTCTGCTGTTTTTTCAATTTGCGATTCAACTTCAAAGGTTTAGTACTTTTTATTTATTTTTTTTTTTTTTTTTTTTTTTTTCTTGCTTTTGAAATATAGAGTTGTATGGGGGGGCAGAGAACGGAGTGTCTGCCTGGCCTACCTTCTGGTTATATCAAACCTTTTTTAGAATAAAATGGCCTGCCAAGCAAGTAAAATGTAACTGTAAACAATTCCAATAAATTCTACTTCAGTTCTTTTCAAAGAGCTTTACTAGCTGTGATCTTTTAGGAAACGGACACTCAACCAATTTGTAGATTTTAGCGCTGTCCTCCCTATAGCTGATTCTTTGGCTCTTCAGGACAACTATCTATATACATATTTATAGATATGGGAGACGATACATACTACAAAATTTTTTGTTTTAAAAGTTGCAACTTTAAGAGGTGGGTGGAAGGGAGAAAGGGGTACTTTTGAGTATAACTTCATTTATTTATTTTTTTTAGGTATAACTAAAGGCATAACTTTTTGGATACAGTGGAGAGGGATTAGAACACCCACTAGGTGTTTATTGCTTTGCTGTCTTTATTACTAGCATCGCATACTAGCACATTATGAGGAACTTGCCTTTAGAACGAAGCCCTCCAGCACTGTGACAGTTGACCTCTTCCCTGGTCTTGCTTCCGGGTTCGTGGCCTCTGGCTAAATGAGTGGCCGGGGGGGGGGGGGGGGGATATGATGTAACTCTCGCAAATGCACACAGGTGCTCCTGCCACCTGCGCAGGCTCTGAAGGTCCAGCACTGTAATCCGGACCTTCATAGCACATGCGCCGATGATTTCTTCAGCTGCATGCACTCTGAATATCTCCTAAACTGTGCAAGTTTAGGAGATATTCACAGTACCTACAGTAAGCCTTATTACAGGCTTGCTTGTAGGTACAAGTGGTGTAACTGAGTTTACAACCACTTTAATGACACCCCCAGATTGGTTGGTTTGTGGATCGCAGTGTGAAGTGTCAAATGGTACAGGAATCAGATTACATGGGTGTGAACACCCCTGCGATCCGCTTTCCAGTGCAGACCATACATGTTTCCTGGGGTTTGGTAAACAATTGTTCCTAAAGGTTACTTACTTGAAAACGGCACTGGGTAGCTCTCAAAGTGCATCCTACCCACCACTGTTGGCTTTTGCAGCTGCCATTGATGTGTGCTTCAGATTCCACAGTGTTCAACAGAAAACCCATCTGCAATCTGTGAACCTGCAGAGTGGTTTTGCATTGGACATCCCTGAGGAAGCTCACTGATTGGGAGAAACATGTTGGTAGTCACGACACCACGTGAGTGACGCGTCGGCATCATGTATGACGCAACCTTGCATGTTTGCACATGCTCAGTGCACCCATTAAGAACAGCGGGCTCCATCTTGGGAAAGGAACCGTGATGCTGGTTCTATAGAGCTCAGACCAGACGAATGGATATTGATTGTACTCCTGAGTGAGACCCGAGCAAGCGATACCGCTTTACCTTCACTCCTGTGAGCCGCATATATGAGAGATCTGGCTTCTCCGGGCAATACAGTAAACAGGACTGTCTATAACCAAAGGTCGGGTGAGCAGACCTTTCTATCTTTAATCTGTTAATAGCGCTGGTGCACTTTATACCCACTTTACAAATCTGTGTATGATCTGGTGTATACCAGTCCCCTGTGCTTTTCGTAAGCAACATATGGAAAACCCCTATAATAACAAGATGCTCATTTCCAGAAACTATTATCGGAGTCCTTACATTGGTCTATCTACCTTGTCATACTACTAACTTCTACTTTGAGCTATCTAGAGGAACTTTTATACTTCCTAGCAAATTAACTTGTATACTCAGATTTATCTGGTGCACTTATTTTGCCACTCTGCTGCTGACAATGCAGAGTATAGGTTATCCATCTGTGTATATCCTTGCTTAATTCTGGCACCTTTCACTATTTACCGGCAGCTGAGCTAGACCAGGGGTGCCCAACCTTTTGAAGAGCGAGAGCCGCGTAAGCGACTTGGTAACCAGTCGTGGGCCACGAGTGGAGGAAACACAAGTCTGTTTTAAATCTGCCGCTCCATAGAGATGAATGGAGGGTCCCATTAAGTCAGACAAATTGTGTGACAGGGGCCTAAGGCTGCTTTCACACTGATGCACTGCAGTTTACCCACTCCGCGGATGCAGCCCTGTGCACCTGTGACTTTGCTGCACTTTGCCATAGACTTCTATTAATGTATATCCTGAAGGTGTGGCGCACTTTCTGAAAGTGCACCAAACCTGCAGGTAATAACAGTCTATGGCACAGTGCAGGTAAACTGCAATGCACCTGCGGATCAGTTTGAAAGCAGCCCAGTAACCACTGCAGAACAGATATGCCCAAATATATGCGCTGTGATTTTAGTTATAAATTTACCTTTTAATAAGAGTCTTCCATTCAGGTATCATCAGCTGTTGCTGTCCCAGGCAGAGAGTGCATTTGGTATCACGCCACCTGTGATAGGTGGCAGCGCTTTACAGGAGGAAGCCACTTGCTTCATCTATCACCGGCACAACTTTGATGCTCTAGGATGACAACCTGCGATCCGTGCTTGCCAACCCACTATCCCAGAACAGGGTGTCGCGGGCCACATCAGAGGGCTCTGTGGGCCACATGTGGGTCCCGGGCCACTGGTTGGGTGCCCCTGAGCTAGACATATCATGGTATGTGTGTGATCTGTGTATGCATGTGCAACGTGTGGCTGCAGCTGTGCCATCCAAGGCAACATTGTTTTTTTTTTTTTTTTTTTTCTTTCTTTTGAAACAATTAAGGTGACTTTGTTGGGTATTTTTTTTTTACTCTGAATTTTGAATAAAGATCCCATTATTAAGCTGCATGGTCCTAGTGTAACCTCCCTATTTAGGGGCTCTGGTCCCCAATTCATTTTTCATACAAGTGTTTGTTACCCTAATAATTTGGCCCCCTGCATCACCTGAAATACCTGTCTGATCCTGCCTGGCTATGCCCTCCCTCCTGTAATTTAACCTTGGTTTGTCACGACTGCTGAGCCCTGACACTGTGGTCAGTTTACGGCCTCAGTCATCCTGTAGTTCTGCTTTCTTACCCCCCCACCTGTCAGCTCTTAAATGTGCCCACCCCTGTCCTCCTGCTGCTAAAATTTACTCTTAAATTTTCTCACAAACTTCTCTGTTTTGCGAATGACAGGTGCCCCTGTGTGTGTGTGTGTTTTAAAAATAAAGTGCCGTTCTATACCTGATTTCAGAGTGGCGCTCAAGTGACTGGCCACCCCTCTCCTCCTATCCTGATGTCCTCAGGGGATTCTTGGCCCCTCCCACTCTAGCTGTCAGATCAGGAGAGGGAGAGCCAGCCAGTAACACGAGCGAGCGGTGCTCTGAAATCTGGTATAGAATGGCACTTTATTTATAAAACATACACAGAGTGGGACACTTGTCATTAGCAAACATTGTTTGCTACGTTTGTGTAAAGAGAACAGAGTGGCTTGACAACCACTTTAAATGAGCTACTTGGTTCGCACCTACTTGGGTGAGTCAGCAATCACTTGGGACACTAGTGAGCAATCGGCTCACATTTTTGTCCACTGGACATTACTTTGGCATTCTTAGCAGGAGTTAGAGAAAAATGTCTCACTGGGAAGATTTTGAAACGTGACTCTGGGTAGGTTGTACATGGAGAATTTCTGTAGGGAAAAGGGGCAGGTAAGTATAACCTGTTTGAAAAATACTCAGGAGAATGTAAGTGATTATTATAATAAATATTATTTACATGTCCTACTTTCTAAAATGGACCTTTCAGTAGCTTTAGTCTGCATGAAGAAATTCCTGACATGTCACAACGTACAGCAAACTATATAACCTTTGAAAAAATGTAGTTCTCGTGCCCCAGTCAAAACAATTTGGCTAGGGCAAGAGTATCTTATCAGTCTGCTGCAGGTGGTAGGAGGAAATTGTTCAGTCTTCTATGAGATGACTGTTTCAGAAAACACTGATCCAGAGTGAGAATTTTATACTTGAAGCAGAAACAGTGATGATGTAGTCACCAGGTTCTTTAGCCCTAGAAAGGGTCCGTTCTCTGTGTTTAGAGCCCATTACACTGCGGCACGCAGGTTTTGGACAGTGTATACAAAATGAGTTGCAGTGTTTTGCTGGGCACGTGCGTTGGGGTGCCATTTACAATGAACACAGCAGTGCACCAACGCATGTTTGGTGTGAATAGGCCATAACTGAGCGTGTGTGTGTGTGTTTGTTTTTTTTTGTTTTTTTTTTAAGGATGAATTAAATGCAGAATAAAAGATGTTTACTATTGCTTTTACAACAATTGAACTGGAGTTGTATTTACTGGGCCTTGCTTGTTGCGGTGACCGGGCCTGCAGCTTTTGTTATCCTTTCTAGTCTTATTGTGGCCAGAGTTACTAAACTTATGGCAAGCGTACTTTTGGTAAATTAATTTCAGTTAGACATCTCAAGTCTCCCGCATTTGGCTGCGGGCTCACAGACACCCGCAAGCGCCGGGCGATCTCCCAGCTGAGCCTTTCACTCAGGCAGAGCAGCCCGAGCGGCGGGCTGTTACTTAGCTGACCCGCTGCCGCTTCTCTTCCCAGTGTTATCAAATAGAACCCCAGGCTTCCCTCTAGATACGCACTTCTCCCTTCCGGCCACTGGGTGCTACTTGTATATGCAGGTGAATTGGAATGGGATTTTAGAGCATCCCCAGTTTGCTCTACCCAATGCTGACTGTTCATGTCCTATACCCTAAGGTATGCCACTGTTTGCTAATGTATATTATTGCAAATAAAAGTTTTCAGTAGATTATGCCAAAAGTCTTTATAATATTTGATGTTACAATGGCAGTCCTACCAGATTCCTCTGTGCAGAGCTGAGTGCTGGGGATATGGCAGGAGAACTTGCCATAATGACATTATACATTTTATTGCAAATTTAACTTGAAGTTTCATGTTCCCTCACTTAGAGAGAAGGGAGAGGGCAAAACTGACGCAGACAGTACTCGTTTAAAAAAGATTGTGTGCTTTCACACTGAGGCGTTGGGGGCATGCAGTAAAGCGCCTCTATTCAGCTGCTAGCGGAGTGCTTTTAACCTCGCTAGCAGCCGAAAAAGGGTTAAAACCGCCTACAAAGCATCGCTGAAGCGCCGCTCAGCCGGTAGGTTGGCACTTTGCCGGCGCTGCCCATTGATTTCAATGGGCAGGGGCACTTTAGGAGCGGTGCATACGCCGCTCCTACAGTGCTGCAAAGCTGCAGCTTGCAGGACTTTTATT
Organism: Lithobates pipiens; assembly: GCF_037356315.1. NCBI lineage: Eukaryota > Metazoa > Chordata > Amphibia > Anura > Ranidae > Lithobates > Lithobates pipiens. The sequence goes on along the minus strand of NW_027507903.1, from coordinate 95,685,701 downwards.
TTACGGTCCTGCAAGCGCACCGCTCCAGTGTGAATGCACTCGGGTTTTCATACTGGAGTGAGTGGAGAGGCTCTTTATAGTGCTGAAAATAGCACCTGTGTGAAAGCAGCCTTACTAGTAAAAAAGAAAAATAGACACAGAATGCCTATGTATGTCAAAAATGGCAAACTTTAATTAGTACTGATCAGGCTGCATTTAATTGGGGGGGGGGGGGGGCGGCGCACCACCGCCCTGAAATGAGTTTTTGCAGGTTGGGATGTCTGCAGTTATGGCTGCATGATATCAGGGATAAATGTGACGAATGCTGGGTCTACTCAGTCTTTCTTGTAGCAGAAATTTCAGGTTTTGGTTAGGTGCTGATGTAAATGGGTCAGTGGGTGGTTGTATATTTACAGATGATTTTATTCAGGAGACGTCAGCCAAGAAAGTAGAAAATTGGTCAGGGAGGGATTCCGTGTACACAGAGCAGGTTGTAAATGCTGTATTTGGCTCGCTGTAGGCATTCGTCCTTGATGGCTACTAATTCCTTTTGATTAATTGTCTTTAAGTGGATATGATTTATTAGTGGAGTTGTTGAAGCTCTGAAAATACAAGATTTACAAGCTTGTTCTGGAGCTAATAAGCATTTCTGATGGAGATAATAGTGGGACTTGGGTCTGGTGTTTTATTATTTGGTTAATCAATTTTTTTATTTACATTTGTTTTATGATGGTTAATTAAAGAATGTGTATGTGTTTAAAATAAAAAATGAGACAGCAGTTGGATTAATTTACTTTGGTAGATCTTTGTTAAAAGAAACAGGTACAGAGTGAAATATGGAGATTTCCATTGCGGACCACCTCCTGAAGGCACTTGTTGCCTTAGGCCCCTTTCACTTGAAGGATCCAATCTGGTCCGCCTGTCAGTTTTTCAGCTCTTCACCCCTATGGATCGGGGGTGTAAACACACACTAATGCATGAATATGTTTTGATCTAAACCATTCCATTGTAGCTCTGGCTGTATGTTTGGGGTCATTGTCCTGCTGGAAGTTGAATCTCGGCCCCAATCTTAAGTCTTTTGCAGACTAACAGGTTTTTTTCTGATTGCCCTGTATTTGGCACCATCCATCTTTCCATAAACTTGGACCAGCTTCCCTGTCTCTGCTGAAGAAAAGCATCCCCACAACATGATGCCGCCACCACCATGATTCACCGTGGGTATGGTGTGTTCATAGTGATGTGCAGTGTTCGTTTTCTGCCACACATAGCATTTTGCTTTAATACCAAAAAGTTAAATTTTCTTCTCATTTGACCAGAGCACCTTCTTCCACATATTTACTGTGTCCCCCACATGGCTTCTCGCAAACTGCAAACAGGACTACTTCTGGCTTTCTTCTTGTCACTCTTCCATAAAGATCAGATTTGTGGAGTGCACAACTAAGGCTAGGTTCACACTGCTGTGATGCGGGAATGCTGCGAATCCACTGTGGGTTCCGGCATCGTATGTCTCCCGGCAGCAGTTCACACTGCCCTATGCGAACTGTTGGGAGTGTCAGTTAAAAGTTAATGACACCTCTAAATCAGTTCGCTTATCGCAGTGCGATCTGCAAACTTGCACAGGAATCGATTTGCATGGTGTAAACACTCATGCGATCCGATTCTGCTGCGGACCAAAAAAAGGATCCTGTACGAGTTTGTGCCGGATGCGATGCGAATTCAGGCATACTATCTGTATGGCTGAAATCGCATTGCACAGAGATCGCATTTGATTTGCAGTGCGGTGCGAATCACATCCGATCTCAGACATCGCAGCAGTGTGAACCCAGCCTAATAGTTGTCCTGTGGACATTCTCCCACCTGGGCTGTAGATCTCTGCAGCTCATCCAGAGTTACCATGGGCCTCTTGGCTGCTTCTCTGAATGCTCTCCTTACCCAGCCTGTCAGTTTAGGTGGATGGCCAGGTCTTGGTAGGTTTGGATTCAATAGTACTCTGTGAGAGGTTCAAAGCTTGGGATTTTTTTTTGTAACCTAACCTGCTTTAAACTTCTCCACAACTTTTATCCCTGACCTGTCTGTGTGTTCCTTGGTCTTCATGGTGCTTTTTGTTCACTAAGCTTCTCTAACAAACCTGATGGCTTCACAGAACAGCTATATTTATACTGAGATTAAATTACACACAGGTAGACTATGCATTAGGTGACTTCTGATATTTATTTGTAAACAAATTTGAAAACCATTTATAATTTTCCTTCCAATTTCAAGTATGCGCTACTTTGTGTTGGTCTATCACATAAAATCCCCAAAAGAATACATTTTATGCTTTTGGTTGTAACAAAATGTGGAAAATTTCAAGGGGTATGAATACTTTTTCAAGGCACTGTATATGGTGTCTCTAATCACGAGTTCTGTGGATCGTTATTTGGTTATTTGAATATTTGTCACATGCATGAGAAATGTAGTACACTTGAGTGGAGCACTAGTTACTAAATTTTGAATTTTTTTTTTTTTTTGTTTTATTCACATAACTGTTGTTGCGCTGCAGTTATTTAAAAAAAATTACATTTCCTCCCCCCCACCTCCAATCCGGTCCGCTAAAAAAAGGAAGGGGATCTGTCCCCTTATGTCTAGCTGGATCAGTTTCGGAGAGCAGTTGGGTGTTAAAGAACATCAGAGTCCATTTACTCCCAGTCGCCCATAGAGCAGAGTAGGCTGTATGGGCGGGTGGAAGAAAACTGACTCTGTTGATCAGCAGACCAATCCCCTTGCTAATCAAAATGGAATGTTATGGATGTGAAAGGGGCTTTATTGCCTTTGGTTCCAATACCTTGAATCCATGAACTCCTTATCTGATTCTGAGTCAATGACCAGTAACAAGTACTGAAAGTGGAACTGCAAATTTGAGAACCTCCTGAAAATGGTATATGTCAAGGCAAAACTTTTTTTTTCTTTCTTTTTTTTATTGATGTCTGTGTTCCCATTCTGGAGACTCTTCCCTCCTTCTTCTTCTTTTTTATTTATTTTTTGTCCTTGTCCATTGTCTGTCACAGAGCATGAAAAGGTAAAGTTAACATTTTTAGAGTTGCCTATTGGTGGCTCCTGTTCTGGGGTTCGCTCTCTGATGGAGCACCACTCCAATTCCCCTAGACTTCCCCAGACTGGGGTGAAAAATTCCATTCTTGCTCCAGAGTATTGCAAGTCCATGTAAGAAAGTTTGCACACAATGTTTGGCCTTTTTTGCATGGACTGTTTGCTTCTGTGAACATTTTCCTAGGTAGGATTTTTAATGTGACCATTATGGTATGGTTCCCTATAAGCCAGTTAAACAGATTCACTAATAAATGCAGAAACATGCTAAACCTTTGATTATGGCCAACAGTCTGATTTGATTCTCCAGAAAGAATTAAAGCTGAAGTTCAGGGATGTTGTTTGCCACTGCTCACTTCCTAAAAACAGAACTTTCGTTTTGCTGGGTGTGTCAACTCAAGTTCCCTATCCCTATACTTGTTGTAGATCGGCAACTCAGAGTATTGAAGCCAAAGAATCCACATAGCAAAATGCAAGGTGATCCATATTTTACATATGCTCACATTTGGACAGCTTGGCTTGATGTAGGCATGCATATCTGATATGTGGAGGGCTGCTGGGGAGACTGGTAATCACTGTAGTTTCTCACACTACGTACAGTGATATCCATGATCTTCCAAGTTCTGTGCGAGCAGCTTTCATTCTGCACACTAAAGAGGCCCCCCCCCCTCCACTATTCATAGAATGCCTTGTATTTTGTTCAATACAAAGAGTTCTCTAATTGGATGAGGTAGAGGGTTGTAATCTCCGCATAGTCCAATAAGAAAACGCTTTGTATTAAAAAAATATAAGACATTCTACCATGGTCAGTGTGCAGAAGGGAAGCTGCTCACAGAGCCTGGAAGATCTTGGCTCTTACTGTACACAGAACAGACTACTACAGTGTAGTTACAGCAATCCCAACAGCCCTTCAGACATGGATACTTATATCAAGCCAAGCTGACCCAATGTTGGTATACAGAAGATTTACACAGAGAATCGATTCGATTCTGCCCATGATCTGGAACGCCATGGTGTAAACAGAGCCCAACACTCTGCACTCAGGGCCAGTTCACACCAGGAATCACACCAGGAATGCTCTCTGCAGTTCATGTGGTGTGGTGCCGGCTCAAATCAGCATGGTGCAATTTGAGCTCATTTATTTTGATTGGGCGGACCACAGCAAAAAGTAGCACATGCTCTAAACGCAGAGCAAAAGGATCTCACAGTACTTCTGTACCATGAGATCCATTCCAAGGAAATGCACTGCATTTGTGACCCAAGTTTGGGGTGTCATTAGGTTAACATTGACATCTGCTGCAAACACAGCGTGTTTTGAATGTGGTGCGGGAAACGCACACGGAGCGCGGGTTTACCGCACCGTGTTGTGATGTGAAATATTGAGAGCGCAGGCATAAAAGGCAATGGATACATAAGATCTCTGGAATGATTCTAAGGTGTTTATGGGGACTAAATGTACACCAAGTTTAAAAAAAAAAAGAGGAGAATAAAACAAATTGAGAATTGAAAACTTGTTTTTAGATCTAAGTAAAACTTTAAATATATCTTTTGGTTTGCCCATACACATGTGCTGTGATTCACATTTGACAAGTTTTAGCAACCACAAAGCCTTTTACTTCCATTTCACACTTAATAAACATGCCTTACGCAATACACGATTCCCTTTCTGCTAAGCACCAGACAAACCTCCCAGCTGCACTGCACACAGTAGTAAACAAACACTTGAACTTGTATGTGCACTTCAATCTTCTGAAGAATTATAGGAGGAGGCTGGTCAGTTTACCAAGTCAACTTATCTCATAGTCAGAGGTCACCCATCATACTGTACAGACAAATTGCAAAAAGAGCAAACATTGACTTTTGCTCACAAAGAAGAAAACAAAAAACAAACACACCCTTTTATACTGTGTGTCTTATCTCCAGTTTTGAAGAATAAATGAAACGCTGATAACTAGAGATAGCTGATAGAGGGAGCACACCCTCCTTGAAGGCACATAGACACATCTATCTATCTATCCAATCTTCTTCTGATTTGGAGGAAGGCGGCATTTAAGGTCTTCTTCCAATTAAGATATTGTATATAAATTCATTAGAACAGGTTGTGACAGGCAGCACACTTATTCCCGTAACTTCCCCCCTCTTCTGTTCCCAAATTTCATTAAAATGCAATTCCCAGAAATTCAAATATGCTAATCACTCACCTCCCAGTAGCCTTATTGGAAGGCCATCTGAAGGGTCAGGCTTTTATTGCCATCTATGTCCTCATGAAGTTGGCCATAAACTTCAAGTTCTTCAGCAACTGGCTAAAATTCGCTATCTGAAATTCGCTCAGTGCGTAACACTCCCCCAGCCCTGCTCCATTCGACAAAAGTCAATTGTGCTATCAACTTTTGTTGACAGAACATGCTTGATGAAATTTTCAGCCCCAGCAGGAGAATCCATCCATCTGTGCTGTATAGGGTGGCTAGAGGAATCCATTAGATATCTTGTTTAGGCCACAGGCTGAATGTAAGAAAACCTAGATACACCAATCAAAACTCATCCGTTGTGTGTAGCCCTCCCTGTGATACAGAAGCCAATCAAATTGGACTGCTGTAAAACCTTCTTCGGCTGGAGCGCTGATCAGTGTATTCTGACAGTGCAGAGTCTTTGCTGTCAGAATAAAATGTTCAACGGTGGGGAGGGGGTTTGAATCAACCTCGCTTGTGTGGATGCAAAATCGTGTTTTTTTTTATTTTTAAAGCGAATTGTATGTTCCCAGCTAAACCAAGTCGTTGTAAACCTCAGACATGAAATGTGAACAAAGCATATCCCTCTATAGCAGGAGTTCTCAACCAGGGTTCCATGGATTTTGCAATGGGCAATTTCTGCCTCTCAGGTAAGTTCCCACTGATACCATTGATCTTTTTAGCAATCTGTAAGAGGGTAATTCTTCCCAATGACCACAAGTGTAAGGAGCATTCTTCCCACTGACCATCACACTATAATGTATCATGAGTTGTAGAGCCAGTCATTTTTAGCAAGGGTTCCCTGAGCCCGGAAAGTTATTTCAAGGGTTCCTCTGTTGCAAAGGTTGAGAAAAACTCTATGATTTGTACTCAATTAAGAGCAGTAAATGTCACTTCTGTCTGATGCTATTAGCATGAATCACTTCTGAGAAGTTTTCCTGACGCCAAGAAAAAAAAGTGACAGGGGCGGGACCTTCATCTAAGTGACAGCTTCAGCTCTGTTCCTGTGTGCTGAGTGGAGGGAAGGGACACACCCCCCCCTCCAATCAGCTCTCCGAGCTTTCCTCACTGGGCTTTGCAGAGTAACTTAGAGGGATTCCACCCAAAAAAATAAATATTAAAAGCCAGCAGCTATAAATACTACAGCTGCTGACTTTTAATCAATGGACACTCACCTGTCCCGGGTTCCAGCGATGCCGAGGCCGATCGAGCGCTCAGCTCTCGGCTGCTGCCGCCACCATTCTAGGTGAGGGAATCAGGAAGTGAAGCGAATCGGCTTCACTTCCCGGTTCCCTACTGCGCATGCGCGAGTCGCGCCGCGCAATAGGAAATCTCCGCGCTGTCACTGGGACCCGTGTGTGTCCCAGCAGACAGCGCTGCAGGGCAGGAAATGGCGTAGACTCCCACGGGTGTCTATGCCCGGAAGTGGGTGTAAATACCTGTCTTTGACAGGTATCTCCACCCCCCTCCCCCCTGAAAGGTGTCAATTGTGACACCGGAGGGGGGGAGGGATCCGATCAGCGGAGGTTCCACTTTAGGGTGGAATCCCGCTTTAAGCTCTCTGCCCCCTGTTTTCTGACAGCTCAGACAAGCTTTATAAATTCTGAACTTTAAAACAAAACCTTCTTGCATAAACGTTTCTTACTGTTTATCTGCAGTCTTCTCTCTACATCCGTTCAATCTTTGCATTACCTGAGGGTGAGGTTTTTTCAACCACTTTAATAGTGTATGGCCAGCTTTACATCTATGACAACACATTTGTCATGCCTCCTAACAGAGGCAGGAGTGAGAAAAAAAATCATGGACAGCAATAGAAGAGAAAACAAAATATAATATTATTATTATTTTAACAGCCCTGACTGATTGAAATTTGCAACACTTGCCCTACAAATGTAAGCACCCTTTTCACTGGATTCCTGGTCAATATAAGCAAAACAATTAGGTACATTTATTTGAGTAAAAACAAACAAACGAAAAAAAAACAAAAAACGCACGATTTAATTCAGCTGTAAGAACCTCGCAACCCAGTGTTTATTCTGAAGGAAGTATCTTCTTCAGAGTCTAAGTTTTTAAAACCCACTATGTTTTCCCTGGAAGGAGATAATTGACGTACAGGCTTACTTTTATTTAGTTACATGCTAAACTGGGAGCAGAGCAAACAGTCGCAGCCCAAGCTGTGACCACAGCTCCACACCCTCCTACTGAAATACGAAGAACTTTGGAATAAATTAGGACGTTTCAGGCAAAGGCTCAGCTCTGCTTTGCAACCAGCCAAGTCTTGTCTGTCCACATGAGTTAGATTTTTAGTGTTCGTTTTTTCAACACCTTCTACAGACACATTTTTGTCTTCAAGCCAATTCTGCATACTGCCTCCGTGAAAAAAAAAAAAAAGAATACTAAACAGATTCTTGATTTCTCCACATAAAACTAAATGGACTACCTGACATTACGTGACAGCAGATGTCTGAAGACAGGCTATAATGAATGGGGTATAATGTTTCCAAGCAGGTCAAGGATCTTCTTCTGCACATAATGGCACTGGATGCCAAATATATAACTTAGAGACCGCTTATATGTCAAGGTGGACTGAAGTCAAACAAATATAGCAATGGCCCTTGAATGTGTATCACAGCATAAACAATTGTTAGTCTTGGGAATGTACTGATAAAGACATTTGTCGCAAATCATTTACTGCATTAAGTACATCAAACATTTACCAACATCTGTCCTTTAGTCAGAAATGGAGCTTTTTTTGATCCGCTTTAAATCCAAGAAAATGTCCCATTCACCCTATTCACTACTCAGATTGCCCATAAGGAAATTTTATAAAAGAAATAAAATAATTCTTACTGAAGTGCTGATATTAAAAGTACATGCAGAGACACAATGAATTATTGATCACCTATGCAGATCTTGCTGGCACATAAAAAAAAAGCAATACAATATAAATACCTACACAGATATAGTGCAAGACAACGCTTATACTATAACCTCAAATGTGAAACTCGTAAACAAAAAACACAATATTTAATAAGTTCACATAAAATATGTGCTCTTATTCCACGTGCCCTGAAGAAGAAACTTGTGCATACACCACTCCATCGCACACCAGACCATGCTGACCCCTTTATATATAACAAGAAATTCAAACTACGCTGCCTTAGACTGGATATTGCAAAAGCTGGATCAAACTGCACACAATATATGCTGCGCCCACCATTGGCTGAATCCTCCATCAAGTTGGGGATTACGCTACTGTTCCTTTAAGTCCTTAATGCTGTTGTGCCCCGTCCCCCGGGGTACTTTCCAAGAAAGCGGAAATGACATGCATCCCTATGCGTTTCGTCATAAGTGTGCAACGTCCTCCTGAAAGTGCTCATTTTTAAACATGTAAATGCCTGTATAGTGTTCTTTAAGTACTGGTACCAGGGGTCAAGTCCTGGGGAAAAAAGTGTGGGAACTCCCACCTAAGATCCACTCCCCCACCAAAAAAAGAAAAATACGCTCATATGCATATATATTTCACAGAAAATACATTTATTGTAAAGTGCCAGTTTACAAAAACAAAATAAGTTAACTTGTCAAACTAACAGAATAATCACCACAAGAACAGAGGGGGACATGGAGGAAAACTGGAGGGGGACAGCAGCAGAACTGAGGGGGAGTGGGGTACACAGCAGCAGAAAGGAGGGGGAGTGGGGGACACAGCAGCAGAACGGAGGGGGTGCATGCTCGCTGTAACTAACAAAGTGTGTGTAACACACAAACTTGGAAGTTTGTCAATGACTCTGGCGGGTGGCAAACTCGCAGCGGACCTCGTGGGTGGGAGGACTCGGAGGCTCAGCTCAGGAGAGGAGAAGTTGAACTGGAGAAGTCTGGCAGCTCAGGGTTGGGATGCGGGATGCGGCTGCTAACGGGAACTGAGTTCCTGTTGTGGAAAAAGTACAGGAACTCCGTTCCCATGCGTTCCCGCAGGACTTGAGCCCTGACTGGTACCATATGTTGATATGCACCAATCTCTTTAACCCCTACAGTATCTTGAAGGTGGCACCAGGAGTGGTTACATGCATCATACCTGCCCTCAAACTACAGTTGAACTCCAGGCACAATAACTCATTTAAATATATTTCTTTGAAAATACACAAATAAGTAAACCTAGAATTAGAGACGTCATTGTTTTGTTTTATGGTACATAGCCTGAGCAGAGCAGTGGGAGGGACCCAACAGTTCCACCCACTACAGGCTGCCTGTAGAAAACTACAGGAGGGGCGGATACAAGGCCAGTAGTTCTGTACAAGGAGCGACAGTAGCAGTGACCAGTCTTTTACCCTAAGCTCTTGCACAGAGGCAAAGGGCAGGGTTGTTTCATGAACAAACAGTATCAAGTAAGAATACACGTTTCCTATAATTGTTTAGCTCCAATTTCATAAAGTCTGTTTTTTGTCGCTGTTCAGTGTCCTACCTGCAGCAGAACTGCTCTTTTTTAATAGTCCTTATGTGAGAAACAAATGTAAACCATGCAACGCCCTGCTTGCTGAAGGCTGGTGTATGAACTGAGCCCTTTGGTTCAGTGAACACATTTAGGAGACACTTGGCAAGGATCAGATCTGACTGCCAAGAGCTCCCTCAAAGCCAGGCTGTGAACAAGCCCTAATAAAGAATCAAAGGTCCCCTTTGCACATCTTTTCCTCAGCCTTGGAATCCCAGCCACAGAATGGATTTACTATTCTACAGTGTTTTGGAAGAGGTCATCCTGAGGATTCCTTTGACTTAAGCACTGCTCTGACATTCACAATATCTGGAATAGACTATTTAACGCACTAAACTTCATTACACACACACACACACATGCTACTGCTCGAAGTATTTGCCAACATTCCACCGAGTTGCATTATAAATGAGTTAAGAGCATCCTGAAAGGTGCAGGAAATCCAGTGGATAAAATAAGCCGGAACTCCCAGGGACATCAATATGCTCTTGTGCTCACAACAAAAGCGATATACATTGTGAACTAGAGATGCACAAAAATTTTGGCGGCCAAAACATATCGTCCGAAAATTCTGCTTTTGGCATTTTGCCGATAATGGTGCAGAAAACGCATGTGATTTTGCCATAAATTTACCATAGTTTTAGTGTGTTTATGGCACTTTTTTCATAGGTCAGGTTATAAAAACTGCATAAAAAAAGTGCAACACTGTATTATTGATGTGCTCTTGGTGCGTTTTCAATGGGGAGGTGAGTTTTCGGCACGGTTTCTTTAACTGGTCAAAAATTCAGCAAGCAAGATGTTTAATACCACAACAGAAGCCCCATGGACCAGTGTGAAGACATACATAAAATTTAAAGGGATGCATTTTTCTTGTTCTAAAAAGGTGCCGATAATGATCGAAAAATTCATATCCATTTAAATTCATGATATTAATTAAAAAGTCAAATATAATAGAATTCTATATAAAAATATCTATTTTTAAACTGTCATTTTCGGTTTCAGCCAAGTGCATCCTGAATTTTTGGTTTTGGTGCACCTCTATTGAGAACCATTTATCAAAGCATCTGAGGAAAGAACTGTCTTTGAGAGAATCCTCAACTCTTAGATCCTCATTTCCTTTTTTATTGTCACAGTTCATAATGAGAAATTGAATGGCTGGCTGCTTGACGCAAACACAGACTAGCAGCCCTATAGGTCTACCCACACTTCCATTTTCCCCTTTTATCTGGTCTGGGAAAGGCAATTTCAAATCCTTCCACACATGAGGAATAGAAAGTTCACGCTAGGCAGCAAGAACATTTTCTATTATGGCAAACCCCTTTAAAGCACAACTCTGCTACTCTGCACATTTCTCACACATTCAATATCGCAACTAAAACGGTAGCAATACAAAGAAATCTGTAAAATTCATTCTTACCACCTTTTCTTCATTACCTTTAAGAACACATCCTATTTTGCTGGTGGCAAAATGGTGCTGGTGGTAGACGCTTACATTTAGAGTATGTAAGGAGGGAGTATCACATGGGGAAGTTTCTTCTCTGGCCCTTCACCTTTCCTATACAAGGTTGGAAAGGAGCTTTGATAGGTATCCTTGTCTGGAAATAGAGCATCCATGTAGAAGGTTTGGTAAGATAAGTTCTTCCCCTGGGAATAAGGCCTGACCTGTCTTGAACAGCTTTGCTAATGCTACAAAATGAGCACCACAGCACCCCCGCCTGAGTAGCTTTTAATGAGACTTTTAGAGTGTATTAGGAGCCATGTTATTTAAGGTTGCACTATACGGTTTGGACTTTATTACTACATGTTTGGACTGAAATGTGCATAGTACATATGACCATTTGTAAGCAGTTTTAAGAATATTTTAATAAAGTTTCATCACAATCAGAGTCCATTCACATAGGGGCAACACTTCCAGCGCGACTTTTGGAGGCAACTTGGACACGACTTGAGTATGAATAACAGCACGACTTGGGGTGACTTACAACATGACTTTAAGTCGACGTTATCGGACAATAATCAGCTCTCGAGGGGAAACTCCACGCCAAATTTTAAATAAAAAACCGGCATGCAGCTCTTTTACTAGCGGAGGAGCCCGGTCTCCTCCGTCCTTCTTCCCTCTTCTCTCTTCTTCCGATGTTGATACGATGCTCTCTCACGCTGAAATGCAGTGTGCGATGGGCGTGGTCCCTTATGACGTCAAGTCCCGGGGCATGCTGGGACTGTGGCGTTGTAAGGGGTGGGGTCACTGTGTGACATCACCCGGTGACCACGCCCCATATAAAGTCGCCGCGCACGTCGCACAAGCTATTACAGCTGAAGAGAGCGTCGGGTCAACATCGGAAGAAGAGAAAAGAGGGAAGAAGGACGGAGGAGACCGGGCTACCCCGCTAGTAAAAGAGCTGAAAGAAGATATTGGAGGAGCCGGCCGAAGAGCTGGAGAAGTCGGAAGAAGACCCCCCGGAGCTGATAAACTACTTTAAAAACCCGTGTTGTGTGTTTGTTTTTGTTTTTTTGTTTTTTTTATATAGACACTTTTTTTTCCCCAGGTGAATGGTTAAGGGTACGATACCCCATACTCCTTCACATAGGGTGAGGGGCAGGGATCTGGGGGCCCCCTTATTAAAAGGGGCTCCCAGATTCCGATAAGCCCCCCTGCCCGCAGACCCCGACAACCAATGGCCAGGGTTGTCGGGAAGATGCCCTTGTCCTCATCAACATGGGGACAAGGTGCTTTGGGGTGGGCACCCCCTTCCCCAAAGCACCCACCCCCATGTTGAGGGCATGCGGCCTGGTACGGTTCAGGGGGGGACTCGCTTGTCCCCACCCCCTTTCCTGACTGGCTGGACTGCGTGCTCTGTTAAGGGTCTGGTATGGATCTTGGAGGGACCCCCACAACGTTTTTTCAGTGTAGGGGGTTTCCCCTTAAAATCATACCAGACCTAAGTATGCTCCTGGAGGGGGAACCCATGCCGGTTTTTTATTTAAAATTTGGCGTGGAGTTCTCCCTTAAGAGCTGAATATTCTTTGAGAGAGGCGACATTGTCGCTTCAATATAGATGGAGATCCGACTTGGAGGCAACTTCCATTGAAATCAATGGGTACAAGTCGGATTGAACTAGTACAGGAACCTTTTCTGAAGTCGGAGCGACCTCCGTAGTGTGCATTAAGACGGATCTCATTCCCTTACATTGATTTTGTACATGTAGCGTGACTTGGGGCGACTTGAAGTTGGATCCAAAGTTGCCCCTGTGTGAATGAAGTCTCGCTGCAAGATTCGTACCGACTAATGATGCAAGGATGTAACAACTAGTGATTTTTACGGCAGGAAATTTTGCTCTTGAACGCAAGAAGCACAGTAAATACCTGAGAAGCGTATTTTTAGCAGCCAGCTCAGGTTGGGAGTAGATGGTTGTCTAGAGATTGCAGCTCTGGCAGTGGTGTGGTCTGTAGGTTCCATGGGCACACAAACTAGGCTGTTTGGGCTTCAGCGACATTGTCCTCTTACATGAGGCAAAGTTTGCCTAGGGACCAGACCTGATACCACCAGAAGAATTCAAGGCCTTGAGAATGAAAATTATTTAAATACTGCTCCTGACCAAGCCTCCAGATGAGATGTTTCTGGAACCTGTTTATGTGCAAAATGCCAGTGGGATGGGGCTGGGCTTTGCCATTCCATCCCTTCAAAGCTAATTGAGCCACTGGGCCAGGTTGCCATCCTAATACGTAAGCATATTCTTGACTGTGTGTCCCTGGCTAAGGACATATTGGCAACGGCTTCCTGGCTAAAGGTTGTGACAAGTATATAACAGTATGTTCTATGTTCTCAAAAGTACAATCAGGTTCTTTCAAGGAGGGAACTCTCCCAAAAGTAAGGAATTCCCTTTAAAGTGGTTGTAAACCCTTACAAACCACTTTGACCTACAGGTAAGCCTAGATTAAGGCTTACCTGTAGGTCCAAGAAATATCTCCTAAACCTACACGGTTTAAGAGATATTTACAAAAAGACAGGCACCGCTGTCTACGGCGCATGCGCACTATCACTGTTAGCAGCATGCCGCTGCTAGCGGTGATATGTCGTTAGTGGCGGCTCCCATGCACAGGAGTGATGTAATCGATGTGAGTGGCTGGAGCAGCAATACCTGGAAGGACGCTCCATACTACAGGGGACAGCGGTGACTTCGCTGGCTCCTGTGCCAGGTAAGTGACACATAATGGGCTACTATGCGATGCATAGCCCATTATGCTTTACCTTAGCAGGGAGACAAAGGAAGTAAACCCATAGGGTTAGAGCTGAAATAGCAAACTTCAAAAACTCAATATGTTGTGAGCAAAGTCACTGGAAGTCGCTGACTGAATGAAATGGCCACAACACAGTCACTAAGCTCTGGGGAAAATTCCCTTGAAAGGTGCAACCTCCCTTGCAAAGCGAACAGCCTATTTGCCTTTAGTAAATCCACCCCATTGTGTATGCCAATTGATGTGTTCTTAATCATTTTTTAAATAATAATAATTACAATTTGACTTGATACGCTGCTAGAAGATAGTACTGAAAGTTTCCTGAGCAAGTTTTGTCACCATGGCGATACCCAAGTCATAACTAATAGAGGGAAAACATGCTGAAATAATAGGCTTCAGTAGTACCAAACCACTATTTCATGAAACATTTCTTTATTCATCTTTTCTTTTTTTTTTTTTTTTCCTTTTTCTTTTTATGGGTTGTCACTGTTGCCTAGAAACACAGTAAATTATAAGGATGCCTTAATTCCATGCTAATGAGGTCTGTGGCGTATTTTGCAATGGGAGATGAGTCACAGCCGTTACAATCAGAAAACTATGCTACTTTCCTTGATTTATTTTTTCCTTTGAGGTGATAGCGAATAGGGCATATGGACAATAAATTGTAAAACCCTTTAAAAGTTTGTAATAGTGGAAATGCATAGTTTGTGAATTCTTCTTATGATACTTAATCCAGTTTCCATATACTGTATTCGCAGGAAGATGAAACTTGCTGAACCTATTCCCCTGTAATTCAATTAATCATTTATTTGTTCTCAGATCCTGTATATTCTGCCAAGGTCAGACAATGAATTGTGTGTTTCTAGACCTTTCACAAAGTAGAATGTTGCTGGCACAGTCTTGTAAGGTTGACTAAGAATTCATGCATGTGTCAGCCATTCTGCCTGCCAAGATGCCAAGAATTTCTGTCCGAGTCAAGATCAGGGCCGGACTCTTTGCTTTACAGATTAGAAACTGCTCCCAATTTTGGTGTGTGTGTGTGTATGTGTGTGTTAGGGCTGCAACTAACGATTATTTTCAGAATCTTTAGTTGGTCGATTGTTGTATTGATAACCTGTATAATTTATTATACTATGGTTTATAATGTATTGATTGGTGTATAATTTAGTTAATATGTAAAGTTGTTTTAAAAAAAGCTATTTATTCTTAAATATCTCTATGCAGTGCTAAATATAAATAACCAACTATATGGTTAGGGAGCAAAATATCTAATCCACTCTGAGAATAGCAGGCAAGATATACTGTATATGCTGTTAGAGGAGATATACTGTATATACTATTAGAGGCGCGATATACTGTATATGCTATTAAAGGTTGAATCTGGTAAATATCAGACTTAGATCAAATGTTTTTATAAAAAAAAATATCGAATTTTAAGAAAGTTTGTTCGATTTTCTAATCGTTAGTGGGGGTCAAATTGACGTTCATTTTCAACCACAGTGACTGGAAAATTTGGAAATCAAAAACTTCTTCGTTCAGAAATGACATTCATTTTAAAAACCAGAAATGTTAAAAGCAAGTGAACATTTTCAAACATTCTTTCATTCAGTGAATGTACAAATTTTTTTTTCGTATGAATGTTCTCTTCTGAAAATTGATACGTGTATGGCCAGCATAAGGCTCGGTACACACCTATGCAGTTTTGCTTTTGATCTGTTTCTGCACTTTGATTTTTGTGCATGTGATTTTGGCCAATTTGTTGCAGATTAAAAAACACAAATTGCTGCAAAAACGCATTACCTGCTTTTCTGCAGCTTCTCCGTTGGAGTATTGAACCAAAAAAGCACAATTTTGCGATAGACGGCCCTGCCTTAATGGAAAACGATGGTCACATCATACACTTTCACCTCCTGAAACTTTTTTCCGCATCTTTTTTAGTTCAAAAGACAGGCTGTGCAAAAATGTGACAGGGCAGTGCCTACTTACAGGACATAGTAACTATGTGTCACAGAATTCAAGAAAAGGTGTGGGGGAAGCTGACAGGCTTTTGGCAGCACAGTGGTGTAGTGGTCAGAACTTTCACCTAGCAGCAATCGGGTCGCTGGTTCAAATCCTGACCACCATCTGCCTGGAGTTAGCATGTTCTCCCTTCGTGGGTTTCCTCCGGGTACTTCGGTTTCCTCCCACACTCCAAAGACATGCTGGTAGGTTAATTAGATCCTGTCGAAATATTGGTGTGTTTGTAGGGACATCGGCGGTAATGGTAGGAGTGTGTTGCCTAGGAGCCGTCCTAATGCTCTATGGCCAATCTGCTACCTGGACAAGTTAGTCTCTTCACCTCAGGTCAGGATCTGCAGAAATCCCCGCTTTAGCAATCTCTCAGGCTCTGGCTCTCTCTGTCCAGTGACAGTGCGACAGTGCTGAAAATTGTCTTGGGCAGGAAGGGGATGAACGTGCCCATTGAATTTTTTGGGCAAAGGGTAGTAACCAGAAAGGGGAGTAACAAGCGAATAAAAATATACAAAATTTGATGAGTACAAAGCAATAATAGAATTGTAATACTAGGTATATCAGACTGAATAGTTACATACCAGCTAGATTCTGAGACACACAGTTGATTTCATGATGAGGGGCCAAACGATGTGTGTGTACACAAGAGTCCCAACATGTTTCGGAATATAGGTATGAATAATTCCTCCTTCAGGGGCTGGTTTGAGACTAGCTGTTTTGTCTGGTAATAAAACGGCAAAAATATCAAAAAGAGTATAGGAATAAACAAATATGCAAATTCCGCTCTGGCCAGAGTGTTCCTTCCTTCTGCAGGACAAACTCCAGAAGTTACAGGCAGCAACCTGCTTGCAGAAATGGAAGAAGAACAAAAAGGGCGCACCAGCCATGTGCATTATCCTTGGGTTATATTTATTAGAAAGATAAAAAGAAAACTACTCACAAACGGTAATAAATATTCTTGCAGTATGAGTAGTCAACAATTGGCAGCATCCAGTCACAGATGAATGAAACTTCTCCCCCGCGTTTCGAGGGGCACATCCCCCCTCTTCCTCAGAGCTCAGCAGTCGGCAACCTGCTTGCTGTTGTCCAGCAGGTGGGTCTCCCTGCAGACTTGCATGCAGGTGCTAGGCCTGATGGTGTCTGTGTTCGAGGCGGTCCCCTTTGCTCAGTTCCATACGAGACCCCTGCAAAAAGAGATCTTGTTAAAATGGGTCTCTGGACAGTCAGATTCGGCTGAGCCAAGGAACTAAAGGATCCCTGATCTGGTGGCTTCGTTCCCCAGCTCTTCGGCAGGGGAAATCCTTTCTCCCACTGTACTGGACAGTGGTTACCACCGATGCCAGTCTGTCCAGGTGAGGAGACCCGGGCCTGAGCTTTGCTGGAGGAATCCAGGCTGCCTATCAACATCTTGGTACTCCAGGTGATCAGACTCCATCTGGATCATTGATCGAATTCAGGGGCTCCCGATACGGATCCAGTCGAACAATGCCACGGCGGTGGCCTATGTCAACCAGCAGGGAGGAACAAGGAGTGTGTTAGTGGGCCTGGAAGTAACTGGCATTCTCCGGTGGGCAGAGCATTTCGTCCCGGCCATCTCTGCCATCCACATTCTGGGGGTGGACAACTGGCAGGCGGATTAACTCAGTTGACAAGTGTTGCACCAAGGGGAGTGGTCCCTTTTATCAGGAGTTCTTTTAACAGATATGTCTGCATTGGGGCTCTCCAGAGGTAGATCTGATGGCATCCTGGGTCAACAGGAAGGGGCAGAGGTTTGTGGCCAGGTCTCAAAAAAACCTCTGGCGGACACCTCAGGTGCTCTGGTGGCTCCGTGGGGCCAGTATCGTCTGAGATACGCCTTTCCTCCTGTCAAGCTTCTGCCTCGGCTGTTACGAAGGATTGAGGCTGAAGAAATTCTGGTTATTCTAGTGGCCCCGGACTGGCCTCGTCTGTCCTGGTACGCCGACCTGGTGTATCTGGTCGCAGGCACCCCTTGGTGACTGCCTCCCAGGGAGGATCTGCTATCCCAAGGGTCGATCTTCCACCCTGCTTTACTGTCGCTGGCTTTAACAGCCTGGCTGTTGAAATCCAGGTGTTGAAGGATAGAGGATTACCTGCGTCAGTGATTCCGACACTACTCAAAGCTAGCAAGTCTGCTTCCAAGAAGGTATATCGTTGGATGTAGAAAGTGTACATTTTATGGTGTGAGTCAGTGGAGTTTCACCCATGTTCCTTTTCGGTGGCTCGGATTTTTGTCTTTTCTTCAGGGGGAGTTTAAAAGAATTTAGCCTTGAGTACTGCCAAGGGCCAGGTGTCGGCTTTGGTGGTTTTCTTTCTACGCCCCCTGGCTTCCCTGGTGTGTATCTTCATTCCGGGCTGGTGCGACATAAGAAGGGTCGCTGGTTCAAATCCCAACCATGACACTACCTGCCTGGAGTTTGCATGTTCTCCCTGTGCCTGCGTGCTGCACCCCATCCAAGCTTGAGGTCTATAAACTGAGGGCAGCTGCCTTTCTTCCTTACGCTTGTTAGAACTGATCTAACAGAAGAAACATAAATGTGGTACTGCTGGACTATCTTCATTTGTATTGAAGCGAAGTCAATCTCTCTGCCCCTGTTTGTTTTTTGTATGAGAACTGGAGTCATCTACGCCGAATGTTATGCATATTACTTGTCAAATTTTTGTATTTTAACAATGTGTTTTCTTAGAGTGCCTGCCTTGGATCTAATACAGCATGTTTTGTATTGTTGCGAGTCACATGCCATTCAACTGTGTCTGGGACAAGTTGTATCCATTATGTTTAAGTAGAACAATGTGTGCCACCGATGAATAGTGTTTGGAAGATTTTTCTTGGATACAAAAACATCTGGATAATTAACCATTCAGAGATTCCATTTAGGAGGTGCAAATTCACATCTGTGGACTGATTTTTTTTTTTGTCTTCTGCTTGGGAACAAGGCTATTGCTTGTCAAATAACTGGGGTTTAAAACACTTTGGACTATTATACAAAGTTATCACTGATTTCTTAACCACTTCCCGACCGGCGCACGCCGATGTACATCGGCAGAATGGCACGGGCAGGCATATTGGCGTACAGGTACGTCCATTTTTAAATGCCTCCCTGCCATCACGTGCGCGCCGCCACTCGTGTGCCGGTCGGGACCCCTGTGAGTCCGGTCACGGGTCCCGCGGACTCTATCGCCACGGGGATACCCATGATCATCTCACGGGGCGGCTGAACGAGGAGATGCCGTTGTAAACAGCATCTCCCTGTTATGCCTAGCAACAAGTGATGCTGATCTCTGCGCCATGTGATTGGAGCAGAGATCAGTGTTCACTAAAACAAAGCCCAGCCCCCCCGCAGTTGGTAACGCCCCTAGGAACACTTAACCCCTTCACTGCCGCCCCCTGGTTAACCCCTTCACTGCCAGTGTCATTTACATAGGAATCGCTGCATTTGTATAGCAGTGATTGCTGTATAAATGACAATGGTCCCAAAAATGTATAAAAATGTCCGATGTGTCTGTCGCAGTCACAATAAAAATCGCTGATCGCCGCCATTACTAGTAAAAAAAATATATTTATTAATAAAAATGCCATAAAACTATCCCCTATTTTGTAAACGCTATAAATTTTGCGCAAATCAATCAATCCCTTATTGCGATTTTATTTTTTTATATTTTTTTTACCAAAAATATGTAGAATACATATCGACCTAAACTGAGGGGAAAAAATTGTTTTTTTTTTTATATATCTTTGAGCGATATTTTATTATAACAAAAAGTAATAAATAATGCTTTTTTTAATTTATTTTTATTTTTTTCCCAAAATTTGTTGCTCTGTTTA